>NC_090175.1:31346733-31984233 GCF_024679245.1 Pseudorasbora parva
TTCTGTAAGGTGTATAAATCTGAAGCAGTGAGTTTAGGGGTGCAGAACGTACTCGGTTACTTTCGTAACCTGGGTTCCCAAGAGAGAGAGAGG
The DNA here is from genome assembly GCF_024679245.1 of Pseudorasbora parva. Lineage (NCBI taxonomy): Eukaryota > Metazoa > Chordata > Actinopteri > Cypriniformes > Gobionidae > Pseudorasbora > Pseudorasbora parva. The sequence goes on from NC_090175.1 coordinate 31,346,827, forward strand.
GAACGAGTATTGCGTATGGGAAAAACTCCTTTTCTCGAGAATATGAAGCAAAACTTTATTAATAGAGGTATCTATGTAAAGCGCAGTGCAGCTGCAAGACCATAGCTCGGCGCGAGGAGCGCTCTGATTGGCCAGGCCGCGGCAACTGCAGGAACCTATGGTGAGGCGGCTGAGAGGAGCGAACCAATGGGGGCGCTCCAGAGAGACCACCGAAAAAGGGGGCTTATATTAGCATACAGGAGGCTATATAAGACCCTGATTCACCATCGGTGTCAGGTTTTAAAATCGACTGAAGCGACACCTGAGAAGCACGAACACAGCACGGAACGCAATACTCGTTCTCTCACTCGAGGTTACGAAAGTAACCGAGTACGTTCCCTTTCGAGAGAGGTTCCTCGTATTGCGTATGGGAACACAATGTAAAACACTGTGTGTGCTGATTGACCCAAAATCCCCAACTGAATGAGGGAAAGTCAAAAAACCTAGAGAGACCGACTCAGGCGGGCTTCATAAGGAGAGTGAAAAAACCGGAAGAGTCGGTTCATTTGAACACCTGACTGGACATAGTCGGATCTATGGTAGAGTGTAATGGTGCTATGAATTGAGTATAAGCGGAACACAATAAGCAATCGTGTTGCCAGGGCTGCAGATAGAGCCCTAGACGGAGAAAAGCACTACTTGTAAAGCTGGGACCTCAAATTGTAGAATCTGATAAAAGTGGGCGGAGAGGCCCAGCCTGCCGCCACACAAATATCTTCCATGGAAGTGCCACATGACCAAGCCCAAGACGAGGCCATGCCTCTAGTGGAGTGGGCTTTAATGCCTGTAGGACAGGTTAGGTTCTAGACCTATATGCTAGTGGGATTGCGCTCTAGATACAATCTCAATGCTCTGACTGGGCAGAATAGGTTCGCGTCTTATTGTCTCTGAGATGCGGGTAAAGGAAGCAGTGTAAAGACCTGTATATTGAAGGGGTTGATAGCACTTTGAGTATAAAACCATGCTTCGGTTTGAGCACAACCTTGAAGTTGCTGGACCCAAACTCAAGACAGGAAGGGCTCACGGAGACAGCGTGTAAGCCACCCACTTGCTTAACCGAGGCCAAAGCCAGCAGCAAAGCAGTTTAGAGTGATACGTGCTTCAAGCTCGTGGTCTGAAGTGAGGGGGGACCCTTCACGGCTTCTAAAACCACGGCTAGGTCCCAAATAGGGACTGAGGAAGGGGCAAGGCGGGTTTAATCTCCTGGCCCCTTTAAGAAAACATACAATAAGATCACTTTTCCCTAGTGAATGTGCCGGAGCATGGTTAGCTGCTATGGCGGAGACATATACTTTGAGCGTGGAGGGGGAACGACCCGCGTCTATTAGCTCTTGGAGAAAGCGAGCAGTTCCGCCAGTTTGCATGAGTGTGCGTCGATGTTCCGCGCAGCACACTGATTAGAAAACCACTGACCACTTCAAAGCAGATCTGCCAGATAGCGGGGGCTCTAGCTTCCGAAATAGTGTTCATAACTTGTCAGAGAGGTTCCCGGATACCCGTTGATGGGCCAAACGTGGAGGGCCCACAGCTCGGGACTGGGATGGCAGATCTTCCCTTTCGCCGACGTAAGGAGGTATTTCCTCAGCGGAATGGGCCATGGGGCTGTGTCTGACAGCTGAATCAGTTGTCAATCAGTCAATCTTTTTTTTTTTTTTTTTTTTGCAGCTGCATTGCGATCAGAGGGAGCGTATAGAGGGAGTCTGGGCCAAACATGGGCCAGGGCATCCCTGCGTTTGCAGAAAAATATTGGGCAGCGTGTGCTGTGCGAGCTGAATCGTTTGCGGGGTCCTCTGGATAACATGTCCGGACCCTGATTCAGAATACCTGGCACGTGAGCCGCCCTTAGGGAGCTCAGATAGTGCTCTGCCCATAAAAGGAGATGCTTAGCCATGCAGTGAAGAGAGTCTGATCTCAGCTGCCCTGGCGATTTTATGTACGTTACCAAGACGTGGTGGTTCTTATGACGTAAGCCGCTCGTTGAGTCTTGAGTCTATGACAGTGACTGTTCTGATAAGCCTGCCCCTTGAAGGCGAATCTCAAGAATGGCCTGTAGTGGGGGGGCTATCGTAACGTGAAAGTATGCGTTTTTCAGATCTATTGTGAAAACCCAATCCCGGGGCAAATGTGCGTGAGGATTTGTTTCACCGTCAGCATCTTGAAACGAGCGTGTCATAAGTGCTTTGTTCAGATGTCTGGAAAATGGGCCTGAGACCGCCATCCATTTTCGGGACGAGGAATTAGCGACAGTAAAAAACCTGACTCGCTAGCGTCGGGTGCACTGTTTCCACTGCTCTCTCCTTTAACAGTTTTAACACCGCAGCGAGAAGCACGTGACTGACACTGCTTCTTACTGAGGGCTCGACCACAGCTTGAATCGCGGGGGTCTGCGAGCAAAACTGTAGCGAGAACCTCGTTTTATATGTTCAACACACAATATTATATACCACGAATGGCCTGCCAGGCCTGGACTCGTGAAGCCAGGGGTTGAATTAGATTCAGGGGCGGGCCGCTTAGTAATAGGGGCCTGTTAACCCAGTTGCTTGTGCTGTAACACTACTCGTAACGCTGTGGGGATAGTGTTAGGTTTTGGCGGTGCAGGCTTTGCAGTGGGCGCGCACCTCACATTTATATTGTGTGTGCGAGAGTGGGCTTTGTGAAAAGTGCTTGGGTGCAGACTGTGAAGTGGGCACATTTCCTACATAAAAAAGCTCTTTTGTGTGTAGTTGTAAACAATGTGCAGTGGCGCGCACTGTGTAGTGGGCGCAACCTACGTAGAATACCCACGGTGCAAACCAGTGAGCGAGTCCACAGGGGTAAACGCACACAGCATTAGTGTGCAGACGAGCGTGTTTAACACAGGCTAGTTGACTGCAATATTTCATCTCCAGTCACTTAACTAAGGGAACTGGGAGAACGTAAGGAAGTGCGGGTGGTATGGGAGCCATTTCACAATGCCGTTATGCTCTAGTCTAGACTGAAAGCGCATGTGCAGACAAGCGTGTTTGACCACAGGCTAGTTGACTGCAATAAGGCTAGTTGACTTTACATGGTGTAATCCGGCCGTGGCGGGATTTATTTGTAATTTTGTGGGGCTGAATTAACAGCGCTTCTGTAGGGGTGCACACTGTGTAGTGGACACTTTATCTACAGTGTAAAAACCTTTCCAGCCGCCTGAATAAAGAGGACTGGAAGTGATAGAGTGAAAAAAGGCTTAGCTTGGCAGCCATATTCCGAACGCCGTTATGCTCTGACAGTGAGCGCGTGCTATGACGTAACTCGCGCTTTAGTCAGCAAACGCGTGCTGTGGAATAGAGCCCGCGCCCCTATCATGACAAGGCAGCCATTACAACTTCCTAGGCAGTAAGCGCGCGCTGCTATGAAGTAACTCGCGCTTTAGTCAGCAAACGCGCTGTGGAATAGAGCCTGCGCCCCTATCATGACAAGGCAGCCATTACAACTTCCTAGGCAGTAAGCGCGTGCTGCAGTGAGAACGTTCTTGACATACCCAACAGCACAAGCTCGCTCGTCTAACTTACTCTAGTATTCCCTGTCCGCGGCGGTTCTTAGCGCGACGGAATGAGAGAAGAGGAAGAGTGAGAACAGCTGCGTCTGTCCGCGGCGCTTCAGCACGGCGGTGGCAAAATGTGACGAGAGCTTCGGTTCAAGTTTGTTTATACACTCTAGTATTCTCTGTCTGCGGTGGTAGCGCGACTGAACGAGAGAAGAGGAAGAGTGAGGAAAACTCTCTGTCCGCGGCGCTTCTTAGCATGGCGAGAGCTTCAGCTCGAGTTAGTTTATTTACTCTAGTATTCTCTGTCCGCGGCGGTAGCGCGACTGAACGAGAGAAGAGGAAGAGTGAGGAAAAAACTGTCTGTCCACGCCGCTTCTTCAGCACGACAAAAGCTTCGGCTCGAGTTAGTTTATTTACTCTAGTATTCTCTGTCCGCGGCGATAGCGCGACTGAACGAGAGAAGAGGAAGAGTGAGGAAAAACTCTGTCTGTCCGCGGCGCCTCCTCAGCACGGCAGTATATAGACGAGAGCTTTGGCTCGAGTTCGCCTATTCACTCTAGTATTCTCTGTCTGCGGTGGTAGCGCGACTGAACGAGAGAAGAGGAAGAGTGAGGAAAAACTCCGTCTGTCCAGGCGCCTCCTCAGCAAGGCAGTATATAGACGAGAGCTTTGGCTCGAGTTCGCCTATTCACTCTAGTATTCTCTGTCTGCGGCGGTAGCGCGACGGAACGAGAGAAGAGGAAAAGTGAGGAAAAACTCTATCTGTCCGCGGCACCTCCTCAGCACGGCGGTATAGTGATGAGAGCATCGGTTCAAGTTCGCCTATTCACTCTAGTATTCTCTGTCCGCGGCAGTAGCGCGAAGGAACAAGAGAAGAGGAAAAATTCCGTCTGTCCGTGGCGCCTCCTCAGCACGGCAGCATAGTGACGAGAGCTTCGGCTCAAGTTCGCCTATTCACTCTAGTAAACTCTGTCCGCGACGGTAGCGCGACGGAACAAGAGAGAAGGAAGAGTGAGGACAAATCTGTGGCAGCGGCAGAAGAAGAGCCGCGGCGGCGACAGAGTGAAGAGAGCTTCGGCTTGAGTTTGCTCATGTCCTCTAACATTCTCTCTCTCCGCGGCATACACACAGACTCAACATAGACACAGAATAAAGGATATTTAACGCCGGATGGCGCAGCTGGAACGCAGGTGGCTGAAGGCGGAGACCCGGAGGGAATCCAGCGTCCTCAGGGCTGCAGGAATGTTCCGGTGATTGCTTTTAGACGGCGGTTTGCTTGATTTCGTAGGTCAGCGACGGTGACGCTGAAGGAGATAAAATCTGACACCTAAGGTGAATCAGGGTCTTATATAGCCTCCTGTATGCTAATATAAGCCCCCTTTTTCGGCGGTCTCTCTGGAGCGCCCCCATTGGCTCGCTCCTCTCAGCCGACTCACCATAGGTTCCTGCAGTTGCCGCGGCCCAGCTAATCAGAGCACTCCTCGTGCCAGGCTATGGCCGTACAGCTGCACTGCGCTTTACATAGATACCTTTATTAATAACGTTTTGCTTCATATTCTCGAGAAAAGGAGTTTTTCCCATATGCAAAACGAGGAACCTCTCTCGAAAGGGAACCAGTAGTTTTTCTGTAAGCAAACACTGATGCCAGTGGCTGGAACATGAGCTTGGATGACAAGCTGTGTAGCATGTTCTGATAGGAATGGCCTGATCATCCCAATGCTGTACAAGGAAAATCTGCAAGATCGGGTGGTTCTAGCAATGTTGTCTGTGACGTTTAACTGATCAATTATTACACAAAGGCAGGGCTGGCTGTAACCACTTCCATCTTGGCGGGGTTGAGTTGAAGGTAAAGGTCATCTAGGTGAAGGTTGGAAATTTCCATCAAGCAGGCTGAGATGCGAGCAGCTACCAGCTGATCATCTGCTGGAATGAAGGGTAGAGAGATGTGTCAGGATAGCAGTGATAGGAAAAGTTATGTTTCTGAATGATTCTAGTTACAATTATAACAAAATACTATTCAAAACAGCTGCATGATAAGATGCAAACAAATAATTTGTTGAATGAGAAGAACAGAGCACTTATTCCACACCTGCGTTGCAATGCTCACCTGCTGTAGTTCTCCAGTCTTTCCACATGACTTGAAATCATACACACACACAAAAAAAACATAAATAAATAATAAATAAAAACATTTGGTCTATTACATTAATTAAAACATGCCAGCATATGTGCAGCAATACAGGAGACCTATATGGCCTGATATGCACATATATGCACCTCAATTTTACCTATATGTGGCATATATAGCCATATATGCAGCATACATATTATCATATATGTGCATATATGCTGTATATATGCAGCATATATGTGCATATAAACTGCATAAAGGTTTCATATATGCGCATATATCCTCATATAGGTTCTTTCCATGTGGGTGGCCCTACAATATGTATGTAGGCAGCGAAAAACAGTATTTGTGTAGGCTATCAGACTTCGCTACGCAAATCCCTCAGCATATTGAGCAAATGAGTGCGCTTTAGTAACGTTGCGTAAATTCGTTCATGCATGCAGATTTCAGGGGACAGCAGAGGTAGCCAATTTCAGCCTAGAAAGTGAGTATGCAGCAGTAGTAAAATGGCGCATTTAAGCTTAATATCCAGCAGTAAAATTATAGAAGATATTAAAACTCTGTTCGGCTGCCTCCTCTTCTTATTCCCATTTCAATATAATTATATTTCCGAGCTAAAACTTCTATGCTACAGGGTCATTCCTAGCATTCGGTGCCATTTGAGTCCCCATGACATATGTTATAGTTTGAGTAAAAATTGGCTAATAATTGTATAAAGGTCGTCTTACACAGTTAATCCCCCTTTAACATAAAACACAATTACATGTACCCAGGATTAATTAATTAAAATTAACTACTTTGATTTTAGTGCAAGTATGCTAAACTGCCATGTCCCCAAGTTTGCCTAACTTCATCCACAAGTATAAGTAATAAAAATCAAACAATTTCCAAATTTTTCAATATTGTTGTATATTCTTATTTATAATATTCCTCACCAATATATATTTTTTGTTATTAAAACATATTTAATGCTCAAAGTCTTTAAAATATGTTGTGTCCCTGAACTGAATGCCCCCCTGTTACTCTGATGGAAAATCCATAAAATAACTTTTGGCAGCAAACTATCCACAAGAATCAAAGCAAGTCTCTCTCCTTAATTTACTCTTTTTTTTTCCAATGTATTAGAACAATTTATTGATGTGGTAAAGTATAACATGTCCACCCTGTTATGCTTATTTATTGTGGAAACTGATAATTGATTGTAATTTTGAAAATATGGATAATAAACATGTTAAAAATCTTCCTCAGTGATCACTGCGCACTAGCTTGTTGTTCATCACGTAAGTAGCAGTGTCTAACTTTAGAATAAAATGTCCCTGATTGTAATTTTGAAAATATGGTTAATAAACATAAACATGTTTTTTTTACAACGAGGTAATTGTGTTGCAATAGCTTACACAGCCCAAGGAAGCTTGATTTCGAATGGTAAATTGAATTTAAAAAGACGAGTAAAGAGTTATAAAATAAGAACAAATAAACAGATTACAAACAATAGCACAAACACATACAATAGAATAAAAGATACAAATGAAATAGACTGCTTTATTTTTTGAGGTAGGTCTAACATTCAGGTAAGAAACTGAATTTAAAAAATGCAAAGTAATTCAATTTAAAACAACATTTGATAATGTTCTTTGTATATAAAAAAAATAGCCTACAGATGGAACCATTAAAGTTACACATGTTGATCAGTCAAGAGCAGTGTGATCGTTTGTCTTTTTGAGGCCTCCCTCATTCCCCCAGACCTCCATCGGGGTGGGCCTCCCGGTAGCAAGCCCCAGCGAGTCCGTGGCATCGGGACCGGCCTATGAGAGAGAGAGAGAGAGAGAGAGAGAGAGAGAGAGAGAGAGAGGAAGGGGTGGAGAGAGAAACTGAAGGAAACCGAGGACACGCCACCAGCTGATCCCCAGTTGGATGGCCAAGTCCAGCGACTCAGGATGGTGGCACTGGACCCACTGTGCTGCTTTCGTGGGCAGACGGGCTATGAATTGTTCCAGCACCACCATGTCGATGATTTTGTCCGTGTCGCTTCCCTCAGCCATTTGCGGCATGCGTCCCGGAGCTGCTGTGCGAGTACAAAGGGCCGGCCACTCTCCCCCAGTTCCATCGAACGAAATCGCTGGCGATGTTGCTCCGGGGAGAGGCCAACCCTCTGGAGGATGGCCTTCTTCAAGTCCCGGTTTACCAGGAGATTTGGGACCGGCAGTTGCTGGGCCGCTATCTGTGCCTCCCCCGTTAGGAGAGGGATTAGGCACAGTGGCCAATGCTCTTCGTCCCACCCACTGGCCTCCACCGTCCTCTGAAACAAGTCCAGGAACGCCTCTGGGTTGTCCTGGGCGCCCATTTTGGTGAGAGGCAGCTGTGTGGGTGGGCCTGCTGATGTCTTTGAGACGCCTCGTGGTTCTGCTGCTGGGCATGGACGAGGATCTGGAACCACCGTTCCTGATCCTCTCTCATGTCCACTAGCGCCTGATGATGGCGCCTTGATGGAGGCCCGCGAGTGATGCGATGACATCCGCAAACGACGATCTTCCTCCGGGGTTTCGGCACCACTGTAGTAAATGTTCTTGTAAGTAAGTAAGGAGGAAGAAGGCAGGGTCGGCATGTCTGGCACTCATGGCTTTTATTTGATCACTTTTGCAACACAACATAAACATGCGCACACCGTGCTTACTAAACTCAGTCTCAGATCACTTATACACCAACAATCTCCTCTCTGCAGCCCCAGCCAGCCTCGAGTATCCAGAATGCATCTCTCCCTGTTGCCTATTCTCTGCTGGCTTATATACTGTCTCCCCATGCCAATCACTGCAATCAGACACAGGTGTTCATCATTATGCACTTGACCTACTTACTCACCGGCACTCTCCCAGCTCTTTCTCTCCGTACAGACCTTACTAAACCACGCCCCCTCTGCACAGTTGGTTAATGTCACTTTGAGCTATCTTTGTACTGGCAGGGTAACGTTAGCGTAGTGAGATACGAATGCCATTCGTTTACTGATGTTTACGTTAGTTCATTGACAGATTGATGTTACAGCTAATGGTCATGAAAAACTTTTTTCCGGTGATGTAGGCTTGTCAGTGATACATAACATTATCTATGCAGTGTTAGGTACAACTGTCTGGACTGAAGCACTACATTAGGTCACCACAGGATTTTTTCAACACACTTTTATAAACTCTCTACAAAACTAAGCTTAGTGTAGCGTTACCACTTTAACTTTATCACCAGCATACACAGTTTGTACACAATAACTATAACGCGTTGTTTATTATAAACGTGGGATTATGCACTATATTGAGGACGTCATACATAGAAAGCATGCTGTAATTTAACTTACTCTGTAAACTTTAGCCACGTTCATTGTGAAGCATGCAGGCGTTTAAACTACACTCACTTCTTCTGGAGGTGCAGCCGGAACATGAATAGTTAGTACCTTTTTTTTTTCAGGAGCAGCTTCTTAGCAAAACCTGCTTTACTGACCATCGTTTATAAAGCAGTCTGGTGAGAAATGCGCGGCACAAACATGAAAGCATTAACGTTGATCAGGTTAATATTCCCTTCGAAAAAGAAAACTCAGTCACTGCGTCTTCAGCGATTCGGATTTAGGAACATCAAAATAACTGCTGTCAATCAACAGTCGTGGGAGAGGTGTTCCGACTGTGTGGCATCACATGGTCAAACAGCTTGACGTGAGACAGGAGAAAACATATAGGTAGATTTAAAAAAACTGGATGGATTTTTATCATTATAGGATGGTTGTGTACAGGCAGTAGCGTACCGTGGGGTTTCAGTCAGGGCCTTCACTAATGATCAACACGCCCCACGCCATAACAACACACACACACACACACACACACACACACACACACGATCAACAAGCCCCACGCCGTCGCCATAGCAACACACACACACGTTTGTTTTTGTGACATATGGGGACATTCCATAGGCGCAATGGTTTTTATACCGTACAAACCGTATTTTCTATCCCCCTACACTGCCCCTGCCCCTAAACCTACCCATCACAGGAAATATTCTGCATTTTTACTTTCTAAAAAAAAAACCTCATCCTGTATGATTTATAAGCATTTTGAAAAGTGGGGACATGGCCAATGTCCTCATATCTCACCCTCTCCTTGTAATACCTGTGTCATAATACACATTTGTGTCCACACACACACACACACACACAAAATACAATAATGCACTGTACGCAATACTACTACGAACTTTGCTTTCATAGTGTTCGTTGGGAAGGGGGCAAGCAAAAAGTACACGCAAGACAAAAAGGCAATTTGACTATTTAATGATGATACTGCACTTACGTGTCACCGTTTAGGCAAATGGTGAAAATAATCAAAATCAGCTGGCACAAATACTCTTAAACAAACAAAAATATGGACCAACAGAACCCAAAGAAACAGAAAAAACACCGCTTGTTAGCTAACATTACCGGCTTGACATCAGGATCGATCATTCACACGCAGCCCGTCATCCGCGGCGGCCATAGTTTATTTCACACAGAATTCTCACAACCCGCGAAAAGTTCAGACGGCTGATGACATCAGCAGGGGGTAGCACACCGACACATCGCTGGGCCTCTGGGCCGTTCTATCACTACACATCAAGTTTTGATTGGCAAATGACCCACGTCAGTCAAAGCTATGATCCAATGGAAAATAGCAGCTTCAATGAAAGGCAAGCTATTCTAGTGATGGCCTAGTCGGGGGCTGTGTGTGTGTGTGATTTTGACAGGGCACTGGCCCTGACAGCCCTCCACTGTGTACAGGCACTGCCAACATATATATATATATATATATATATATATATATATATATATATATATATATATATATATATATATATATATATATATATATATATATATATGTATTACGCAGACCTCCGGAATCAAGCAAACCGCTGTCGAAAAGCAACCAGCGGAACATCCCTGCAGCCCTGAGGATGCCGGGTCTCCGCCTTCAGCCACCTGCGTTCCAGCTGTGCCATCCGGCGTTAAATATCCTTTATTCTGTGTGTTTATGTTGCGTGTGTGTGGGTTGCCGCTGCAACGCCACTTCTAAGAGCTTACAGGCTTGTTCTATGCGAGGACTCTCTCGTTCCGCCATGCCGTATAAGTGCTGCGGATAGACGGAGCTCTCCTCACTCTCCCTCTTCTCTCGTTCCGTCGCGCTGAATAAGCGCCGCGGAGAGAGAATGTTAGAGGACATGAGCAAACTCAAGCTAAAGCTCTCTTCACTCTGTCGCCGCCGCGGCTCTTCTTCCGCCGCCGCCGCCGCAGAGTTGTCCTCACTCTTCCTCTTCTCTCTTTCAGTCACGCGGACAGAGAATACTAGAGTAAATAAACAAACTCGAGCTGAAGCTCTTGTCACTATGCCGCCGTGCTGAAGAAGCACCGCGAACAGACAGTTTTCCTCACTCTTCCTCTTCTCTCGTTCAGTTGCGCTACCGCCACGGACAGAGAATACTAGAGTAAATAAACAAACTCGAGCCGAAGCTCTCGTCACTATGCCGCCGTGCTGAAGAATTGCGGCAGACAGACAAGAGTTTTCCTCACTCTTCCTCTTCTCTCGTTCAGTCGCGCCAAGAACAACCGTGGACAGAGAATACTAGAGTGTATAAACAAACTCGAACCGAAGCGCTCATCACATTTTGCCGCCGCCGTGCTGAAGAAGCACCACGGACAGACACAGCTTTCCTCACTCTTCCTCTTCTCTCATTCCGTTGCACTAAGAACCGCCACGGACAGAGAATACTAGAATAAGTTAGACAAGCAAACTCGGGCTGTTGGGTATGTCTAGAACGTTCTCGCTGCAGCGCGTGCTTACTGCCAAGGAAGTTGTAATGGCTGCCTTGTCATGATAGAACGCGCCCCTTTCACAGTGCGCGTTCGCTGACTAGAGCGCGGCTTACGGCATAGCACGCGCTCACTGTCAGAGCATAAAGGCATCGAATATGGCTGCCAAGCTAAGTCTTTTTTCACTCTATCACTTCCAGTCCCCTTTATTCAGGCGGCTGGAGAAGTTTTTACACTGTAGACAATGTGTCCACTACACAGTGTGAACCTCTACATAGCACTGTTAATTCAGCCCCACAAAATCACAAATAAATCCCGCCGCGGCCGGATTACACCATGGACTTCCTTATATTCTCCCAGTTCCCATGGTTCAGGTGACTGAAGATGTAAGATTGCAGTCAACTAGCCTGTGGTCAACACGCTTGTCTGCACACGTGCTTTCAGTCTAGACTAGAGCATTGTAGAATGGCTTCCATACCACCCCGCACTTCCTTACATTCTCCCAGTTCCCTTAGTTAAGTGACCGGAGATGAAATATTGCACTTTTCACAAAGCGCATGCGCGCACATACAATATAAATGTGAGGCGCGCGCCCACTGCAAAGCCTGCACTGCCAAAACCTAAACACTATCCCTACAGTGTTACAAGCTCAGTGTTACAGCACAAACAACCGGGTTAACAGGCCCCTATTACTAAGCGGCCTGCCCCTGAATCTAATTCAACTCCTGGCTTCACGAGCCCAGGCCTGGCAGGCCATTCCTGATATATAAATTTGGGTGCTGATCATATAAAACGAGGTTCTCGCTACAGTTTTGCTCGCAGACCCCCGCGATTCAAGCCGTGGTCAAGCCCTCAGTAAGAAGCAGTGTCAGTCATGTGCTTCTCGATGAGGTGTTAAACCTGTTAAAGGAGAGAGCGGTGGAAACAGTGCACCCGACGCTAGCGAGTCAGGTTTTTATTGTCGCTAATTCCTCGTCCCGAAAATGGATGGCGGTCTCAGGCCCATTTTTCAGACATCTGAACAAAGCACTTATGACACGCTCTTTCAAGATGCTGATGGTGAAACAAATTCTCACGCACATTCGCCCCAAGGATTGGTTTTTCAAAATAGATCTGAAAAACGCATACTTTCACATTCAGATAGCCCCCCCACTACAGGCCATTTTTGAGATTCACCTTCGAGGGGCAGGTTTATCAGTACAGTATCTTTTCTGGGCACTGTCATAGACTCAAGACTCATGAACGAGCGGCTTACGTCATAGAACCACCACGTCTTGGTAGCGTACATAAAATCGCCAGGGCAGCCGAGATCAGATTCTCTTCACCGCATGGCTAAGCATCTCCTTTTATGGGCAGAGCACAATCTGAGCTCCCTAAGGGTGGCTCACGTGCCTGGTATTCTGAATCAGGGTCCGGACATGTTATCCAGAGGACCCATTCATAAAATATTTTTCGATTAATCTGTTTTTAAAATTTGGGCGATTCAGAATCGAATAGATTCTCAAAGGCCACGAATAGATTTTTTTCCATATTTATTTCCGCTAACATTGAACATAAGATTAATGTAATTCTAACTACTAGTCTTCTCCACTAGAGGCGCACATCATTTATCCATTCAGTGCTTAAATGGCAGGTTCTGGTGCGTTGTCACCTTTTATAATGCTGAGGTGAAATGCTGTAGTTATACTAAAAATCTGCGGAACCATTTGATGTGACAACACACACACACACACACAGCCGAGCACACAACCGCAAAAAAATAGATCACATACATGTGAATGCTTGCCTTGCATTAGGATCAAACTTGAGCAATCACTTCAAATTAATGTCCATATACAGCGCAGGATCAATAATTCAAACCCTAATAGCTTATATTATAAAAAGATTTCCTCAAATAATAGTTAGTCCACAGTCAACTTAAGTCAGCACGTTAAGGTATTGTTGTCCATTACCACGGCAACTACTCGTGTCGCGGAATTAACCATAGACTGTAGAAAAATAATGAACGTGTTTCTCATGCATGGAAAGTAACTGCGCACATGACGAGCGGCAAAATCGCAAGAAAAACTTGTTTTGTACTGAAAATTGCTAAACAATCAACCAATATCCTTTTTATGTTTTAGAATAAATATATCAAAACATCCATAAAATACTTCTCAGATACATTTTTTAGAATACAGTTGCATCAAAATTGTATTTAACAATTGTATGGATTTGAAATATAGAGATGCATTCTGTTTTAATGTACTCCGGTGTACCTAAAATAAAAAGTTGAATATACAGGTTTGTGGCTCTTCATTTCTTTTTAATTACCCATTTATGTTCACTGTTTTTTTTTATAAATACATATAGTATTTGTATTAAATCTATATTCATTTGAGTTGAATCGATAATCGAATCGAGAATCAAAATCAAATCGATTGGAAGGCTTGTGAATCAAAATCATATCAAATTGGAACATCTGAATCGATTCCCAGCCTTTGCTCTGTGCATTCAAGAATCACTCCGCTCCCGGTTCAAAATATCCCGCTCCTCACTCCACTCCTTGCTCAATGATATCAGAAACACAGCTCCATCTTCACTCAGAGAAAATTTGCAGCTAACTGCTAAAGTATTTTAGTAAACTCTGAAATATCTCTATACATTTCGGTTTATAACCTGCATTAACTGAAAGAAATTATAAAAAATAAACAATAGGAGATTAAGAGCCTAGTTTCAACGTGGTTTATTGTAACATTTGTGTGCATTTTACCTCCACTATGCCAAACTTACAGGCTTTATCATCATTAAAAGTTAAATATCATTGATGCTTTTTGAATGCAAATTTAGCTTAAAGGTTGGAAAGATGAACATACGTTTTCATCAGTTATTTTATCTATGGATCAATACAGATTTCTGCTCATTCAAAATCATATAATAGAATAATAGAATAACTAGTGTATACTATAACTACACTAGGCTACTGATAACTGTAAGCAGGTAAGCACTACAAGATGTGTTTAAATGCAGTAGAGAGAACGATTATGTGTGTAAATAAGTGCTACCTGTTTAAAATGTGCTTTCACCCGATCATATTCAGTATATAGAAGGTTAAAAAAAATCCCTTAAACTTTAATATCCCGCTTATGCCCATCGCCGTGATCCATCTGTATCAAGCTAGTTGTTTACCATGTAAGTTCTGACCACTGCACTATGCTTATTTTAATCTTTTCGTTTCTACACATATTAGGCTACATATTTCTCATGTCTGTGGGGCAAGCCTGCTGAGTTTCAGTTTATTTTAGATGTGCTCCATTTCATGAGCAATGAAAGTGATCGCTTCTGCGATCTCATAGTCTACTTAATTGGTTCTTATTTATTAAATACATGCAATTGGCCGAAAATAAACCTTTATTAAAATTAAGAGACAATTTGTACAAAACGAAAGAAAGGCTTTTTACAAAACAAAACTTAATATGAAACTTAATATAACCACCAAAATAATTTCTGACCCACTCGCATCTTTGCACTTATAGCCTATCATAATCAGATGAAATTTAAAAATAATATTATATTTAAACATAAATATGTTAGAAAAAAAAGAAAAAAAAGAAAAGAAAAAAAAACATTGTTTAATGGCTACAACAAGTATAGTAAGCGACAGATTTATGTCATGTCTGAGCTGGATTTGAACAAACATCATTTTACCGCTGGGTTCATGAGGGTGCGCCTGCGGATTATTGAGCTGAGTCACACCGGCTTATTACAGGCTCGTTCTCGTCAGAACGCCCACTTATTAAAAAATGGTCGGGTTTAAATCGGGCTCGGGCTCATAATTACAGTTAATGTGTCGGCAGGGTCGGTCTCTTGGGCGCACGGGCTCGGGTAGGGTCGGGTTTGATTTTAAAACTAAAATCAAACCCGACCCTAAAAATGTACTTATTATGTGCCGGCCCGTTGGCATGAATTGTACTTGTCGTGGAATGGTAGTGGAGCGTTCTCAGAGCGCGTGAAAAGCACAACGCTCCGACTTTTAAAAAATCTGCTCCTCACTCCATTCAAAATCTCGTCGCTCTGCTCTCACTCCACTCCTCTTACATACTCCGCTCATATACTCGACTCCGCTCACATACTACCCCCCAGGACGATATCTTCGCAATGTTTTACTGTACACATCGTCAGCTGCCGATTTAGGTGACATTGCCCAACCCTAGTGGAGACTGTATGAGGTTTTGCCGACAGTTTGAGGATTCGCTGGAGTTATGAGTTTAAGTCACAAGCTCTAATGTAAAGCTTTTTAGTATACTTTTTTTTTCATTCTATTGTATTTATTTGTCAGTTTTGTTTATAATTAGTTTCTTTGTTCTTATTGTATTGTTGACTGTTTACTTATCTTATGTAATTATTTTGAGGACCTTTTTCTTAAATTAGTGTTAAACTCTTTCCCTGCCAGCATTTCTTTAAAAAAAAGTTGGCAGCCACTGCTAGCATTTTTGATCATTTTTACACAAATGTCATGGGCACGAGAATATTTTGTTGAATGAATATCTGAACCTGCAATATATCAAAAGAAAGAAAACACCATCTGCTTTTTTAACCTGTTTAATTCCAGTTTCATGCATTCCTTTTTTTTCAACACTTCAATATGGGCAGGGCTTAACACTAAGGATTTTTTTCTACTGGCCCGGTCTTACAATAAATAAATAAATAAATAAAATAGGCCTAGTTATTGGTTTTGATCCATGTAACCTTAATACATAAGGTTGACTTCAATAAGCCTAACCCATAAAAAAAAAAAAAAAAAAAAAAAAAAAAAAAAAATATATATATATATATATATATATATATATATATATATATATATATATATATATATATATATATATATATATATATATATATATATATATATATTGCTAAAGACTTGTAATAGAATTACAAGCAACAAGACAAATACAACAGAACAAGCATACAAATGAAAAACTGTTATTTTCAGGTTTTCCATGTAGGTCTAAACTCGATTTTCAGGTAAAAAGCAACATTTTGATCAATAAGCTGAGAAAATCACGTTTTTGTCAAATACTACATCCAGGTCGGATTCAGAACAATGATCAAAACATAGATGGAGTAAACTGAGTCCATCAACACCCCTAATGCTTGCACAGTCCTGTACCTTTCATTCAGTGATATTGGGCAGTTTTGATTTATATGCTGTTTAATGTTGATGATCTCGTGATTTCATATGATTACATATAAGATCACTTGTTTCTGTGTCTTCTTCGCATTTGTTTTTATCAGGTGATTCTGTTCACTTTCAGAAGATGTGTCATACCATCCCCTATCGTAGGGCTGGGCGATATGGAGCAAAAAATATATCTCGATATATTTTGCTATATCTCGATATACGATATATATCTTGATATCTTTACAGGAAAAAAAACCCCTAAAAACTACAGCAAAAACAAATATGCCAAATAACACAAATTCTTTTCTTTTTTTATTGAAGTGCAAAGAGGTAGTCAGTTCATGTAGGAACAAAGTGCTTTTGCGACATTTAAAAAAAAAAAAACTCCCTGATTACATAAATAATAATTTATCTGTAAAAGAAAATAAATAATATTGATTTTTCATTTATTTCATGCTTTCAAAAGATGAATCAAAGACCCCCTTTTTTACACTTAACAGTAAAACAGTAAGCATTTTGCAGTAAGATGGGGGCATGACTGAGATATAAATAAACTGATTTTGTCATAACACCATTTCCTGTTAATTTTTATCAAAATTCAAACAGTGATGTTTGTCATGAGTTTGACCAAATTCAAACTCATGCGGATCATGTAGGCTACACATGAGCTGAATTTCACTTCTTTTCCAGTTACAGAACGAAATATGAATGTCAGAAGGTAGGCTATATGATAATATGATACAGTACAACTTACAGAAGAGCACTGTGTCTCATAGGACACCCGGGATGAAGCGTTTTTCCCTCTTGGTTAAAACGTGAATAGACCTGTTCATCATAATCCCGTGATAAAGCTGACAAAATAATCATAGTAATGATATTGCAATACTTTTTAAATGTTTTCAAATGATATGCGATCATTTTGACATTTTAACCGAAAACCATGCGATCAGTTAGACACAAATCATAAACTGGCATGATTGAGACTGAGAGTGCGTCTCGCACCAATAGTGTCAATTACCTGACTGTGGGTGAAACGTGCGATTTGAACTATGATGAACATTAATATTTCTTTATAAATTTAAGCAAGCAGTTGTGTTAGAAGGAAAACGTGATCTCTTAACTGAGTCCTGAACAATGCGCGTGCTTGTCAACATGATAACTAATCCTCACCTGGTTGCGGACGCCGCCGTGTGCACTGAGACGACACGCGAGGGGAGGGGGAACAAAAGCAATGAGGCGGGAGGCGCGCGAGCGGGCGCGAGCACAGCACAGGGAAGCAAAGTGGCGGAATCAGAATTTAATATAAACAATATATCGATATATACGATATGTCCAAATCCATATCGAGTTGAAAAAATATCTCGATATATTTTAAATATCGAGATATCGCCCACCCCTACCCTATCGTATAACAGTGAAAACACTGAAAGCTGTAAAATTCTGTGTTTGGTGTTGAAAAAGTTAAACGTAGTATTGACCTAGTAAACTAGTATTGATAATTATGAAATTTAACTGATATTTAAAATTAAATAAGAATTTGGTCATATCAGCCAGCAATAATAGTGTTAAATAATCATGATTTCAATATTGACAAAAGAAATTGTGATTATGATTTTTGCCATTATTGAGCTGGCCTACATAGGAGTGTTCTTATTCTTGTATCCCCTCCTTTTTAGGGGTCTACAATCCTGTGATAGAGGACACATTTTTCTTCTTTTCCTGGTTATATGGGAAGGGAGGAGGAGGAGACAATATGCCGAAACCAGTAAGTATTAGACGAGATGCACTTTTTTTGTTACATAAGCCAAAAGAGCCTGGATGGCATACTTGTATGGCATTTTTTTTTTAATTGTTGAGCTGTAGATAGAAGCTTGCTCAAATCCATACTGTATTTGTTCCTTTGGTGCAGATTTTTTTTTTTTTTTTTACAGCGTTATATTTTCCGTTATAAGGAGCTGCACCGCTTTGGTTTCAGAGACCACTAAAAATTGCAGTCCCTTGAAATAATGCCCTATTTGAGGGGCATTGGGGCGATTTAGAAACAGCCTATAATTGCATACCTCATTTGCGGGTTTTGCAGCTTTTTGATGTTGTTCAGGTCGCTTAATTACGTCACTTCATAATGTTTCCATGGCAATAGCAGGAAATGGCAGCTCTTGTGTGAAATAAACGCAACATTTTTCAACTTTCTGCAAAGATATATGTGACTTTTTTGCAATGAAAATGCAGGGATTATGAAATCATGCAAGCCCCGCATATTTATCGCACGGAAATTGTCAATTTATGCGGTAAAAGTTTGCCGTATTTGAAAAAAAAATGACGCCCACTTTGGCTGATTATGCATTGAATTCTGCGAATGTAACAAGCCAAATTCTCCGGTTTCACTGTCCACAAGACAACCATAGTTGCCAAGTCTGTGTAAAACACGTGACTTTGGGCTTTTTTTTTTTTGGAAAGTTTCGTTAAAAGATCTCAAGTCGCAATTGTGGTTTTTTGGGGCTTATTTAAAACAAATGTGGTTGCTTGTTAGGGAAATATGATAAGCAACTTCGTTTCTTTACATTTATGGTTGCTGTTTTGTCCAATACATTGACTGACACTGTCTTCTCACAGCTAATAGCCATTTAATGCAACGATACAAGTGCTGTAGTAATTCGTCCTCATTCATCCCACCTCCTTCTTCCCCTCATTGAAGAAAAATCACGTTCAGTGTGATGTGACGTTATAAATGCAAGTAATGATAGTAGACATAAATAGATGTATTTTTACAAACAATGGAGAGGAAACAGGTTGATAAGGCAGGCACATAATTTAATTAAAAAAAAATAATAATAATTGTATAATGTATTTATCATTATAGGCTATATATATATATATATATATATTAGCAGTAGGTATGGTTCGAATTTATCTTATAAAAATATGTGGCTAATATATTGCAGCGCTCCGTTAGTGCTTGCCTGTGTCCCCTTCATAAGCCCTATTTCGGACAGTAGTTGTTTCTCTTGGGGTCGTAAGGTATTTTCATAATTTACAGGGGCTAGTCTGTGATTTTATATTTTAGTTCTGTGATTCCTAAACCAAAATGTCAATGTTTTTCTCCCACCACCCGTGTAAAAATCCCCGGCCCAACACCAAGGTTGTGTGGTAATTTAATTTCCATCCGAATCCACATCTCTTGAGTTTTCACGAAAATATTGCTTCAAGATGAACTGTTTATATCCTTTTTGACCACAGTAGAGCATCATTGTGTTTCCCTGTAATTTGGATGCATTTTATAGATCTAGCCTACACTTTTATTACTGAAATGCTTGAAAGTATTTACAAGAATAAGCTTTCATCACTGCTCAAAAGAGAAAGAAAAAAAACAATAAAACATAAACATTTGAAATGAGCTGTTATTACGGCAGTAATTACCGTTAAATAGGTTAAATTTGCAGCATTGTATTAACTTATTTCCTCTTATTTCCACATTTTTAAAATGGCATCTTCCTTTTTTAAACAGATTTAAATAATTAAATAATCAATAATTTCCTATTATTAAATTTAATATGATTTTATTCTTATTATTCCAAGCATATGATGTTTCACAGAAGACAAACAGTCATTCGACTGACCACATGAGCTGTGTTCCCAAGTGCGCAGGATCACAAAACTTGCTCCTCCACCAGGAATAAATCACCATCCGCATGCACAAGTTTTATTACTGAGGTGGTATGCAAATTAATTTTTATGGACGTCCACATGAGAAACAATTACCGTCTGGATAGGGCTATAGACTGTAAAAAAAATGCATATGGTGAAACACTCAGTTTCAGTCAATCTCATGTCAATCTTGAGTACCTATAGAGTAGTATTGCATCCTTCATATCTCCGAAAAGTCTTTAGTTTTATTATATTTATAAAAGAAATATGGGTTGTACCGAGTCTTTCCGGAAAAAACCGAGCGCCTGGAGGCGTATCGTGTTGGCGGGGGCTAAAGAATGACGAGCGCAAAGCGGTGACGTCCTCAAGCGTGGAGAAGCCCATCGCTATCATCTCAGCTAATAGATAAATGATTCAGAATCAGATCCGGAGGCTGAAATAAATTGAACAGGAGAAACAGCAACAGCAGGACGTCCGTCTCTGATGTATGTATTGTATTTAGTGGCCTGTCAACATTTGTGTTATACGTTATACAACAATGGAGTCCGTTAGCGCATTTGAATGACAAAGCAGTTTTACTCACCGGCTGCATCCAAAGCAGGACCGAACCTTTATTGCTGGGACCGCTCCGTCAAAAACACACTTCTTTGGTATGATTTGGTAAAGTCCTGACAGCAGTGAACGGTGGAGATCCACTTTGCGACGCGACTAAAGCGATGTTGTGAAGCTTCCCGTCATTTCTGCGTTCAAATCGGTTCAAATGCAGTGCTGCCTTCCCGGAATGCTGTGCTGAAGCTTTGAAGTCGCTCGACGTCAACCATAAGAATAAAGTGGAGCGGAGCACAAACATAAGGCGCGTCAGAAGTGTTCACGGATGACTGGATCTTCATCTGAGAGTGTTTATGGGCGTGCATTTCCTCTCTCGCTCTAGTCACGCGTGCACGCACGCCCTGCCGGGAGTAGAGCCCATACGGCTCACACAAGGACCTTCCGCTCTGTTCACGTCAAGTCGAGCCATACTCGAAAAAAACTCTCCAAAACTTGTGAGAAACCGGAAGGAGTATTTTTGACACAGAAATACTCCATCAAACGTCCAACATTAGTTTTTGAAACTTTGTCTATGTTTAGGATGGGAATCCAAGCATTTACAGTGTAAAAAGCTCAGTATACATGAAACAGCATTTCACCCCCCCCCCACCCCCTTTAATCATAAATAGTATGTGACATAAGTGCAGATTGCACATTGAGATGAAGGGCTTATCTTTTTCATGTTTTGCAGTGTGTTCACCACTGCTCCTAATATGTGTGCACGAACTAACCAATTATAGTATGGGTTACCATAGTTGGCCTTCACGTCACTTTTTCTCTTTTTCTATCTCCAAACCTATTATGTTCAGCTAATCGGAGGATATTGCGTGGCTTTAACTGCAATTTGAATGTTTTTGTAAAATAATTTGTTTTTGCTTTGCTTTTCTTTTTGTCTCCGAGAGTTGACAACACTGACAACAACACTGCAATCTGAGTTTCTTAAAAATCTTCACCCTGCCAGGAGTTTTAAAACACAACAACTTGGTTTTAGTGACCAGATACTGCATTTGCGTGTGGACAAACAGCCAAACCGCAAAGAAAAAGCTGCGGTTTGGAAAATACCCATGTTCACTTGGAAAGGGCATAACAGAAGACGAAGAAGTTATAATATATGTCATTTTAGCATTCGCATGCAGTTTTATAATAACGTGCTGACTGGAATGAAGAAAGTGATCAGCGTGATTG
Source organism: Pseudorasbora parva (assembly GCF_024679245.1). Classification (NCBI taxonomy): domain Eukaryota; kingdom Metazoa; phylum Chordata; class Actinopteri; order Cypriniformes; family Gobionidae; genus Pseudorasbora; species Pseudorasbora parva. Next base: position 31,368,911 of record NC_090175.1, read on the forward strand.
AAATTCAAAATGATAAGCAAGCACTTTTTTGTTTACGGTTTGTATACAGTCATAGTTTTGTTGTCCCTTTTCAATGATGAAAATAGACTATTAAAACCTGTTGATATAGGCAGATATTAACTTTAGTCCTTTCAGTGTGGTCAAGCACAGATTTTTAGCCATGACACAGTCGGCGCAAGACAAGAACACAGTCAGCTTTTGTCGCTGCTAGTTCTTTGACATTGGCTTGATGTGTCCCAGGTTTAATGTGCTATACAGCTGTGCAGCATAAGATACAGGTATTATACATGTCTATATTGGTGGTGTCAGTAGTGGTTCTGTATTTCACAAATCAAATACTGTTTTTATTTTACTTTCTCTGGCTGACAGTTATGTGACAGCTAGTGAAATATCTGAGGTAACTAGTGTGATATCAGCTCTTGTTCCTGCTGTGAAAAACTATTTGACTACTATTAACTATTTCAAACTACCGTATTTGAAAATGATTGATGTCTACAGCAGGGGTGTCCAATCCTGCTCCTGGAGGGCCACTGTCCTGCAGAGTTTAGCCCCAACCCTAATTAAACACATCTGGACTAGCTAATCAAGGTCTTATTAGGCATTCTAGAAACTTCCAGACAGGTGTGTTGAGACAATTTGGAGCTAAACACTGCAGGATAGTGGCCTTCCAGGACCGATAATGGACACCTCTGGTCTACAGCAATGGTCATCAAACATGTGAAGCGCGCGGGTCTTGCGACTTTGAATAAAGTAATAAATTTGTGAATAACACTGCAGTGTCTTCACTGTATACATTAAATACATTTACATTTATTCATTTTGCAGACACTTTTACCCAAAGTGAAAATGTTGGCAGATCAGTATTATAGTTTGTACAATTAATTAAGACATAATAAATACATTAATTTTATTTGGATATTTAGTTGGATATTTTAGTGTCTTAAACTGAGCCAGCCAAGCCAAAGGTGACAGTGGCAAGGAACCAAAACTCTATCAGGCCATGATGAAGAAAAATAAACTTAAAGAGAAACCAGGCTCAGTCGGGGTGCCAGTTCTCCTCTAGATTAGAATATTGTACATTTTTGGCTATCACGCAAGAGACTGGTTTATTGAGGATGACACGTCGATTACACAAGAATGTGAATATTTGAAGGAACGGAGTCATCACACCGGAGACTGGATTATTTAGGATGACGTGCCAGTGAGGCAACTGTGGAGACACCAATTGACACGGGATAAGCAGACACTCCAGGATGCACTTGTTTTGTCTGGGCACTAGTCCATCATCCGATCCGAACACAGCCTGGATCTGGCCGACTGCAGTAAAGAGACTAACATTAGCGCAGATGCCACTCTTTTTAAGATGTAACGAGTACATCAGGTGCTATGGGTGGAATGTGTTCCCCATTCTGGCTAAACTAGGTAATGCAGCCTAACAATCAGTCAATTGATTTTAATAATGTAAGTAAAAAAAAATCTAAGTGTATGCCATAGTAAAGAGATACATTTTTAGTCTAGATTTAAACTGAAAGTGTCTGCTTCTCGAAAAATGTTAGGAAGACTGTTCCAAAGTTTAGATGCTAAATAGGAAAAGGACTGACTGATCGCTTGCAGTTGATTTTGATATGTTATGTATTATCAACTGGCCAGAGTTTTGAGACCGCAATATATGTGATGGAGTATAATGTGTTAAGAGCTCGTTTAAATACTGGGGAGCTAACCCATTTAGTACTTCTTAAGTAATAAGTAAGATTTTGTGTGTGATGTTTAATAGGGAGCCAGTGCAGTGTTGACAAAACTGGACTAATATGATCATACTTCCTGGTTCTAGTAAGAACTCGAGCTGCTGCGATTTGGACCAGTTGGAGATTGTTTAAGCGAGCAGGGCAACCACCCAGTAGAGCATTACAATAATCTAGCCTTGAGCTCATGAACGCATGTACTAACTGTTCAGCGTTTTGCATTGCAAGCATGTGCCGTAATTTAGATATATTTTTAAGATGGTAGAATGCAGTTTTACAGATGCTAGAAACGTGGCTTTCAAATGAAAGATTGGTATCAAAGAGCACACCCAGGTTCCTCACTTTGAGCTTTGAAACATGATAAGTGCTCATAATACAAAGTTTCAGACATTGTATCATAAGCTAGAATGGGGGGTGGGGGGACTAACATTTTCAGTTTTCAGATGTCTTTTGAATGTTGTCGAATCCCGTTGAATATAGACAAATCTTGTCAAATGTTGACAAATCCTTATTAAAGTTACAAACGTTTTTCAGTCAAGAGCAGTGAATGATTATTGTTTTTTGTCTTTTTTTATTTGATTAACATTAAACACAACAGCCTAATGATCTTGCTACTGTTTGTCACATAATGCATGGATACTGCTACACATGAAAGGAGCTGGATGACATCATCGTTTTCTCCTGAGTGGCTGTACAGCCGAATCAAATTCTGTTGCATTATTTTCCTGTTTAACACTGCAAAGTTATATAAATAAAGTTGACTTGACTTAACTTGACATGTTACACGTTGTCTTTCTTGACTGTTTATGTTCACTTAAGATAATCAACAATAGCTGTGTCTCATTTCATTAAATTTCGAAGGCTGCGTCCTCCGGAGGACACGTCCTGTAAAGGATGCAGTATACGGAGTGTCCTCAATCAGAATTAAACGAGACGTCCTTCGTAGGACACAAAGGCAGGAAGTATCACGTTGGTATGCCAACACATTCAGCCTCGTTGCGCTCTCACGCCAGTTATATGAATGAAAATTATTTATAACTTAAAATGCCTATGAAATGTTTCTTGTCTTGACAGCAATGTACTGTTCTAAACGTTTTAAAAGCACTAAACACTTGTAATCCTGTTTACCACAACTATCTGTTTCGGGTTGCCTAATACAGCTTAAAAAACAAAAACAAGCTAAACTAATCACATTCAAAGACCACATCAACACTTGCATGTATATCTGGCGGTGTTGCCATTTTTTTATGATAATATAAACAAATTATGACGTTGTTAACAGTGACACAAAGAATTGTGGGTTATCTTCAGCCATGAAGGATACTCCTCGTGCACACTCCGAATTTCTGTGAAAGAAGGATGCAACTCAACAAGATAGGCATATTTATTTTTTGTGAAATTGTCTGTTCAAATGTAAGAACACATGAAAGTTAGGGGTTAAGATCAGGGCCTGCTCCTGAACCCCTGCCCACCGAATCGTGGAGCTGAACGAGCAAAATGCTGAAGATAGCAAGATAATAGTTTGTAAACAAGACACGGGTCAAAACTGGATTTGCAGACATATTGAGATTAAAACACAATGCTGTGCCTTCTATATTGGATCCGTCAGGAATGGTGCAGCACACTTAGTGAGTAAAACATGTTTTTAAATGTGATAGTATTACATTGTTATAGATCGTGTTGATTATGTGTATGTGTCTAACAGAACATATCTTAGCATGCTGTCACAGGCTGAAGAATACTTTATTTGTTGGTTGATTGTGATTATGAAAAAAAAAATCACAGGTAGATGAGAGATAAGTCAATGTTTTTGTTTGATAAATACGTTTTGAGAGCCCTGTCAGAGAATTATTCCGGTTGCAGCTTTCAATCCCTCCCTCAAGTAATCTGGCAGGGGAGCTGAAGCTCATTAAATATGCACAAAGCATACACATACGAATCCATATTAAAGGTGCCCTAGAATAAAAATCTGAATTTGCCATAGTGAAATAATAAGAGTTCAGTACATCACATACTGTGAGTCTCAAACACCATTGCCTCCTCCTTCTTATGTAAATCTCGAGCATGAAAAACACCACGAAAAAAATAAGTGAATCTCAACATAAAGCCAACTGTGACGCAATCGCTGGGATCATTAATACGCCCCCAACATTTGCATATGTCCGAACATGTTCATTGTCAGGCAGAACTGCGCAGCAGAATCAATAGGTAAACAAGTGTCACGCGAGGATCGTGAAAACGGCAGCTCATGGACACAAATGTTATGTTCCAGGCTGTGCAGGGGAGGTGAGGACTTTTCATACCCGTCCCACAGATAAAAAATGTCAAGGGTCATGGTTGATTTTTATTATAATCGAATACCGCAACTAGACATGTGCCAATTTTCGATAATGCGATTTATCACGATAATTAATATGCACGATATTGTTATCGCGGGCACTTTAAAATATCGTAAATAATAATTTATTAACAATTTATAATTTTTGTATAATGCACTCAAGAATACTTTGCCCATCAACCGTATAAATGCTCAACACTGCTGTATTCTGCGTCAAAGGGACAGGCGCTCAGAGATAAACAAGCCCAAAGTGCGTTTGCACATGACTGAACCGGTTAAGGAGACGCGCTGCTGAAGTGCCGCTCAGTGACAGCAGAGGGCGCTGATGAACTGCAGAATGCAGCCGGTTACCCCGGAAACCAGCAAACAAACAAAAAAACGCGTGTAGTTTTTAAAACAGCCATTCGTTTTTGTAATCTCAATGTTGTTCATCACAGCACCAAATACTTAATACTTAAAGACTTAATAGGCTATTTATTTTCAAATTTAAACATTTTTATGTTTTAATCTGGACTACAACATACCCTAATAATTAGAACTGTTCTAATTATTTGTTATTGTTCAGTATAACTTTGAGATACGACTTCATTAGTTAACATGTTAATTAATTATTACCAAATTAACAATGAAAAATACTTATAAAGAATTAATCATTCTATGTTAATTTCTTAGTTACTTTTTAATAACATTAAAATCAAAATCAAAATAACTTTTTTAATGGACCTAAGATAAAACTAACAATGATCAGTATTTCTTAACTAACATTAACAAAAACATTATACTTTCTGTACCAAATGTAGCTATTGCTCAATCTTAGTTAATGCATAAACTAATGAGACCTTATTGTAATTTGTAAGCCTACCTTTTGTTCATAGCCTAATTCTTTTGCACTTTAATCTGTTTGAAAATTGTACTTTTACAGCTCTGAAAAAAATCAAGAGACCACATAACATTGATTTCTCAATGAGGGGTCTCTTAATTATTTTTTCCAGAGCTGGATATATTTTTGGTGCATTATTGTATTTAAACATTCAGTTATTTTTGTTCTTACAAAAATAGTTCTTAAAGCTGTTATGCTATGGCAACACTTTTTTTGCAACTTATTTCAATATCGTGATAATATCGTATATCGTGATAAAACTTAATCAATTAATCGCAACATGAAAAATTGATATCGGCACATGCCTAACCGCAACAATTTAGTTCAAAATTGTTTGTTTGCATCTAAAACTGAAGAAAGGGGCAACTCCAACTATATTCCTGCGAGCAGTAAGTAGTTATTTATCCACTAAATAATTTTTGATTAAATCGAAAGTTTCTTAGAGAGACAGCACTGTCTAGATAACGCAAGCTGCTAGTACAGTAACAATAGGAAACTCTAAGTACCAAACAAAATTAAATTGTGTCTAATGACAAAGCTTAATTTTATTTCGTACTACAACATACAACCGTAGATACATATGTCATGCTACGTTAGTTTAGTTGCTTACAGATCGCTCACTCAATGCTAGCTAACGTCACCTTCTCCACCATACAAGTTAAAACAATAGTCAGTTGACAAGGATTCTATTCATTTTGTAAAAAAAATTATATTTATATTTTTGAGAACTGAAGTATGATATTTTTGAATGCTTGTATGTCAGAGTACATCACAGTCACTGCTTAGCCTACATTGTGACTAACGTTATATAAACAAGCAATATCGTTGATGAAAAAAGGTAGTTTAATTTTTTTTAAAAAATGAACAAAAGCCAGATTTAAGTAATTTAAATCCCCCAATCAGAGCTTTTCTGTGAAAAGAACACGTATACAGGGAGTGCAGAATTATTAGGCAAGTTGTATTTTTGAGGATTAATTTTATTATTGAACAACAACCATGTTCTCAATGAACACAAACTCATTAATATCAAAGCTGAATATTTTTGGAAGTTTTAGTTTTTAGTTTTAGCTATTTTAGGGGGATATCTGTGTATGCAGGTGACTATTACTGTGCATAATTATTAGGCAACTTAACAAAAAACAAATTTATACCCATTTCAATTATTTATTTTTACCAGTGAAACCAATATAACATCTCAACATTCACAAATATCCATTTCTGACATTCAAAAACCAAACAAAAACAAATCAGTGACCAATATAGCCACCTTTCTTTGCAAGGACACTCAAAAGCCTGCCATCCATGGATTCTGTCAGTGTTTTGATCTGTTCACCATCAACATTCCGTGCAGCAGCAACCACAGCCTCCCAGACACTGTTCAGAGAGGTGTACTGTTTTCCCTCCTTGTAAATCGCACATTTGATGATGGACCACAGGTTCTCAATGGGGTTCAGATCAGGTGAACAAGGAGGCCATATCATTAGATTTTTTTCTTTTATACCCTTTCTTGCCAGCCACGCTGTGGAGTACTTGGACGCGTGTGATGGAGCATTGTCCTGCATGAAAATCATGTTTTTCTTGAAGGATGCAGACTTCTTCCTGTACCACTGCTTGAAGAAGGTGTCTTCCAGAAACTGGCAGTAGGACTGGGAGTTGAGCTTGACTCCATCCTCAACCCGAAAAGCCCCACAAGCTCATCTTTGATGATACCAGCCCAAACCAGTACTCCACCTCCACCTTGCTGGCGTCTGAATCGGACTGGAGCTCTCTGCCCTTTACCAATCCAGCCACGGGCCCATCCATCTAGCCCATCAAGACTCACTCTCATGTCATCAGTCCATAAAACCTTAGAAAAATCAGTCTTGAGATATTTCTTGGCCCAGTCTTGACGTTTCAGCTTGTGTGTCTTGTTCAGTGGTGGTCGACTTTCTGCCTCTTACCTTGGCCATGTCTCTGAGTATTGCACACCTTGTGCTTTTGGGCACTCCAGTGATGTTGCAGCTCTGAAATATGGCCAAACTGGTGGCAAGTGGCATCTTGGCAGCTGCACGCTTGACTTTTCTCAGTTCATGGGCAGTTATTTTGCGCCTTGGTTTTTCCACACGCTTCTTGCGACCCTGTTGACTATTTTGAATGAAACGCTTGATTGTTCGATGATCACGCTTCAGAAGCTTGGCTATTTTAAGACTGCTGCATCCCTCTGCAATATATCTCACTATTTTTGACTTTTCTGAGCCTGTCAAGTCCTTCTTTTGACCCATTTTGCCAAAGGAAAGGAAGTTGCCTAATAATTATGCACACCTGATATAGGGTGTTGATGTCATTAGACCACATCCCTTCTCATTACAGAGATGCACATCACCTAATATGCTTAATTGGTAGTAGGCTTTCCAGCCTATACAGCTTGGAGTAAGACAACATGCATAACGAGGATGATGTGGTCAAAATACTCATTTGCCTAATAATTCTGCACTCCCTGTACTATCCGGTGTTTTACCTAAACGTGCAATCTGGCAACCATATGCGCGCAAGCTCTTTCTCTCACTTGCGGATGATCTGAAAACACCATTAAACAAGTAAGCTGCATTTTAGCAATCTCCATTTAAGATGTTCTGCTTAAAGTGTCATGCAGTCGGTCTTGGGTTCTGTTAGGACTCTGAACAACTACGCTGAACAACTGAACTTGTGTGAGCTGATTTCAATAAGCCAATCAGAGCAGAGCTCAACATTAATATTCATGACCCTTCCAAATAAGTTCAAAAACAAAACACTAGGGACAATTTCTAGGGTTGTAAATGGACCTGCAAAACTGTATCTGGACAATTTGTGCCCTTAAATAAGCCACATACCCTCTATATAGATATCAGAGAACATTTTAACATTTAACAATTTGCAATTGTTAAAGAGATACTTTTTTGACTTTTAAAACTCTTTTAATCAAACAACTACTTTAAAACAATTATTTACACCACGACACAACAATAAATTAATAAATTAAATAATAATACCAAAGTCACAATTTTACCAATTAAACCATAACTCTCCAGAAACATCCCCCACCACAAGAGCATTTTTCACACTCCACCTTGCATCAAACAACAACAACAACAACAAAAACATTATTTATTATTTTTGAATATGCATATGTATTCTACAGCAACCCTGTACTTTACTAATGATTTGAATATGCCAACCAAATCAATATCTTCCCCCTCATCTTTACATGTGTGGGACTTTAACATTGCCAACTTTGCCTGCCCTAGCAGAAAATGCCCCAGCGTGCACTGTGCTTTACATTCTTTCTTTTATTTCAAATCCAAAATATACAGATTTTTTGTAAACATAAACCCGAGTTCAGTAAATATTTTTTTTCCAACAGTTTGAACAAGGGAGTTAATCTGAAACAATCAGAAAAACAATGAAAAACAGTATCAGAAACATTACAAAAAGGACATTTACATGACACAGTTGCATTAAATTTTGACACCAAACTAATTGTTGCCACAGCACAGTGAAGTATTCTCCACTCAAGATCCCCAGATCTCTTAGGAATGGGGGGTTTATACAAACCCCTCCATGATGGAATTATTTCAGAAGAAATTGATAAATATTCTCTCCATTCGGTATCAGCACGTCCTTTCAATTGAGCATGAAACAAGGATTTCACACACATTCCATACAACATTTTCTTTTCCACGTTCTGAAACAATTAATCTTTAAATCCCTTTAATAGCAAAGTACTATTTTAAACTTCATCCAATTAAAATCCTATTCCTACCCTAAGATCTGGAAAGGTCAAATAATTCTCACCATTTAAAAAAATATATTTACAGAAGTCAAGAAAGATTGAGGGAAATATTTTTTTAGATCCTCCATTAATCCTTTAACGTATCTTTCTGATCTAAGCCCGACTATTGATCCAGTCGAATGCCATTTTGTAGAGTCAATTAAAGGTCCCGTTCTTCGCGATTCCATCTTTCAAACTTTAGTTAGTGTGAAATGTTGCTGTTGGAGCATAAATAATACCTGTAAAATTATAAAGCTCAAACTTCAATGCCAAGCAGATATTTTATTTAACAGAAGTTCCCTTTCAAAGCCTACAGCGAACGGCCGGTTTGGACTACACCCCTGCACTTCCTTCAGGAATGACGTCACTAGTACCGTTTGTTGACTAACCCTCCGCCCACAAGAACACGCAAAATAGGGGGCATGGTCTTGTTGCTCTCCCACGTGGAGAAGAGCGCACATTCAGCGCTTGCATCTCCCCGTTATGGTAAGAGGTGGGACCTTTCCGGGCAAAGTGCGCTAAGCTGCTGTCCAATCACGACACGGGAAGCGTTGGCCTAATCAGAATTTGTTACGTGTTTCTGAAGGAGGGACTTCATAGAACAAGGAAATCATCAGGCCGTTTTTAGGACCGAGGAAACAGCGGTGTACAGATAAGTAAATTGTGTGAAAAATACGGTGTTTTCTTAAATGCGAAACATGAACTCATGTTATATTGCACACTGTAAACACAATCAAAGCTTCAAAAACACGCGAAGAACGGGACCCTTAAGTCCATTACAGTAGCTATTCCATTTTTTTTTTAAAAGTATCAACTACTGTACTCGACATTAATGAGTTTGTTTTAAAAAAAAGGATTAAAGAAAAATGGTTCTAGTACACCATAATGTTCACTCTCTTTTCTATCCTTCTTTAACAATTGCCAAGCTCGTCAGGAGAATGAGTGAAACACACACAAAACACAAATTTTTACCAAATCAGACGTCATTAATAGCGGTTCACTTCCGCGATTTAGCACAATTGCATTCACATCAGTATCGAACCGTACCAGAATTCACATGAACTAAACCCCAAACCACCTTTTTGAGCGGACTCGAGTTCAGAAGACAGCTTTGACATCATCCAAACGAATTAAACTCTGGGTGCGCACCAAAAGTGCTAGTGTGAAAGCACACTAAGACATCCAATGAGATGACATTACCTAAGTCCATCACCATGTGTGATCAACTAACTATGTAAAAATATACACTATATACATGCAAAAAAGACAGGCAGCTGTCAATTGGTTTACCAGCAGCTGCACTTGGTAGGTCCTTTATGCCATTTACCCGTAGCTTCACAACTTCTGCCCAATCTTCCTGCCGCTCATCACATTTGGACAAAATCACATCTTTGACGGATGGAAGGCCTGGCCAACAGAGTCTGACATTTTTTGTTTTTTTTACTGGATTCCACCTGTTAGGATTTTTAGAGTCTTTTTCTTCATGAATAAGACGACAGAACAGTATATGAGAAGTATATGAGCTGTAGCAAGATTTGTGACGGAAGCTGATGAAGCACGGTCAGCAGCAATAATGTTTGACAAAGTCTCATGTATGGCTGTGTCTCTGAACTCCTCGCTCTTAATTAGCGAAGTAGTGATTCCTTTGGACCCAGATATTTTAAAGTCAACATCTGTGCCACTGCATGGTGTAAACAGACACTTCCTTCCCAACATTTCGATCTGATCAAACCATGTCTTTTGAAAGTACTTAGCCCTAGAGTCGAATGGTTAAATAATCATGCACAACAACTTGGAAAAAGCAGCAATAACACTTTATATAGATTTTTTTAATAATTTCCTTATCAAACCGCAAGAAGTGTGAATTAAAAAAAAAGAAGAATTGCACATTTTTAAATCATGGTTTTAAATACAAATTTTAGAACACCAGATTCACCCACAAAATGGATCTGACTAGAAATGTACAAAGTATTACACAATAGTGTCATTATAACTCTGTCCACCTTTTATCTTAATGTGAAAACATTAGTATTGTCAACATTAAAATGTAATCATTAAATCCCTTGACTGACTTTTCTACGAATATTAAGGCGATATAATAATAAAAAAAAAAATATATATATATATATATATATATATATATATATATATATATATATATATATATATATATATATATATATATATATATATATATATATATATATATATATATTTACAAGGTGAATTTCAAATTTACCACTAGACTATACTAGCCTGACAAGCCAGACCCACATCAAGATGTTAGACACTCACGGGCAGATTAGATTAAGACTATAAGACTATACTCCTTTGCTTACAACATACTTATCACTACTATTATCAAAGTTATTCAACTAATTATACAAATAAAATTTATGAATTAGGTTTTAATTAATTCTATAAACTATAATACAGATCTGCCAACATTGTCCCTATATGATAAATTAAAATAAGCTGATAACATCACTGTTTTCTCCAGAATGACTGTAGAGCCAAACACAATATTATCCTGTTTGACACTGTGAAGCTGCTTTGATACAATCGTGATTGTAAAAGCGCTATATAAATAAAGTTGATTGGATGATTGATTGATTGATTGATTGATTGATTACAACAGCTAGCTGCAACAGGATCTTCTTCTTCTTTCGGCTGTTCCCTTCAGGGGTCGCCACAGCGAATCATCTGTCTCCATCTATTTCTATCCTCTGTATCCTCTTCTCTCAGACCGACTACCTTCATGTCCTCCTCCACTACATCCATAAACCTCCTCTTTGGTCTTCCTTTTTGACCTCCTGTCTGGCAGCTCTAACCTCAGCATCCTTTTACCGATGTATTCACTCTCCCTCCTCTGAACATGTCCAAACCATCTCAACCTGGCCTCTCTAACTTTGTCTCCAAAACATCTCACATGTGCTGTCCCTCTGATGTACTCATTCCTGATCCTATCCATCCTCGTCACTCCCAAAGAGAACCTCAAAATCTTCAGCTCTGCTACCTCTAGCTCTTCCTCCTGTCTTTTCCTCAGTGCAACTGTCTCCAAACCATACAACATCGCTGGTCTCACTACTGTTCTGTACACCTTTCCTTTCTTTCTTGCTGGTACTCTTTGATCACACAACAGACCTGACACTTTTCTCTCCACCCATTCCAACCTGCCTGCACACGCTTCTTCACCTCTTTTCCGCACTCCCCATTGCTCTGGACTGTTGACACGAAGTACTTAAAATCCTGCACCTTCTTTACCTCTTCTCCCTGTAACCTCACTGTTCCACTTGGTTCCCTCTCATTCACACACATATATTCTGTCTTGCTGCGACTAACCTTCATTCCTCTCCTCTACAGAGCAAACCTCCACCTCTCTAGACTTTCCTTCACCTGCTCCCTGCTCTCACTACAGATCACAAACGTCATCCGTAAACATCATAGTCCATGGAGATTCCTGTCTGACCTCATCTGTCAGCCTGTGCATCACCCCCGCAAACAAGAAGGGGCTCAGAGCCGATCCTTGATGAAGTCCCACCTTCACCGTGAAGTCCTCTGTCTCACCTACGGCACACCTTACCACTGTCCTACTGCTCTCATACATATCCTGCACCACTCTACCATACTTCTCTGCCACTCCAGACCTCCTCATACAATACCACAGCTCCTCTCTTGGCACTCTGTCATATGCTTTCACTAAATCTACAAAGACACAATGCAGCTCTTTCTGACCTTCTCTGTGCTTCTCCATCAACATTCTCAAAGCAAATAATGCATCTGTAGTGCTCTTTCTTGGCATGAAACCATACTGCTGCTCACAAATGTCCACTTCTCCCCTTAGCCTTGCTTCCACTACTCTTTGCCACAACTTCATTGTATGGCTCATCAGCTTAATACCTCTATAGTTTCCACAACTCTGCACATCTCCCTTGTTCTTAAAAAATCGGCACCAAAACACTTCTCCTCCATTCCTCAGGCATCCTCTCACTCTCTAAGACCTTGTTGAACAACCTAGTTAACAACTCTACTGCCATTTCTCCTAGACACTTCCATACCTCCACTGGTATGTCATCAGGGCCAACTGCCTTTCCTCTCTTCATCCTCTTCAAAGCTCTCATAACTTCACCCTTGCTAATACTTTCTACTTCCTGGTCAACAATATTTACCTCTACAACTCTTCTCTCCCTGTCATTTTCCTCATTCATCAGTTCTTCAAAGTACTCCTTCCATCTTTCCCTCACCCTCCTGTCACCTGTCAAAACATTTCCATCTATATCTTTAATCCCTCTTACCTACTGCACGTCCTTTCCATCTCTATCCCTCTGCCTCGCCAACCGATACACATCCCTCTCACCATCCTTATTATCTAACCTTGCATACATGTCCTCATACGCTCTCTGTTTGGCCTTTGCCACCTCTAGCTTAACCTCATGCTGCATCACCCTATATTCCTGTCTACTTTCCTCCGTCCTCTCACTGTCCCACTTCTTCCTAGCTAACTTCTTCATCTGGATACTCTCCTGGACTTCCTCATTTCACCACCAAGTCTCCTTGTCTTCTTTCCTCCTTCCAGATGACACACATAGCACCTTCCTACCAGTCTCCCTGATCACTTTGGCTGTAGTAGTCCAGTCATCCGGAAGCCCCTCCTGACCACCTAAAGCTTGCCTCAACTCCTCCCTGAAAACCACACAGGACTCTTCCTTTTCCAACTTCCACCACTTTGTCTTCTGCTCTGCTTTTACTCTCTTCATCTTCCTCACCTCCAGAGTCATCTTACACACCACCATTCTATGCTGTCTAGCTACACTCTCACCTACCACTACTTTACAATCACTAATTTCCATCAGATTACAGCGTTTACATAAGATATAGTCCACTTGTGTGCTCCTGCCACCACTCTTATGTGTCTTATATGTTACATGTTTCCTGCCTCTTCTGAAAGTATGTGTTCACCACAGCCATCTCCATACTTTTATATACATACAAAGTCTACCAAACTCTGTCCTTCTGGGTTCCTTTCTTAAAGACCAAACCTGCCCATCACTTCCTCGTCCCTACTATTCCCTTCCCCAACATGTCCATTCAAATCTGCCCCTATCACTACTCTCTCACCTCTGGGAACAGACTGCATCACTTCCTCCAACTCGCTCCAGAATCTGTCTTTCTCATCTTGCTTACAACCTACTAGTGGAGCATAGGCACTAACAACATTTGACTCATCTGACACTCTCTTTACCTCCAGAACATTCTTCACAAACTCCTCCTTCAGGATCACTCCAACTCCATTTTTCTTCCTGCCCACACCATTATAAAACAGTTTAAACCCTGCTCCATTGCTTCTAGCCTTGCTCCCTTTCCACCTGGTCTCCTGGACACACAGAATGTCAACTTTCCTCCTCTGCATCATATCTACTAGCTCTCTGCCTTTACCTGTCATTGTACCAACATTCAAAGTCCCTACTTTCAGGCCTAAACTCAAAGAGAAGAGCTCTTGTGATTCTGAAATGTGAAATTATTGTGTTTACCATGAAAATAACTAAAACTTTAGTCCGAAAGTAATAAAATAAGTAATAAAATGTGTCTAAATTTATCCAAATGTATTATAGAAGTACCATTTTGAAGTCTGAAAGTGCCAGAAATGAAATCAACATCCTCTAAAACCCTTAAAACCACTCACATATTGTAGAAATTGGCAATACAGTGGAAAATATGTCAGTGCTCAAAATATGCAAATTAGTGTCCGGCACTGTCTGTATTCTGGGGACCCATACTTCACATTTCTGCAAAAAAACTTTGGTGTACTAAACATTTCTGGGTTCACAATGGGGCTCTATGGGCTGGCTACTTTTTTGTGCCTGCCTCTGCCTCTTTCTCCATCTCTGTTCTGTTAAGTGAAAGAAAGTCTAAGGCCATGTCAGGCCGTTTAACTAACCAATATAATCTGCTGCCTGTCACTTGTCAAACTAAGAGTAATGTGGGTGAAAAAAATGAATACTGTTAAGTTAGCACTTTTAAACATCTGTTCACTTAAGAACAAATCATTTCTAGTCAGCGACTTAATAACCACAAACAACCTAGATTTTTTGCTTCTAAATGAAACGTGGTTAGAAGAAAACTGTAGTGCAACAGTCCTAAATAAAGCAGCCCCTGCTAACTTTACTTTTATGAGTGTTTGCAGAGCAGTTAGGAGAGGTGGGGGTGTTGCTGCTCTTTTTAAATATGTCTTTCAATGTAAGCAAGTGTCATTTGGTGAATATTTGTCTCTAGAATATCTGGGTATTGTGTTAAAAGGTGCTCCACGCATCCTGCTTATCATTGTTTACAGGCCTCCAAAGTACTCTCCAGCCTTTATTGAGGAATTTACAGAACTTTTATCAATAATTTCCTCAGAGTTTGACTGTTTTGCTATTGCTGGGGATTTTAACATTCACATAGACAATATTGAATCCAGTACAACAAAAGAGCTTATGACTGTTCTTAACACTTTTGATTTGACACAGCATGTAAATGGACCCACACACAATCGTGGACACACTCTAGATTTACTTATCAGTAAGGGTCTAAACATTTCATTGATTGTTATTAAGGATGTGGCACTGTCTGATCATTTCTGTATTTTCTTTGACATATTAATCTCTCCTGCCATTGAAGCTAGATCTGTCTATGTCAAAAAGAGATGCTTAAATGAGAACACTAATGTTCTGTTTATGAAGGCTTTATCTCTAAAACCAAGCATATCTGCAGACTCTGTTGATTTTCTCCTTGACTCCTTTAACTCAAAAGTTAAGAGTGTAATTGATGATATTGCTCCTCTGAAAGTCAGGAAAAAGAGTGGCAAACAAAAGGCACCATGGAGAAACTCAACAGCAGTTCAAATAATGAACAGAAAATCTGAACAAAAGTGGCGGAAGACAAAACTTGTAGTCCATTATAACATCTATAAAGACAGCCTTCATGCTTTCAATGTTGAACTAGGCAAAGCTAGACAGACCTTCTTCTCAAATATTATAAACAAACACATAAACAACACGCGCACTCTTTTTGCTACTGTAGACAGACTAACAACCCCCCCGAGTCACATTCCCAGAGAAATGCTCTCAGACAGCAAATGCAGCGAGTTTGCTTCCTTCTTCTCAGTGAAAATCAAAAATATCAGAAAGGCAATCAGCACATCCTTGAGTTGCTCAGGGGTCAGACAGATCAGACCAAAACCTCAGAAAATTACTATGTCTGATTTCAAAACAATTAACGGTAAAATTTTAGAAAAGACAGTACAGCAACTTCAAACATCAACCTGCGCCCTTGACGCACTCCCCACTTCTTTTTTCAAAAGTGTGTTTAACTGTTTGAAAGCAGATCTCCTAGAAGTGGTGAACTCCTCACTTCTCTATGGGACTTTTCCAACCGCCCTTAAAACTGCAAAAGTTAAGCCTCTTCTGAAAAAGAGAAATCTGGATAACGTCCATGGACGTCCATGACATGCGGAGTCCCACAAGGGTCAATTCTAGCACCACTCCTGTTTAAACTGTATATGCTGCCACAGAGCCAAATAATGAAAAAAATATTGCTTACCACAGCTATGCTGACGACACCCAGCTCTACTTAGCTCTATCACCTAATGACTACAGCCCCAATTGACTCCCTGTGCAAATGCATTGATGAAGTTAACAACTGGATGTGCCAAAACTATCTTCAGTTAACCTGTTAACCAGGTTAACAAAGACAAAACAGAAATCCCTACATTTGGAAACAAAGATGAAATTCTCAAGGTGAATGCATCTTGAGGGGAAAGGTCTGATAACAAAAAATCAAGTCAGGAATCTTGGTGTGATTTTGGAGTCAGACCTGAGTTTCAGTAGTCATGTCAAAGCAATAACTAAATGATAGATAGATAGATAGATAGATAGATAGATAGATAGATAGATAGATAGATAGATAGATAGATAGATAGATAGATAGATAGATAGATAGATAGATAGATAGATAGATAGATAGATAGATAGATAGATAGATAGATAAATACTTTATTCATCCCCTGCAGGGGAAATTCAGGTGTCGAGTAGCATTCCATAAGAAATAGACACAGTAAGTACAAGAATTAAGAACAGATAAAAATAAAAACAAAAACACACTCTGCGCAAGCAATAAATAAATAACAACAAATAATAAATAAATACATAAATTTAGTTAAGAGTTACTATCAATAGTAATAAAGTGCAAATCAGCGGCATTCATTGTAAAGTCTTATAGCAGCTGGTACAAAAGATCTCCGGAATCGTTCAGTCCTACAGCACAGAGAGAGAAGCCGATCGCTACGTGTGCTCTTCTGAGCTACCAAAAAGTCATGTAAAGGATGACTGCTGTTGTTGAGGATGGCCTGTGTCATGCTCATCATTCTTCTCTCTGCCAAAACTCCCACAGAGTCCACGCCTCTCCCCAGGACCGACCCACATTTTTTGACCAGTTTATCTAGTCGTTTACTGTCTCTGACAGTCAGGCAGTTCCCCCAGCACACAACACTGAAGAATATGGCACTGGCAACAACAGACTGATAAAAAAGGTACAACATATCATTGCAGACATCGAATGATTTGAGTCTTCTGAGAAAGAAGAGTCTGCTCTGACCTTTCTTATATGCTACATTAGCATGTACGGACCAGTCAAGTTTGTTATCGAGATGGACACCCAGATATTTATAGGTGGGGACCACCTCGATGCTTTCTCCACCGATCAACACAGACGGATGGTGAGTCTTCTGCCTTCTAAAGTCCACAATCATCTCCTTTGTTTTAGTTGTATTAAGGTTGAGGCCATTGCACCTGCTCCAGTGTGTGAAATCCTCAAGTACCGTCCTGTACTCCACCTCGTCCCCTCCCTTCACACATGCCACCACTGCTGTATCATCTGAATATTTTTGAATGTGGCAAGAACTAGACTTATATGCGAAGTCAGTTGTATATAGTGTGAAGAGGAAAGGGGAAAGCACTGTTCCCTGTGGAACTCCGATGTTTGTCATAACAGTTCCAGAGACAGCATTTCCCAGTCTGACATACTGTGGCCGGTTTTCTAAGTAATTCGATATCCACTCAATGAATGTAGAATCCAAACCTAATCTCTCGAGTTTCTCTCTAAGGATCAAGGGCTGAATAGTGTTAAATGCACTTGAGAAGTCAAAGAACATTATTCTGACATATCCCCCAGATCCTTCTAAGAAAGACAGAGTCCGATGGAGCATATACAAGACCGCGTCCTCCACTCCCACATTTTCTTGATATGCGAACTGTAGTGGATCAAGTGCTTGCTGCACTTGGGGTTTCAGTAGCCGTAGCAGAAGCCTCTCAAAGGTCTTCATAATCACAGATGTCAGAGCCACTGGTCTATAGTCCTTGACCCCCGCCGGTCTCCCTACTTTGGGCACCGGGACAATGCATGATGTCTTCCACCTAACTGGAACCTGTCCAGTTTGTAGACTTGTGTTAAAAATGGCGTGTAAAGGCACAGCCAACTCTGACGCACAATCCTTTATGACCCGAGGTAAAATTCCATCCGGGCCCGCAGATTTATAATGGCGCACTCTTCTCATCTCCACCCGAACCTCATCAACACTGAAATAGCCAACAAAAGGTACCAACGCAGCAGAGGTATTATAACCGGCAGGTGTAGTAGGACTGGAGGCAGCATTATAGATGTTCGAGCTGCAGGATGGAACAGAGCAGGAGGCAGCAGTAAAGATGTTAGAGCCACTGGATGTAACAGAGCAGTTGGCAGCATTATAGATGGTAGAGCCGCTGGATGGAACAAAGCAGTTTGCAGCATTATAGATGTTCGAGCTGCAGGATGGAACAGAGCAGTCAGCAGCAGTATAGATGGTAGAGCCGCTGGATGGAACAGAGCAGTTGGCAGCATTATAGATGGTAGAGCCGCTGGATGGAACAGAGCAGGAGGCAGCAGTATAGATGTTAGAGCCACTGGATGGAACAGAGCAGTTGGCAGCATTATAGATGGTAGAGCCGCTGGATGGAACAAAGCAGTTTGCAGCATTATAGATGTTCGAGCTGCAGGATGGAACAGAGCAGTTGGCAGCAGTATAGATGGTAGAGCCGCTGGATGGACCAGAGCAGTTGGCAGCATTATAGATGGTAGAGCCGCTGGATGGAACAGAGCAGGAGGCAGCAGTATAGATGGTAGAGCCGCTGGATGGAACAGAGCAGTTGGCAGCATTATAGATGGTAGAGCCGCTGGATGGAACAAAGCAGGAGGCAGCAGTAGAGATGGTAGAGCCGCTAGGTGCAACAGAGCAGGAGGCAGCAGTATAGATGGTAGAGCCGTTGGGTGGAACAGAGCAGGAGGCAGCAGTATAGATGGTAGAGCCGCTGGGTGGATCAGATACTAGATACAGATACAAATCAGCATACTATCATCTGAAAAATATTGCAAGAATTAGATGCTTTGTTTCCAGGCAAGACTTAGAGAAACTGTTTCATGCTTTCATTACCAGTAGGGTGGACTATTGTAATGGCCTTCTCACCGGCCTTCCCAAAAAGACCATTAGACAGCTGCAGCTCATACAGGACGCTGCTGCCAGGATTCTGAGCAGAACCAGAAAATATGACCATATCACACCAGTCTTCAGGTCTTTACACTGGCTTCCAGTTACATCTAGGATCGATTTTAAAGTACTACTACTTGTTTATAAATCTCTCAATGACCTAGGACCTCAATACATTGCAGATATGCTGATTAAATACAAACCCAACAGATCACTCAGATCAGCAGGATCAAATCAGTTAGAAATACTAAGAGTTCACTCAAAGCAAGGAGAGTCTGCTTTTAGCTTATGCCAGCCGTAGTTGGAACCAGCTTCCTGAACAGATCAGATGTGCTCCAACAGTAGCCACATTCAAATCCAGACTCAAAACACATCTGTTTAGCTGTGCATTTACTGAATGAGCTCTGAGCCACTGTACGTCCGACTGATTGCACCTTATCTATGCATCATTTTTTAAATTCTTTTTATAAATGTTTAAGTTTACCTTTGTTCTTTTCTTTGGTTATCATCATTTTATTATGTTTAATTCTCTTTACATTGTATTGTTTTTCTTACACATTTTTTTATCCCTATTTTAATTGCTTTATATGTAAAGCACTTTGAATTGCCATTGTGTATGAAATGTGCTATATAAATAAACTTGCATTGCCTTGCCTTGCCTTGCCTTCTAGACTATTAAGGCTACTGTAGGCCATCTTCCCCAAATAAAGAGTAAAATAAGAGTAAAATAGAGTAAAATAAAATCCAAATTCCAAGATTCCAAACAGAGGGGTTAGGCAGACCAACACACAACAGATGGGCTTAATGGGATAGCTTAATGGGTAGCCTATTAAAACACTGATTACATTTAATAATTGGCAGCAATATGTAAAACTTGTTACACCAAAACTGGCTACTGTCACAAAGGACAAAACTATGACTATAAGTTTTTTTTTTTTTTTTTGTTAATATTATGAACATCTGATGTAGTTGAGGAACCAACTACATCAGATCCAAAAAATACAATAATGTAAGCTACTGTATGCCAATGCCATCCTTCCTAAATAATAAGGGTAATCTGATCAGGTTTTTGGAGCCGATCGCTCATCACAGGAATCTGCTGATCTGATCACAGATACCGACCTATTTGAAGCCTTCTTTTTATCATACATAATTATTTATAGGGAATTTTACAGACATTCATTCAGGGAATTGATTATTTCTGAAAATGGGGGAATTCCCCCCTTGTAGATGACTCTTGTCATTTGAGCACTTTGAGAGTGAAAGAGAGAGAGCGTGCGCACGCAGTGATTCACTCGCTGTTTGTGAACTTAAGTCTCACAGAAAGTTTTCAAATGACTTTGTAAGTTATTTAATAGAGAATATGAATTGTACTTCACCTTCAGAATTTTAATTATTCCCTCTGGTGCTCTTCGGTCATTTCTGACCGAAAAATTTTCTGTTTTAAAATTTTAAAAATCCCAGCTTCATCAGAATGATATGAAACTTGGTGACTTTTTTAGCATTAGGTATGTAAACACACAAAAAAATTGGGGTCATGATTCGAGCATGCTAATTGGTCATTAAAAAAAAGTAACATTCATTGTCTTCGGTCATAAATGACCGACCATAGGAAATGAATGGGAAATCGGCAAAAATACAAAAATTCTCTGAATATTTGTGTGTACAATCTACAAATCGGCCACAATGCTGAAAAAAGTACACAGCAGTAAAGGGGTGACACTCTAAAACATCAAGAGTGTGATACTGACACATCCACTCACACACACGCACACTTATACACACACACACCTATGAAAAATTTAACCTATGAACCACATTTAGAATTTTTAAAAATCACAGCTTCATCTGAAAATTATAAAACTTGGTGACTTTTCTAGCATTAGGTATGTAAACACACACAAAAAAATTAGGGCATTATTCGGGCATGCTAAGTGGTCATAAAAAAATTACTTCCACTTGTGCTCTTCGGTCAAAAATGACCCCCATAGGAAATGAATGGGAAATCTGCAAAAACACAAATATTTGCAGAATATTTGTGTGTACAATTTACAAATCAGCCAGAATGCTGAAAAAAAGTACACAGCAGTATAGGGATGACACTGTAAAACATCAAGAGTGTGATATTGACACATCCACTCACACACACGCACACTTATACACACACACACACACACACACCCATGAAAAACTGAACCTATGAACCACATTTTGAATTATCAAAAATCACATCTTCGTCAGAATGACATGAAACTTGGTGACTTTTCTAACATTAGGTATGTAAACACACAAAAACATTGAGGGCATGATTCGAGCATGCTAAGTGGTTGTAAAAAAAATACTCCCACTTGCCATAGGAAATGAATTGGAAATCTGCAAAAACACAAATTCACAGAAAAAAAAAATCACCATTTCTAAAAAAAAAAGTAATAATATAAAAATAGTATTTGATTATTTTTATATATTTATTCAAATCCAGCTAAAAAAAATATTAAATGTGTTGAAAAGTGAACTTGGGAATTCACAAGCCTCTCCATAGAGACCTCTAGTGGATTACACCCATGGTTGCATAATTTCTTAAATAATTCCAAAAGAGGGCGCTAATCTTTCTTCAATTTTTTTTTTTTTTTTTTGAAGGCCTAGTCTCTATTTTAACCTAAAATACTGCAATTAAAAAAATAAAAAAATAAAATGTTTTTTAAAAAAATATTTTATCATTTTAAATGGCAAAAATAGACAATAATTATTGCATAAATATTAAAAAATACCATGAAATCATCTCAAAATACAAAATTAAAAAGAAAAAATATTATTGAAGAAAAATAAATTGCATTGGTTTTACTGGGGTGGAGGAAGTTTAATTTTTAGGTGTCCGGTCACTTATGACCGGGAAGACAACCAATGTAACCTCTAAACGAAGAGCACCAGAGGGTTAACGCGCCTGAAAGAGAATGAGACTGTGCCGCTGCATGTTATGCCCTATAGCTCTCACGACAGGCGCGTGTCTTTGTATCGTCACCATGTGATCGGTTTATGAGATCGGCCTTTTTAGAAACCGCCGATCAATCATCCCAAAGCGATTATCGGCCGATTGAGATCGATTGCCGATCGATCGGAGCACCTCTATTGAAAACCATCCCAAAACATTTTTTTTGAACTGTAACAAGTAGCTTTTCAGGAGGGTCCAGCACTGTAAACCGGTGCCACAACATTGAGGATGCGAAGTTGTTACTAATTAAACACCTTCCTCTATAAGACAACCACCTCCACTTTTGTAGTCTCCCCATTACTTTATCAGCTAGACTTTCCCAATTCTTTTTCATATAAGAGTCAGTTCCCAAATATACCCCAAGAACCTTAAAACCATCCTTAATCCATTTACACTGTTGTGGAAGCTGAGGAGGATCTATATTTTGCCACTTACCCAGTAGCAGGGAGGCACACTTATCCCAATATTTTTTGGCAGATGTTGCCTTTTGAAAGATTCCTAAGCTATTAATCAAAGCAAATATATCATCAGTATTTCTGATACATACAGTCACATCATCTGCATATGCTGTAAGTTTTACAAATGGAATTTCTGGAAACCTAGGAACAAAAAGTCCATGCAATAGCTTCCTTAAAGATGACATAAAAGGTTCAATGGATATTGATTACAAAAGTCCAGAAAGAGGACATCCTTGACGTATGCCTCTCGTCAATGCGAAAGATCTAGTCAGATAACCATTAATTTTCAGTATACTAGATATTTAATTATATAGCAATTTAACACAGGAAATAAATTGTGGTCCAAAGCCAAAAGCCTTCAAAGTCTTCAGTAAATATAAAATGGTCCACTCTGTAAAAGGCTTTTTCTTGATCTAGAGATAAAAGTCCAATATCAATTTGATGTGTTTTGGCAGCTGTAATATCTCTTAACAAAAATAGGTTGCTGAAAATTGTTCTTTTGGGGATACAGTGTGACTGATCCTCATGAATAATAGTTGTTATACATTTCTTCAACTTATTAGTTATAGCTTTTGACAGTATTTTAAAATCAGTACACAATAATGAAACAGGACGTCAAATCTTCAAGTGTCCAAGATCCCCTTTTTTTGGTATTAATGTCACAACCACTCTTCGGCAATTCATGGGTAAAAATGCCTTGATTAAAGGGTTAGTTCACCCAAAAATGAAATTTATGTCATTAATGACTCACCCTAATGTTGTTCCTCACCCGCAAGACATCCGTTCATCATCGGAACACAGTTTAAGTTATTTTATATTTTAGTCCCAGAGCATACACAGTCTATGCCTACTTTACTGTCCATGTCCAGAAAGCTAATAAAAACATAATCAAAGTAGTCCATATGTGACATCAGTTGGTTGATTAGAATCTTTTGAAGCATCGAAAATATGTTTTGGTCCAAAAATGTCAAAACTATGACTTTATTCAGCATTGTCTACTCATTTTAGATGGTTTATCTTTATATGTATATTGTATTAATAGCAGGATAAGATAAGAATTATTTTATTCGTCAAATGCATCAGCAGATACACAGGAATTTGATATGGCCATCAGTAACACACAAACTCAACACACAAACATGCGTATAGCTGCAAAAGCATGCCTGAAACAATCAATCAAATAATAAAAATAGTCCAAAAATAGTGCAAGATCAGCTGTTCATAAGGGAAATGGCTCTTGGAAAAAAAAACTATTAAGATGGCGTGAGGTCCTTGTCCTCACTGCTCTGTACCTTCTTCCTGAAGGAAGCAGCCTAAAAATGTCACTTGCTGGATGAGACAGATCAGCAGCAATTTTAGCCGCCCTCTTCCTTACTCTGGCCTCATACAGGTCATTCAATGACAGCTGCCTTTATCCAGTCAGCCTCTCTGCTGTGCGCACAATACGCTGTAGTCTGACCTTCGCCTGGGCTGATGCAGATGCAAACCAGACAGTAATGGATGCTGAAAGAAGGCTTTCCTCAGTGGCTCTATAAAATTTAGAACTAACAGAGCTAGAAACGTTTAGTTTATCTAACTGTCTCAAAAAAAAAAAAAAAAAAAAAAAAAAAAAACATTCCACTATGAGCTCGCTTAAGAATGGAGGAACTATTTTCCTACCAGTTCAAGTCATTTGTGATAAAAGTGCCTAAAAAGTTCATTGACTCCACCCTCTTAAGAACGGAACTCTTGATAGTTAGAGGAGAAAGGGAGGTGGGTGTTCTACGAAAATCTATCACCATTTCCACAGTCTTTTGCTGATTAAGCTCCAAGTTGTTCTCATCACACCACGCAACCAATTTAGACACTTCCTGCCTGTAAGCAGACTCGTCGTTTCCTTTAATAAGGCCAACTAATGTATTATCATCTGCAAATTTAATCAGCTTGATGGAACCATGATTGGAAGTGCAATCATTTGTATACAGTGAGTAGAGAAATGGTGACAGCACGCACCCCTGAGGTGCTCCGATGTAAGTAGTCTGGGGATCAGACATGTGCTGGCCAAGCCACACATACTGTTGTCTGTCACTAAGAAAATCCATAATTCATCAGCAGATAGAGGGTCCCACTCCCATCAGTGACAGCTTCTCCCACATTCGCTCTGGTAGAATGGTGTTAAAGGCTGCACTGAAATCTATAAACAACATCCTTACATAGGAGCCAGGAGAGTCAAGATGGTCCAGAGCATAATGCAGTCCTATAAGCAAACTGTAGTTGATCAAGATAAGGAGCTGTGATAGGTTTAAGATGTGACAAAACCAACCGCTCCAAACATTTCATGACCACTGATGTAAGGGCCACTGGTCTATAGTCGTTTAGGTCCACAGCTTTGTTTTTCTTCGGCACCGGAATAATGATTGATGACTTAAAACAACTCGGAATCCTGCATAAAACAATTGATTGAGTAAAATTGTCCGTAAAAACTGGAGCTAGCTGACTAGCACAGTATTTCAGGGTGGCAGGTGAAATCCCATCAGAGCCACTCGCTTTCCTTACATTTTGTTGGCTAAATAGCCGATTCACATCCTTCTCCTCAATTTAAATTTCAATGTCAGTATCAGAGGTGACTTGATCTTGAGGGCCAATGTTCTCCCCCTCTCTGAGTGTAACACCCTTGGGAGGAAAAGGGTGAGGGCATGGAGATTTCTCAAATCTTGTATAAAAACATTGAATTCATTGGCCAGTTAAGCAGATGGAGTGACTTGTTTTTTATTTTTTTTATAGCCTGTCAAGTTCTTCAGCGACCTCCAAGCTGAAGAAGAGTCATTATGCCAAATTGTTCCTCCATATTCACTTTATAGGCACTTTTTGCTTTCCTAATAGCTTTATTTAACTTTTGTCTGGCCAGCCTGTATTCATCTCCATTTCCTTCTCTGTAGGCCTGTTCTTTGGTTTCCCTGAGCAGCCTGATGGGGGGTGGGAAGCCTTTGGTGGGAATAGAAGCTTGCTCACAGAATGAAATATATGAACACACAGTGTCAGTATATGAGTCCAAAGAGTCACAAGAAGCACGCCTCAGTCGTCCATCTTTTAGATGTATACTGTACCGCCCTTGCTAGTTTTAGTTTTTGTTTGTAGATGAGGACCATCTGAATTAAACCATGATCTGAGTTCCCAAGAGGGGCACGGGGAAGTGAACGATATGCTGCT
This sequence comes from Pseudorasbora parva, assembly GCF_024679245.1. NCBI lineage: Eukaryota > Metazoa > Chordata > Actinopteri > Cypriniformes > Gobionidae > Pseudorasbora > Pseudorasbora parva. The sequence goes on from NC_090175.1 coordinate 31,394,849, forward strand.
TTGTGAACAGAATAAAAATGATCCAATATATTTCCTCCCCGAGTCGGACAACTAACTAGCTGTTTATATTTGGGCAGATCATGTTTCAAATGACATGCATTAAAGTCACGCATAACAAGTAGTACAGAGTCAGGGTGCTTCTCCTCAAAGTTTATAATCAGCTCTGTTACATAGGACATACTGCAGAACGTACTGCACTTCCCGTGTGTTAACTTCAGGTGGAATATACACACAACCAAATATAACAGAGGCAAACTCTCTAGGGGCATAAAATGGCCTGCAGTCTATAGCCAAGAACTCCAACAAGGGGCAACAATGTTTGTATAATACTGAAACGTCAGTGCACCAATCTGAGGCCACGCCAACGGGGCCCCTTGAACTGCCTCTACCGCCATGGCCCCTTGAACTGCTGAACCGCCATGCCCCTTGAACTGCCTGAACCGCCATGGCCCCTTGAACTGCCTGAACCGCCATGGCCCCTTGAACTGCCTGAACCGCCATGGCCCCTTGAACTGCCTCTACCGCCATGGCCCCTTGAACTGCCTGAACCGCCATGGCCCCTTGAACTGCCTCTACCGCCATGGCCCCTTGAACTGCGTTTACCGCCATGGCCCCTTGAACTGCCTGTACCGCCAGGGCTGTCCACGCCTGAGGGCCTAGGTCTGTCCATGCCTAAGGGTCTGCCTACGCTCGAGGGTCCAAGTCCGTCCACACCCGAGGGTCCAAGTCCGTCCACGCCCGAGGGTCCAAGTCTGTCCACGCCCGAGGGTCCAAGTCCGCCCACGCCTCGCGGTCCGGGTCCGCCCACGCCTCACGGTCCACTCACGCTCCCAGGCCCGTCTCAACTACGCCAGGGTCCATGTCTGGTGCCTTGGCACGGGCCTGGCCCACCATCCCTCCCCCAAGTCCGCCCCCCAAGACTTTGTTTGTTTTGTTTATGTATGGGCGTCAGGGGACGCCCATAGAGGGGGGGATCTGTCACAAGGTGTTTTGGCGTAGGTTTCATGTTTTAGGTTTTCATGTTCACTGTCATGTTGTCATGCACTTCCTGGTTTTGTCATGTGGTCTATTGTCATGTGATTCCATGCCCTCATGTGTTCCTGCCTCATGTTCCTGTGTCTTGTTTTCATTGGTTAATCGTTGTTCACAGGTGTCCCTCGTTTTGTCATTAGCCCTTGTGTATTTAAGCCCTCATGTTTGCCATAGTCTTGGTCAGTCAGTGATGTTGTAACCCGCTGTTGGTGAGTGTGGTGTCAAGTCTAAGTCAAGTCTAAGTCAAGTCAAGTCTAAGTCTATTGTTAATGTTTGGATTTATGTTAAGTGTTCAAAGTGTTTATGTTAAGTGTTCTTTCAGACGCTGCTCCGTCTGAAAGACTGAAGATTTATTATGAGATGATGTGGCTTCTCATCACAGAATGAGGCAGAGGATGCAATATTTCGAAGTAGTGTTGCCACGATACCAAAATTATGACTTTGATACAATACCAGACTAAAATACCTTGATACCGATACTAAATCGATACCAGGGTAAAAAAAAGAAAAGAAAAAGCCAGAAAAGTGATTAATATGACAGCAGAACTTCATTTTCATTGTTTTATTGTTTTTGTTTTTTTTTTAAACTAAAAATTCAATTGGCCAGCATGTTCCTGCCCTGGTTTTTGATCATTCCCTCCTTTTATAACTACATGCCAGTGTGAACATCCTTACAGAGATCACATCAATCATGTTATCATTCACTAACCTTTCACTTTTGAACAGGATGGGATGACCAAAATCTTATTTCATGATATGAGTAATTTCGTATTTTGTAAATGTAATTTTATAATAATAATATACATTTTTAATTGTATCTTTGTTTTTTAAAAAATAAGCGAAAAATGCAAATTACAAACAATATGACTAAAACAGTGCTTTATTTATCAGCTACATTAGGTCTATTTAACAGTAGCAAGTCAAGGAAAAATGTAATAATCAAATATAAAACTGCTTTAGGGATGCTCATATTGACCGTTTAACCGTTAACCGATAGTAAGAATTTTGACAGAATAACAGTCAGTTAAACTGTTTAAAGGTTTTTTTTTTTTTTTTTTTTTTACTCACGGGACGCATCGACACATACAACGAACGACACGTGCCGACACAGACATATTTCTCAAAATTAAGCAATGGGAAAGAAGAAGCATACTGTGTGGGACTATTTTGACAGAAAAGGTGACGGAGTTACGTTTAAAATAAGCTACGTAACAGGCTATTACAATACAGCAATAAGCTTCTAACTGGTGGAGGAAAGCAAATGAAAGTCTATATATATATATATATATATATATATATATATATATATATATACACATATACACATATCCATATGTACACATATACACATACATACATATATACATACACATACACACACTGTAAAATATTATTTAGAAAAAAAAAGTTACCTGGTTGCCTTAAAATTTTGAGTTCATTGAAATTAAAATTTTGAGTTAATACAATGAACATTTTTTGAGATTTGACAACCTTTATTAAAATATTATTAAAAGATTTTGTAAGCATATTGGGTAATTGTGTGCGTTTTATTTCTGATGCGAAGTGAAACATACCAAATAGTGCTATTTTCATGATTTATCCAATTTTTTTATGTGGTTTAGATACAATAATATTTTGAGTTTCTATTTATTAAACAAATTCCCTTCATTGTATCAACTAAACTTTTTAATTTCAATAAACTCAAAATTTTAAAGGGGGGGGTGAAACACTCAGTTTCAGTCAGTGTCATGTCAATCTTGAGTACCTATAGAGTAGCATTGCATCCTGCATATCTCCGAAAAGTCTTTATTTTTTTAATAATTATATAAGAAAGATGCGCTGTCCCGAGTCTTTCCGAAAAAAGCCGAGCGGGTGGGGGCGTATCGTGTGAGCGGAGCTAAATAATGACGTGTGCGCGCTGCTGCTATTGTGTTGAGTCGAGTGCGTCGTAAAGCTGTGTCATCCCTAACAGCGGGAAAAAAACTTTATTCAAAATAAAAATATGGCTTTTAATCAGATACAGCCATACATCTATGATCCGGAATCAGACCCAGAGGCTGCAGTTGAACAGGAGCAGCAGCAAAAACGACTAGAGCAGGACGTCTCTATGTGGTAAGTTACAAGTTATACACTAACTATATAATATGCTTAGCGACCTGTGTTATTTACATATTTATACTTGAATTATATCGTCGTATTTTTGTCTTTGAAGGTGTACATGTGGGAAGTGCAGTTGTGCACGTGTGTGTGTTTACGCGTGGTTTGTGTAGACAATTGTAACGTTAGTAAGCGGACTGGTTTTGCACGGCAGGCTAAGTTAGTGTTTACATAGAAAGACACGGAATAGTAGCGCATTTGAATGAAGAAGCGCGCTTATTTAGTTCAACATATTTCCCCACTCTTTGTGTATTGTTGTTTGGAGTGCTTTTACAATACACAAACATAAAGTTACACATATTAGTGGCCAGCTAAACAAATGTACACGCACTACACATCGCATGCTCCATTGATCAATTAACTATACGTGATCATGTTTGGGCTACTTGATGAGCATAGGCAAAAACACAGACATTTGAAGCAGTCTTACTCACAGCCTGCGGTTCTAACGTTGGGACCTTATCGTTGGGACTGCTCCATCCTTCAGCATTAGGCGATCAGAAAATCCGGCGTCGAGCTGGGCCTTGTTTATGAAACAGTCGGCACCGAAATGCAGCGTACAGATATAAACATTCGCGCAACTCAGTTGCTGATCCGGAAAAGCAAATTACATCCACTGTTGCCTTAACGCGGGGTTTTTGGGGAATCTGTGCAGGACTGTCTTGGTCTGGCAACCAAAAACGCACTTTTTTGGTGACATTGTAATTGTGCACATCACCTGTGCAGCGCATCCTACAAGCCAGCGCTTTGATGGGTGTAGCCTGTTACTTTCGCTCTCTCCCTCTCCCTCTCTCTCACGCTCTTCCGGTAGAATTGTCCGTAAGGCCCATACAAGGAAACTCCGCCCCCATTAACGTCAAGGGGACGCATGATCGCAAAAAACTTGCCGAAACTTATGACTAACCGGAAGTAGTATTTTTGACAAAGAAATACTCCCATCAAACGTCCACCTTAACTTTTGAAACTTTGTCCATGTTTAGTATGGGAATCCAAGTCTTTAACAGTGTAAAAAAGATCAGTATGCATGAAACAGCATTTCACCCCCCCTTTAAGGCAACCAGGTTACTTACTTTTTTAAGTTAAACCAACAAAAATCAACATTTTTTTTTTACAGTGCATGCTTAAACAGCTCATAAAAAAACAATAACCAACCCAATTAAGAAAAACACTAACCATAACATTATTATTATTAGTAAACATTATCATTCTCACTATTATTACTATTATATCATTGCCATTACCACTATTCTTATTATGATCACCATCCTTATCATTATTAACATAGCAACAATAATCATCACAGAAATCAAATCCTAAAACAATCCCTTAAGCTCCTTATTGTGTAAAAAGGAAAATCTTTAACTATTTTTGAAATAGCTGTTTATTATTTTCGAACAACAAAAATACGGGCAATGCATTCCATGCAACTATGGCACAATACACAACAGTATGCTGCATTTTTTTAGTTCTGCAAATAGGCAGCAAACTTCTTGTGTTAATGCTCTGTCGTGTTCCATAATTATGAGTATCTATAAAAAAAATCCTTTTGTAATAAATTATTTCAGGAATTTTGGTTGTAATGACATTTCTAACGAATGTTAGTAAATAATACTTAAGTCTAATTTTAACAGTTAACCAGGCCAACTCATTATGCATTATCATAACATTGGTTCTGTATGGGCAGCTCAGAACTATTTGTGCTGCTTTATTCTGAGCGATCTGTAATCTGTATAAATTTGTTTCATTTGTGTTTGACCAAACAACAGATGCATAATCTAACTAGGAAAGTACTAATGACTGAACAAGTTGTTTGGTCAACCATTGTAGAATACATTTCCTACAGTGTCTGATTATACCCATACTCCGACCCATGCTCTGCAACACTTGACTTATGTGACTTCCCCATGTCATCTTTGAATCTACTATAACACCTAATAATTGAATTACTTCAACTTGTGGAACTACAGTCGCTTCCAATATCAAATGTAATTTAGATGTTGTTTTTAACATATATTGCGATCTGAGTAACATACATTTATTTTTTTCAGGATTAATTTTTAATTTATTTTCTTTAATTCAATTTACTACAGCATTCAACTCCCCATTTAAGATGTCACTAAGCTGATCTGATGTGGATGCAGATGCATATAATAATATCATCTGCATATATAGCCATGGTTGCATGTTCCAATACAAGTGAAAAATAATTAATAAAAATCTGAAAAAAAAGCGGTCCAAGGCAACTGCCCTGGGGCACTCCACAATCCATCCCATCAACATCTGAATAACTACCATTAAAATAAACTTTATAATCTCGTTTACTTAGATTTTCTCGTTTACTTGAATTCATTGTAACGCTAATGATTCAAATCCATAATAATTCAATTTATCCAATAAAATATTATGATTCAAAACATCAAAAGCTGCACTTAGGTCTAAAAAAAAATTGTCCCTATAAGGTTTTTACTATCAAGTTCCTGCAGGCAGTAATCAGTAATTTGAGTGAGAGCAGTTGTTGTGGAGTGTGAGTTCTATATGCATGTTAATAGAAGGAATTTAACCTATTCACTGTAAAATATGTTTGAATTTGATCATGTACCACTTTTTCCATAATTTTACTCAACCCAGGTAACAAACTAATTGGTCTATTAGTTGGTCTATTAACTATTTTTACCTGATAATGGTTCTGTTATTTTTAACTAGTGGAATTATTTTTGCAGTCTTTCATTGAAAGACACATTTAGATAAACTTAGATTAATTATATGGGAAACATCTAAAGCAATTACATCTGCCACTAGTTTTAACAATTTAATTTCAAGATTATCAATACCAGCTGGTTTATCCTTACATTTCTGTAACATTCTTTAACATAATTTTCTGTAATTATATTCAATTTAAATTTACATTCTTTAGTATGCATAATACGTGTTTTTATCAATTCATAAGAAATATTTTCCTTTTGTCTATGTTCCAGGTCTTTTCTCAACTGTAGAAGTTTTTTTTAATTGGCTCTAATAATAATAATAATAATAATAATAATAATAATAATTAGTTACATTTATATAGCGCTTTTCAAGGCACTCAAAGCGCTTTACAAAGAAGGGGGAATCTCCTCAACCACCACCAATGTGCAGCACCCACCTGGATGATGCGACGGCAGCCATATTGCGCCAGAACGCTCACCACACACCGGCTGATTGGTGGAGAGGAGACAGAGTGATGAAGCCAATCAGGAGAGGGGGGTGATTAGGAGGCCATGATGGACAGGGGCCAATGGGCAAATTTGGTTACACCCCTACTCTTTATCGAAGGACATCCTGGGATTTTTAACGACCACAGAGAGTCAGGACCTCGGTTTAACATCTCATCCGAAGGACGGCGCTCTTTGACAGTACAGTGTCCCCATCACTATACTGGGGTGTTAGGACGCACACAGACCACAAGTTGAGCGCACCCTTCTGGCCTCACTAACACCTCTACCAGCAGCTACCTGGTATTCCCAGTTGGTCTCCCATCCAGGTACTGACCAGGCTCAGCCCTGCTTAGCTTCAGTGGGAAACCAGTCTTGGGCTACAGGGTGATATGGCTGCTGGTTGGCTGCAAATGATTTGCAATTTCTCTTGGGTTTGTTAAAAAAAACTGTTTGATTTTTTAGCAAAGTAGTTTTTTTTTTTTTTTTTTTCCCCAATATTTCATTTAAAGCTCCTCAAACTTTTGCATTATCAAATTTTGCATCTATAATTCTCTTTTGATAATATTAACATTTTTTACTTCTGTTCAATTTGGTCACAACATTTCTTAATTTACGATAAGTATTCCATAATCCCATGTCATTACTATCAATTGCTTCTACCTTAGCTTTATCCCTTTGTTGCATATATTCCTTAAGTTCTTGATCAATCCATGGAGCAGAGACGTTTCTTACAGCCTGCTTCCTAATAGGTGAATGTTTATTCATGACCTGTGTCATCAAATTGTTAAAAACCACCACAGCTCTACAAGGATCTTGTTCTTGTGTTACTTCTGACCAATCTATGGTTCTTACATCTTCAACAAAATAATTTTCTTAAAAAATTGTAAACAATCTTTTATAATTAAATGTTTGTCCCGATTGAGGTCCCTTTGTCTTTCTTACAACTGCAATTAAATTATGATCACTACACCCAACTGGAATAGAAATAGCCTTCGAGCATAATTTAGGTACATTCGTAAAAATTAAATCAATTAAAGTCACTGAGCGCTTACTATCTGCTTTCACATTTACCCTAGTGTATTCATTGACCAATTGTGACAAATTACAAGTATTGGCACAGGACAATAGTTTACTTTTAAATCCACAACATTTAGATTTCCAATCTATATTTAAATCGCCTAAAAAACAAATTTCATTTCCTTTATCGCATGCCTTATCCAACAATTTACAAATTTGGTCAAGATACATTATTGTAGCATTTGGTGGTCTGTAAGAACACCTAATACAAAGAGGCTTTAAATAAGGCAATTGTAACTTCTACTCCTTCGATGTAAAGATCATTTTTAACTTTGACAGGAATGTGGTTTTGAACATAAGCCACTCCTCCCCCATATAAATTTAGGTCTAATCTATAAATATTATATCCATCGATCCCTACAACAGGACTATTTATTGTTGAATCTAATTGTGTTTCTGATAACGCCAATACCTGTACATTATAATTCCTTATTAAATTCAAAATATCATTAACTTTATTCTTTAAACTGCACACATTTAAATGAGCTATTTTAAACCCCTTTTTATCTAACATAAAATGAATCAGGTATTTTTACCATCATCATTTTGCCTTTTATAGTGCATTGAGCTTTCATAACATACAAACACTGACAACAACATTCAAAACCACACACACACTCACAAATATCTTCAGCATGTAATGAAAATAATATACAATGCACACTGAGCTATGCCCGCTCTGTATATTTAAATTTTTCCATACAAATCTGGGTTCTCCAAAACAAACAAACTAAAAAATCAACAACTACACAAAAAAATAAATTTCCTCCATCAGCAAATTCACAAATATTTAACTAATAGTCTGTATCATATCAATGCAACTGAAACAAAACTAAACAGGTGCCTTCTTCTGCGTCTATTCGCAAGTAAGATTAATAGTAAGTCCTCATTGTCTTTTAACATACTTGTCAGCCTCACTGTGCTCTGTAAACTTTTTAGTCTCACCTTTGAAGGTTATAATCAGCGTGGCTGGATGAATGATCCCATGTCTCACCCCAGCGCCATGCAATTTAGCCTTTATCTCCCGAAAGCTGGCACGTTTCTTCGCCAACTCTGCTGTCAAGTCCGGGAAAACCTTCAATCTCATTCCGTGAACTTGTAGCTCCTTTTCCTTCTTTGCGATTTTTATGATCTTCTCTCTCGTTGTCCTCATGTGTAGTCAATCAATCAATCAACTTTATTTATATAGCGCTTTTACAATCACGATTGTGTCAAAGCAGCTTCACAGTGTCAAACAGGATAATATTGCGACAAAATTAGATTTGGCTGTACAGTCGTACTGGAGAAAACAGTGATGTTATCAGCTTATTTTAATTTATCATATAGCGACAATGTTGGCAGATCAGTATTATAGTTTATAGAATTAAATAAGACCTAATTCATATATTTTATTTGTATAATAAGTTGAATAACTTTAATCATATTTTTAGTGTCCCCAACTGAGCAAGCCAAGCCAAAGGCGACAGTGGGAAGGAACCAAAACTCCATCGGGGCATGATGGAGAAAAATAAACCTTGGGAGAAACCAGACTCAGTCGGGGTGCCAGTTCTCCTCTGGCCTATTAACACACCGTGTAAGATTATTATTCTGGCAACCTTACAGGTCGGAAATCATATTAGATCGGATTATTCAAAATTTTCAGGGTATCACGGAAGAGACAGATTTATTTAGGATGGGGCGTCAATTACACAAGAGTATGAATACATGAAAGATCGGAATTATTGCGCCGAAGATGGGTTTTGAGCATGTCGTGCCAGTGAGGCAAATTCGGAGGAGACACCATTTGGCACGGCTCAGCAGACACTCCAGGATGCGTTGGTCATGTCCAGGCAGGTCCACCATCCGATCCGGACAGGGCCCAGATCCGGGATAAACCTCGGGATAAACAGAGAGACTAACATTAGTGTAGATGTCACTCTTTTTATGATGTAACGAGTACATCAGGTGTTATGGGAAGTGTTCCCGGTTCCGGCTGACCTAGTTAATGCAGCCTAACAATCAGTCAATTGAATTGAATAATGAAAGTTAAAAATGTTCTATGTGTATGCCATAGTAAAGAGATGTGTTTTTAGTCTAGATTTAAACTGACAGAGTGTGTCTGCTTCCCGAACAATGCTAGGAAGACTATTCCACAATTTAGGAGCTAAATAGGAAAATGATCGACCGCCTGCAGTTGATTTAGATATTCTAGGTATTATCAACTGGCCAGAGTTTCAGTCTCAGTCATCACTCTGTCAGCTTTTCCCGTTGGCCCAATCCGGTGTGCTGTTTCCACCTTTATCTCCGACTGCAATTTCTCCTGAAACAACTCATCAAACAGCTTGGACATGTAGTCAGTCGGGTTACCCTTTTCCCTGTCCTTTGCCAGGCCGAATACTCGAACATTGTATTTGCGACTGTGCATTTATAGCCGCTCTGCTTTCTCTTTTAGCTCCAAATTGGCTTTATACAGCTCCATATTGGACTTATGCAGCTCTCCGCTCACGGTCTCCAGCTTTGTAATCCGCTCATCCATAATCAGTAAATTTTTGTCCACTTCAGCAAACTTCCATGATTGGCTGCTGGTGTGGGTGATCAGTATTTAGGTGAGAGCGTGCGCTGTGAATCTGTGACGTGGGAGCCTGGCGTGTCTGTGACATTACCCTCCTGAGGGCTGCAGACCCCGACGTCGTGGTGGTCGGCCTCTACCTCGGGGTGCAGGTCTGTTGGGGTGAGAGGCATGGAATGTTTCAAGGAGGTTAGGATCAAGGATGTCGTTTCTAGGTACCCATGAGCGTCCTTCTGGACTGTAGCCCTCCCAGTCCACCAGGTATTCTAGAAGAACACCACGGTGCCGGGAATCCTCGTTTACCTCGTACGCAGTGCCGTCTTCCATGATGAGTGGGAGGGGGAGATCCTGGGCTATGCCAGGATCTTTGGTGGGAGAAACAGAGGGAAAATTAGGCTTTAGTAGTGACACGTGGAATGTGGGGTGAATTCTGAACTCAATTCTGAACTCAGCTGAAGCTGGTAGGTGACTGGGTTGATCTGCTTCACGATGGAGTAGGGGCCAATGAATCTGGGACTGAGCTTTGCATTGCATACGCAATCTGATGTCCCTGGTGAACAGCCAGACCTTCTGTCCTGGCCGGAAGGTTGGAGTGGTAGAACGCTGAAGTTTAGCAAATCATATTTAACTATATTTAACTCTGTAGCCATCTTGTGTCTGCGCAGGGCTCGTTGGAGTTGATGGTGTCCCAGACCCTCTCACGCTCCCGAAACCAGTAGTCGACAGCTGGAGCGTCCGATGGTTCCCCAGACCAGGGGAACAATGGAGGTTGGTACCCGAGTACGCACTGGGAAGGCATGAGTCCGGTGGTGGCTTGGCAGAGGGAGTTCTGGGCATACTTGGCCCAACCCAGGAACTGGTTCCAGGAGGGGTGGTGGCCGTGGCATAAGGTACGGAGGAACCTGCCGATCTCCTAGATCTTCCTCTCCATCTGCCCGTTGGTCTGTGGTTGGTAATCAGAGGAGAGGCTTACGGTCACACCTAGGAGCAATAGGAAGGCCTTCCAGACCTGGGAGATGAACCGTGGCCCTCGGTCCGATACGATATCCTCTGGAATTCTGTAGTATCTGAAAATCACATTTAACATAAGTTCAGCTGTTTCCATGGCCATTGGCAGGCCCTTCAGGGGGATGAGACGACATGACTTGGAAAACCTGTCCACTACCACTAGGATACATGTGTAGCCATCAGACACCGGTAGATCCTTTATAAAAACTACTCCTAGGTGTGACCATGGGCGATTATGAAAGGGCAGAGGAAGGAGCTTACCGGCAGGGAGGTACCGGGGACTCTTGGAGAATGCACACTCCCGACACCCTCTCACGTACCTTCTCACTTCCGCTGCCATTTTGGGCCACCAGAAGCGATCTTGTAGGAGCGAGAGTGTTTCATTGACCCCTGGTTGGCCAGTGCCCAATGATGTGTGAGCGGAGTGAATAAGTGGGGTGCGCCGTGTCCGTGAGATGTATTGTAACCCCGGTGGGCAACCCGGCGGTGCGTTGGTGGAGAAACTGGAGGAGGGGGAAGGGTGTCCTCTGACCAGGTGATGGGACTTAGGAAGATCTTGTCAGGCAAGATTGGCTCAGACCTCTCTGGTTGTTCTTCTGCAGCGTGAAGGCGAGAGAGAGCATCCGCCTTCACAATCTTGGACCCAGGGCGATAGGAGATGGAGAAATTAAACCTTGTGAAGAAGAGCGCCCACCGGGCTTGATGAGGGTTGAACCGTTTGGCATCTCTCAGGTACTCGAGATTCTTGCTGTCAGTCAGTACTATAAACGGATGTTGGGATCCCTCCAACCAGTCCCTCCACTCTTCCAGGGCCAGCTTGATGGCAAGTAGCTCCCTATTTCCCTATTTGGCTTTACAGTCGTTCTGGAGAAAACAGTGATGTTATCAGCTTATTTTAATTTATCATGTAACGACAATGTTGGCAGATCTGTATTATAGTTTATAGAATTAATTAAAATCTAATTCAAAAATTTTATTTGTATAATTAGTTGAATAACTTTGATCATAATTTTAGTGTTCCCAACTGAGCAAGCCAAGCCAAAGGCGACAGTGGCAAGGAACCAAAACTCCATCAGGGCATGATGGAGAAAAATAAACCTTGGGAGAAACTAGACTCAGTCGGGGGGCCAGTTCTCATCTGGCCTATTAACACACCGTGTATGATTATTATTCTGGCAACCTTACATGTCAGAAATCATATTAGATCGAATATTCAAAATTTCAGGTTATCACGGAAGAGACAGGTTTATTTAGGATGGTGTGTCGATTACACAAGAGTATGAATACATGAAAGATTTACGGAATTATTGCGCCGGAGACGGGTGTGATGTGATGACCAAGGAACTGCACAGAGGGCTGTTGGAAGGAGCATTTCTCAGCCTTTAGGTACAAATGAAACTCCCTCAGGCGTTGCAGGACCTCCACAACGTGGTGGCAATAGTTGGCCAGGCTCCGGGAGTAAATCAAGATGTCATCAATGTACACCAAAACTGACTTGTGGAGGAACTCCCGGAGCACCTCATGGATGAAATCCTGTAATATGGAGGGGGCATTGGCCAGGCCTTAGGGCATGACCAGGTATTCGTAGTGGCCGGTGGGTGTCACAAAGGCGGTCTTCCATTCGTCACCCTCACGTATCCAGATTAGGGGTGCACCGATCCGATATTAGGATCGGATATCGCCACGATACTAACGACAAAACTGGATCAGGGATCGGAAAAATGAACAGATCCACAGGCCGATCTAGGTTTTTATTGTGTTTTTTTTGTCGCAGCAGAACCTACATCATTCGTCAGCTCCACGTGTGTTGCATGCTCAACATAGCAACATGGAGCGAGCCAGAGAGTCGGATGTGTAGAGATATTTTATGCTTGCCACGCCAAATAGTTTGTCTGTCGATAATACTACGAATTTAATCAAACATCCAGAAACAACATGTTAAGGAGCATGCTGAATTCCTGCAGCTCAGCAAAACTAAAGGAGTGGACTATACAGCCCAGCAACTAACTTTGCAGGATGCAAAGGATTCATTTAGTGTAAGTAGTGACTGATAGTGGATATAGATAACGGCTAATGTAATGAACTGACGGTAACAACACGTTGTTGACACTCACGCATTTTGAGGAGAAATCAAAAAAGTGCCACTCACACAAAGTAATTACGGTAAACATTACAAATTTTAAGTTTTTATCTTTATAACATATGTGATCAGTCATGGAAAGTAGGGACACAAGTCATTCCCTACATTCCCTACACAAGTTCTGGGGCATTTTGAGTTATTCACAGATTCTGAAAGTGTAGTCTCCAAGCTTTCCAATGACGTGTAACACATGGAAATCTGATAATATTTGGAGAAGTTGTGGCCATCTGAATGTAGGCCTTTAGAAAAGTTTAAACGAGAGAAAACAGCCTCTAAAGTTTTGCAGTTCTCACCTGTTCTCACCTGCTGGGAGTGACAATAGGGCTCATTTATATCTCATTTAGATAAGCCATACCCCCTGTAAAGTTGCATGGTTGCTAGTTACGACAGACGCAACGGGAAAAACATTACCATCTAAAAGCCCATTATATTAATGGGGTTTTTTGGCAAGTGATACGATGCTAACGATTACAATTAAAACGACAGTTAAGGACATTAGGTAGGTATGGGAAGGTCTAAACATGCGATAACGTGTACGTGTTCTTAGAATGAAACTCACCCAATAAGAAACAGAAAAGTATTCTTGCAGATCTCGATGCCTCCAATGAAATAAGTCGTTCGGCACAATTTCTCTTTTTCTCTTTTGTGGATGTAACCATCTCCGAAGTTTGCACTGTGAGTCTGTTTGCCTCTAAATGTCCAATAATTTGCATGTCCTGCCACTCTTTTTCCGCAGCTAAAGAATCCAGCCGTATGTTGTACATAATGTCTGGAGAACGCTTATGGCTACAGGACTGTCTCCCATGCAGAGAGTTATCTTTTCTCCTTGTGTAGCATTTACAGTCAAAGTTACGGATTTTCACCATTTCGCTGTCTTTATCCCCATCAAATGTTACTATCGATATAGCCTCTTATCAACGGTCCAACTCGTCTGACGCCAGTCCAATACATTCTTCCTCGTCTTCATCTTCGCTTAGTTGTAGATTAGGGAAATTATGCAGTCTTATTATGCCGCTTTCATCGTTGCTCTGATCTTCTTCAGAATCTGTGAGCGCTTGTTCATAAGCATCCGGCTTGCTTCCCTCGGAGGGCGGGGGCAATAACAAAAGCCGGCTTATCCAGTATGGAAATACACACAGACAATGACACGCCCCTACTGCGTGCTAGAATCTCTGAAAAACAAGCCGATTTCAACCTCAAAATGTACGCTTTTAAATATACCAGTACTGCTTTCTCAAAAACTGAGAGGCTTCTTCGTGATCTCAACTAACAGATTCTGCAAAAAAAACGAAAAACACACAATTTGAAAAAAAAATGCTTCTTTCTCATTTCGCTCGAAAGTTGTGCTGCCAACTTGTGTCCCTGGTTTCCGTGACGGGTCACATATGATACAGTTAAACAACATCACACAACCAAATGTACTGTTTTCCTGAATACCATCACGATTGAAAATGTCACTGATTTCCTATGACAGCTCCATAAACAATCATTAACAATAAAATCTTATTAAATATATGCATCATCTTTCATGTTAAATTCTTCCATTTGATTAATAAATTCAGTTATAATAGTAAAGACACTATAGGCTGTTACCAATCAAATTAAATAATTTAAACTGCAAAAAATACAGCTGCAATAAATAATGTTATAAGATTGATGTTCTAAATAAAACATGCAATTATGCTTTTAAACATAACCGCCAATAGGGGGCAGCAAGTGATTGTCTTCATAAGTGAGTCATTGAGTCGTTCATTCAAATGATTAATTCAAAACACTGAATCATCTAGTAACAAAACACCGCACTGAGTGTTGCTTTCTTTTGGAACTACAGATACACTCATCAAGTGGCAGAGATACACTCATCAATCGCTGTTTACATTGTATATAATAAAACCAACAACAAAATAATATGAATCATTTTCGCGTTTCTGGTTATTTTAATATTTTATTTGTCCCACTGGCTTACAGACAGTATTCTCCTGTGACCAATGGTTTGTCTGTATGTGTATTCAGAGGCAATGAGCAATGGGCTTTCAATATAATAATAAATAAGTAGGCTTACGTTAATGCGCGATAAAATAATTGTCGGTGATAATTAATTAATGCGTTAACGTGATAATAACGCGTTAACTTGCCCAGCCCTAATATATATATATATATATATATATATATATATATATATATATATATATATATATATATATATATATATATATATGAGGTTCTTATAAAAACTTATGGTTTACATAAAAAGTCCATTATCTTGTAAGGTTAAGGTCTCATATGGTAAGGTTGTCTGCTACTCATGAAAATGTGTTTTATTTATTTATTTTATTTATTTTTTACCTGTTAACGTAAGTCTATAAGTATATGGTTGAAGGACTAGAGAGAAGAATGAACAGAGAAAGTTTGAGCTAGGTTGGAAGCCATACAAGGAAATAAAAATATGGGGTTTTGCTGTTCGGTGGTTGATAAGTGTAGGACAGAGGCAGTTGAGGAACTATGTCTGTATTCATTGGATAGTATGTGATGCATCCTAGAGCTTTCATTAGAAATTAATGACAGGGAGGAAGAGAGGGGAGAAAGGTAAGACAGGCATAGCACACAGAGCCACTGAAAACTGTGCTGTAACTTAATCCCAGCAGGATGGCTCACAGGATCACCTTTCTCGTATGTGCATGGTTATATGAGGTGGAGAGAATGGTAGATAGATCATTATCGTCAGTTTGGAATTTAGCAATAAAATAATGAATAAACCTTTTTCACACTTCCTATTTCCGGTAAATGAAGCAGTGTTTTGCGATTTCTTGTACTATCGCAACTGGTGTTACTGCAGCGATCCGGCTTCACTATTTCTAAACAGTGACAACCTTACCTAAGTTTTAGCGTTTCCAGACACAGCAAGAATTGAGGGAAGCCTGGTGAGATTAATACAGCGGGATGAAGGTCCTTCTTTTAAAATGATACGTGTGAGTATGTTCATGTGTAGTAGGCCTATGCATTTTAAAACTGAGGATGTTTACTTCTCATATCTTCAACCTGCTGGGGTTTATTCCAGAAAGCAAGGTTAAAGGGTTAGTTCACCCAAAAATGAAATTTCTGTCATTAATGACTTACCCTCATCTCGTTCAACAACCTTAAGACCTCCATTCATCTTCAGAAGACAAATTAAGACATTTTTGTTGAAATCCGATGGTAATCGGATGGTAGACCAGTAAAAGGCACTAAAGATGTTGTTAGAAGTCCATCTCACTACAGTGACTCTACAATAATGTTATGAAGCAACGAGAATTGTTTTTGTGTGCAAAAAAACCAACAACTAAATAACGACTTATATAGCGATGGGCCGATTTCAAAACAAAGCTTTAAACAGTGTATTGATTCATGATTCGGATCGCCAAAGTCACGTGATTTCAGCAGTTTGGCGGTTTAACACGAGATCCGAATCATGAATCAATACGCTGATTCATTACAGTTTGAAGATTTGTTTTGAAATCTATATACTGTAAGTTTTGCGCACAAAAACTATTTTCGTCTACATAAAATGGTAACACTTTACTTGAAGGGGTGTGCATAAGACTGACATGACACCTTCATTAATCATGCTTTGTCATGACAGCTTGACATTACCAAGACGACCTAAGCTGTCATAAACATGACACAGCAGATTAATTATCAAACTTAAAGGGTTAGTTCACCCAAAAATGAAATTGATGTCATTAATGACTCACCCTAATGTCGTTCCACACCCGCAAGACCTCCGTTCATCTTCGCAACACAGTTTAAGATATTTTATATTTTGTCTGAGAGCGTATCCAAGTGTATACACACTATACTGTACATGTCCAGAAAGGTAATAAAAACATCATCAAAGTAGTCCATATGTGACATCAGTTTGTTAATTAGAATCTCTTGAAACACCGAAAATACATTTTAGTCCAAAAATAACAAAAACTATGGCTTTATTCAGCATTGTCTTCTCTTCCTTGTTTGTGTTCAATCCTCAAATAAAGATTCAAACGTTTATGAATCAGTGAATCCAAATCCGAATCATTGATCGATTCACGATTCACCATATATACCTTGAACTCTCGGTTGATTAACCCAAACCCAATACTTGAGGTATGCTGGTTCCAAAAAATGTGTCCATATGGTGGTTGTGCAATCAGTTTTTCAATCTCTTCATTTAATAAATATTTTTTATTCACTGATAATAAGGATTATATTGTTTGTTTGATGCTAATTTATTTAATATAGATCCATGAGTGAGATGACACTAAAATAAATAATAAATGTATTTGAATTAACATTTAAACATTACCTTGTTATAATAGTGCTTTATAATTAAAATATAATATTGTATATTATAACTTTAACTATATGACACATTTTAGTTATATAAATTTTAGTGCTGAGCAATGATTAAAATGTTTAATCGCATGATTTTCTGTGATTAATCGCAGTATTCGCAAAATTCAATAATGAATACAAAAGTAGAGTACTGTAACGAACCCATAGCTGAAGACAGATTAGAATCCATGTTGCAGAGGGACTTTATTGTCAAAGAGTAAGGAACAGATATAACAACCCAAACCGGCAGGCAAGGACGTGATCAAAGTACAGGCAGGGGTCAGAAACTCAATAGGCAGGCAGGCAGACAGCAAACAAACTCCAAACGTTAGTCAAAGGGAAAATCCAGTGAACAGGCAAACAGGTCAAAACAGTAGAAAAGACAAATGGCAATGGTAACCGCTTGGTAAGGCAGAATAAACTGGCAATACTTTGCAATGAGTTCACAGAAGCACATGGCTTTAAAGCTACAAACAGGAAGTAAGGCTAAAGACAGGAAGTGTCACTAGAACTCTAGTGATGGCTCCCTCTGGTGGAGGGATGAACTGTTCAGGGTCTGAGGTGTTACAGATTCCCCTCCTCTAGGAACACCTCTAGGTGTTCTTTTCCTTGGCCGTCCCCTTGGTCTGGGTGCCGGTCGGTCTGGATGATCACAGTGGAAGTCTCTGATGAGTGAGGGATCCAGAATGTCAGTGGCTGCTACCCAGGATCTCTCTTCAGGACCGTATCCCTCCCAATCCACCAGATAATGTAACCGATTAGCCTTCCTTCTGGAATCTAGGATCTCCCGGACGAGATAGGCCGAGGATCCCTCGATTTCCAATGGTGGAGGTGGTGGAGGTCCAGTGTTTACCGTTGCAGGATGTGCAGGTTTCAGGAGGGAGGCATGGAAGGAGGGTGAGATGCGATAATTAGCAGGAAGCTCTAGTCTATAGGTCACAGGGTTGATTTGTTTAAGTATCTTGAAGGGACCTACGTACCTTGGACTGAGCTTCCTGCTAGGTAGCCTCAGTCGTAGATCCCTCGTGGAAAGCCATACCATCTGGCCAGGCTGGTAATCAGGGTGGGGACGCCTCCTGCGGTCAGCCAGATCCTTCTGTCTCCTGATGGCTCGCTGAAGCCGGACATGGGCACTGTCCCACACCCCCTCACTCCTCCTCATCCAGTTGTCCACAGCGGGTAACTCTGAGGGTTCTCCCGACCAAGGGAACAGCGGCGGTTGATAACCCAGAACGCACTGGAAAGGGGTTAGTCCTGTTGAAGTACGTGTGAGGGAGTTCTGGGCATATTCAGCCCATGGCAGGAAAGTGCTCCATTGGTGCTGTTCGTGACTACAATAGGAGCGCAAGTAGCGTCCAATCTCCTGGTTTACTCTCTCAACGTGCTGACCATTGGCCTGAGGGTGATATCCAGAGGTTAAACTGACATTGATATTCAACTGACGACAAAAGGCCTTCCATACCCGTGATGTGAATTGTGGTCCCCGGTCAGTGACGATGTCATCTGGGAGTCCGTACACCCGGAAAACTTGGTTGAACAAGGCCTCTGCCGTCTCCATAGCTGTGGGTAGACCCTTCATGGGGATTAAACAACATGATTTAGAAAAACGATCAACTATGACACAGATGGCAGTAAAACCATTGGAATTAGGGAGATCTGTGATAAAGTCTATAGCCAAGTTTGACCACGGTCGTTGAGGGACGGGCAAAGGTTCCAGCAGCCCCGCCGGGAGTTGACGGGGAGTTCTCACTTGGGCACATACATGGCAGGCTTTGAAATATTCAGTGACATCATGGAGAAGAGTGGGCCACCAGAAAGAGTTACGTGCCAGTGTTGCAGTCCTTTGAATTCCTGGGTGACCGGAACCTAGGGAAGTGTGCACCCACTGTAAGACCCTTGGCCTAAGGTTTTGGGGTACGTACTGCTTATTGGAAGGACATTCTGGTGGTGATGGTTCCTCTTGTTGTCCACGATGGATCTCCTCCATAATGTCCCAACGAATGGGTGCAAGGATGACAGATTGTGGCAGAATGGGCTCGGGGTGGATTGATGAGTGAACGGGGTCATGTCTTCGAGATTGGCAAGGCAGATGCCCTTTCTTGCTTCCTGGACGGTAAGTAACCGTGAAATTGAATCGGGTAAAGAAGAGTGCCCATCTGGCCTGACGGGGATTCATTCTCTTGGCATTCTTGATGTACTCTAAGTTTTTGTGGTCTGTGATAACTTGAAATGGACATCTGGCTCCCTCCAACCAGTGTCTCCATACCTCTAGCGCAGATTTGATGGACAACAGTTCCTTGTTTCCTATGCCGTAATTAGTTTCAGCAGGGGTGAGCTTTCTGGAGAAAAAGGCACAGGGGTGGAGTTTACCTGGAGAACCATGGCGCTGGGAGAGTATGGCGCCGATGCCACAGTCCGAAGCATCCACTTCTACTATGAAAGGGAGGTCGGGCTCTGGGTGTTTCAAGATAGGAGCAGTGGTGAAGCAGGACTTGAGTCTTTTAAAAGCATACTGTGCATTCTCGGGCCAAGTCAACTTCCTGGGGCTTCCTCGGAGTAACGTAGTAAAGGGGGCTGCAACTGTGCTGTAGTTCCTGATGAACCGTCTATAAAAATTTGCAAACCCAAGGAATCTTTGTAGTTCCTTGATGGTGGTGGGGGTTGGCCATTCCGTGACTGCCTTGATCTTAGACTCATCCATCTCTACTCCCTTGGGGCTGATGTTATAGCCTAATAAGGTTATAGTGGGGGTATGAAACTCACACTTATCTGCTTTCACATATAGTTGATGGTGGAGTAGACGTTTGAGCACAGTCTTGACTTGTTGAATATGTTCCTCCCTGGTCCTTGAGTAAATGAGAATGTCATCAATGTAGACTATCACACAGCTGTCGAGAAGGTCTCTGAGAATTTCATTGATAAGTGACTGGAAAACTGAAGGTGAGTTGGCCAGGCCATAGGGCATGACCAGGTACTCATAGTGCCCCCTAGTGGTGATAAACGCAGTTTTCCACTCATCCCCTTCCTTGATACGTACCAAATTGTAAGCACTTCTGAGATCTAGCTAAGTAAAAATCTTGGCTTCTCTTAGTTGTTCTAAGGCAGATGGGACTAAGGGCAGTGGATAACGGTACTTAACGGTGATTGCATTCAGACCCCTGTAGTCGATACATGGCCCGAGTCCCCCATCCTTCTTCTCCACAAAGAAAAATCCTGCAGCAGCAGGTGACATAGAGGGGCGGATGAAACCGGATGCTAGCTCCTCCTCTATGTAATCCTCCATAGCCTGTGTCTCTGGAATAGATAGAGGGTAAGCCTTGCTTCTAGGGGGGGACGAATTAGGTAACAAGTCTATGGCACAATCCCACGGTCGGTGGGGTGGTAGTTGGGTGGCTTTTTTCTTGATAAAAACCTCCATGAATCTAGAATATTCACTGGGGATGTGCGTGTGAACATTAGTCTGGGGGCTCTCAATGCTTGTGGTGAGACATGGCACTATTGACTTGGTGGATAGACAATGCACTTGACAGTATGGAGACCAACGCAGCAATTCCCCTTCTCTCCAAGAGATAAGCGGGTCATGGAGTATCAACCATGGGTAGCCTAGTACAATGGGGTGACGCGGAGACATGATTACATAGAGCGTTATGGTTTCAACATGGAAAATACCTACTTGGATCTGAATAGGAATGGTCTTATGGGTAATCTGTCCAGTGCCTATGGGCGCATTATCTATTGCAGTGATGCGGATGGGAGGTTTACATGGGATTGTGGGGATGTTAAATTTGGTGACGATCTGATGGTGAATGAGGTTCAATGCAGCTCCTGAATCCACTAACGCTGTAACACAGGATTTGTCATCTACCTGATTAGTTACAATAGTCACTGGAAGAGCAAAACTTTTACTGGAAACTGAATCAGAAGTGATGCTCACCCTTTGAGAAGATCCAGCAGGGATACTTGGGCATGCGTTACGATGATGTCCGGGTTGGCCACAGTAGAAGCATAAACCCTCACTTCGTCTGAGCTGCCGTTCCTCCTCAGAGACCCTTGCACGTCCGAGTTGCATGGGTTCACCCGGTTCCGCAAACGATGGACCAGGAGACGGGGCAGGAGCAGAGAAAGGTTTCAAGGTGCTGGGCCCTGGGCGATTGCGCATGAGATTATCTATCTTAATGTTCAAGTTAATGTACTCAGACAGAGTTAATGATTCGTCCTTGCATGCCAGCTCAGCTTGCAGTGTGGACTTTAAACCGTTCCGGAATACCGACTTCAAAGCAAGATCATTCCAGCCACTTTGTGCAGCTAAAGTGCGAAATTGTACTGCATAATCCGCTGCACATAATTTCCCCTGGCGTAGATGTAATAACTGCACGGAAATGTCTCTACCCCCTGCAGGGTATTCAAAAACTTCCTTAATCTGTTGTGAGAAATATGTGAAGGACTTACGAACTCGTTCATCGTTATCCCAAACTGCAGTAGCCCACTCCAGCGCCTTGCCGGTAAGCAAACTCATCATGAAAGCACATTGAGTAGTTTCCTGATTAAAGGATTGGTGAGGTTGGTGAGTGAAATATATAGAACACTGCCTCAGGAACCCCTTGCATTTATCAGCAGATCCGTCAAACTTTTCTGGCAGTGCCAGTCTTACCGTGTCAGGGCGTGGGGAGGGCATTGACTGGATATAGTGTGTCAAATGTTCATTAGTGGCTCGAAGAGACACAAGCTGTTCCTGGAACTCGTGAAGTACATCATCCTGGTAAGCCATCCTGGCTCTGAGCTGGGTAACCTCCGCTGGATTCGGTTCAGGCGAAGTATTCTGTAACGAACCCATAGCTGAAGGCAGATTAGAATCCATGTTGCAGAGGGACTTTATTGTCAAAGAGTAAGGAACAGATATAACAACCCAAACCGGCAGGCAAGGACGTGATCAAAGTACAGGCAGGGGTCAGAAATTCAATAGGCAGGCAGACAGCAAACAAACTCCAAACGTTAGTCAAAGGGAAAATCATGTGAACAGGCAAACAGGTCAAAACAGTAGAAAAGACAAATGGCAATGGTAACCGCTTGGTAAGGCAGAATAAACTGGCAATACTTTGCAATGAGTTCACTGAAGCACATGGCTTTAAAGCTACAAACAGGAAGTAAGGCTACAGACAGGAAGTGTCACTAGAACTCTGGTGATGGCTCCCTCTGGTGGAGGGATGAACTGTTCAGGGTCTGAGGTGTTACAAGTACTGTATACTTTTATTTTAAAAGTGCTGTGATATGAACAAAAGTGCAATAACATGGTTTGCAAACACTTTAAATAAATATGGTGCTTTTTACAGCAGTTGAAAGTTAGTAACAGCTACAATATTTCTTGTAAATATAAACTTAAACATTAAGTTAATTAAACTAAATATGAAACCAAAACTACTTGCCACTACCAGGGCATTAAAGTTTTGTTTAATTTGGTATAAAAAAAACAACAAAAAAAACAGGTTATGTCTAGAGCCTCAATCATAACATTATAACATTATAAAATGTTGGTGCACTCTGACAAGAAAATAAAGGTAAAAGAGGCCTATCAGGTAGAGTACATATCAAATTGTATGTACTGTACAATGTGTGGGGGGGATTTTTTGGTGGTATACATATATTGATTCTGAAGTAATATTCTCATCCGTGTTTTATCAGCTTTTACATAGGACTACTTAAATCTGCATATTTGTGATATTCACCCCAGGGTGTTATTTAATTTTATAAAGCTCATTTTTTAAAATCTTATTAAATGTATGCATCATCTTTCATGTTAAATTCTTACATTTTATTAATAAATTCAGTTATAATTGTAAAGACACTATAGGGCTGTTACCAAGCAAATTAAATAATTTAAACTGTAAAATAAATAATGTTATAAGATTGATGTTCTAAATAAAAACATGCAATCATACTTTTAAACATGAAACTAAACCGGCAATAGGGGGCAGCAAGTGATCGTCTTAATGAGCGAGTCTTCGAGTCGTTCATTCAAATGAGTGGTTTTTGGATATTTTACTGCAAAAATACTACAGTGCACCTTTAATGCGTTAACGCGATAATAACGCATTAACTTGCCCAGCCCTAATTAATTTAACTATATTTCAGTTCTGTCAGGTCTATTAAAGGTAGGAAAGGTAAGAGTTGGTTAAAAAACTTTTTTTCCAAGCTTGTTTAAACTTTCTTTATGTATCAATACATAATTAAAATGTAAGTACTCTGAAAAAGAAAGTATAAAAATTGAGTGTCTGTAAACCTCTCACGACTGTTTTAAAGCCAGCTCATTATTTCCATTCACTCCACCTTCACCCTTCTGGGCTCTTTCCAAAGCCACGCCCCCAAAATACATGAACGCTACAGCAGCCGCTCCGCTGGAAGACGCATTATTTACCTCAGACGAGCAGTGTGCATGCAGTGACAACATGTCACAATCACATGTAATAAAAAAATCGAACTTTATCAGTATGAATATAAACAAATAAGATGTCTTTTAGTACTCACTATCAAGCTAGAATATCGGTACTGGTAAAGTTTAAAATATATTTTTGTTTGATTTGGTAACGAGCTAGTTATATTTATAAGGCAAAGAAAACGGGTAGCATCATGTTTTTTCAATAACATCAGTTATACTGTGATGATAATGAATTTCGGGTAAGATTCATAACATATACTGTGTTCTGCATGTAAGAGTTTCCATGATGAAAGCATTGTTGATTAGTAGTAGCTAAATCTAACTTAGCTCTAAAAAAAGTTCCTGGATGCGGTGTACTAGCTTTTACACATGCATTTAGTTATCTAAAGTTAATTTTGCGAAATTCAACACAACAGCGATCAACTTGAGCTAAGCATATTGAGTATTTATCATCTCTACTAATGGCTAAGTGTATAATATTGTAACTTTATGCCAAGTAATGTTATTAGCTATATTAGGCAGCTTCATGTGCTCTTGATACATGCTTCATGGAAACATAAACCAAAAAAATGTATAATCAAAATGAAAGATTACCTGTCCAGCAGAAATACAGCCAGCAATGAGTCGTTTTTCAGGTCCCTCAGTTTAGGCCATAAGGTGAACTAGGAAAAAGTCTCTAAAAGGTGATTTTTGTTCCCACACCTGGGCACTACTTTTTAAATGCATTTTTGCATAGACAACACCCTTTTAGACCTTATGTTAAAAGTTCTCCACAAAATATCCTGCAGTTTTCGGTCACAATCCATAAATGTATATAATTGTGAATTGAAAAAAAAACGAAATTCTTATACTGCTGGTTTTGCTTGTAACTTTATTTTATTCATTTTAGCAACACAAAATATCTATCAAACTGAGATTTATATATGTACCTTAACATTTGAGACAGACATTAGTGCATTACTATACTCAAGTGTGAATGTAGACCATGACATATGGCAAATTTGTAGAAAATACTCTTAAATTTAACAGATTGGCACTAAGAAAAATTAAACATAAACATTGTAAATGTAGCAACACTGTGAAGTTTTATACATAAAAATTTTCAGTAGGCACTGTGTATTCACAGAAAGATAGAAGATAGATAGAAAGTTAGAAGATAAAAAAAGAAGTACACTTTGCCCCAGGTTTGCTAAATGACTCAAAATGCTTCCCTGCCCCCTTAATTAAAAAAAAAAATCCACAATAGATTAATTACAGCTCAAAATCAGCCTAAAATTTGACAGCACGTCTTTATTCATCAGTATCATCCCTATCACTATCATCAAAGCCATCACCCCATGTAGCGCTTTCCTCTGTTTCCTGGGAAACATTTGCACAATTTTGGCACCGACATAAATCGGTACAAGACAGTCTTGCAGACATACAGGAACATCTTCCGGTCTCACATTTGCCGTGCTTGCAACTGCAGTGGACTACCTGCAACATACTTTCAGGGGCAGGATTTCTAGTCATCCAGGTCACTGTTAACTCCCCATCCTCAAGGTGCCATCCATTGCCAACGGGTGAAGGGGCACACATTACACTTCTCAGAGACTGTCTCATTATGGCTGCTTGGTAGTTTGCCCTTTTGCAGTGTTGGTACAGGGCGTCACTTGTTGGGGGCATGGATAGTTCTGGCAAAGCTGACGATGCCATGCAGAATGCTTTGTATCTTGCATCGTTCAGATTTTCAGCAGATGACTGGCCATACAGGTGGCACACATATTTGCAAAGTAGTTCAAATGTAGACTGGTCCAGGTTAAAACTGCTTCCCAAATTTGTAAATGCAGCCAGGTATTCCTCTTTCTCGCAAGCAACAGAAAATGCCTTTCTTTTGCCTTTGCCATAAAAGGCGCTAGTAGAGTCACAGCCTGAGAAGGTATGGATCCCAATAAGTGCCAAACACACACTGGTGCCAAGAGCATATGACACCTTAGCTAAATCAATGATCCTGGTTTTGTTGCCAACCCCCGTGAAAAAATACACCCTACATGGTAAGTCTGGCTGCAGACTTAAAGCAATCACTGCCACATCAGTATCAGGGCTCTTGATGACTACGGTCCGATGTTCCTGTGCAGCATGTTGTACATGTAAAAACACTCTAGTGTCACATTCCTCATGATCACACGTCAGATCTTCAACAGCACTGAGAGTTTGTAAACCCTCCTTTACAGTCACGCAGTGACACAGGTCTCCATGTGCTATGTACAAGCTGAAGTCCTTGCCCACAGTGGTGAAATCAGCATCTTTCCACGCAACATAGAGGAATTCTGCCAGTGCCTCTTTGTTTGTTCCATTTGATAGAAACTTCTTCCATTGTGTTGGTGTCTTCTGATCCACTCCATAAATTTTCACCAGTTGTGTACCACCAGCAGCTCTATGTGACCGTTCTAGATTCTTAATACTCATTTCCGGATACTGGTCAATCACAAAGTCTATCCGTGTACAGTTGTGCTTCAGAGCAAGCTTGACTATGTACAGCAGTATGGTGTCGGCGAGCTCTCCGAAGGTACTTGGTATGGATCGAATGGCTTGAATGACTGCCATGCCATCGAAGAGAATGGCTCCATCTGCCGGAACCTTGTCAACTAAACAGTCTCCACCTTTGGTTTCCAATAAATCCATTAGAGCTGATTTGTTTGTTTTAGCAAGTGAGCCATCAGCACTGGCTAAAGGATACGACACAGTTCCCAAGGAGTAGGACAGAATTTCCCGTAGGTCTATCTTTCTACTTTGACCTATGACGAGTAGTCTGGAAAATAGCTTCTTGTCGGCACGCAGAATCACTTCCTTGCCTGCTGCGGATTTCTTCTTTGTCTTTGCTTGATCACTAAAGGTCTTTAGTTTTTGTGTTTTGATGGGAGCAAATATGTCAACTGATGGTGATAACAGTCTATGGTCCATAAACTCTTTGACAGCGTTTTCCCCCTTTTCCGAAGCTGCAAGCAAATCTCTCATGATTTCTTCAGCTGCGACTGTCCCAGAGCTAAGACACACAATGCCATCTTGGTGTGTGTCAAAAGGATTCAGCATGGAATCTAGGGTGGAAATTATTCTGGTCACATCTTTTTCATCAGCATGAATTCGTGTACTGTCAAGGTCTTTTCGTTTCCTTATATCGGGAGATTTACCTGCCATTGCCTCACATTGTCTTGCTATGGCTGCTCTTTCATGTTGCGACAATATCCAGCGATATACTGCAGCTCGATTCTGTGTAATCCCTGTCCAACCACCCTTTGTCTTGGAATCTCTGTTGCATGTTTGCTCAATGGCCTGGTCACAAGCAATCGAGGCAAATCCATGGACACTTTGGCGTTGGACAGTCCACTGGCCTTTAACACAGAGCTCACTGTGGCAAGAAGGATGTGTGAGGGGCAAATTGACCATTTCCAGCCAGTATGAAGGTAAATATCTAGCATAATTGACACGGTCATATGCAAAAAACCATCCCATCATCAAGCGCACTGTTGACAGGTGAAGCTGCCAGTCTGATTCTCGTGTTGCTCTCACAAAAAGGAGGAGTATCTGTACCATGTCAATGTATGAACTCCAGAAGGCAAACGTTGGGTTTTCTGCACTTCTTCTTTTCACAAAGTCTTCATATTTTGAACACATTTTGGCAAATTTCTCATTTGTACACAAAACATCCATTGTTCTGTCCTGGAATGCACATTTGAGCTCACTGATTACATCCATACACTCATCTCTCTCCTCTGGTGTCAAAGAGTCTAAGAAGGTGAGAAGTCTAATACGTTGCAGACTCTCATAGAGAAGTTTGTGTGCCCTCATGCTGCGGTTGTAGTGATGACCACTGAGCACTCCATTGATGGATCCTGGGGCAACAACTTCGGACTCAATGAGTATGTCTTGAAGTCCTGCATCTCCAAACCTTTTTCCTAGAATGCCCAGGTAGGACATGCATGTGTGAAATTCACCTAGTCGAATCACTACACGCTGAGTAAAATCATCATCTTTCCAGCGGATTTGCTGAGCTTTGGCATATATAGCTTGGTCAAAAACTAAGACTATATGGTCCAGTTCTAGCTGATCTGCAATTTGGACACTTCGCTTCAGAATTGTGTTGACTGTTGACATCTCTGTCGGTGAAGCCTCAATGACTGGAAGATAATATAGTGCTGACTTTTGCAGAGTGCCATCACCTTGAAGCAATGTATGGAAACCTGTCCAGCTTGGGATAGTGCATCTTTCAGCATCTATGGACTTTATAAAAACGTATGCCAGTTCAGTTTGTGCGGCAGATGCGGTGTTCAATTTGTATGTCTCTCTCTCTAATGGAACCTTTTCATGATGAAACAAGTTCTGTGGTCCTTGTCTTTTAGACTGATGGTACTGTTCTATAGGGATGCTAGGGGGTGCTTTGAATGAGGAAACTCCCTTCTGTAGTGGTTGCCTGTTTGTTGTTGACTCAGTTTCAACTACAGAACTTTGCAGCATAATCCCATTTGTGTGGTGGGTAGTTCCACGACCTGACAGTGTCTCCTCCCCAAAGTCAATATTGTCCCACACAAGTATTGTAGGAACCTTCTTTGAGAAACCCTTTGGTATTTTGTCACTGCCCTCTACTAGTTGTAGTTGGGCAAGGCTAGTGTCTAGACTAACAACTGTGTCCCATGAAGCACAATGCCCTAGTCTATTTAGAAGTGATACAATTTGTGATGAACCTGTTAAATGGCGAACAGTTAGACCAAGACACAATGATTTAGGGGTCTGCCTCCGTCCCTTAGATGCAAGATACACAATGTCTTGACAAATAGATAGTACTTTAAGGTTCAAATCATCTGGAATATCAACATAATGGGCCAATGTTGGCTCCTCAGTTGCACCAATAATCCAGGAAATCAGATTGTACAGTTCAAGTGGCACAACAGATTTTGCTTCACTCACATTTAAATCATCTGACGTGGGTGGCCACGGGCATGTCATACTGGGAGAGTCACATAAAAGCATCTTTAATATTAATGCTGCACTATAAAGTGTCCTTGTGTCCTCTGTAGCATTGACAGAGGCCATTGAAATTGGTCTTTGCGGACCGGCTGTTGTGTTTTCATCATCACTTTGGCTACTAGTTTCCTCAGTTGACTCTGTTGTTTCTGTACCTGATGGATGAGGTAGCCTATCTATTAGCTTATCTGCAGACAGTGTCTCAACAAAAACCAGCTCACTGATGTTGCGCTTGCTGGGGGAGTGAAACACCAGCTGGGGGAAATCACGGGTCAACCTCCTCTTCAATTTATCCTGCCTGAAACAAAGATACAGTGAAGAATTATCACAACATAAAGATATATTAACACTGAAAACAAATAAGTTAAAATTCATCCCCCATTACTAGCAGCAAACTATATTAACGTTAACATTAGTGACGTGCCATTATGCTAATACTTCATGTCACTGTTTAAGTTCAGAGATAAGAACACTGTGATCTAGCGGTCGGGATATAAACAGACAAAATGATCCAACTTTCATGAATCTGTATGATTATGTATATTTTTTTGTATATCGATTTTGCGTTTTTGAAATACATTATCACCACAAAAAAATATTGCGATACTCAGGTGTATCGCTATTTTCTTACACCCCTAATAAATATATATATATATATATTGCATAAAAGCTGCCAAAGAAACTCATGGTAATTAAATTACCTGTAGTGTGAAGCATCAAGATCTTCATGGTTTTTCACAAGATTTAAAAAGATCCTTCTTAGCTGCGTCATTGTCAGCACCTCTTGGTTTACAATTATTCTATGGCGGATGATCCTCTCACAGAAGATCTTGTAGCTGGCTTCGAAGGTTGGATCATTTCTGAAAAGAAAACATTAAAAATGGAAAATATATATTATTTTGTGTGGCATATGCCATAACCATTTCACCATGAATTCTATTTAAAATAGTGTAAATAGTAGAAAATCCAAAACAATTGACCAAGCGAATTGTGAAGATTTTTTTTAAATTTATTCTTCAGATCCAGAGGAAGTTAATGCTCATCAATTGACAGACTCAAACTAAATGTACGAGAGTCTGTTAGGACTAGGCTACACATTTATGCCATGTAATTGTTTATAAACTAATGCAGATGAATAATGACAATGTTTATTTTACAAAGTTTACATTGTAATATAGTTTAGACGGTTGTAACAATGCATATATTTTATCTCCCTCATCTGAACTTGAAAGAGCAGCTGAAACTGCATTAGTAAGGCATTTCAAAATAAGAGTCAAATAAGAGTCAATGTGTACTTTGAGCTTGTTTATAATTACGTCATGTGTATATATATATATATAGCCTCCGGGGAACTAGGAAAAAAAACAGTTTTTTGAATTTTCTATTTATCCATGTCATTACATTTTCATAATATATGTAATATTTCATAGGAATATTGATATATAATTTCTTGGCTACTCATTTGTTGTGTCTCCAACATGCCTGATAAACATGATTTAAGTCCTGGTGTCTCTACAGTGGACATTTATGAAATCAATGCCCTGCTTTGTAAGAAAAAGTCATATTTTGATTAGAAACCCCATTACATTTTCCTGAGATGTTGATTTATAACAAACAATTTGAAAATTCATCAGATTTAAATTATAATTACAAAATACTATCATATTTTTTTATAAGAGTGCTAAAAATTAATGTCAGCCATTTTTAAAGACCAAGATGTTGTTGTTGTCCTGGTGAAACCTCCAAACATTTGGTATCTGTGCAAAGCCCCGAATGTGCTCTTTACAGGACATCCTGTGGACTAAAATATAATGTCCACTACAGTGGACACAAGTTTATTACTGGGTCCCAGGAGGATAGATGACTTTGGTTACACAAACACCATTTAATTTCATTCCCATTTAATTCATAGTAAGGAGGAAAGACTAAGAACATTATTCAATAAAGTATTGAGGTTATAACAGGTAACTAAAACTAAAATAAACAAACTTGACTAAAACTAAATCAAAATTTGCTATCAAAATTAACACTGCAATGTTTGTGTGTGTGTGTGTGTGTGGGGGGGGGGGGGGGGGGGTCAATGCTTTACTTTTGAAATGTGCAATAATGAGAGTAAGGGAATAATTAATTATTATCTGATAATGCAATGTAACAACTCACTGTTCTTCTGAGGTCCCAGTAACTGTTGCAGTAGACTTTGTCAAGAACCTGGTGTACTGTCTGTAACAGGACTTGTGGTATCGCAC
This sequence comes from Pseudorasbora parva, assembly GCF_024679245.1. Classification (NCBI taxonomy): domain Eukaryota; kingdom Metazoa; phylum Chordata; class Actinopteri; order Cypriniformes; family Gobionidae; genus Pseudorasbora; species Pseudorasbora parva. Next base: position 31,426,035 of record NC_090175.1, read on the forward strand.
CTCCAGAGACACACAGTCTTTGTCTCGAATATGCACAAGAATGCTAGTGTCTTCTTTCATCTCAGCAGCTTTCAACAATTGGCCTGTAATTAATATTATACTCTCATTTTTATATATACATTTGTAAATAAAAACTGTATTAACATTTGAACACTATTAACATCTGACTGTACAATAAATATTAAATAAATAATGTAACGTTAATACCCAGCATATGACAAAACTTTGTGTGTGTGAGTGAGAGTGAGAGAGAGAGTGTCTTACCTGCTGACAACGTTTCTGCCTGTGAAAGACGGTCCTTCTGGCGTTTGCCTGCAACAGTAATGTACTTGTCCGTTTTCTTACAAATTATGCACAAGGCAGGAAGTACGGGACCTGCACAAGCTGCTGGCAGGCCCGTCCTGGACCGTAGTGTCTTTTTTGACGGACATTCAATTGAGGTACTACTACCCGATGACACAGACTGGCCTTGATCTTGAGCTTCAGGACGCTGCGTGACCCGTTTCTCAGCCGCATCCAAACGCTTTTTGTCAATGAAACGCCTGTAGCAAGTGGAGTGAAACCCAGCGTCTTCCGGAACATTATCAAACTCGATTTCTAGGCAATGTTTGTATGTTTCTGCAATTCTCTGATTCTCACCCTGCAAGCCAAGCCACCGTTTGACGCTGTTTCTGAATGTATCCCAACGTGTGTGTGTAAAATCCGTTGTGTCTTCTTTCTTTATGGACGTGAGATGCATATAGCATTGTTTATAATCCTTTTTACGGACTTTTGAAGGAGGTTTGGCCGTAATTTCGTCTTCTTCGCTGCTCGATATTGACGACATTCTGGACTTCTGTTTAAACGTCGTTCCAAAAAGCAGCCACCTTATTGGTCTAGCGGTAAGCACGTGACGATTGTTCCGCGAAGCCTCATCACTCATGAGCAAAATATGATTACGCGAGGAAGGAACTATTGCCGATTTTAAACACTGATAAAAAAATAAACTGCAGGATTACATATGGAGAACTTTTATTTTCTTGCTCAAAGCCAATAGATATTTTTTTTAGAATGAAAATAATTTAGTGCCCCATATATGGGAACGGGATAATACGAAAAACGGCTTCACCTTACGGTCTAGTTCTCACCATCGTTGAAAAGCCACGCAGATATTTACTCGCGTTTGATTTCTTTGTTTATCCAAAGACTTTCTGTGCATTGCCTTTTCTCGTACTGTCTTCCTTTTTTGCATTGTTTGCCTTCGCTGACTGTAAAACTCTGCACTGTGAATTTTGAATGGTCTTTCTCTGCCATTATTTTGCCTAGGTTTCTTGCCTCTTGAACTCCTCAAATCAAACGAGCGTGCGCATGTGGGTGGATCCTGTAGGGAAAGCGGCGATTGCCATGGTAGAGAGAGAGAGTGACAGTCGCCCCAGGCAATCATTTGTTTCGTCCCAAACGAAAATAATGAGTGTTATTTATTGCAGATTAAAAAGTCTAGAGTCACTCGGTTTTTATACTCTCCTTTTCAGAGAACTTACATTTTAATTATGTATTGACATATAAAGAAAGTTTAAACAAATTTGGACAAAAGTGTTTTAGATCAGTCCGTCCTACCCTACCTTTAAGTCAAGAACAAAATAGAAATTATTTAGGAATTTTTGAATAAATTGCAATTCAAGTTGATAATTCTGAATGAATGTTTTGGCGGTATGGCTCTGTTCAGGGAGTCCTCTGACCTTTCATGAGCACCATGAAATAGCAGCAGCATTAGGGAACGCTCGCACAGTTTAGGGCTGTGAGAGCTGAACTATTCCCCCTATGAACAGAGCAGCAACAATGACAAAGTAAAATGCCACGTTATACACGACATGGAGGAGCTGGGGAGGTGGTGGGCAGCAAAGAGCTAGCAACAACAGTTTAGGAGCGAACTAAATCTGTTTGAAGATCCACGCTGTTATATCATGGCCAGTAGCAGCGAGGGGAGTGTGAACAGCTGATGAACTGATGCATCTCAGCTGAGCAGAAACAGCTGATGAGACCAAATAGCGTTAGCAGCGTCTTGACTACCTAGCCTGCCAGAACTGACGCTTACGCTCAATTCAGGACCACTTTGAGAATTAAATTTATTGACAATCTTTGATTTGGCGAAAGGCTTAGGCCAAAGATGCTTAAGCTGCTATACTAGACAGCTTGAGATACATCCTTGAAACATAATCCCCCAGCCTTAATAATAACCAAAGTTTCTTTAGCATATATTACAGAAAAAGATACAATGGTAACAATAGAGTTCTACACAGAATCCAATACTTGATAATGACGATACTAGGAGGTGAAGGGGTGGAGGGGGGTGTAAATGTCTGTGCGACAGACTGAGGAACATGAGTTTGAATGAGCTTAAATACTATAGTTGATTAGAGTAGGTGGAGTAACACATCAGCTGAGCGTCAGCTGATAACATTTAGCAATCAGTGCCTGAACTACGCTTGAATTCAATTCAATCACTCAAGCTTCATTAATTATATCACACACATCTGAATACCTCTCAAGCAAACTAACCCTGGGACATAACCTGCTCCAGAGCATAACCTGCCCACCGGACGCGAAGAAAATTTAAAATGTAAAAATCAAACACATTGTTTTCAATGAGAGTACGCACACCGGCAGTGGCATTCGGCGCCTGTCCAGGACAACACAGGAAGTTGTTCAATATCCTGCCATGCCACAGAGCGCCATTTCAAGGTTTTATATTAAATTTATATAATATTTCCCTCAAATCGTCAATGTACATACTGATTTCACCCTGTGCTACAAGATACACCCATCGTGCAGCTCTTCTGTCAGAAGTCGATTCAAAATTGAGCTTACGTGTGTATATAATGTGCATTTCTAGTGTGAGATACCTGAGATTCGCGTCCGGTTTGTGACCACCTTAAGACCTAGTTCATGTAACGAACTGACGGTAACAACACGCTGTTGACGCTCGCGCTTTTTGAAGAGAAAAAATAAATAAAAAGCGCCGCTCACACATAGTAATTACGGTAAACATTCAAAATTGTACATTTTTATCTTTATAACGTATAGGTCTTTCTAAAAAAAATTGCATATTGTGATAAATTTCATTATTTTCCATAATGTAATGATAAAAATTTAACTTTCATATATTTTAGATTCATTGCACACCAACTGAAATATTTCAGGTCTTTTATTGCTTTAATACTGATGATTTTGGCATACAGCTCATGAAAACGTACTCGGTTACTTTCGTAACCTCGGTTCCCTGAGAGAGAGGAACGAGTATTACGTATGGGAAAAACTCCTTTTCTCGAGAATGTGAAGCAAAACTTTTAATAAAGGTATCTATGTAAAGCGCAGTGAGCTGCACGGCCATAGCCCAGCGCGAGGAGCGCTCTGATTGGCCGGGCTGCGGCAACTGCAGGAACCTATGGTGAGGCGGCTGAGAGGAACGAACCAATGGGGGGCGTTCCAGAAGCCCGCCGAAAAAGGTGCTTATATTTGCATACAGGAGGCTATATAAGACCCTAATTCGCCATAGGTGTCAGGTTTTAAGATCGACTGAAGCGATACCTGAGAAGCATAAACACGGCACGGAACGTAATACTCGTTCCTCTCTCTCAGGGAACCGAGGTTACGAAAGTAACCGAGTACGTTCCCTTTCGAGAGAGGTTCCTCGTATTACGTATGGGAACACAATGTAAAGCGCCGTGTGTGCTGACTGACCCAGTATACCCAAAGCCCATGTTATAAACCCCCGAGACACCGACAGAGGCGGCTTATAAGGGGAATGAAGAACCGGAAGAGTCGGTTCGTTTGAACAGCTGATCGGACATAGTCGGATCTTATGATGAATGAATAGTGCTTAAGGACTAATGTGTACAGGCCAAAATGTAAGGCAATCTGTTTGCCAGGGTCAAGATAGAGCCTAGATGGAGAGAAGCCCTGCTTGTAGAGCTGGAACCTCCAACTTGTAGAATCTGATAAAAGTGGACGGAGAGGCCCAGCCTGCCGCCGCACAGATATCTTCCAAAGAAATGTCACACGACCAAGCCCAAGATGAGGCCATGCCTCTAGAGGAGTGGGCTTAAATGCCTGTAGGACAGGTTAGGTCCTGGACCTATATGCTAGTGGGACTGCATCCACTATCCAGTGTGAGAGACTGTTTCATGACAGCACAAACTTTAGTGCGGCCACCGAAGCAATGAAGAGCTGATCCGACTGCCTGAAGGGGGCGGAGCGCTCTAGATACAATCTCAATGCTCTGACTGGGCAGAATATGTTTGCGTCTTATTCTCTCTAAGACGCGGGTTAAGCAGTGCAAAGACCTGCATACTGAAGGGGTTGATAGCACTTTCAGCATAAAACCATGCCTCGGTTTGAGCACAACCTTGAAGTTGCTGGACCCAAACTCAAGACAGGAAGGGCTCACCGAGAGTGCAGGTAAGCCACCCACTCGGTTAACCGAGGCCACAGCCAGCAGAAAAACGGTTTTGAGTGATATGTGCTTCAAGCTCGTGTTCTGAAGTGGTTAGGAGGGGGAACCCTTCACGGCCTCCAAAACCATGGCGAGGTCCCAAATAGGGACCGAGGTAGGGGCAAGGCGAGCTGAATCTCCTGGCCCCTTTAAGAAAACACACAATAAGATCACTTTTCCCTAGTGAATGTGCCGCGATAGGAGCGTGGCTAGCTGCTATGGCGGAGACACACACCCCGAGTATGGAGGGGGGACGACCCGCATCCATTAGCTCTTGGAGAAAGCGAGCGGTTCCGCCAGTTCGCATGAGTGTGCGTCGATGTTTCGCGTAGCACATTGGTTAGAAAACCACTGACCACTTCAAGCAGAGCTGCCAGATAGCAGGGGCTCTAGCTTCCGAAATAGTGTTCATAACTTGTCAGAGAGGTTCCCGGATACCGTTGATGGGCCATACGTGGAGGGCCCACAGCTCGGGATTGGGATGCCAGACCTTCCCTTTCATTGGCAGAATAGGCATGGGGCTGTGTCTGACAGCTGAAACAGTATGGAGAACCATGTGCGGTTCTTCCAAAGTGGGGCTATTAAAAAGCACCGGCTGCAGCTGGATCGCGATCGGAGGGAACATATAGAGGGAGTCTGGGCCAACATGGGCCAGGGCATCCCTGCGTTTGCAGAAAAAATATTGGGCAGCGTGTGCTGTGCAAGCTGAATTGTTTGCGGGTAAAGGGACCATCCCCCTGGGGACATGGGTCCTCTGGATAACATGTCCGGACCCTGATTCAGAATACCTGGCACGTAAGCCGCCCTTAGGGAGCTCAGATTGTGCTCTGCCCATAAAAGGAGATGCTTAGCCATGCAGTGAACAGAGTCTGATCTCGGCTGCCCTAGCGATTTTATGTACATTATCAAGACGTGGTGGTTCTTATGCCGTAAGTCTTGAGTCTATGACAATGACTGTACTGATAAGCCTGCCCCTCGAAGGCGAATCTCAAGAATGGCCTGTAGTGGGGGTGGGGGGTTATCGTAACGTGAAGTATGCGTTTTTCAGATCTATTGAGAAAACCCAATCCCCGGGGCGAATGTGCGCGAGGATTTGTTTCACCGTCAGCACCTTGAAACGAGCGTGTCATAAGTGCTTTGTTCAGATGCCTGGAAAATGGGCCTGAGACCGCCACCCATTTTCGGCATGAGGAATTAGCGACAGTAAAAACCTGACTCGCTAGCGTCGGGTGTACTGTTTTCGCCGCTCTCTCCTTTAACAGTCTCAATGCCTCAGCGAGAAGCACGTGACTGACACTGCTTCTTACAGAGGGCTCGACCACGGCTTGAATCGCGGGGTCTGCGAGCAAAACTGTAGCGAGAACCTCATTTTATATGTTCAACACCCAATATTATATACCAGGAATGGCCTGCCAGGCCTGGGCTCGTAAAGCCAGGGGTTGAATTAGATTCGGGGGCTGGCCGCTTAGTAATAGGGGCCTGTTAGCCGGGTTGCTTGTGCTGTAACACTGCTTGTAACACTGTGGGGATAGTGTTAGTTTTGGCGGTGCAGGCTTTGCAGTGGGCGCACGCCTCACATTTATATTGTGTGTGCGAGAGTGAACTTTGTGAAAAGTGCTTGGGTGCAGGAGTGCAGACTGTAAAGTGGGCACATTTCCTACATAGAAAGCTCTTTTGTGTGTAGTGTAAACAATGTGCAGTGGCGCACAACCTACGTAGAATACCCACGGTGCAAACCAGTGAGCAAATCCACAGGGGTAAACGCACACAGCATTAGTGTGCAGACGAGCGTGTTTAACACAGGCTAGTTGACTGCAATATTTCATCTCCAGTCACTTAACTTAAGGGAACTGGGAGAATGTAAGGAAGTGCGGGTGGTATGTGAGCCATTCCACAATGCCGTTATGCTCTAGTCTAGACTGAAAGCGCGCATGCAGACAAGCGTGTTTGACCACAGGCTAGTTGACTGCAATAAGGCTAGTTGACTTTATATGGTGTAATCCGGCCGCGGCGGGATTTATTTGTGATTTTGTGAGGCTGAATTAACAGTGCTTATGTAGGGGTGCACACTGTGTAGTGGACACTTTGTCTACAGTGTAAAAACCTTTCCAGCCGCCTGAATAAAGGGGACTGGAAGTGATAGAGTGAAAAAAGGGCTTAGCTTGGCAGCCATTTTCCGACGCCCTTATGCTCTGACAGTGAGCGCGTGCTATGACGTAAGCCGCGCTCTAGTCAGCAACGCGCTGTGGAAGGGGCGCGCGCTATCATGACAAGGCAGCCATTACAACTTCCTTGGCAGTAAGCGCGCGCTGCAGCGACATTGTTCTTGACATACCCAACAGCCCGAGCTCGCTCGTCTAACTTACTCTAGTATTCTCTGTCCGCAGCGCTTCAGCACGGCGGCGGTAGAATGAGCACGGCGAGAGCTTCGGCTCGAGTTTGTTTATTCACTCTATTATTCTCTGTCCGCGGCGATAGAGCGACAGGACGAGAGAATTGGAAGCGTGAGGAAAAACTCTGTCCGCGGCGCTTCTAGCACGGCGAGAGCTTCGGCTCGAGTTAGTTTATTCACTCTAGTATTCTCTGTCCGCGGCGATAGAGCGACAGGACGAGAGAATTGGAAGCGTGAGGTAAAACTCTGTCCGCGGCGCTTCTAGCACGGCGAGAGCTTCGGCTCGAGTTTGTTTATTCACTCTATTATTCTCTGTCCGCGGCGATAGAGCGACAGGACGAGAGAATTGGAAGCGTGAGGTAAAACTCTGTCCGCGGCGCTTCTAGCACGGCGAGAGCTTCAGCTCGAGTTTGTTTATTCACTCTATTATTCTCTGTCCGCGGCGATAGAGCGACAGGACGAGAGAATTGGAAGCGTGAGGTAAAACTCTGTCCGCGGCGCTTCTAGCACGGCGAGAGCTTCGGCTCGAGTTTGTTTATTCACTCTATTATTCTCTGTCCGCGGCGATAGAGCGACAGGACGAGAGAATTGGAAGCGTGAGGTAAAACTCTGTCCGCGGCGCTTCTAGCACGGCGAGAGCTTCAGCTCGAGTTTGTTTATTCACTCTAGTATTCTCTGTCCGCGGCGATAGAGCGACAGGACGAGAGAATTGGAAGCGTGAGGTAAAACTCTGTCCGCGGCGCTTCTAGCACGGCGAGAGCTTCGGCTCGAGTTTGTTTATTCACTCTAGTATTCTCTGTCCGCGGCGATAGAGCGACAGGACGAGAGAATTGGAAGCGTGAGGTAAAACTCTGTCCGCGGCGCTTCTAGCACGGCGAGAGCTTCAGCTCGAGTTTGTTTATTCACTCTATTATTCTCTGTCCGCGGCGATAGAGCGACAGGACGAGAGAATTGGAAGCGTGAGGTAAAACTCTGTCCGCGGCGCTTCTAGCACGGCGAGAGCTTCGGCTCGAGTTTGTTTATTCACTCTAGTATTCTCTGTCCGCGGCGATAGAGCGACAGGACGAGAGAATTGGAAGCGTGAGGTAAAACTCTGTCCGCGGCGCTTCTAGCACGGCGAGAGCTTCGGCTCGAGTTTGTTTATTCACTCTAGTATTCTCTGTCCGCGGCGATAGAGCGACAGGACGAGAGAATTGGAAGCGTGAGGTAAAACTCTGTCCGCGGCGCTTCTAGCACGGCGAGAGCTTCGGCTCGAGTTTGTTTATTCACTCTATTATTCTCTGTCCGCGGCGATAGAGCGACAGGACGAGAGAATTGGAAGCGTGAGGTAAAACTCTGTCCGCGGCGCTTCTAGCACGGCGAGAGCTTCGGCTCGAGTTTGTTTATTCACTCTAGTATTCTCTGTCCGCGGCGATAGAGCGACAGGACGAGAGAATTGGAAGCGTGAGGTAAAACTCTGTCCGCGGCGCTTCTAGCACGGCGAGAGCTTCGGCTCGAGTTCGCCTATTCACTCTAGTATTCTCTGTCCGCGGCTGTAGCGCGACGGAATGAGAGAAGAGTGGGAACAACTCTGTGGCAGCGGCGGAAGAAGAGCCGCGGCGGCGGCAGAGTGAAGAGAGCTTCGGCTTGAGTGTGCTCATGTCCTCTAACATTCTCTCTTTCCGCGGCGCTATTCAGCGCGACGGGACGAGAGCAGAGGGAGAGTGAGAAGAGCTCCGTCTTTCCGCGGCGCTTAACGACGCGGTGGAACGAGAGAGTCCTCGAGTAGAACAAGCCTGTAAGCTCTAGAAGTGGCGTTGCAGCGGCAACACAAACACATATAACACTCAACATAGACACAGTTTAAAGGATATATAACGCCGGATGGCGTAGCTGGAACGGCAGAGAAGGCGGAGAGGGAGTCCGTCGTCCTCAGCTGCAGGTTCCGCTGGTGCCTTTTCAACGGCGGTGCTTCTTCCGGAGACCAGCGAAGGTATCGCTGAAGGAGATAAAATCTGACACCTATGGCGAATTAGGGTCTTATATAGCCTCCTGTATGCAAATATAAGCACCTTTTTCGGCGGGCTTCTGGAACGCCCCCCATTGGTTCGTTCCTCTCAGCCGCCTCACCATAGGTTCCTGCAGTTGCCGCAGCCCGGCCAATCAGAGCGCTCCTCGCGCTGGGCTATGGCCGTGCAGCTCACTGCGCTTTACATAGATACCTTTATTAAAAGTTTTGCTTCACATTCTCGAGAAAAGGAGTTTTTCCCATACGTAATACGAGGAACCTCTCTCGAAAGGGAACCCAAGATTCCTATCTCAAAAAATTAGCATATCATGAAAAGGTTCTCTAAACGAGCTATTAACCTAATCATCTGAATCAACTAATAAACACCTAGAAATTCCTTGCTGTATCAAGGCACATAAGTGGCAAGTCAGTGGGAAGGAAAAAGTGTGGCAAAAAACACTGCATAACAAGAAGAGGTGACCGGACCCTGAGGAAGATTGTGGAGAAGGACCGATTCCAGACCTTGGGGCACCTGTGGAAGCAGTGGTCTGAGTCTGGAGTAGAAACATCCAGAGCCACCTTGCACAGGAGTGTGCAGGAAATGGGCTACAGGTGCTGCATTCCCCAGGTCAAGCCACTTTTGGGCTACAGAAAAGCAGCACTGGACTGTTGCTCAGTGGTCCAAAGTACTTTTTTCGGATGAAAGCAAATTTTGTATGTCATTCGGAAATCAAGGTGCCAGAGTCTGGATGAAGACTGGGGAGAAGGAAATGCCAAAATGCCTGAAGTCCAGTGTCAAGTACCCACAGTCAGTGATGGTCTGGGGTGCCATGTCAGTTGCTGGTGTTGGTCCACTGTGTTTTATCAAGGGCAGGGTCAATGCAGCTAGCTATCATGAGATTTTGGAGCACTTCATGCTTCCATCTGCTGAAAAGCTTTATGGAGATGAAGATTTGTTTTTTCAGCACAACCTGGCACCTGCTCACAGTGCCAAAACCACTGGTAAATTGTTTACTGACCATGGTATTACTGTGCTCAATTGGCCTGCCAACTCTCCTGACCTGAACCCCATAGAGAATCTGTGGGATATTGTGAAGAGAAAGTTGACAGTCGCAAGACCCAACACTCTGGATGAGCTTAAGGCCGCTATCGAAGCATCCTAGGCCTCCATAACACCTCAGCAGTGCCACAGGCTGATTGCCTCCATGCCACGCCGCATTGAAGAAGTCATTTCTGCAAAAGGATTCCCGACCAAGTATTGAGTGCATAACTGAACATAATTATTTGAAGGTTGACTTTTTTTGTATTAAAAACACTTTTCTGTTATTGGTCGGATGAAATAAGCTATTTTTTTGTGATAGGAATTTCCGGTTTTTAATAAGCTGTATGCCAAAATCATCAGTATTAAAACAATAAAAGACCTGAAATATTTCAGTTGGTGTGCAATGAATCTAAAATATATGAAAGTTGAATTTTTATCATTACATTATGGAAAATAATGAACTTTATCACAATATGCTAATTTTTTTAGAAGGACCTGTGTGATTCAGTTAAACAACATCACAGAACCAAATGTGCTGTTTTCCTGAATACCATCACGATTGAAAATGTCACTGATTTCCTATGACAGCTCCATAAACAATCATTAACAATAGTTACTTATATTTTAGATGCAATATTGAGTGTTTTTGTTCTATTTCAGCTGTGAAAATAGTTCCAAACAAAGATTACAAGCAAAAAAGTTCCAAACAGCGTCTCACGTCTGTTGATGTGTCTCACATGTTCTGAAGGATTCAGTGTTTGATTCAATCAGTTGAATCAAAGATTCAATAACCTGTTCGTAAACGACGAAAGGAATGATTCTTAAAGGAATCAGTCATTTGAATGAATCGTTTAATTAATGACTCAATGACTCACTCATTAAGACCAAGGAGGTAATCTAGCACTCGGAAAGCGTTCCACCCATAGGGGCGGCCATTGCTAACCAAGCCATCACCTGCTGTTAGCATCCCATTGACTCCCATTCATTTTTGAGTCACTTTGACAGTGAATAACTTTACATCTGAGGCGTTTAAAGACTCCATTTGTCCATTGTTTATTTATAAAGAAACACGACAATGCATAAAAGGCTCCATTACCTTGTATCTTACACTATCGCCCCGTAGAAGCTGTTTTTGTAAAAATAGGTTATAGATTGCGTCATAACCAACGAGACTCTGTCGCACAGTTGAAAAATTACAGTATAGACAGGAGGAGACGTTTAGAAGCAATCTTTTACTGTCTATGAGACAGTCGGGGGACGTGGAGACGTAAAGTCAAGGGGGAAGAATAGGGAGCACAGTGAGCCAAATGCAACGGGACAAAACATTTAAACAACGTGATTCAGATTTCACTTTCCACAACTACTGGAAGTAGGGCTGCACGTTTTCAAGTTTTTCATTAACCGTTAACCGAGGCCCTTAGCGGTTAATACTCGGTTAACCATAGTGTGCGTCAGGGTTATTCCTCCGGAGCGACTTATAGCCTGAAAAATGCGGTAAGCATTGCATTGCAATACTTGCATTTTGCCCCGTCACTCTCAATTTTAAAGTGCTCCCACGCTGTACTTTTCTTTGCCCGCTTCATGTTAGAAAGCTGGTCATGACTTCTTCTTGTGGATATTACAAATGTCTGGGAGCGCTCTGGCGGTCTCTAGTGGTGCAAAAATATATAACAACTAAATTCAAAGCACGTCATTGACGCCACTTAACCGAGCAAAATGTTTCACTCGGTTACGCAATTTTTAACGGTTAATTGGTTAACCATGGACACCCCTAACTAGAAGACCTACAGCTGTCAGACAGGTTGGTTACGTCTCATCAATGTCTTCAAGCTCAGTCTGAGCCTGCAGTTCGCTCAGCCATAAGGAAGTGAGTGCTTGTAATTGACCTCATTTTCCGCCGTTGAAGTCTATGGGATAGCGCTGTCCATTTTTTTTACTGTATATGATTAATACTCACCTACTGCCACCTACTGGTGGTTTAGTGTCCTATATTTTTCAACATTTATTTTGTTTATTCAAAAATACAAATCTCATAACAGTATTTAATTCAGTAGTAATTTTTCTGGGTAAATAATTTCATTTGATTGGTAACAGCCCTATAGTGTTTTATTTTAATTTAATGTATAGATCACATTTAAGAATATAATATGAAACCTGAAGCATAGCTTATGTTTAATAAGATATGGGGGAAAATGCCCTTTACAAAGGTAAAATATCACAAATATGCCGATTTAAAATATGTCAAAACTGATTGAACACTGAGAATATTGCTTCAGAATAAGTTATATTTACAACACACACACACACACATCTAACTTTTTTCCGGACAAGCACATTTTTTACTCGGACAAGTGAATGACCGATTTACTTATCCGAAGGAGAAGCACATGAGCATGCTTAATGTCGAGCCCTAAATTATATTTTAGATTTGAATGCACAATTTTTATATAACAAATTTATAAGAATTATTATTTTTATATTTTGCATGTTTTATAATGTTTGGTAACTGTCAGATTACTATTGTATGTTTGACCAATACACTGTTTTGTTTCCACTGCTACACTTTATTTATTTAAAGAAGTTTGATTACATTCTATTTTAGATTTGAATGCACAATTGTTTTTTTTAAATAAATAAGAATTCAACACTTTGCATACATCTGTTATTTTGTCTTATTATCTTTATTTAGTAAAGTCTGGTGTCTTTAGTCTCTTCAAAGAAGGTAAAAAAGTGGAAGGTATACAGTTTATTATTAATTTAACTATAGTATCGGATCGGTATCGGATATCAACAGATACACAAAGCCCAGGCATCGGCATCGGCATTGGTATCGGGACTGAAAAAGTCGGATCGGTGCACCCCTAGTTTTAATGAAAAGTAAAAGTTTACATTGCTTAAAACAGATGCGATAGCTGATTTGAATGAGTAATGTTCCATGGCAGCATCCATCTAATCTACAAAATCTTCTTCAACGTCACTGCGCTGTCGTCATTGTGTAAAGCCCGCCTCAATGTTTCTGATTGGTGCCGCAATTTCAACAAACCAGAAATGGGTTTAAATGGGCTCTTTGCCAGACTACTTGCAGAGCAAATCTAAATTTGCCGGAAGGTGTCTGGGTTTTTCCAGGCTAAGTGTTTTTCTCTTACTGATCAAATTTGTATACCTGTTGAATTTTTAGGGGTATAATGATACACTCGTGTCACGATTTGATATATATCACAATACTGAACTCACGATATGTAATATAACTTGATATTTTAAGACAACATAACGGCTGTTTCACACCGCAAGCGTGAGCAGCGCCTGAGCAGCGCTTCAGCTTAACTACACCGTCACTCAGGGTTGTAGTCGAGACCAGCTCATTCGAGTCCGAGTCGAATCCGAGTTCAGAGAGGGTCGAGTCCGAGTTGAGTCCGAGTTCAGAGAGGGTCGAGTCCGAGTTGAGTCCGAGTTCAGAGAGGGTCGAGTCCGAGTTCAGAGAGGGTAGAGTCCGAGTCGAGAGTTAAAAAATGTCTGTCCAAAACCCCTTTGCTTCAGTAATTGATGTACCGCAGAATTTACACATCGCAGAAAGTTTACACATCGCAGAGTCTTACTACATATAAACTCTTTGTGGCTCTAATATGCAATATGAATAGCAGATGAGGTAGCAGACATTTCCACACATAGTTAAGAGCTAGCTCGCTCATTCCTGACCTGAGTCCTGCTACCTTTGTGTTAGTCACATTAAGAGTGTAGGTTTGGTTTGAACATTGGGTGGTTGAACGTTGGTATGCTGCCTGTTATTTTATATATATATATATATATATATATATATATATATATATATATATATATATATATATATATATATATATATCTGTACAGCCTAACTTTACAAAGCTGCTGTTTTTCTTGATCACCTTCCTGATCACCTGCTCCGATCTTCCTTTTCTACCCTGCTGGTATATTTACCTCGGATCTGTTATAAAAGAGATTATACACCTCATAACCTTATGGAATTTGTGCATAATCATTCATACAATCTTAGAGATTATAAAAAGAAAGAATTTAAGTATTAAAACCACCTGTAACGTTAGGCAGCAGCGATTCACTGTTTAAATGAGTGAGCCACTTAAAATCGTTCATTCATACAATTCGTTCAAAAGTCTGATTAATTTAGGAAGAAAACACACACCTATGTGAATACTTTTGTCATTGATAATTACAGACGCTATTGAAAAATAAACTAGAAAAACAGGTGGTTGCTTTGTTAACTTGTTATACTGATATAGCTAAATACATTGCAATGGATTAGCTAGCTAAATATATGTACTTAGCTATTACACAATATTCTCATACCTCATTCTCAGTACATGGTTTATTTATTTTTTGCATTTTATCTGACCAGCAGTTAAATATAGTCCGCTGTGCAGCACTTCTTCATTTTGGCGCTAACGTTTGCTCTCCCATTCAAACACCACTCGCATTGTTTTGGTGAAAGCGCAACTCATTGGTTGGGCGTTACCATCGGTTCAATGGAGGGGGAGTATTTTTTGTCCGATTTATTATGACAAACTCATATTTGATTAGGAACAAAATTATTGTTTCAAAACAAATTAATTCTACATATTTTTGTTTTGATCTATTGTGATTTTCATGTTTAAATATAAGGTTTTAAATATTGGGGGGTTACATTTCCCCCCTCCCCCCCATAAACTACGCCCCTGAGTTACGTGCAGTTGCGCTGGAGAAAATCACACATCATTGGAAGTGTCAAAAGTTATTAACTAGAAATATTAACAGAGTAATAATCATGAATATTTTGAATGGGACTCGAGTGGACTCGGAAATAAGTCCGATTCCTTGACATGTTCGAGTACGAGTCAATTCCCAGTCGAGAGGCACACGAGTCCATGACGTGACCGAGACCATTAAAATATGGTCTCGAGACCGAGTCCGAGTCTCGAGTACAAATCACTGCCGTCACTGCAGCTGCAGACGCGCAAGAGTATTCACACTGGAAGCGTTTGTGCAGCGCCACAGCAGCGGCTCCCACAATAGCGGCTAGAGCCTAAAGCTGTCTGAATATTACATACTAAACTAAAAGAAAGTTTATCATATTTTCTGGCTAGTTTACTTTACTTTTTATAATCATAACCATACTTTCACCCAAACTGAATAATTAAAACAAGTTTAAAGGTAAATCTTCAACAGATATTTTTTATTCTTTGTTTTCTTTAATGACATACTAGTTATTATTGTTAAAACACACTACACGTGCTTCTTGTGTGCATTTTGAGTGCTTTTTGTGTGATGATATATTTTGTCCATCAAAAGTGTGCTTTCACTTTACACCGTGACTGCAGCTGCTAGGGTCTATAGCCTATATACCTGTTACATACTAAACTAAAAGAAAGTTTATCATATATTCTGGCTTGTTTACTTTATTTTTTATAATCATAACCATACTATCACCCAAACTGAATAATTAAAACAAGTTTAAATGGGTAAATCTTCTACAGATATGTTGTATTCTTCGTTTTCTTTTCTGGCATAGCCTAGGCTACTCCAGTTATTGTTAAAATACATTACACGTGCTTCTTGTGTGCATTTTAAGCACTTTTTGTGTGAAATCATATTTATTTTGTCCTTTAAAAGTGTGCTTTCACTTTAATTGAGCGTCAGCAGTGCAGCAAAAATAGGCTCGGCGACGAAACCCCCGCTTCACTGCTGCTCACGCGACTCCTGCTTGACGCTCACGCGCTGCTCCTGCTCCCGGTATGAATGCACTCATTGATTAACATGGGCGGCGGAAAAAAATATGCGCTACTCACGCGCTGCTCACGCTTGCGGTGTAAAACCACCGTAAGTGTTTTTTTTTTTAATCATTATTTGTGTATTATTATAAGGACCCACAAATATTCCCCTATTGCATCATTATAAATTATATTCAACATTATATATAGTCGTCATTTAATGTAATAATGTCATTGAAACTCCATAAACTTTATAAAATAAAATTTATTTAAAAAAAATCCCCTCAGGCATTACTCACGCTTTCAACGCAGGCAGAATCTCTCCCGGTGCTCATAGTGTCCTGTCTTTCCTGCTATTAATGCACTATATACATATAAGAATAAACCATCTAACATGCTTTGAACAATCATACTACTAAAACTAAATGTGATCTGATGATTTAAATGATGTTTGCGCTTTTAACTAAGGAGTGCCGCTTTAAATTATATTTGCGCTTTTGAAAAGTCTCAATCCGGCAGCGCCTGTGCTTCAGATGATCAATGCAATCCGTCACAGTTCAAACTGTAAATGTTAAGCCCATCCGAGAATTTTAATTCTGCATTTACTCACTCTTGTGTTGTTTCCACGCGTCTTGCAATAATTTGTAAGATCGTGTTTACGACAGTATGTGCGTCGTTGTAAATCTGTTCATCATAAGCCATCATTCGTGTCTCTTCAGAATACTTGGATTTGGATTAGACACTTAACTAGTTATTTTTACAAAGGCTTTATGACATTTTTGTTGGATCTTTTAAGATTGAGAGGAATAATGGACTTTAAATGGAGGAAAAGAGATCCCTCAGGTTTCATAAAGAATATATTAATTTGTGTTTGGTTTCAGTTGTGTTCAGTTTATATTTGTGGTACATTTGTAAATTTGTGTTTGGGTGAATTATACCTTATAAATAGGCCTAATACAGCAAGTTGAGCTTTGTATAAAACTCTATATCGCGAAACATTTATTTTCCATCAACGATACATATCATTATATTTAATATCGCGATATATATCGCTTAACAATATATCATTACACCCCTATGAATTTTACATTTTCAAATGAATTTGACTGATGAACACGCTTATGAAAATTAACCAAGGTTTTATTATGGTAAAAATGCAGTAACCATGTGTTGTTGTTTTTGTTGTTGTTGTTGTTGTTGTTGTTGTTGCTTGATTAGCATTTGTATTACAGTTTTAATACAAATACCATGTTTAAACTATGATTAGTGTAGCAAAACCATGGTTGATATTTGTAAGGGCAGTATTAAAATAGATTAATGCACGGTAACTGCCTTAGATAATTTACATTAAATATAAATTAAGAATTTTGGCATTAATGTGTGAATTACATACAGTGAAATATGAAAAACAGAACACAGAACAATGACTTAAATATTTTAAATAAATAAATAAATAAATAAATAAATAAATAAATAAATAAATAAATAAATAAATAAATAAATAAATAATGTTCATTCTTATCTTATTCATCAGGTCTCACATACAATGCTGCATCACAGTACTTAGACAAGCACTGACACTGGGTGGTGAAATGTGAAAATGCAGATGCTAATTTTAAGAGGCATTTTGTCAACTATGTGTTAAAGGGGGGATGAAACACTCAGTTTCAGTCAATCTCATGTCAATCTTGAGTACCTATAGAGTAGTTTTGCATCCTTCATATCTCCGAAAAGTCTTTAGTTTTATTATATTTATAAAAAAAATATTATATATAAGCATAATATAAGCATGGAGAAGAAAATAAACCATGGCTATCAATCAGATTCAACGAATACATATATGATCCAGAATCAGATCCGGAGGCTGAAATAAATTGAACAGGAGAAGCAACAACAGCAGGACGTCCATCTCTGTGGTATGTACTGTATTTAGTGGCCTGTCAACATTTGTGTGGGTTTACCCGCAGTTTATGAGGACATGATTTGTTTTATGAACTATTGTATGCGACTAAACCTTAGCAGTAGCAAGCAAAACGGTTTTGCACTTCAGATAGTGTAATGTTATACATAGAACAACAATGGAGTAACCGTTAGCGCATTTGAATAACGAAGCACGCTTTGTGAGAACGGTAGGTTTATGTTTTGGTGGTTTTACAATAAACAATCTGACACCTATATTGGTCAGCTAAACAAATGTATTTAAACACACTCCATAGATCGCATGGTCCATTGATAAAATAACTAACGCTATACATGATCGTGTTGTTTACTGATGTTTACTTACATGATAGCCAACAACATAGACATTTGAAGCAGTTTTCCTCACCGCCTGTTTCCAAAGCAGGACCATGAACCTTTATCGCTGGGACCGCTCCGTCAAAAACACACTTCTTTGGTAACATTGTTGATTTCGTTTAGTCCTGTGACAGCAATGACCATGGAGATCCACCTTTGCGACACGACTGAAGCTTGATGTTGTGACGCTTCCCGTCATTTCTGCGTTCAGATCGGTTCAAATGCAGCGCTGCCTTCCCGGAATGCTATGCGGGCGCGTTAAAGTCACTTGACGTCACCCATAGGAATAAAGTGGAGCGTGGCGCGACAGAAGTGGATCTGCAACTTTAGTCTCTGAAAACTGTTGAGGGTAGGCATTTATCATGCGTTTTGCAGTGTTGAGCATAGTCAATCACAGACATCTCTGTTGAGCACTTAAATCAATGCCCTATTGAAGACGCAACACAAAATGCACAAAATAAAGAACAAGTGGTTCAGCACTTGTTGGCTAAATTCTGCTTGCTAATGTGAATGCATTCAACCACCAAAGAGTAAAACATGCAATAGATCCATGGTGCAGTGCAATCAGATTAGACTATAATAGTTTCCGCTAGAGTGTAGGAGTTTAGCTGACCTGAAACATTTAACGGTTTCTGTGCATTTATAAGGGGTGTGCACTCTGCTCGCTTGCTGTACTCCCATACTGCAATTTCAGTTACTATACTGGATGAATATCTTTTTGTAGACCGGGTCAGATTAAGTGCAGAATTATATTAGTGCTGCAGTCGAATAACTATATGAACCTTGTGTATACAACCTTTGATATGACCGGAATATGGTGTTGTGAGCTTTAGTGAAAATACACATTTCTGTTTGATTCATAATCGTAACCAAGGGTGCCCTGGCACAGAAAGTCCAACAATGAGATGAAACACTACAGTCTATAGTTCTGAAATAGACAGGCACCCAGATATCACAGCAGCTAACAAAAATTTACTAGAGTGACACAGAATGAAAACACACGACTACTATACGGACTGTTTGAGCTAACCTAGACATAACCAGTATTTATAGGGAAATAAAGCGAACCAACAGGTAAAGCATGGTTCTCGCAAATAAGAAACAATATTGTAGGAACATTTATATTAATCTTTTAGATAATTTAGCCATTACTTATTTTAGCCACTTGGGGGAGTATCGCACTAGGTGTGGTACTTCACTGTGAGTTAGTTTTTTTGGGTGAGGCAATCAGTTAGGGAATGTGTGAATACAGGGAACACGCGGTTCTTAACGTAGACGCGAGCACCCACTCCACTGACAGCCCTTTATTAGTTAGCACTGGGTGAAGTATCTTTATGTAAAATACCTTTTCTACCTTTATAATAAACAAGAACACCACCCAAAGAGAGCATCTGCCTGGATTAAGGATCTTTTTGCTACGCGTTGAGAACACCATCTCCTCCATTCCAAGCTCAGGCTTATAGAATAGCATCCACAGTGATTTACCAAAAGACTGTTGAGCTATATAACGATCAGTTCCCTTTCGGGGAACTCGAGCTGCATCGAAACGCTGTGAGAACGCCTCTGCATTAATGCGTCGTGAAGCGCCTGTAGAACCATTCCATCGGAAAAAAGATCGATCGTCGGCGTGATGACGTCATCGACCGGAAGCTATAAAGCGTCCGTGAAAACAAACAGGAACTAGCTTCTGAGCCTTCAGCAAGCGATCTGTGTGAACCTGTCTGTCTATTTGGTGTTTTTGTCTGTCTATTACAAGAGTTTTTCCACCCTTTGTTAAATATTTCAGATATATTAACAAAAAAGAGAAAATAAATAGATAGAGATATGGCGAGTGATAGCAGCAATTACAGGAAGTGTGTTCATCCCTGCCCACGCTACATCACGGGTGGGGATACACACTCTCTCTGTGTTGCCTGCTTGGGAGCGCAGCATGCCCAGGCAGCCCTCGAGGGGGCTGCTTGCGAGCATTGTGACAAGTTACCATTGAGAACTCTGCGCTCCCGCCGGGCACTCTTTGAGGAGGGTGCCTCGGCTCGTGTTCCCCGCGGCTCTGGTCCCGCTGCCGCCGAGGCGGAGCGGAGGCTGCAGTCGTGGGGATCACAATTGGATGTTGCAGAGGGGTTAGAGACGGGCCTTATCTCTGCCCTCACCTGCACCATCCAGCGGCTCTTCTCGGGGCATGGAAGCACGCATGGCGGTTTCTTCCCCTCCGAGAGAGTCGCCGGTGCTTCAACTGTCCAGCTTTGAGGAGGTGGACGTTGAAAGCATCGAGACTGAAGACTCGCCACTTCAGTCCCCTGCATGCGAGGAGCTCGTTGAGGTTCTGACGCGAGCGGTGGCCAGGCTTAACATCGACTGGCCAACCGAGAGATATGAGGCAGGAAGAAAATGTACAAGTAAATTAGACGAGAGATTCCTGCCTTGTCGCGCCTCAGAGCCTCAGCGACGGGGCTTGCCGTTCTTTCACAACTTGCACACTGAGGTGGCAAGGTCGTGGAAGAGACCGGCGTCATATCGTGTTTTCAGCCCACAGACTTCCGTCTATAGTAACATCGCTGGGCTGAAACAGTATGGCTATGGGGCGATGCCAAAGGTTGAGGAGACGCTCGCGAGCCATCTCTCGCCTTCCTCTGCATCGTCCCTTAAAGCCCCGTCTTTGCCCACCAGACCTTTAAAGACAACATCGGCGCTGGTGGGCAAAGCGTACTCGGCAGCGGGTCAGGCGGCTGCATGCCTGCACACGATGGCAATCGTGCAGGCATACCAGGCTGACCTGCTGAGGGATCTGGACAGTAGTGATGTCGTGGGGGGAGATATTATCACCGAGTTGCGTTCGTCAGCTGATCTAGCTCTCCGGGCCACCAAGGAGACGGCCAGATGTGTGGGCCGCTCTATGGCAGCCCTGGTGGCCACGGAGAGGCATCTCTGGTTGAACCCCACTGACATCAAAGAGAGGGAGAAAGCCTTTCTGCTTGATGCGCCGCTTTCTCCTGGAGGCCTCTTCGGTGACGCAGTCCATACTGTCACCGAGAGGTTCCAGGAGTCCAAAAAGCAAGCTGCGGCGCTCAAGCAGTTCCTCCCTCTCCGGGTCCAGGTCACTGGGGCTGCTGCTGACATCAAGCAGCCCAAGCCGAGTACGAGCACCTCGCACAGGGCAAAACAAAAACAGAGCGTCGCCACCCGAACTCCCCCTCAGGCTCTGGTAATGGCACAGGAAGTACAGACACTCCTGCAAAAAGGGGCTATAGAAAGGGTTCCCCCTCCCAGCAGGGAGTCTGGGTTTTTGCAGCCGTTACTTCATCGTGCCGAAGAAGGATGGGGGCTTATGCCCGATATTAGATCTGCGTCTATTAAATCGCTCGGTGGCCAAGCTCAAGTTCAAGATGCTCACACTCAGACAGATTGTGTCACAGATCAAACTGGAGGATTGGTTTGTCACCATAGACCTCAAAGATGCGTATTTTCATGTCTCCATCCTTCCACATCACAGGAAGTTCCTCAGGTTTGCCTTCGGGGGAGAGGCATACCAATATCGAGTACTTCCTTTCGGTCTAGCACTGTCACCCCGCACATTCACCAAGTGTGTGGATGCAGCTCTGGCGCCGTTGCGTCTGCAGGGCATCCACATACTGAATTATATTGACGACTGGCTGATTCTAGCGAATACAGAGCAGATGGCGCATATGTCGAAGTTGGGGTTGAGGCTGAACGCCAAGAAGAGTGTGCTTTCTCCGGCTCAGAGAACCACTTTTCTAGGTGTGAACTGGGATTCGGTAATAATGCGGGCGCTGTCATGTTCTGTAGGAATATTTTGCGTTTAGTTTGTTACTTTCTCCCCCTAGTGGGCATCTTGGAGTAATTCATTGTGTTCATATATAATTCTTACATTGCTTTCATTGGTTGATTTTATCACATGGTGCAGTCGTATCAGGAAACAGATTAGTAGTTATATTCCATGCGGTCAGCTTGCAGCTCTAGTCACCTTATCCTGTCTCATATCCTGTTTGTGCCTTTGGAAAGCATCGCTTGTAAGTTATATTTGAATTTATAGTTAATTACATTGATTCACATGCGTCATGTAAGACTTTCTGTGATGTTACTTGAATATTTATTTGTTAACATGTGAACTGCTACTGTATAGCATTTCATAAATTGATAGTTTAGCTATTGAGCTGCACGTAATATTTAGAAGTTATTCACAGCTATAAGCATACCAGCTGAATGTTATATGTTACAACTTTGTAGCTTAAAGGTATATTATTTTATGTCTGTTAATTTATGACGTGTTTTCATAGCATTCAGTGATTGTACTATCTTTCTGTATCATTTCAGTTTTACAAAGATTCCTTCATGAGAATTACGACAACAGTAAAGAGCATTGAACTTTACTTCAGCCTCTGACTTTCTCTTGAAGCCTGTTAGCTATCTGTCGATTTGTGTACAGTCACACACACTGAGGACAGAATAGTAAAAAAGCGTCTTCACAGCGGGCAAAACAACAACGAGAAGATTAGGAACTGAGCCAGTACATTATCTCAAGCATACTAAGGCTTCTTTATATATCCCTTCTAATACATCTTGGAGGATCGTTAACCATAATGTCGCAAACCAGTGAAGCAGGATTGGGAAAAGCGTCCATCACTGACGGTGGTGCTAAAGAGCAAGAGACAGCACATGAAGCAAGATCACAACGTTCCATCTCATCAAGCACATCTAAAGTATCCTCAGCTAGCAGGGCCGCTGCTAAGGCCCGTGCTAAAGTTGAAGCTGCCCGTGCACGCGCCACGTTCGTTCAGAGAGAAGCTGAACTGAAGATAAAAGAGGCACATCTAGCAGCTGATTTGAAGGTCAAGGAGGCATGTATAGCTGCCGAGTTATCAGCTTTGGAGCATGAGAGGGAGATTGCAGTAGCCTTGGCTGAAGCTGAAGTTCTTGAGGCAGCAGTAGAGAACGAAAGTTCACAGGGCAGTAAGAGTCTCCACGATTCAGTTCAAGTCGCCATTCAGCGCACCCGTGAATATGTCGAACATCACTCCCAATTACGTCTTAATGAGGAAAACCCCCCAGTACTTGAACCATACACGCCATCACGGTTGCCGTTAATCAAACCCGATGTCCAATCAGACAGAAAGGAGCGTTTCCCTGGTCCCAGCAGTGCTTCTCACTTCGTTCCCAAGAATGAGGCTGCAATCCAGGCTGCAGCACAACAGCCAGAAAAGGCAACGTCTGTGGTTCATCAACTCACCACAAACGATGACAGCCATAAAGCGCAGCAGCCCGAAAGGCCAACACCAGCAATTCATAACTACTCCTTTGATCACCTCCTCTCTACTCATCCTCACCCTTGCTCTGTCAGTAGAGCCTCAGTACAGCCACATAAAGGGTATGTGGACGACAGGGCAGGTATGAGCGATATTGCATGGTACTTGGTACGTCGAGAGCTTGTGAATTCTGGCCTGATCAAATTTAATGATCGTCCAGAAAATTACTGGGCATGGAAGTCTTCATTCTGCAACGCTATTGTAGGACTGAACTTAAGTGCAGGTGAGGAGCTTGACCTCTTAACAAAATGGTTGGGAAATCAGTCTTCAGAGCACATCATACGGATACGTTCTGTGCATGTTGCCAGACCTGATATAGGTTTAAGAATGGCTTGGGATCGCCTAGAGGAGTGCTACGGCTCCCCTGAGGTTATTGAAAGAGCGCTCTTTGAGAGGATAGAGAACTTTCCTAAAATCAGTCATAAGGACCCTGTAAAGCTCAGAGAGTTGGGAGACCTGCTAAGAGAGTTAACATCTGCAAAATCTGAGGGTTTTCTGCCAGGGCTCTCATACTTGGACACCGCCAGGGGTGTCAACCCTATCGTTGAGAAGTTGCCTATTGGTCTGCAAGAGAGGTGGTTAGCTCAAGGCTCACAATACAAGGAGCAACACAATGTATGTTTTCCTCCATTTGCATACTTTGCAGACTTCATATGCAGTGAAGCACGCCGAAGAAATGACCCAAGCTTCACTCTCTCAACAGCCACTGTAACCCCATTGAATAGTTCCCACAGGTTTCCTACAGGTTCATCAAAGCTTGAACGAGGGGAAAAGAGACCAGTATATGGCAAAAGCTATGTCTCTGCTCACAAGACTGGAATTGCATCGCTTCAAACAGCTTCTCAGGCAGACAGTTCAAACAGCAGACGAGGAGAAATAGACAAACAATGCCCTATCCACAAGAAGCCACATCCTCTGAAAAAGTGTAGAGGTTTTCGAAGTAAGTCACTAGAAGAGCGCAAGGCTTTTCTTAAGGAAAATGGGATATGTTTCAGATGTTGCTCTTCTACCATTCACCTGGCAAAGGACTGTGAGGTAGCTTTGAAGTGCACAGAATGTGAGAGCAACAGCCATATTGCAGCACTGCATCCTGGACCCCCAACATGGGAAAGGAGAGGTCCCTCCTCAGAGCATGGCGGGGAGGGTGAAAGAGAAACACTTTCGCTGGCAGTCACCTCTAGGTGCACAGAGGTCTGTGGTGAGGGTAAGGAACCTAGATCCTGTTCCAAGATTTGCCTAGTGAAAGTTTATCCTAAATCACGCCCTGATAAAGCTGTGAAAATGTATGTCGTTCTGGATGACCAGAGCAACAGGTCCCTGGCCAGGTCAGAATTCTTTGATCTCTTTAAAATTGAAGGGTCGAACTCGCCATACATTTTGCGCACATGTTCAGGGGTCACTGAAGCATTTGGGAGAAGAGCCACAGGGTTCATGGTGGAGTCACTGGATGAAACGACAAGTTTGATGCTTCCTACACTCATTGAATGCAATCACATGCCAAATGACCGCACAGAGATTCCAACTCCAGCAGCTGCACAGCACTACACACACCTGAAGTCCATAGCCCACAAGATACCACAACTAGATCTAGAGGCCCAGATACTCCTTCTTCTGGGACGCGACATCCTCCAGGTTCACAAGGTCAGAGAACATCGCAATGGGCCACCTAGAGCACCCTATGCTCAAAGACTAGACCTTGGCTGGGTTGTTATAGGTAACGTCTGCTTGGGCTCAGCTCACAAAACAGAGTCTGTGAATTCTTTTCGGACTAACGTGCTGGAAAATGGACGACCATCTCTCCTTACTCCATGTCCCAACTATATTCAAGTCAAGGAGAGGTTTGGGAACAAAGGAATATACTGCACATCTCTTCGTGGCCTTACACACCACACCCCAGTCCTCCATGACTGCAGCCTTGGCAGTGCGATCTTTGAGAGAACCAAGGATGATGACAAAGTGGGTCTCTCCATCGAAGATGAGCTTTTCCTGGAGCTTATGGACAAAGAAATGTTTATGGATGAGTCCAACAGCTGGGTGGCGCCTCTTCCATTTCGATCACCACGGCGACAGCTGCCAAACAATCGAGAGCAAGCTCTTAATCGCCTTGCTGCTTTGTGTCGCACATTTGAAAGAAAGCCTGAGATGAAAACTCACTTTGTGAACTTCATGCAGAAGATCTTCGATCACGACCAGGCAGAGTTAGCTCCATCGCTGCAAGAGGGAGAGGAACGGTGGTACTTACCCATATTCGGTGTCTACCACCCTCAGAAGCCGAATCAGATTCGAGTCGTGTTTGATTCCAGTGCTCAGCATCATGGAATTTCTCTCAACGATGTGTTACTTAAAGGCCCAGATCTGAATAACAGCTTACTTGGAGTTTTACTACGCTTCCGCAGAGAGTCAGTAGCAGTGGTAGCAGACATTGAGCAGATGTTTTACAGTTTTACTGTCAGAGAAGACCATCGAGACTTCCTTCGGTTCCTCTGGTTCAGGGACAACGAACCAGGCAAAGAGATTGTTGAGTACAGGATGAAAGTCCATGTGTTCGGCAACAGCCCGTCGCCAGCGGTAGCTATCTATGGTCTTTGTCGCGCAGCACAACATGGAGCAAAGGAGTATGGCTCAGAGGCCCAACACTTTGTGGAGCGCGACTTCTATGTCGACGACGGCCTCAAGTCTCTACCATCAGCTGTTGAAGCCATAGATATGCTGAAAAAGGCACAGGAGATGCTTGCCAGCTCAAACTTACGTCTCCACAAGATAGCGTCGAACCACTCTGACGTTTTGGATGCCTTTCCACCAGAAGACCACGCAAAGGGTTTGCAGAACCTGGACTTCAATGATAATTCAGCCTTCATTCAACGCAGCTTAGGGCTCAGCTGGGATCTTAAACATGACATTTTCACCTTCAGAGTAGCATCTACCGAGAAGCCTTTTACCCGTAGAGGTGTTCTAGCCACCGTGAACAGTCTGTTTGACCCTCTCGGATTTGTGGCGCCAATCATTATACAAGGGAAGTTCCTATTACGAGAACTCACTAGCATTGAAGCCCTCGACTGGGATAAGCCTCTTCCACACGAGAAACAAGCTGAATGGAGAATGTGGAAAGACTCGTTGCAAGACCTGAGTGAGCTCAAAATTCCAAGAGCTTACACACCTACCACCCTTACCACTACTCAAAAGAAAGAGCTCCACATCTTCTCAGATGCCTCAGTGAAGGCCATTGCTGCTGTAGCTTACCTCAAGGTGATCAACGATGATGGAGAGTGTAACGTGGGATTTGTTTTGGGAAAGGCAAAACTGGTGCCCTCATCTACTCACACTATCCCAAGATTGGAACTGGGAGCAGCGGTATTGGCAGTAGAAATGGCAGAGTTGATAGAGAGTGAGTTGGACATCAAATTAGACGCATTGCGGTTTTACACAGACAGCAAGGTTGTCTTGGGGTACATATACAATCAGACCAGGCGGTTTTATTTATACGTTTCCAACAGAGTCCAGCGAATCAGGAAGTCCACCAAACCTGAGCAGTGGCACTACGTCTGTACCACGCAGAATCCGGCAGATCATGCTACACGTTCTGTCCCTGCGGCAGAGTTAGCTAGCACAACCTGGCTCACAGGGCCTCCGTTTTTGTCCCTTCCTGAAGGAGTAGCCACTTCAGAAGAGGAGTCATATGGACTCATTGATCCGGATGCAGATGTTGATGTGCGTTCTCATGCCACCACTCTCTCTACTCCATCATTTAGTCTGGGATCTCATCGGTTTGAACGGTTCTCGTCTTGGAAGTCTCTAGTTCGAGCTATAGCATTCCTGACACACATCAGTCAGTCTCAAAGAAGTGCACTAAAAACCAAGGTTGACATCTGTAGTGGCTGGCATCGATGCGAAAAACCTCACAAGGCAGAAGAGCTGTCTAAGGCAGGAACTCTTATTGTCAAGTGTGTGCAAAGAGAAACTTACAGCAAAGAGTTCACCTGCTTGGTTGCTGGGAAAGACATCTCAAAAGATAGTTCATTGAGAAAGCTGAACCCCTATGTGGATGAAGAGGGTCTCCTGAGAATAGGAGGCAGGCTTAAACATGCAGAACTCGACACTAATGAAAAGTTCCCTCTCATCATTCCAGGTCGCAGCCATGTTGCAACATTGCTTGTGCGTCATTACCATGACAAAGTTAAGCATCAAGGTCGTGTTTTTACAGAAGGCTCTGTCCGTGCAGCTGGATTCTGGATCATTGGAGCTAAGAAATGTATCAGCAGTATCATTCACAAATGTGTTACATGTAACAAGCTTCGTGGGAAAAGCGCTGAACAAAAGATGGCAGATCTACCCACAGATCGTCTGAGTACTGAGCCACCCTTCACTTACGTGGGGCTTGATGTTTTCGGCCCATGGGCTGTCACCACAAGAAGAACCCGCGGTGGACAGGCTAACAGCAAAAGGTGGGCTGTACTTTTCACCTGCATGAGCACACGGGCCGTGCACATAGAGCTGATAGAGGCGATGGACACGTCAAGCTTCATCAATGCATTGCGCCGATTCTTTGCTCTGCGGGGGCCTGCTAAGCAAATCCGTTCAGACTGTGGAACCAACTTTACAGGTGCCTGCAAGGAGTTGCACATACTCCTTTCCGATCCCAAAGAGCCCAATGTAAGGAGGTACTTGGGTGAAGAGGGTTGCTCTTGGATATTTAACTCTCCACATTCCTCCCACATGGGAGGATCTTGGGAGCGAATGATTGGTTTCGCCAGACGGATACTCAACTCCATGCTTATGCAAACCAACCCTTCATGCCTCACTCATGAGGTGTTGTCTACTTTAATGGCAGAGATCACGGCAATTATTAATGCTAGGCCACTCGCACCTATTTCTTCAGACCCGGAGTCACCCTTTCTCCTTACCCCTGCTACACTTCTGACTCAGAAGATGTCTACTTACCCTCCTCCTCCGGGAAACTTTGACAATACAGACCTTCACCGCCAGCAGTGGAGAAGGGTGCAGCATCTGGCCAACACATTTTGGAGCAGATGGAGACGTGAGTACCTTCCTACACTGCAAAGCCGAAGCAAGTGGCAGGACGTACGACCTAATATTGAGAAAGGTGACCTGGTTCTGCTTAAGGATAACCAGGCGAAGCGGAATGAATGGCCCATAGCTCTGGTTACAAGGACATTCCCTGATGAAGATGAGAAGGTCAGGAAGATCGAACTCAAGGTCACGAGATCTGGGTCAGCGAGGACCTTCTTGAGACCTGTTTCTGAGACAATCCTTCTCAAGAGTGCTAAGGAATTAAACTGATTTAGTTCCCCTTTATTCAGACTCAATAAGATTATCCAGATAGTGGTATTTAATCAATACCAGACGGGGAGTGTCATGTTCTATAGGAATATTTTGCGTTTAGTTTGTTACTTTCTCCCCCTAGTGGGCATCTTGGAGTAATTCATTGTGTTCATATATAATTCTTACATTGCTTTCATTGGTTGATTTTATCACATGGTGCAGTCGTATCAGGAAACAGATTAGTAGTTATATTCCATGCGGTCAGCTTGCAGCTCTAGTCACCTTATCCTGTCTCATATCCTGTTTGTGCCTTTGGAAAGCATCGCTTGTAAGTTATATTTGAATTTATAGTTAATTACATTGATTCACATGCGTCATGTAAGACTTTCTGTGATGTTACTTGAATATTTATTTGTTAACATGTGAACTGCTACTGTATAGCATTTCATAAATTGATAGTTTAGCTATTGAGCTGCACGTAATATTTAGAAGTTATTCACAGCTATAAGCATACCAGCTGAATGTTATATGTTACAACTTTGTAGCTTAAAGGTATATTATTTTATGTCTGTTAATTTATGACGTGTTTTCATAGCATTCAGTGATTGTACTATCTTTCTGTATCATTTCAGTTTTACAAAGATTCCTTCATGAGAATTACGACAACAGTAAAGGGCATTGAACTTTACTTCAGCCTCTGACTTTCTCTTGAAGCCTGTTAGCTATCTGTCGATTTGTGTACAGTCACACACACTGAGGACAGAATAGGCGCAATTATCGCCAACACGCATAGCATCGATCCTGGCAGCAGTCAAAGAACAGAAGCTAGGCCGGGCCGTCACTGTGAAACAGTTCCAGAAACGGTTAGGTCTCATGGCAGCAGCGTCCAAAGTAATACCTCTTGGCCTACTGTACATGAGGCCACTGCAGTGGTGGCTCAAAACAAAGGGATTCTCCCCGAGGGGAAATCCGCTCCGCACGATCACAGTCACGCGGCGATGCCTACGTGCTCTGGTCATGTGGAAAAACCCGGGGTTTCTATCTCAGGGTCCCGTGTTAGGGGCTCATGTTCGCCGCGTAACACTAACGACAGATGCCTCTCTCACGGGCTGGGGGGCGACCAAGAGTGGTCGCTCATCCCAGGGTCTATGGCAGGAACATCAGCGGCACTGGCACATAAATCGGCTAGAGATGCTCGCAGTGTTTCTTGCATTGAAACAGTTCCTGCCCGACCTCAGGGGCCACCATGTGCTGGACAGGTCAGACAACACATCGGTGGTCGCCTATATAAATCACCAGGGGGGTCTGAGGTCCCGTCCACTGGACAAATTGGCACATCGGATCCTCCTGTGGGCCCAATGGAAATTGCTGTCAATCAGGGCAGTATATATCCTGGGGGTCCTGAATCAGGAAGCAGACAGCCTGTCGAGGCAGGGGCCGAGGCCCGGGGAGTGGAGACTCCACCCAGAGGTGGTGGAGCTCCTATGGAAGGTATATGGGAAGGCAGAGATAGACCTATTTGCTTCGGTGGAGAATTCCCACTGCCCGCAATGGTTTTCTCTGTCCCATCCAGCCCCGCTGGGGTTGGATGCCATGGTACAGGAGTGGCCGAGGCTATCCCTGTACGCCTTCCCCCCGATTGTCTTGCTTCCAGGAGTTCTGGAGAGGGTACGCCGGACGGGGCCCAAGTACTTCTAGTGGCTCCATACTGGCCGACCAGAGTGTGGTTTTCGGACCTGATATCTCTCCTGGAAGGCTCTCCGATGGAGATTCCGACCAGGAGGGATCTACTCTCTCAGGCGGGCGGGAGATTCCTGCACCCACGCCCGGAGATGTGGAAACTATGGGCCTGGCCTCTGAGGGGGCTAGGCTCATAGAGGAGGGTCTCTCGGCCGAGGTCGTAGAGACCATCCTTCACTCCAGAGCTCCATCCACGAGGAAGCTGTATGCTCTGAAATGGAAACTTTTCTCAGCATGGTGCAGAGAAAGCCAGTGGGACCCAGTTAACTGCCCGGTTGGTACAGTTTCTGCAGGCAAGGTTCTCGGCAGGGTTGACCCCCTCCACAATAAAGGTCTACGTGGCGGCCTTGGGTGCCTTCCACGTCCCTTTGGGTGGAGTGTCTTTGGGAAGACACCCTCTGATTACACGCTTCCTCCGTGGTAATTTAAGGTTGAGGCCGGCTATGCACTCGAGGGTCCCAGCATGGGACTTGGCCATTGTTTTGAGGGGCTTGTCCGGGCCGCCGTTCGAACCTTTAGAGGAGGTTTCGGACAAGTTCCTCACACTAAAAACCAACTTTCTTTTGGCCATATCGTCTCTCAAAAGAATAGGAGATATTCAGTCCCTGTCAGTAGGGCCCTCATGTCTAGAGTTTGCGCCGGGGATGGTGAAAGCCTTTCTACATCCCAGGCCGGGTTATGTCCCCAAGGTTCCTACGAGCCCACGGGGCCCCATTACTCTCCAAGCCTTCTGTCCTCCTCCGTTCACAACGTCAGACCAGGAAAGATTAAATCTGCTGTGCCCTGTTAGGGCGTTGGATATATATGTCCACAGAGCTGCCCTGTGGAGAAAAACTGATCAGTTATTTGTCTGTTTCGGACCCCCTAAGAAGGGGGCCCCAGTATCTAAGCAGAGGATGAGCAAGTGGGTGGTCGAGGCCATCTCACTTGCTTACGAGGCGGCCGAGCAGCCGTCTCCACTGGCTGTCCGGGCGCATTCTACCAGGGGTATGGCTGCTTCGAAAGCAGTTACGTATGTAACCCCACGAGACGCTGCGTCGCTTTGCCATACTCCCGGCGTGTCCGTGATCACTTACTTCAGGCTTTATCAGAAGTTAGTTCCTGTTTGTTCTCACGGACGCTTTATAGCTTCCGGTCGATGACGTCATCACGCCGACGATCAATCTTTTTTCCGATGGAATGGTTCTACAGGCGCTTCACGACGCATTAACGCAGAGGCGTTCTCACAGCGTTTCGATGCAGCGTCTCGTTCCCTCAGGGAACTAGGGTTACATACGTAACCGAGGCGTTTTATGCCAATAAATGTATCCAAACAGCTACTCACCTATCTAATGTAGCCTTATTATAAATAGCCTAATATATAAAATAATATTTGGTGTTTTCCTGGTTTCTACAAAATAAACAGACTCAAGGGTACATGGGCATGATGTCATTGATAGGGGATATACGTATCCGGTTTGAAATAAGGCCTTTCTCTGGATTTAAACATTTTGGAAACATTTAGAAAAGCCTAATTACACAAATCACAAAAATAACAATTTTTCTAGTAGTTTTGGATATTTTTAAATCCAAAACGTAAGTTTAACCCCTTAGCGGTCACCCACACTTTTGACAAAATGACATATCCAAAATAAAATTGTTGCTGCTAATGAGTCCTTCTGACTACATACAAATCAAAAGTATAATTTGAAAGCTGAAACTTGACAGTTTACTAGGAAAGACTCATAATTACTCTAAAATTACTAGTAGAGAGATAAATAAGCTCAAATACAATGGATTTGTTTGTTTTTTAAATGTTAACTGTTTATTAAAAAGCAAAATACACAAGGCAGAAATATATACGCACCTGGAAACACATGCAAACTAAAGCCACTTGTCTTTTAAATGTATGTTTCAAATTTGAAGTTGATACAAGCAAAAACAACTTTTTTTTACAAGCATTTAGTTCTGCGTATGTCTAGGCACCTTTCCAAAAAGGCCACTTGGAGACTCCAAAGGGACACTTGGTAACAAGTTTGTTTGATCCTTTCCACATATTTTCTCATTAAAATATAACAAAGCACAATTTATATGCTTTCTCTGGTATATTTTTCATCCCTAAATGTTTAAAAAAATGCATGCATGTGCAGTTTTTTTGAAGAGCTCCTAAAGAACACCAAAGTGACACTTGGTTATGTATAAAATGTTTACCAAAGTCTTTATTCACTTTGATTCATTTAAAGGTTTAGAATAATGACATACATTTGTTAGCAAATAAAAAGTTTTATTTATATATTGTGTATAGCTACAAACAACTGTTCCTTTATTATTAGCATTCAACACACAGTGATAACAATTTCCCAAAACAACCCCCACAAAAATGTACTATTTACAGAGTATTGCACAGAGTTTGGCAGTGCTTTTCAAGTCAGGAGAGCTTCACTGTCATTATGTTATCAGAGATGACTGTCAAGACATGTTTCAAACTATTTCAGAAATTATATTACAAAATGCTCTTCATAACATTATATTCACATACATTTACTTTACATATTGAATGCAGTGGCACAAAAAGACAGAAAGGGACATTCAGGTCACACAGAGCAACTTGGAGACAGTGTAGGATATATTAGTGTATGCATCACCGTGGTAATCTGTGTACCGTGTACTTCTGGAGGCAGCTAAAGATGTTGCAGCTAGGCAGGGGTGTTTTGTTTGTTTTCCAGAGGCCTCTGGTACACAAAAATGATTAAAAATACACCCAACGCAACTGTTTATCTTACACATAGAAAAAAATAGAGCAATTTACCCCCATGCCCACTCTATTGTTGTCCTGGTGGCATATTTATACCAGCTTACAGATTTTCTACTCAAACTCAAAGATTCATTCACATACAGCAATTTACCTTCAACCCACTATATAGTTTGCCCTGATGGCACATTTACACCAGCTTACAAATTTGCTAATCAAATTCAAAGAATCGTTCACATATAGTGATCTACCTCCATACACACTCTATTGTTTCCCTTATTGAAACATTTGCATTATCAGGTAAAGACTCTGTTAGGTTTTCCCTTATTCGTGTCTCATCCCAGGTTTCTGAAGTGGCAGTTGAATGAACAAAGACTCAGCGCTGAGGGAGAGTATCCAAAATCTCTCTCCACTTTATTTAGTAAAGCAGAGGTTATATACATTGAATATGAAGGGTGTAACGTGATTTGAACCAATGAGAGGGAGATTCCATCATATAGCTCATGGTATAAACATAGAAAAACAAGTCTAAATATGGTCATCTCTTGTTCAGATATCCAGGCTTTCCTTGAGCTCCTGAAGATCTTGTAATAGAAAATAGCAGGGACCATTTTCTAACTCCCAGTCACTCCACCAGCACCTGTTCCTTATATGGAGTGGTTCCAGAAGATGTAAACCATACATTCCAATGTAAAAAAAAATCAAACACAGAATTACATCTTCCTCAGAGAGAGGGACAAGAGACCCTCTGACCACTTCTCTTCCATGCTGAGACCAACATAAAATCTATCAGACTCAGACTGCATTCAGACAATATTGATACCACAAAACATTTTCTCTCTCTCTCTCTCTCACTCACTCACTCACTCACTCACTCACTCACTCACTCACTCAGTCAGTCAGTCAGTCAGTCAGTCAGTCAGTCAGTCAGTCAATCAATCAGTCAATCAGCCAATCAACTTTATTTATATAGCGCTTTTACAATGACGACTGTTTCAAAGCAGGTTCACAGTGTTAAAGGGTTACTTCAGCGATTAGCATATGGCTTTGTATCAGTAGAAACCCTGGAGTATATTCAAATGATTGTGCTTTCCCCCCTCATATCCCCCCGAGACAAGAGATTTATGCATTTTATTTCTGGTAAAATTCCTACCATGATGCAAATAGACGATATTTGCATTAGGGCTGGGCGATATGGAGCAAAAAATATATCTCGATATATTTTGCTATATCTCGATATACGATATATATCTCGATATCTTTACAGGAAAAATAACCCCCTAAAAACTACAGCAAAAACAAAGATGCCAAATACCACAAAAACTTTTTTTTTTTAAATTGAAGTACAAAGAGGTAGTCAAGTGCTTTTGCGACATTTAAAAAAAAAAAAATCCCTGATTACATAAATAACAATAATTTAACTGTAAAAGAAAATAAATAATATTGCCTTCTTTTCATTTATTTCATGCTTTCAAAAGATGAATCAAAGACTCCCTTTTTTACAGTTAAAGTAAACAGTAAGCATTTTGCAGAAAGATGAGGGCATGACTGAGATATAAATAAACTTATTTTGTCATAACACCATTTCCTGTTAAATTTGTATCAAAATTCAAACAGTGATGTTTGTCATGAGTTTGACAAAATTCAAACTCATCATGCGGATCATGTAGGCTACACATGAGCTGAATTTCACTTCTTTTCCAGTTACAGAACGAAATATGAATGTCAGAAGGTAGGCTATATGATAATATGATACAGTACAACTTACAGAAGGAGCAATGTGTCTCAGGACACCCGGGATGTCGCGTTTTTCCCTCTTGGTTAAAACGTGAATAGACCTATTCATCATAATCCCGTGATAAAGCTGACAAAATAATAATAGTAATGATATTGCAATACTTTTTAAATGTTTTCAAATGATATGCGACCATATTGACATTTTAACCAAAAACTATGCGATCAGTTAGACACAGATCATAAACTGGCATGATGATTGCGACCGCGTCTCGCACCAGTAGTGTCAATCACCTGACTGTGGGTCAAACGTACGATTTGAACTATGATGAACATTAATATTTCTTTATGAATTTTAGCAAGAAGTTGTGTGAGAAGGAAAACATGGTCTCTAAACTGAGTCCTGAACAACGTGCGCGCTTGTCAACATGATAACTAATCCTCACCTGGTTGTGGAAGCAATCGTGTTCAATGAGACAACACGCGAGGGGAGGGGGGAACAAAGCAAGAGGCGGGAGGCGCGCGAGGCTCCGCGAGCACAACACAGAGAAGGCAAACAAGCAAAGTGGCGGAATCAGAATTAAATATAAACAATATATCGATATATACGATATGTCCAAATCCATATCGAGCTGAAAAAATATCTCGATATATTTTAAATATCGAGATATCGCCCACCCCTAATTTGCATCATAGGAGGAATGTTTGGCCAAAGGTTAGACTACAGCCAGCAGAGAGAGCCATTTCCGCATGTTTTGAACCCGTGCATGGGGGATGGGAGATTACACTCAGCTAGCAGGGAGAGTTCAGCTTGCAGCTATAGGCACTCATTTAAACGGAGTTATGGTGAGCAATGTAAGTCTTTTAACTTCTCAAATTAATTTCTATGAAAGTTAAGTTTGCAAAGGCATGAACTGAAAGGCGCCAGACTGAACTCGCGTTGTGAATGTATGCCGCGAGTGTATGCCATGAGTGTAGTCGCGATTACCTCAGCTCTCATCACAAGAGCTCATCAGCTCATTTATCTCACTCCTGCAGTTAGTGCTCAGTGCTGTAATACTCGCGCAGTGACTCACTCATTATATTGAACAGACACGTTCAGTTTTTAATTGTAGTGTCTTTTCCAACTCAGTCACAGTAATCCAGTAGGTGGCTTTGGGAATGGCCTCACAGGGAAGCATTCTGGGAATTGTAGTCTTTCATCCCCATGAGACAAAAATACATTTTCTGTCTTTTCTCAGTCTAGAAGGCACCAAATTCAAAAATAATTTCACATTTCTACTACATTAATGGACCAGTTTAAATACAGATTCTTCTTCCCAGCGCTGAAGTACCCCTTTAAACAAAAAAGGACAATATTGCAACAAAATTTTATTTGGCTAGTTTGATTTGGATAGTTTATAGAATGATATGTGACCTAATTAATACATTTAATTTGTTTATTTAGTTGAATAACTTGGATCATAATTTTAGTGTCCCCAGCTGAGCAAGCCAAGCCAAAGGCGACAGTGGCAAGGAACTAAAACTCCATCAGGGCATGATGGAGAAAAATAAACCTTGGGAGAAACCAGACTCAGTCAGTGTGCCAGTTCTCCTCGGGCCTATTATTAAACAGTGTATCATTATTTTTCTGCCAACCCTGCAAGTCAAAAATCATATTAGATTGGAATATTAAAAATGTGGGGTATCACGCAAAAGACGGATAGGCGCGTCGATTACACAAGAATATGAATACTTGAAAGATCGGAGTTATTGCGCCAGAAACGGGGTTATTGAGGATGACGTGCCAGTGAAGCAAATTCAGAGGAGACACCAATTGACACGGACTCAGCAGACACTCTAGGATGAGCTGGTCATGTCCAGATGCAGGTCCACCATCCGATCCGGACACGGCCTGGATCGAGCCGACTGCAGTAAACCTCGGGACAAACAGAGAGACCAACATTAGCGTGGATGCCACTCTCTTTATGATGTAACGAGTACATCAGGTGTTATGGGAAATCTTCCCGGTTCCGGCTGATCTAGGTAATGCAGCCTAACAATCAGTCAATTGATTTTAATAATGAATAATAAAAAAAAATCTATGTGTATGCCATAGTAAAGAGATGCGATTTTAGTCTTGATTTAAACTGACAGTGTGTCCAGTAGTATATTCCTGCACAACCAGAGGCTGCAGTTTCAGGACCCCAGTTTCAGGACCGCAATTCTAGGACCCTCGTTTTTTGTGACAGCGCCACCTACAGAACTGGATGATATAGCGGTGTGCTGTAGTTTCAGGACCTCAGTTCTACGACCCAGGTGGTTTAGTTAGTAGCCTACATAGTATCAAGATATTTAATCTCAGGAGTATATTTTATGTGATTTTTTAAATTCAAAATGCATCAGAGGTTAATTGCAAAGTGTGTAATACCTGCTTTGATGCACAATTTTAAATTTAAACAATTTGATTTAGACAAAATATAAATAAAAAATGTATATCAATCTTTAAAAAAAAGTTGAGTACCTTAAAAATCTTAATTTCTTGAATTATACTGTATATTGATTAACCTCCGTACGTTTAACTAATTCGTTCATTATCAGGGAAAATAAAGATGGAATCAGTATATGCAGTCACTAAATTACAGTCAGATATTTTAAAGTTTGTAGAGAGGCAAGGCAAGACTCAAGAATGATTGAAGAATATATATTTATGTCATTTTTGCAATAACAACAGCACCAAAAAAAGACCCCTTTTTCATCAGTTGCTGCACAGACAGAATGATATATATATATATATATATATATATATATATATATATATATATATATATATATATATATATATATATATATATATATACATACATCTTACTAAGCTGGATGATGACTGACAGTCCTTATGCTAATCTGGTGAACATGGTAATTTTGATAAATGAGCCAAGGCACAAAATGAACTGTAGGTAAAAAAAAAATAATAAAAAAATGCACAAGTTATAAAAACCAGCAAGTGTTACAGAGATGAATATACAAATATATATTGTTATACCCCTCCTATTTTGAAGCGCTCCATCAGAAGAAGATACCACCACTTTCTAATGAAAGGCATGTCCATCTGAAAGATGTGTGACATTGACAGATACTATATTAGCATATGCTTGGCAAAACAAAAACAACAAACAACAACAAAAAAACACTGAGACTTTATCCCGCAGTCATTTCTACAGTGATGGCGTGGCAATCCCTAAAAGCAAAAAAAAAGGTAACACGTCAAAAGCCTTTGCCATCTCGGTTACATTATGAAATTTATATGATATGCAGAATGGAATATAATAATATTTGTTTGGAGAGGCTAAATATGCATTTATTAATCACTGCAATGTTATGCCCAGTCTTTTCAGTCTAGCTCCAAGGATAACAAAAAAACATTTGTGCAAGATTCATACAGAAAAATTATTTAAAAAAAATTAATTTTCAACTTTTTAATCCTTCTCAGCAAAAATATATCAGTACAGGCTATAAGAACGTAGCCAAAGTATAAATGACTGAACTTGCCAAAAATTATGCATCATTTAGACAGACTAATATTGTAGTGCAACCAGGCAGTCAGCGCAGTTATAAGAATATTTTATTCTTAACTATGGTAAAACAATGAGTATTCAGCAAGTCTTCCCTCTAATACAGTAGCTACAGGTAATCTTATGCTTTTGTCATCTTTTTAAGTTTAATTAATGTGCTGGCAGCTGGCTAGATGCATTATAGTCATTAAAAATCAAAAAGGATTTAATAAATCTCAGCCACACCACGATCAAGAACATCCTAGTAGCCTAATTAATAAAACTAGCACACAAATTCTTAATTCGTGTGAATTAATTCTTAATTCATAGCAGCTTTTGTTTCATGTAAAAGTTATAAAATAAAACTTGATTGAATATCAGTACTCACAGTCTGATCGGTGTCCATCGTCCATCTTAAATTAGTGTTTTGGTGATTCAATTCGGTAGGTGGTGCTGTCACAAAAAACTAGGGTCCTAGAACTGCGGTCTTAGAACTGGGGTCCTGAAACTGCAGCCTCCGGTTGTGCAGGAATACCCTTCTCAGTGTGTCTGCCTCCTGAACAATGCTAGGAAGACTGTTCCAGAGTTTAGGTGCTAAATAGGAAAATGATCGACCGCCTGCAGTTGATTTAGATATTCTAGGTATTATTAAACATCAGAAGTTGAAGCTTTATTTTTTGTTAATTTAGCCATTGTATCGAATAAATACCTAGGGTTGTGTTTGTTTTCTTCTAAAAGAGTTGAGAAATAAGCAGATCTAGATCTAGTTTTTATAGAATTTATGTATGCAACCATGCTCTCTTTCCACAAATTGCCAGTTTTGTTTTCTTCCAGCTGCCCTCCATTTTTCTGGCTGCTGTTTTAAAGGCCCGAGTGTGCTCGTTGCACCACGGTGTTGGATTATTTGCTTTAATCTTCTTTAAGTGCCGGGGAGCAACTATGTCTAAAATGCTTGTAAAAAGAGTCAATAGTTTCTGTTGCAAGATCAAGTTCCTCTAGGCTATCTGTAATGCTGAGGAGATGGAACTGATGAGGAAGATTATGTACAAAGCAATCTTTAGTCACAGTGGTTCCCTTTCAGTCGGTCACGTTCGACGTACGTCAGAACTGAACCGACGAATTGGGATCTGGCCTCAGAGACCTATCCACTTCGAGTGTAAAAAACGAGCCAATCGGAGATTGGCATGTGATCCACGCATTCCACGCTCCGCCCCGCAGCGCGGGTATAAATAGGAAGTGGAATGGTAGATCAAATGCTTTCAACTTCGGAGTCGAACAGTTCATTGCTGTTTCCACGAAGAGTGTTTAAGACTGAGTCTTGGAGAGTTCAACAAAAAGAGCTTCCATTGTTGGTTCGCTGGGCGTTTTCCCCCTTTTGAGTGTCACACGCAGGCTTGCACTGTGGACTGCGTGCTGACCGCGGTCATCTCCCTGAGTGCTTCAGCACAACTAAAAGAGCAGTTCCCTTTCGAGAGAGGTTCCTCGTATTACGTATGGGAAAAACTCCTTTTCTCGAGAATTTGAAGCAAAACTTTTAATAAAGGTATCTATGTAAAGCGCAGTGAGCTGCACGGCCATAGCCCAGCGCGAGGAGCGCTCTGATTGGCCGGGCTGCGGCAACTGCAGGAACCTATGGTGAGGCGGCTGAGAGGAACGAACCAATGGGGGGCGTTCCAGAAGCCCGCCGAAAAAGGTGCTTATATTTGCATACAGGAGGCTATATAAGACCCTAATTCGCCATAGGTGTCAGATTTTATCTCCTTCAGCGATACCTTCGCTGGTCTCCGGAAGAAGCACCGCCGTTGAAAAGGCACCAGCGGAACCTGCAGCTGAGGACGACGGACTCCCTCTCCGCCTTCTCTGCCGTTCCAGCTACGCCATCCGGCGTTATATATCCTTTAAACTGTGTCTATGTTGAGTGTTATATGTGTTTGTGTGTGTGTTGCCGCTGCAACGCCACTTCTAGAGCTTACAGGCTTGTTCTACTCGAGGACTCTCTCATTCCGCCGCGTCGTTAAGCGCCGCGGAAAGACGGAGCTCTTCTCACTCTCCCTCTGCTCTCGTCCCGTCGCGCTGAATAGCGCCGTGGAAAGAGAGAATGTTAGAGGACATGAGCACACTCAAGCCGAAGCTCTCTTCACTCTGCCGCCGCCGCGGCTCTTCTTCCGCCGCTGCCACAGAGTTGTTCCCACTCTTCTCTCATTCCGTCGCGCTACAGCCGCGGACAGAGAATACTAGAGTGAATAGGCGAACTCGAGCCGAAGCTCTCGTCACTATACCGTCGCGCTGAGGAGGCGCCGCGGACAGACGGAGTTTTTCCTCAGTCTTCCTCTTCTCTAGTTCAGTCGCGATATCGCCGCGGACAGAGAATACTAGAGTGAATAAACAAACTCGAGCCGAAGCTCTCGCCGTGCTAGAAGCGCCGCGGACAGAGTTTTACCTCACGCTTCCAGTTCTCTCGTCCTGTCGCTCTATCGCCGCGGACAGAGAATACTAGAGTGAATAAACAAACTCGAGCCGAAGCTCTCGCCGTGCTAGAAGCGCCGCGGACAGAGTTTTACCTCACGCTTCCAATTCTCTCGTCCTGTCGCTCTATCGCCGCGGACAGAGAATACTAGAGTGAATAAACAAACTCGAGCCGAAGCTCTCGCCGTGCTAGAAGCGCCGCGGACAGAGTTTTACCTCACGCTTCCAATTCTCTCGTCCTGTCGCTCTATCGCCGCGGACAGAGAATACTAGAGTGAATAAACAAACTCGAGCCGAAGCTCTCGCCGTGCTAGAAGCGCCGCGGACAGACGGAGTTTTTCCTCAGTCTTCCAATTCTCTCGTCCTGTCGCTCTATCGCCGCGGACAGAGAATACTAGAGTGAATAAACAAACTCGAGCCGAAGCTCTCGCCGTGCTAGAAGCGCCGCGGACAGAGTTTTACCTCACGCTTCCAATTCTCTCGTCCTGTCGCTCTATCGCCGCGGACAGAGAATACTAGAGTGAATAAACAAACTCGAGCCGAAGCTCTCGCCGTGCTAGAAGCGCCGCGGACAGAGTTTTACCTCACGCTTCCAATTCTCTCGTCCTGTCGCTCTATCGCCGCGGACAGAGAATACTAGAGTGAATAAACAAACTCGAGCCGAAGCTCTCGCCGTGCTAGAAGCGCCGCGGACAGAGTTTTACCTCACGCTTCCAATTCTCTCGTCCTGTCGCTCTATCGCCGCGGACAGAGAATACTAGAGTGAATAAACAAACTCGAGCCGAAGCTCTCGCCGTGCTAGAAGCGCCGCGGACAGAGTTTTACCTCACGCTTCCAATTCTCTCGTCCTGTCGCTCTATCGCCGCGGACAGAGAATACTAGAGTGAATAAACAAACTCGAGCCGAAGCTCTCGCCGTGCTAGAAGCGCCGCGGACAGAGTTTTTCCTCACGCTTCCAATTCTCGTTCTGTCGCGATATCGCCGCGGACAGAGAATACTAGAGTGAATAAACAAACTCGAGCCGAAGCTCTCGCCGTGCTAGAAGCGCCGCGGACAGAGTTTTACCTCACGCTTCCAATTCTCTCGTCCTGTCGCTCTATCGCCGCGGACAGAGAATACTAGAGTGAATAAACTAACTCGAGCCGAAGCTCTCGCCGTGCTAGAAGCGCCGCGGACAGAGTTTTTCCTCACGCTTCCAATTCTCGTTCAGTCGCGCTGTCGCCGCGGACAGAGAATACTAGAGTGAATAAACAAACTCGAGCCGAAGCTTTCGCCGTGCTCATTCTACCGCCGCCGTGCTGAAGCGCTACGGACAGAGAATACTAGAGTAAGTTAGACGAGCGAGCTCGGGCTGTTGGGTATGTCAAGAACAATGTCGCTGCAGCGCGCGCTTACTGCCAAGGAAGTTGTAATGGCTGCCTTGTCATGATAGCGCGCGCCCCTTCCACAGCGCGTTGCTGACTAGAGCGCGGCTTACGTCATAGCACGCGCTCACTGTCAGAGCATAAGGGCGTCGGAAAATGGCTGCCAAGCTAAGCCCTTTTTTCACTCTATCACTTCCAGTCCCCTTTATTCAGGCGGCTGGAAAGGTTTTTACACTGTAGACAAAGTGTCCACTACACAGTGTGCACCCCTACATAAGCACTGTTAATTCAGCCTCACAAAATCACAAATAAATCCCGCCGCGGCCGGATTACACCATATAAAGTCAACTAGCCTTATTGCAGTCAACTAGCCTGTGGTCAAACACGCTTGTCTGCATGCGCGCTTTCAGTCTAGACTAGAGCATAACGGCATTGTGGAATGGCTCACATACCACCCGCACTTCCTTACATTCTCCCAATTCCCTTAAGTTAAGTGACTGGAGATGAAATATTGCAGTCAACTAGCCTGTGTTAAACACGCTCGTCTGCACACTAATGCTGTGTGCGTTTACCCCTGTGGATTTGCTCACTGGTTTGCACCGTGGGTATTCTACGTAGGTTGTGCGCCACTGCACATTGTTTACACTACACACAAAAGAGCTTTCTATGTAGGAAATGTGCCCACTTTACAGTCTGCACTCCTGCACCCAAGCACTTTTCACAAAGTTCACTCTCGCACACACAATATAAATGTGAGGCGTGCGCCCACTGCAAAGCCTGCACCGCCAAAACTAACACTATCCCCACAGTGTTACAAGCAGTGTTACAGCACAAGCAACCCGGCTAACAGGCCCCTATTACTAAGCGGCCAGCCCCCGAATCTAATTCAACCCCTGGCTTTACGAGCCCAGGCCTGGCAGGCCATTCCTGGTATATAATATTGGGTGTTGAACATATAAAACGAGGTTCTCGCTACAGTTTTGCTCGCAGACCCCGCGATTCAAGCCGTGGTCGAGCCCTCTGTAAGAAGCAGTGTCAGTCACGTGCTTCTCGCTGAGGCATTGAGACTGTTAAAGGAGAGAGCGGCGAAAACAGTACACCCGACGCTAGCGAGTCAGGTTTTTACTGTCGCTAATTCCTCATGCCGAAAATGGGTGGCGGTCTCAGGCCCATTTTCCAGGCATCTGAACAAAGCACTTATGACACGCTCGTTTCAAGGTGCTGACGGTGAAACAAATCCTCGCGCACATTCGCCCCGGGGATTGGGTTTTCTCAATAGATCTGAAAAACGCATACTTCACGTTACGATAACCCCCCACCCCCACTACAGGCCATTCTTGAGATTCGCCTTCGAGGGGCAGGCTTATCAGTACAGTCATTGTCATAGACTCAAGACTTACGGCATAAGAACCACCACGTCTTGATAATGTACATAAAATCGCTAGGGCAGCCGAGATCAGACTCTGTTCACTGCATGGCTAAGCATCTCCTTTTATGGGCAGAGCACAATCTGAGCTCCCTAAGGGCGGCTTACGTGCCAGGTATTCTGAATCAGGGTCCGGAGATGTTATCCAGAGGACCCATGTCCCCAGGGGGATGGTCCCTTTACCCGCAAACAATTCAGCTCGCACAGCACACGCTGCCCAATATTTTTTCTGCAAACGCAGGGATGCCCTGGCCCATGTTGGCCCAGACTCCCTCTATATGTTCCCTCCGATCGCGATCCAGCTGCAGCCTGTGCTTTTTAATAGCCCCACTTTGGAAGAACCGCACATGGTTCTCCATACTGTTTCAGCTGTCAGACACAGCCCCATGCCTATTCTGCCAATGAAAGGGAAGGTCTGGCATCCCAATCCCGAGCTGTGGGCCCTCCACGTATGGCCCATCAACGGTATCCGGGAACCTCTCTGACAAGTTATGAACACTATTTCGGAAGCTAGAGCCCCTGCTATCTGGCAGCTCTGCTTTG
Organism: Pseudorasbora parva; assembly: GCF_024679245.1. Lineage (NCBI taxonomy): Eukaryota > Metazoa > Chordata > Actinopteri > Cypriniformes > Gobionidae > Pseudorasbora > Pseudorasbora parva. The sequence continues at coordinate 31,470,098 of NC_090175.1, forward strand.
AAGTGGTCAGTGGTTTTCTAACCAATGTGCTACGCGAAACATCGACGCACACTCATGCGAACTGGCGGAACCGCTCGCTTTCTCAAAGAGCTAATGGATGCGGGTCGTCCCCCCTCCATACTCGGGGTGTGTGTCTCCGCCATAGCAGCTAGCCACGCTCCGATCGCGGCACATTCACTAGGGAAAAGTGATCTTATTGTGTGTTTTCTTAAAGGGGCCAGGAGATTCAGCCCGCCTTGCCCCTACCTCGGTCCCTATTTGGGACCTCGCCATGGTTTTGGAGGCCGTGAAGGGTTCCCCCTCCTAACCACTTCAGAACACGAGCTTGAAGCACATATCACTCAAAACCGTTTTTCTGCTGGCTGTGGCCTCGGTTAACCGAGTGGGTGGCTTACCTGCACTCTCCGTGAGCCCTTCCTGTCTTGAGTTTGGATCCAGCAACTTCAAGGTTGTGCTCAAACCGAGGCATGGTTTTATGCTGAAAGTGCTATCAACCCCTTCAGTATGCAGGTCTTTGCACTGCTTAACCCGCGTCTCAGAGAGAATAAGACGCAAACCTATTCTGCCCAGTCAGAGCATTGAGATTGTATCTAGAGCGCTCCGCCCCCTTCAGGCAGTCGGATCAGCTCTTCATTGCTTCGGTGGCCGCACTAAAGTTTGTGCTGTCATGAAACAGTCTCTCACACTGGATAGTGGATGCAGTCCCACTAGCATATAGGTCCAGGACCTAACCTGTCCTACAGGCATTTAAGCCCACTCCTCTAGAGGCATGGCCTCATCTTGGGCTTGGTCGTGTGACATTTCTTTGGAAGATATCTGTGCGGCGGCAGGCTGGGCCTCTCCGTCCACTTTTATCAGATTCTACAAGTTGGAGGTTCCAGCTCTACAAGCAGGGTTTCTCTCCATCTAGGCTCTATCTTGACCCTGGCAAACAGATTGCCTTACATTTTGGCCTGTACACATTAGTCCTTAAGCACTATTCATTCATCATAAGATCCGACTATGTCCGATCAGCTGTTCAAACGAACCGACTCTTCCGGTTCTTCATTCCCCTTATAAGCCGCCTCTGTCGGTGTCTCGGGGGTTTATAACATGTGCTTTGAGTATACTGGGTCAGTCAGCACACACGGCGCTTTACATTGTGTTCCCATACGTAATACGAGGAACTCGGTTACTTTCGTAACCTCGGTTCCCTGAGAGAGAGGAACGAGTATTACGTTCCGTGCCGTGTTTATGCTTCTCAGGTATCGCTTCAGTCGATCTTAAAACCTGACACCTATGGCGAATTAGGGTCTTATATAGCCTCCTGTATGCAAATATAAGCACCTTTTTCGGCGGGCTTCTGGAACGCCCCCCATTGGTTCGTTCCTCTCAGCCGCCTCACCATAGGTTCCTGCAGTTGCCGCAGCCCGGCCAATCAGAGCGCTCCTCGCGCTGGGCTATGGCCGTGCAGCTCACTGCGCTTTACATAGATACCTTTATTAAAAGTTTTGCTTCAAATTCTCGAGAAAAGGAGTTTTTCCCATACGTAATACTCATTCCTCTCTCTCAGGGAACCGAGGTTACGAAAGTAACCGAGTACGTTTTCAGTCCTAAAAGAACAACACGGTTTGACCCTGCGTCTTTTTCAAGATGTCATTCAAACCGTGTGTTTCTGGGTGCGGTCGCTTTCTGTCCCCGCTTGACGGTCACGTTCGTTGTCTCTCGTGTCTGGGCACTCAGCACGCGGAGGCTGCGTTCGTGAATGACTCATGTTCCCACTGCGGGAACATGACCATCGCAGTGTTGCGGTCCAGACTCCAATACCTCAAGGCAGGTGGAGCACCCTCGCGCATCCCCCGGTCTAGCGGTCCTTCTGCGCCTAAGCAGAGGGCTGCTACTCTGGCTGATGACTTGGGTGGGGACCTGAGGGTGACGGTCAGGGCAAACCCGCCGGGTCATATGGCTCCTCGGGCCCCTCCCCCCTCCGCTGCGCCGGTGGAGTTTCCGGAGGAGCGTGCTGACCTCTCACGTGGAGTGCCAGCCGTTTCCTTCGGGGCTCCGGCGGAAGACAGGATGTCGGTCGCTGTATCGGGGGACGAGCTAATGGGCTCTGAGGATGAGGATTCGGCTGCGCTGCCCCCTTCGGGTGTGACAGCGTTGCCCGAGTCTGACCCAGAGCTTACGGCTATGCTTTCCCGGGCCGCCGCAAGCGTAGGGCTCGAGTGGAACCCTCCACCGTGTCCCGAACCTTCGCGGCTGGACGATTGGTTTCTCGGGACGGCCCGTGCTGGTTCTCAGCGCCCCGCCCCAGTGCCTTTCTTCCCGGAAGTGCATCAGGAGATCTCGAAGTCGTGGGCAGCGCCGTATAGCGCTCGCTCGCGATCGACGGACTCCTCCGTCCTCACCTCCCTCGATGGCGGTGCGGTGAAGAGTTACGTGGGAATCCCTCCGGTCGAGCGGTCAGTGGCGATGCATCTGTGTCCTAAGACCGCTGCGGACTGGCGTGGTGCCCCGCGTCTCCCCTCCCGGGCGTGTAAGTTCTTGTCCGGGCTAACCGGCAAGGCTTACACAGCCTGTGGAGAAGCCGCATCGGCTTTGCATGCCATGGCGCTCCTGCAGGTCTACCAGGCCAAAGCGCTCATGGAACTGCACGAGAGAAGTTCCGACCAGGGCGTTATGCAGGAACTGCGTGCGGCGACGGACCTCGCTCTCCGAGCGACGAAAGTCACTGCACGCTCCCTGGGTCGGGCGATGTCCACTCTGGTGGTCCAGGAACGCCACCTGTGGCTGAACCTGGCAGATATGCGTGAAGCGGACAAGGTGCGATTCCTGAACGCCCCTATCTGCCAGGCCGGCCTCTTCGGCGAAGCCATCGAGGACTTTGCCCAGCAGTTCTCGGTGGCCCAGAAGCAGACGGAGGCTATCAGGAACATCCTGCCCCGGCGACCTGCTGCTGCCTCCACCCAGTCGCCGGCCGCAGCCCCCCCGCCTGCTCGTCGCCGAGGGCGTCCCCCGGCGTCCGCCTCCGCCCCTGCCAAGCCAAAGCAGCAGCCTCCACAGGCCAAGCAGGGTGCCGGGCGCAAGGGTGGCTCCCAACCTGTCCAGAGCGCTAAGCCTGCCGGCAAGCGCAAGGGGAAGCGGCCCTGAGACAGGCAGCCCAGGGAGGACAGGAGCTGCTCTTCGGGAGATGATGTCCGCATCCCTCCCACACCCCCCGGAGGAGGACCGGGGGGCCCCGACTGGTCCAGTACATCTGCCGCCAGCTCTCCGGAGCTCGGCGGTACCCACATACTCACAAAAAGAGCAGTTTCCTATCCCCCTGGGCCCCAAGAGGGTCAGGGTGGCAGTTCACGACGCCTCCGGGCTTTGTCTCTCCCTCCCTCGCCTCCCCTCGCCAGGGGGCAGCAGAGTGGGCTCCGAGGACGCCTCCGGGCCTTCTCACCCACTCTCTGCCTCTCCCGGGAAAGCTCAGACAACACTCCGGGCCGCCCACGGGCCTCCCGAGTCGGGTCTGAGCATCCCACCTGTCTGCCTCCGGGCAGCGAGCAGTCGAGCGGGCTCCGAGGACGCCTCGGGGCCTTCTCACCCGCTCCCTGCCCGCACCAGGAGAGCTCGCGCGACACTCCGGGCCGCCTCCGGGCCTCCCGAGTCGAGCCAGAGCTCTCCGTTGCGCTGCCCCACCCCGGGCATGTCTGTGGTGCCGTTGGTCCCGCTGGTACGGTCCCTGGGAGCGTGGCTACAGCTCCCTCGACCGTCCCGTTGGCTCATCCGTACCATCAGACTCGGCTACGCGATTCAGTTAGCGCGCCGGCCACCCAAGTACAAGGGCATCCTCTTCACCTCAGTGCGAAGCAGCGATGCTCAAGTCTTGCGGTCAGAGATCGAGGTCCTACTGGCGAAGGACGCGATCGAGCCGGTTCCTCCAGCCGAGATGAAGACAGGGTTCTACAGCCCTTACTTCATTGTGCCCAAGAAAGGGGGTGGGCTCCGGCCAATCCTGGACCTGCGCGTCCTGAATCGGGCCCTGCACAAGCTCCCGTTCCGGATGTTAACGCAGAAATGCATTTTTCAATGCATCCGTCCCCAGGATTTGTTTGCAGCGATCGACCTGAAGGACGCGTACTTTCATGTCTCTATACTCCCTCGACACAGACCGTTCCTACGCTTTGCGTTCGAGGGGAAGGCATACCAGTACAAAGTCCTGCCCTTCGGGCTGTCCCTGTCGCCTCGCGTCTTTACGAAGGTCGCGGAGGCAGCCATTGTTCCACTCCGAGAACGCGGCGTTCGCATCCTCAACTATCTCGACGACTGGCTTATTCTCGCCCAGTCTCGGGAGCAGTTGTGCGAACACAGGGACATGGTGCTCAGTCACCTCAGCCAGTTGGGCCTTCGGGTCAACCGAGAGAAGAGCAAGCTCTGTCCTACGCAGAGAATCTCTTACCTCGGTATGGAGCTGGATTCGGTCAGCCAGACTGCGCGCCTCACGGAGGAGCGAGTCAGGTCGGTGTTGAACTGCTTGAATATGTTCAAAGGCAGAACAGCGGTCCCACTGAAACTTTTTCAGAGGCTCCTGGGGCATATGGCATCCGTAGCCGCGGTCACGCCGCTCGGATTGCTTCATATGAGACCGCTCCAACACTGGCTTCATGGCCGAGTCCCGAGGTGGGCGTGGCAGAGCGGCCAGTACCGGGTCCCAGTGACTCCTTACTGCCGCCAAACCTTCAGCCCGTGGTCCAACGCTTCGTTTCTCCGGGCCGGGGTGCCCCTAGAACAAGTGTGCAGGCATGCTGTGCTGTTCACGGATGCCTCATCCACGGGTTGGGGGGCCACGTACAACGGGCATGCAGTTGCGGGTCTGTGGACGGAACCGCAATTGCATTGGCATATCAATTGCCTCGAGTTGCTAGCAGTACACTTGGCACTGCGCCGCCTCAAGGGGCCGCTACGTGGCAAGCATGTACTGGTCCGTACGGACAGCACGGTGGCCGTTGCGTACATCAACCGTCAGGGTGGTCTACGCTCCCGTCGCCTGTTCCAACTCGCCCGCCACCTGCTCCTGTGGAGTCAGAAGCATCTGAGGTCGCTTCGGGCCATGCATGTCCCTGGTGCGCTGAACCAGACAGCCGACGAGCTCTCTCGACAGCCAGCACCTCCGGGAGAATGGCGACTCCACCCCCAGGCGGTCCAGCTGATATGGGACCAGTTCGGAGCCGCACAGGTAGACCTGTTTGCCTCTCCGGACTCGACCCATTGCCAGTGGTACTATTCCCTGACCGGGGGTACCCTCGGCACAGATGCACTGGCGCACAGCTGGCCCCGGGACCTACGCAAGTATGCGTTTCCCCCAGTGAGCCTTCTTGCACAGACACTGTGCAAAGTCAGGGAGGAGGAGGAGCAGGTCTTGTTAGTTGCGCCGTATTGGCCCAACCGGACCTGGTTCCCAGAACTTACTCTCCTCGTGACAGCCCATCCTTGGCCCATTCCCCTGAGGAAGGACCTTCTTTCTCAGGGACGGGGCACTCTATGGCACCCGCGTCCAGACCTCTGGAATCTTCATGTCTGGTCCCTGGACGGGACGCGGAGGTTCTAGATGGACTACCACAAGCAGTCGTAGATACCATCTCTTCAGCTAGAGCCCCCTCTACGAGGCGCCTCTATGTACTGAAGTGGAACCTGTTCGTTGAGTGGTGTTCTTCCCGCCAGGAAGACCCCCGAAGGTGTTCGATTGGTGTCGTGCTTTCCTTCCTGCAAGACGGGTTGGAGCGAAGGCTGTCTCCCTCCACCCTCAAAGTGTACGTCGCCGCAATAGCGGCGTATCACGACGCAGTAGAAGGTAAGTCCGTCGGAAAGCACAACCTAATCGTCAGGTTCCTCAGAGGTGCGAGGAGACTAAATCCTCCTCGTCCATCCTCGATACCCTCTTGGGACTTGGCTCTAGTGCTCAGAGCACTTCAGAGCCCTCCCTTCGAGCCGCTGGAGTCCATTGAGATTAAAATCCTGTCAATGAAGACAGTGCTCTTGACTGCTTTGGCCTCGATCAAGAGGGTAGGGGACCTGCACGCACTTTCGGTCAGCGAATCGTGCCTAGAGTTCGGGCCTGGTAACTCTCACGTTGTTCTGAGACCCAGGCCCGGATACGTGCCCAAGGTTCCTACCACTCCCCTCCGGGACCAGGTGGTGAACCTGCAAGCGCTGCCTTCGGAGGAGGCAGACCCAGCCCTGGCTTTGTTGTGTCCGGTCCGCGCTCTTCGCGCTTACATTGACCGGACCCAAAGCTTTCGGACCTCAGAGCAACTCTTCGTCTGTTACGGAGGCCAGCAGAAGGGAAAGGCTGTCTCCAAGCAGAGGTTAGCCCACTGGATAGTGGATGCTATAGTCTTGGCTTACCAGTCCCAAGACGTGCCTTGCCCGTTCGGTGTAAGAGCACACTCCACTAGGAGTGTTGCGTCTTCCTGGGCGCTGGCTCCAGGCGCCTCGCTGACAGACATTTGTAGAGCTGCGGGCTGGGCGACACCTAACACGTTTGCTAGGTTTTATAGCTTACGTGTAGAGCCGGTATCTTCCCGCATCCTCGCCCCTGGTGGCCAGGAGCGCTAAGTGCCCGTTCTAAGTGTCGGCTTGCAACGCCACTCCCGCCCTCTGGGCCGGATACGTGCGTTTATTGTCTCCAGTTGTGTTCCCCGGGAAACCGGCTAACCCTGTCGAGCTCCTCCGTCACCCCATGCGGTGTCAGACGTTGCGGACCGTCTGACGCTAGGCCTGCACCCGTATGCTTGTGGAACGTGGTTGTAGGCTGGGTTCCATATGTAACGGTTCCCTCACGGCAACCCCATATGTGTATTCGTCCACGGTATCAGCTACCCTTCGGGCTAGCCCCGTGTCTTTCCCTCGACAGAGCCCGCTCTGTCGTCTCTGGGCGTGTTCTTTCCCCCCTACAATTAGGTTGGAACCACCCCAGAGACTGCCATATGTTGCACTACCCTGCCAGGTTAGTCCTTATGTGTATTCCGCCACCACCCCTTCTCTGAAGGACGTGGCCCCGCAGCGTACCTCTTCCGAGAGGGCACGCTTCCCAGCGGTCTATGGTCACTCTAAGTGGGTCTTGCAGAAACAGCAGTGACTGACCTCCCTGCTTGGAGCCCTGACTTCCGTACCATACTAGACGGACCAGTGCGCTCAAGCAGGACGCTGGAAGGGCCAGCATCCTGGCGTTTTCCAAAGGGATCCCAATTCGTCGGTTCAGTTCTGACGTACGTCGAACGTGAAAGGGAACGTCTCGGTTACGTATGTAACCCTCGTTCCCTGAAGGAGGGAACGGAGACGTACGTCCCGTCGCCAGGAGCTGTGCTTCAGCTAGGAGCCCAGTCACGTATTCGGCTCCTCAGTTGAAAAAAGCATTTGATCTACCATTCCACTTCCTTTTTATACCCGCGCTGCGGGGCGGAGCGTGGAATGTGTGGATCACATGCCAATCTCCGATTGGCTCGTTTTTTACACTCGAAGTGGATAGGTCTCTGAGGGCAGATCCCAATTCGTCGGTTCAGTTCTGACGTACGTCTCCGTTCCCTCCTTCAGGGAACGAGGGTTACATACGTAACCGAGACGTTATAGTCCTGCCATATTTGAAGCGAGGGGATGGCTTTGCAGCCTTAGCTAAATTAAGTATACATGATATTAGGTAGTGATCTGAGATGTCATTGCTCTGCTGCAGAATTTCAACGGTATCAACATTTATTCCATGTGACATTATTAGATCTAAAGTATGATTACGGCGATGAGTGGGTCCTGATACGTGTTGTCTAACTCCAATAGAGTTTAGAATGTCTCTAAATGCCAATCCCAATGTGTCTTTTTCATTGTCTACATGGATATTAAAATCACCAACAATTACAAATTTATCTGCAGCAAGTACTAACTTTTATAGAAAACCAGTAAATTCTTTGAAGAAGTCTGTATTGTGCCCTGGTGGCCTGTATACAGTAGCCAACATAAATGTCAAAAGGGATTTATCATTTAAACTACTCAACATTACATAAAGCACCAAAACTTAAAAGGAATTATATTTGAAACTAGACTTCTGAGTAATACTGAAGATATTATTATAAATTACAGCAACACCTCCCCTTTTACCTTTCAGACACCAGGTTTCTGTCAAACACAGCACATCTAGGTTATGTCGAATAATCATAGCATTAACAATAAACGCTTTTGGCAAAAGGGATCAAATATTCAGCAACCCAAGCTTTATCAATTCCTTATCTGTATTATATCTGTTGTTTATTTGTTCGACATCAATTACATTTTTACTGTTGAATGCTTTTGATGTTTTTTGCATTTACTAATTCGAGGAACAGACACAGTCTCTATGTGATAATATCTAGGTAAAAGATTCTCTATGTGTTGGGATTTAGCTGACTCTGGTGACGTGAGACAGCTAGCAGACAGTTGGTTTAGCCAGTTTGTCTGCTTCCTGACCTGGGCCCCAGTGAAAATTTGTTAGCAAACTTTTTTGTAGAATATTTGGATAATCTAACGCTGATAAAAGAATATATTTTTTATATATTTTTTAAAAGATTATGTATGTATATATTAGGGCCGGGACTCGATTAAAAAATGTATCTAATTAATTAGAGGCTTTGTAATTAATTAATCGAAATTAATTGCATTTTAATTGCATATAAATATTTGACCTGAGAACAATGAGAAGTAATTTTTCACATGTATTTTTAGTATACCATTGAATAATGACTGAATACATAAGCTTAATCAACAAAATATTGTTTATTTATTTCAGTCCAGCAGACCAGTGCAATGTTTGCCATTAAGTTTAGCAAAAGCATATTTGTGATATTTGAGGCTCGATGTGCTTCGGTGATACGCAAATTCCTTGTTGTATAGCTTGCACACAACCGTGCTCTTGCCGACGCTTCCATTCTTTCGTTTTTTAAAACAAAATTTCCCATCCACGGGGCCGAGCAAAGCGGTCTCATCAGCTTCTCCGTTCATGTTCACTCATGCCCTGCGTCTCAATCAGCTCCCTAGTTCACTAGTCAGGGGACTGATCAGGACATAAGTCAATTGATTGAGACGCACCCATGGTTTGTTGTTGTCGTGACTCCGGAGCGCGATATTTTTTTTCCCCAGGATGGTAGGGGAAGGTACCGCCTTTTTCGTCTCTGATTGGCTAGAAGGGCTCTCCTCCTATTGGTTATACATCTCGCATTCAGGGCAGGTTGTCAGCTAGTCTGTGTTGATTGTCTTTAAGAGAAGTGAACGAAGTCAATCCAACATAGCCTACACACACACACACGTTTGTTTTTGTGGCATATATTTTTATACTGTAAAAACTGTATTTTCTATCCCCCTACACTGCCACTGCCCCTGCCCCTAAACCTACCCATCACAGGAAACATTCTGCATTTACTTTCTAAAAAAAATGTATCCTGTATGATTTATAAACATTTTGAAAAGTGGGGACATGGGTAATGTCCTCATATTTCACCCTCTCCTGTAATACATGTGTCATACCCCATACACATTTGTGTCCTCATATGAGGCGTGTGTGTGTGTGTGTGTGTGTGTGTGTGTGTGTGTGTGTGTGTGTGTGTCTGTGTGTGTGTGTGTGTGTGTGTGTGTGTGTGTGTGTGTGTGTGTGTGTGTCCCATTACTAGCAAGTTTATGCAAGACTAAACAGACTAGCTGACAGCCTGACATGAACGTGAGATGTATAACCAATCGGAGGAGAGCCCTTCTAGCCAATCAGAGACGAAAAAGGCGGTACCTTCCCCTACCGTCCTGGGAAAAAAAATATCGCCTCCGGAGCGCTAGTTGGTGTTCCAGTATAATCGGTCCGTCGAAACTCATTCATTGAAAAACGTTCCGCGGTGCAAAAATAAGTGTGGTTAAAAAATGTTTTGCGTAATTAATTAACGCGTTAAAGTCACGTAATTAATTAATCTTAATTAACGCGTTAAAGTCCCGGCCCTAGTATATATATATATATATATATATATATATATATATATATATATATATATTAGGGCTGTAACGATATGCGATATGAAATCGAAATCGCAATACGCAGGTCCACGAACCTGTATCGCGATGTGAGAAGGCAGAATCGCGACACACCCCTTCCAACTGCCAGAATTATCCTTCTGGTCCAGGTCCAACTTTTAAGTCAGCAGTATGGCAACATTTCAGCTACCCGGTGGAGAACAAGGATGGGAATCGTGTAGTTGACAAGACCCACACAATTTGCCGTAAGTGTTTCAAGAAGCTTCCCCAACCGGCTGGCAACGTGGTGTGAGCGTGGCGTTTCTGTTGCGTGTCATCCGCGGGGCGGCTGCGTGGCGTTTTCTCTTTCTTTGCACAGCAGAAGCGTGTCTGACGCGGCGCTTCTGTTGGTATTGATGTACAGGAGGCCATATACTTCATGTTAAATATATATTGCCTATTGGTACCGCAAAGAAAACGTCAGCAGTAGCCTATTGACCATACAGATATATGGTATTGACGGCAAAATAGGCTACAGAATACTGTACAGAATAAAACTGTTTTGTCCCCCCCATATCGAGGTTTGTATCGTACCGTGGGTCAAAAATCGTGATACGAACCGAATCGTGGGTTTGGTGTATCGTTACAGTCCTAATATATATATATATATATATATATATATATATATATATATATATATATATATATATATATATATATATATATATATTACATTTACAAATATTTCTTATTTGACATGCAATAACTCAGGGAGCAAATATGGCAGAAGACAAATTCACACTAATAACACATTTTTTGTGAAATTGCCCATATGTGTTCTGTATCTGGATTAGTTTTGTATTGATAACAAAGTAATCAAAAGAATCTGCTGTAAATACTGAATCTGCTGTAAATACTGACGTGCCATTTTCAGTGATCGGAGCATGTTTCATGAAGTTACAAGCATAAACGCGACTGCAAAGCTAAAACTGCTTATATAGCGTGTGTGCTCCTGTAATGTTAGGTGTTCTAAATCTATCTGGGAATAACTCTCGATCCGTATGGTGGATGATGTTTTTTTTAATCATGAGTGTCTACTGTAAATAAGGATGTGCACTTTTCAAAGATTGGAGCATGTTTCATTAATGTTCAAGGCTAAACGTGACTTTAGGGGCTAAGTAGTTTATTTAGCTTATGTGCTCCTGTCAGTTTATAATTTATTATAAATCTATCTGGGAATATACTATGATTAGAGTGACAAATTGTGGAAATAGTTGTCGGATTGTCTCTTTTTTTTTAATCATGAGAGTCTGCTGAAAACAAGGATGTGCCATTTTAACGATCAGAGCATGTTTCATGGAGTTACAAGCCTAAACATCAAGTCCAAGCAACTGTTATTTTTAATCTCCACTCTTGTGCTTGTGCGAAATATCTGACTGGGCTGTTTTTTCGGTGTTCTATTTCAATGAGGAATATCATTAGAGCTAAAAGACAGATTATAATGACTTTGGGCTCTTTGTAATCTTTGTAATTTTTAAGATCCTTGCTGAATTAACGGTAACACTTTACGGTAAGGGTACATGAATTATCATGAATTAATGCATGATTTATGCATTACTACATGCATTACTATCTCATGAATCATCAGGAACTAACTGGAATTCAAAGTCTTTCATTCATGACTTCATGGATGAACAACGCCTTAATTAAAACATGAACTAAGGTGAGTAAATCATCATGTGTAGCCTAATGTAAGTGTGAACTTGTGACTTATTAAAGTAATATACAAAAATCAACATTAACCTGATGTACAGTCTAGACCAGTAACATTATATCAATTAATATAATAATTGTCCTCCTCCTCCCCCTCCTTCATCAACTCTTACAGCTGATGACTTTGCATCATTTTTCACAAACAAAACAGCTCTCATTAGCAAACAGTTCTCCTCATCACAAACTGACACGCACATCTCAACAACTAACACGAACACGCTTCCATCGCTCTGGACATCTCAACAACTAACACGAACACGCTTCCATCTTTCTCTCCACTCTCCGAGGCAGATATTTCTAAACTCATCCTTTCCAATCACCCTACTACCTGTCCACTTGATCCTATACCCACTCACCTCCTTCAGGCTATTTCTTCTTCAATCACTCCTCCACTCACTCACATTGTCAACACTTCTCTTCACACAGGAACCTTTCCCACAGCATTTAAGCAGGCTCGGGTAACCCCACTGCTTAAGAAACCCTCTCTGAATCCAGCACTTTTAGAAAACTACCGACCGGTATCCCTTCTGCCTTTCATTGCAAAGACCCTTGAGCGAGTTGTGTTCAATCAACTCTCTATGTTTCTTGAACGGGACAATCTCCTAGACAACAACCAATCCGGCTTCAAAAGCGGCCATTCGACCGAGACTGCCCTGCTCTCGGTAACTGAGGCACTGAGACTGGCAAAAGCAGCTTCCAAATCCTCAGTGCTCATTCTGCTGGATCTGTCTGCTGCTTTTGACACAGTTAACCACCAGATCCTCCTGTCAACACTTAAGAGGACGGGGATCTCAGGATCTGTGCCCGGTTGCATAAAACACCTTAAGTGAAAATTTCCCTTAAGATCGCCCTTAGGTTTCCCTTAAACTTAAGGGTGTTGCATAAAATAACCCTTAAGTATCACTTAAGGGTTTATTAAACTGAAACGTCATAAACCCTTAGAATTATCCTCAAATGTCTATTTTTCACTTAAGTAATCCCTTAAAAACCGTTGTGTTGCAATCTTGATCATGTTACCCAGCGTAACCACTCACTACCCTCTGTGTTACAGTTGCTTATAGCACTTCGGTTCTTTGCAACTGGGAGTTTCCCGTCTGTGGGAGATGTTTTCCATGTTCATAAATCGTCACTTAGTAGAGTTATTCACCGGGTTGCAGGGGCTCTCTGCCGTCATTTAAGCCAAACTGTGACATTTTCATCGCGTGTTGAACTGGATGCCATTCAAACCTCTTTTTTTCGGAAAGCGGGATTTTTAATTGCAGTTTTGTCTTCTGTAGGCTCATGTCTCTTTGCAGTTTTTCTCTTGTCGCGGCTGGAGAGGATATTTGCGTCTTTCTGCAATTCACAAGTGTTTTGAAGGAATAATGAAAAAAATCTAAAAATTACATCGATGCTGTTCTAAGTAAAATTAACAATAGACTAAAATAATTGTTAACAAAGAAGCAATAAAACCTCACTTTGCTGCATGGTTTGGCGTGCTGCTGGCGCTCTGCCGGTGTTGAAGCTGATTTTTGCTGAGAAGGTCTAACGTGTTAAACAAATAACGTTACCAAGCATAGTATTTTATTTTGTCGTGATCTTCAAATCGTTTATCCTCAGCAGTGATCATTTTTATTTGATTTAAGACAATAATGTTCTCTCACTCCGTGTAATATTCCTCTTGTTGAATCTCAGCTTCACTCTCTAACCCGCCAGCGTAGCGTGTCTATGGCAACAATAGAATTTTATAACGGTAAAACCTGGGTCGCAGTCGTGAAACACTTAGCGGTGTCCCTTACCTAAGAGAACCGTTTAAGGGATTATATGCAACACCCTTAAATCATTCCCTTAGATAAGGGGAAATCACGCCTTAAGTATCATACTTAAGGGAAAAACTTAAGGAGTTTTATGCAACCGGGCACTGCTCTCCAGTGGTTCAGGTCTTACCTCTCTGGTAGGTCCTACAGGGTGTCATGGAGAGGTGAAGTGTCTAAGTCACATCATCTAGCTACTGGGGTTCCACAGGGCTCAGTCCTTGGACCACTTCTCTTCTCCATCTACATGTCATCATTAGGTTCTGTCATTCAGAAACACGGCTTCTCCTATCACTGCTATGCTGATGACACTCAACTCTACTTCTCATTTCAACCAGATGATCCTACAGTCAGTGTTCGTATCGCTGCCTGTCTGACAGACATTTCTGACTGGATGAAAGACCATCATCTTAAACTCAATCTTGCAAAGTCAGAATTACTTGTTTTCTCAACCAACCCAGCAATTCATCAAAATTTCTCCATTCAGCTTGGTTCATCAACCATAACTCCATCAAGGACAGCCAGAAACCTTGGAGTTGTGATTGATGACCAGTTAAACTTCACTGACCACATTACTGCAACAGCCCGGTCCTGCAGATTTGCTTTATACAACATTAGAAAGATTAGACCCTTCCTATCAGAACAGGCTGCACAACTCCTGGTTCAAGCTCTTGTTCTCTCCAGACTGGATTATTTTAATGCTCTTCTGGCTGGGCTTCCAGCATGCACTATCAAACCCTTGCAACTGATCCAGAATGCAGCGGCGAGAGTGGTCTTTAATGAGCCGAAGAGAGCACATGTTACGCCTCTCTTCATCAAACTTCACTGGTTGCCAATGGCTGCTCGCATCAAATTCAAGGCACTAGTTATCGCCTACAAAACAACCACTGGCTCTGCACCAATATACCTAAACTCACTTGTTCAGACTTACACACCCTCCAGAAGCTTGCGTTCTGCGAGCGAGCGGCGCCTCGTGGTTCCATTCCAAAGAGGCATGAAATCGCTCTCACGGACATTTTCCTGGACCGTTCCCACCTGGTGGAATGACCTGCCGATCTCAATTCGTGCTGCCAAGTGTGTAGCCATTTTTAAAAAACATCTTAAGACACATCTTTTCCATTTGCACTTGACCAATACAGAATAGCACTTATTGATCACCACAGCAACGACCAAAAAGCGCACACTCCTGGATCATATCTACGTCTCTCATCTGGATTTGTGCCTTCAGGCGGGTGTGTTACATAGTTATCATAACTATCAGAATCCAGTGTTCTGTATTTTGCTTACGTGAGTTTTTGTTGTAGATGGCTATTGCTGCGCGTTTAGCTAGAATGCCATACAAAACCAACCCATTGGGCCACTGAATCTGCATTAATGACAACAGCTGGGGCAACAGCCTTAGTCCTAATGGGTTGTTATCATAGCTATCAAAATCCAGTGTTCGGCAATTTGCGTATGTGAGTGTTTGTTGTAGATGTCTAAAAAAAAAAAAAAAAAAAAAAAAAAATTGTTGTGTATTGTGCTAATTAATTGAGATTTCTTACAGCTCTTACAGGTTGTTGGCCTTGTCTGTTTCGTTGCTTCTATGACTCTCCCCTTTTTTGTAAGTCGCTTTGGATAAAAGCGTCTGCTAAATGATTAAATGTAAATGTAAAATAATGTGATTAACTAAATTTGTTTTATTTTTTTATTATTTATCATGATCTCTGAGTTAAGCATGTTCATGTCTTTTTCAGCCTGCAGGTAAATGGTCAGACCCCAAAACTGGCCACGCTCAGCACATAGCACATGGATTCTTTTGACATTATAATACAGTAGTCATCATTAACTAAGCATTAGCTTCTCATGACTTCATCATGTTCATGGCCCCTCAACAAAAGTAGTGACATGGTCCTTTGAAACAATGATGATGTGTTATTAATGATGGCATTGTGAAATGACATGGATATGTACATGAAAGTTCAAGCCTTTACACACAGTTATCGTAAGCTTTTTCATAGTTTAATGTGATGCACAGATGAATATTGAAGTCAATAAATTCAAGTTCACGTTAACTATCCCCTCCCTCTGCTGCGGTGTCGCTTTATGACAGCCAACACGATGATGATTCAATATTCCTGTTATTATACTTAAAATTGTTTACAGAAAAGGCTTAACAAACTACTGCATAGATAGGCTATATTAGGCCTACAGTACGCATCAATAACTCTTTCATCTGTGCTTTTAATGTTGTGAAGCGGAAGCGTTGCCTCTGCACGTGTGAGTGCTATGACTCCGTGTTGCTTCAACCACATCATTCTGCACACAGGATGTGCATTAGCGCATGTGCTCTTTGTGCTGCTCTATATTGAATTCTTTCATAGTATTGTTGCGCAATAAAAGGTTGTTATCATTTCTTTTTCAGTCCTGTATATAAATATAAATATGTTTTGTAATATATTTATTTATTTTGACTCACAAAGGCACATTACAAAGGCCTAGGTTATTATGTTTTAAATTATCAAAAGATTTGACTACACTGCAAAAAAATATCTTCTTATTTGGTATTTGTTTCTTGTTTTCAGTTCACTCACAAAATTAAGTGAGTCTTTGCTTAAAACAAGCAAAATGATCTGCCAATAGGGTGAGGGAAATAATCTTCTTTCTGTTTAAGACAAAAACAAGAAACGTCCCCGGTTACGTATGTAACCTTAGTTCCCTGAGAACAGGGAACGAGACGCTGCGTCAGCTGACGCTACGGGGAACGCCTTCAGCGTGACAGGTGTCTGAAATCGCTATCAAATCACAATCCTACTGACCGTCGGCAGCTGGTGATGTCATCACCGTGCGACCAGGAAGTATAAAAAGGCACCGTGCCAACATGACAACATCCGCTTCGTCTGAAGGGACTGTGGGCAGGCACACCTTGAAGCATGGCAATGTGACGCAGCGTCTCGTTCCCTGTTCTCAGGGAACTAAGGTTACATACGTAACCGGGGACGTTCCCTTTCGAAAGGGAACTCGCGCTGCGTCAGCTGACGCTACGGGGAACGATATACCCACGCCGCCATGCTGAGGGGAGTGCACGCCCCTTACTGGCAGTGAGAACTGCCTGGACGAGTGTTCGCGGAAAGTCTGAACCACTCCCCCTCTAGCCACACAGGCTGCCAGTGACATCATTCCCTACGGTCATAGCCCAAGCTATATGCCTAAGAGAGAACCTAAACAAGTTTTAACTGAGGTTTCCTACTCTCGGCTTGCTCGAGGGCCTGGGACCTACTACTTTCGAAGGAAGGAGTCCCTTAAGGGAATGTGGCTAGGGGACCCGAGGGCGCCACCAGCCGTCACTAATTCGGGAAAGCCCTTCACCGAATGCCACCAGGGAGGCCTCACCTGGCATCACTTCTGTGGGACACCCCAGCTTGGCCAACCCTGTCTGTCAAAACAGAGCCTCCGGACATCGCTCTACTTATGAGCATCCAGACTGAGGGACTGCAAAGTGGCAGTGTCCTCCTCAGACCGGAACTCGGAGACGGGAATCCTGGAGAGCAGTACTCAGCTTAGTGCTTCTTACCCTTGCCATCGAGGGGAGTCTCTTCTGCTCGATCCTAGGATCTACCGAGCACATTTATTACAGGGGTGCTCAGGAGGCCTAAAAAAGGCCTATGGACTGATCTACCCGGGAGGCCCCGAGGGGGGCCTGCCCGTCTGATCAGACTCAAGCGGCCGTAAGCTCGCAGACGACCCTCAATGAGGGGAGCTCTTAAGCCAGCTTGGTAGGTAACCCATGCTGTAGGCTAGCCAGTCCCTGTCCTGAAGGGACTGCGCAGCAGAAACGGAGTCTCGTTGTGCTAGGGCATAAGCCCGCCCTTGAGTTCTACCGGCGCAGGCCGGGACCCACCGGCGGGCAGCCGCTAGCTGTCAGCCCAAAGCCAGTTATACGTTCCTGTCCCAAGGAACCGTTTCCCCTCCAGGGAGGCCATGAGGCGCCTCCACCCAGCACCGTTAGTGTTAGCTGTTTGCTGTCAAAAGCCGCAGGAAGGTGGCTTTACTGGTTCCTCAGGGGGCTCATGAGGCTATAACGCCAGAAGCCACCCACGCTAATGGCTAGCGTGTCACCGAGTCCTTGGTCCGGGTATCCTCTCCCAAAAAGGCCCAAAGAGGCCTGACAGCATTATACACTGGCCTAACGAGCGTCCCAGCTCGGGGCTCACCCTCAGGCGGCCTGCAGGCAGGTGGCTTTACTGGTTCCTCACTGGCTCATGAGGCTATAGCGCCAGAAGCCACCCATGCTAATAGCTAGCTTGTCACCGAGACCTGGTCCGGGAATCCCTCCCAAAAAGGCCAAAAGAGGCCTGACAGCATAATACACTGGCCTACCGAGCGTCCCAGCTCGGGGGCTCACCCTCAGGCGGCCTAGAGCGGCCTACTTCCTGTCAGCCAACGTGCAAACTGTTGGGAGCTGTTGTGTTCCCGGGGCTCGCCTCCAGGGAGGCCTGTTTGATGCCTACGTACAGTCCGGTCTTTTAGGGCGGCCCGGAGAGGCCTATTGCCGAATGGCAGTTCCCTATTAGATTGGTGACATATGGTGCTTATCCGATGGCAAATCCCACCGGAAACCCCGCAGGGCCGGGAAACGATCATAGGACGGCCTGAAGCGGCCCGTCCCTGATAGCAGACTATGCTAGCCGCCTGGCTAGCACCCGCGCACACTGTTGCAAGACCTGGGAACCGGGGCTCACCCTACAGGCGGCCTCAAGCGGCCTAGATCCTGTCAACCAATGGTCGGAACCCTAGGTCACCCCCTCAGGGGACGCCATGTGAGGCGTGCTGAAACTCAGCGAGCCCTTAAAGTCGGGCTGACAGTGGCTGTCTGCTGGCTGATGAGGACTGGGTATCCAGTCACTACCTGGGGACTCATCCCCAGGGAGGCCGTTAGGGG
This sequence comes from Pseudorasbora parva, assembly GCF_024679245.1. Lineage (NCBI taxonomy): Eukaryota > Metazoa > Chordata > Actinopteri > Cypriniformes > Gobionidae > Pseudorasbora > Pseudorasbora parva. Next base: position 31,488,563 of record NC_090175.1, read on the forward strand.
CCTACTTATGACGAGGTTTCTACTGCAACCGACATCGTTGGGGAGAACCCTCCCCGCTCACATGGGCCACGACGTCGGAACTCACCCGCAGGGAGGCCTACTGAGGCCTACCACCTGACCCAGAGTTAACTGCCCGGACTGCCTCGGCTGGCGTCTCCCGCCAGCCAGCCTTCTATAGTCGGTCCGCCCCAGCGGCCCATAGCAGCCTTCTGCGACGGCACAGTCTCTCAGGCAGCGCCTACCAGCGTGGACCTAAAACACAATGCCCACAGCAGTGCACTCAGCATAAAGCGCCTTGAACCCTCTAAAGCGAGGGGAGTACAACTTACGCCACCTGCCTCCAGGGCGGCCGTCTGGTCGTCCAGCGGTCCGCAGTCCGCGCAAGGGCATCAGCCGTGACAGTGTTTCGACTCCAGGGGAGCATCCTACCAACCGATGCTTTCAGATGGTTGCGAAGTACAGCTCGACCCGAGCCTAAAAGGTGAAGCAGAAGACACAGAGCAAAAAGTGAAAGATATTGAACACACACACATAACCGGCCATTCCTGAACCAAGCCGGGGGGCCGCCCAGAAGTGGCGGCCGCACTAGCTCTGGGGGGCGGGGCTAGCAAAACCAGTCTAACTGCGCACCGCGAAGAGACGCCTACCCCGTCCCCACGACCACTGGCTGAGTCGCGATTCATTCTGCTACACACCTTTATGCATTAATAATAACCCCCAAATGCAGAAGGGGGGTGGGCATTGGCCGGACGACCCTACTGCGGGGAGGCCGGGTAGGGATATAAAGCTCCTGCGGGACTACCGACAGGAGCCCGGGGCAACTGCCAGGGCGATATGCCACCGCGAGACGCCACCGTCATCCCATTAACAGCCTAGGCCAACTTGATGCACTAGCATCGGTCTGATAATCCCACACACAACGGCCCTAAACAGGGCTGGGACAGACCTTACTGTAGTTCATGCGCTAGCCTAACCTCACAAATTCATCTAGATATTTCACTAGCAGAGGTGCCAACGCTACCCAGAGGTGGCTACAGCTAAAAACGTTCGCCAGGAGAACATACGTCAGTTTATATCGCCGCTACATGCCCGCGGCATGTGCGGTGGCCTCAACTGCTCATATTACACATATCCAGAAGAGAAACAGCCTTATAAACTACTGTTGCTACACTAGCAAACATACAGCCTACATAAACACACTGTGTTTATACAAAACATCGTTCTAGCCACCTTTACCGGGGAACTACAGGCCCACTGTTACACTTTTCTTCATCTTTTGTAGACAAAATAACCCTCAGGGAAGCATAGAGTCCAAACATACGGCATTAAAAGAAGAATGTTTGCCCTAAAAGGGGACTCACCCGCTGTCTTCAGTGCCTCATCGCTTCATGTAACATGCATGCTTCGGCGCACTAACCTGAGGGTGGGGCGCTTCATTCTCAAACAAGGCCGTTTTTTGGAGGCGGCCGCGAAATCCCGCTATTCCCAGAGACGATGCACTGTGTGCGGGCAGAGCACACACCGGCCTGGCAGGCCGTCAGAGTCTCACATCCGCTCATCATCGGCCCGCGCGGCCTGGTGTGAAGCGCGCCCGGGGAGAGAAAAGAACATAACAGAAAAACAAAGGAGGGGACACATTTACATCACTTCCGCGCCCTCGGGGGCGGAGACTCACCACCCCGCTTCCGGCGCTGGAAGCGGCTCTTCTCCCCGATGTCCCTCCTCCTGTTGCGGGTGTCCCGCCTCTTCTGCGTCCTACTCCTCCACGGAGGGGGCGCCCGAGAGGCTACGCTGCTGCGTTGGCCCAATCGATGATCCTCGGACCTCGAAGGGCCAGGGACACCCTCCTGCCTGGGCGCCGCCCCGGACCTCAGCGGAATACACGTTCTATATGCCGCTGAGCGCGCCCTCGCCTCTCTGAACTTTCCCACCACCGCCTCGACGGAGGTGCCGAAAAGCTCAGAGGGCGAGACCGGGGCATCAAGGAGAAAAGCCTTTTCTTTCCCCCCGATGTCCGCCAGGTTCAGCCACAGATGCCTCTCCGTGGCGACCTCCGTGCTGTGTGTTTGGCCGCCCGGAGAGAGAGATCCGTGGTGCGGCGCAACTCAGCCATCGCATCAGGGGGTAGGCCCTCCCCCTGATCGAGGTCCCTCAGCAGATCGGCCTGATAGGCCTGCAACACTGCCATTGTGTGCAAGGCCGCCGCCGCCTGACCCGCCGACGTGTATGCCCTGCCGTTAAGACGCGAGGTCGTCTTTAATGGTTTAGACGGCAGGGCTGGAGCTCTTAGTGTCGATGGCCGCCCGGACGCGAGATAGTTCGCGAACGTCTCATCGATGGGCGGCATCGACACATACCCTGCCTCGGCCAATCCCTCGACATCAGCGAAGTTAAACCGCTGATGCCGATGGATTCGCGCCGAGTAGGGTTTCTTCCATGCCCCCACGACCTGCTTGTGAAGGTCGGGGAGGAATGGAAGGCTCCCGGGAGCTGGGCGGCTATGGTCGGGGAGAAACCGATCGCCCAATCTGTCAGGGCGGGCGGCCTCTCCCCTGGCTCTCTGCCACGGCAGCTGAAGTTTCAGCGCCGCGCGCCCCATCACATCGTACAGCTCCCCATACACGGGGCAGGATGGCTGGGAGGATTCAGCCTCAGCTTCATTTTCCCCCTCATCCACAGCCATCCTCTGATCGACCGGAAGAGCATGGGCTGACGACGAGGAGGAGTCTCCATCCGACTCCTCCTCTGTCAGCCTGCTCTCGCGACCTGGCTGATCATCCGCGAGAACTGTACTCTCCAGACGATGAGCCAGGTCCATCTGGGAGCCCCAGGACAGACGGTGCCGCTCAGCCTCAGCTTGAGCGGGACCGCTCCCAGATGCTGGCTCCTCTTCCCTCGAGAAGAAGGCCAGGCGAGAGCGGAGCGTCCTCAACGGAAAACGCTCGCAGTTCGCGCAGGAGGCCCCCTCGAGAACCTCCCGCGCGTGCTCTTCCCCCAGGCAGAGCACACAAAGGGTGTGTGTGTCCTCAGGCGTAAGAAACCTGGGACACGGATCAGCGCACTTCCTGTACGCTCCCTTCACTTTGCGTGTGCACTTCATTCTGACTTTCCAGCGAACCAGACAAAACAGTCCCTGAAGACGAAAGGATGTTGTCATGTTGGCACGGTGCCTTTTTATACTTCCTGGTCGCACGGTGATGACATCACCAGCTGCCGACGGTCAGTAGGATTGTGATTTGATAGCGATTTCAGACACCTGTCACGCTGAAGGCGTTCCCCGTAGCGTCAGCTGACGCAGCGCGAGTTCCCTTTCGAAAGGGAACAAGATTTCATTCAGAAACAATATTATTTTTCTTACTTCACTGGCAAATCATTTAGCTTGTTTTATGCAAAAACTAACTTTTGATTCATTGATCAACTTTTGATTTGGATTTTATTTTCAACAAAACAAGAAAAAAAAAATCTTAAGTCATTTTACTTATCTAGTAAATGCATATTGCTCATGTGCTATGTGCTGAGCCTGGGGCCGGCCAGTTTTGGGGTCTGACCATTTACCTGCAGGCTATGAAAAAGACATGAACATGCTTAACCTGATAACCGTCACGATGACGAGGACGTGCTGAAACTCTCTTTGCTTAAATTAGCTCAAAATTACTATCAGATGTAAGTAATTACCTTGACAAACTATACATCATTAAAAAGATCTAAGACTAAAGTTTAATTTTGTTACCTCTGTTTTATTCTCAAAGTCTTATAATGACCGTAATGTGTTAATATGTGCCAGGAGTTATGAATATGATCTTGGGCGTCGCTACCTTTTGATTGTAATATGCGCGTCATTTGCTCCCATTCATAAAAAAATCCTCCTTGGTCGTCATGAAGACACTCGACAAAACAACTTCCCTCAGGGCTTTTACTTCAAATGTGTGCAGATGTGGAGAAATATTGATAGATTCTCACATGTTTGAGTCAAATTTCTATACAGAGAAGTATTATTTATTCAATCTTTATCCAAAATCCGCGGATGTGTGATTATGAGAGCAGTATACTGTGATATGCTGTGTTTTCAATTCATTCTGGCAGCCGGAGGGCGCTGGAAAGCTGTACTACTGAAAATTCACCCCTTATGGAACACATGAAGAACAGACACACCATGTGACATTCAGGAAGTATCTGACATTTCCAAAACAGCTTCCTGAGATCGTTATATCGCTATTTTATGTAGATAGACACGTTTTAAGACAATAAACACACAATCGCGGCAATATATGGTTGGTCTGTGTTCTTTATGCCATGTTGGGTGGTTTCATAATAGATGATATTTATAATGCAATGCTATTCCACATAGCTTTTAGCATTGTATATTTTCTGTCAGATTTTTTGACCCGAAGCTACATGAGATCACATATTGTTATATAAAACACTCGACTTATAAATTATAAAGTGATATGAAGCAAGTTTTGAATAAAACATGATTTTAATCGTATAAATTGTTGTTTTGCTGGTGTGCTAAGCTAACATGCTAGCTTGCCCTAGATGCACCTGCCACTGAGTAAATACTTTATTTTTATGAACATTTTCTAAATGTAAAACTACTGAAATGCTTATTTGGACGAAATGCATTCAATAGAGTCTCAGTGAGGGTAAAGTGAGAGGTTTGATTTAGAAATGAGGTTTGAATAGAACAGTTTGAATAAAGAATCGTTAGTAATTATAATGCAGGCAAAAGAATAATAATTGGAGCCATAACCAGTCCGCAGAAGTGTGAATGTGTGCCGGGGAGACAAACTGAATGGGGCAGTTTGCACCTCTAAACAATAGAGGCAATATAGAGAATGAAAGCTGAGAAGACATGGCAATAAACATCAGTTGATATTTTAGAGATATCTCAAAATAAAATCACATGAAACGATCTTGTAAAACGTTTAATAAAATTCAGAGTTTTAGACTGATCATCTTCAGATCTGAAATATAACATGGTCAGACTTGTGGCTTTAGCTGTAGTGCATTTCTAGATTTCTCCAAGGCCCACTTCAATTTTATTTTCATAAAGATATTTCATACAAATAAATTTCTAATAACTTTACAAAACTTTGAAGCTTATTATAGCTTTTTTTTATTATAAAAAATATTATCATTTTGACTTTACAGTAAACTGCCAGGTGTCTGCTTTCAAATGAGACCATAATTATGCTTTTAGTGCAAAGGATTCACAAACTGTATTTGTTTTAGTCTGAGTATACATTTCTTAGGATTTTTTCAAAATTTAGAAATCAGCTTAACAGGTTAACTCAGAGATCATGATTAATAAAAAAACTTAAGTTAATCACATTACTGGTCTAACCTGTGCATAAGGTAACGTTGATTTTTGAATATTCCTTTAATTCACAAGTTCACACTTACATTACACAAATAGAGTAAAGCAAATTAATTAGGTTAATTGTCTGAATGTGCTCCTTCCAATAAATAAAATATAACAATTTAAAGTAGTCTTAGTTGCATTTATTTGTTTATTTTAATGGGTCCCATTAGCTTGAAAGTCTGCAATCAGCATTCACGGTAGCCATTCTAAAATGTTACATTGCAACTACAACAACAACATTCCATGAGATAGTAGCTAAAATATACACAAATTACATAAATACATTCAAACATACATAAATTCTGGATTTAAAAGTAGTCTTACATGCATGAATTAGACCAATTTTTAAACATAGAAAACATCATGATCATGTGTAATAAACCATAATGTATGATGATTTACTCACCTTAATGTTAATGTTTTAATTAAGGTGTTGTTCATACATGAAGTCATGAATGAAAGACTTTGAATTCCTGTTAATTCCTGATGATTCTTGAGATATTAATGCATGTAGTAATGCATAAGTCATGCATAAATTAATGCATGAATTCATGATAATACATGTACCCTTGCCGTAAAGTGTTACCGACTTAACTTACAAAAAACTTGCTCAAGTTTAGTCAAACCCCAAAAACAATTAAAATATTGTTGTGTTCTACTCCATGAGACCTTTCAAATGATATATGACACATGACTATCTGAGCTGTATGGTTGACACATTGCAGTACATAATAATTAATTCTGTTTTACAGATTAATGTGCGTGTGACTACTATGGATGCAGAGTTGGAATTTGCCATCCAACCCAACACCACTGGCAAACAGCTGTTTGATCAGGTAGGTGACTTTAAATGGGGGGGTGAAACACTCAGTTTCTGTCAATCTCATGTCAATCTTGAGTACCCATAGAGTAGTATTGCATCCTTCATATTGCCGAAAAGTCTTTAGTTTTATTATACTTATAAAAGAATATATGCTGTACCGAGTCTTTCTGGAAAAAAAAAACGAGTGGCTGGAGGTGTATCGTGTGGGCGGAGCTAAAGAATGACGAGCGTGCACAAAGTGGTGACGTCTCAAGCGTGGAGAAGAAAACGTTACTCTAATAAACCATGGCTATCAATCAGATTCAACTAATACATATATGATCCAGAATCAGATCCGGAGGCTGAAATAAATTGAACAGGAGAAGCAACAACAGCAGGACGTCCATCTCTGTGGTATGTACTGTATTTAGTGGCCTGTCAACATTTGTGTGGGTTTACTCGTGGTATATGATGACATGATTTGATGTATGGTCTATTGTATGCGACTAAAAATTAGCAGTAGCAAGCAAAACAGTTTTGCACGTCAGACTAGTGTAACATTATACATAGAACAACAATGGAGTAACCGTTAGTGCATTTAAATGAAGGAACGCACTTTGTGAGAATGTCCTCTAGGTTTATGTTTGGGTGGTTTTACAATAACAATACAAACTGACACCTATATTGGTCGGCTAAACAAATGTATTTAAACTCACACCATAGATCGCATGCTCCATTGATAAATGAACTAACATTATACATGATCGTGTTGTTTACTGATGTTTACTTACACGACGATAGGCAACAACATAGACATTTTAAGCAGTTTTACTCACCACCTGTTTCCAAAGCAGGACCATTAAACTTTTTCGCTTCCCGTCATTTCTGCGTTCAAATCGGTTCAAATGCAGTGCTGCCTTCCCGGAATGCTATGCGGGCACTTTGAAGTCGCTTGACGTCAACCATAGAAATAAAGTGGAGCGCGGCGCTGTCACATGCCTGTCCTGTCTTGTGTGCACATGTGGGTTTTGTCATGTCTCCGGTCTACTGTCAACCCCGCCCTTCTTGTTATCTGATTATTGGTTTATTTGCCCCACCTGTTCTCCCTCATTATCTGCCTTGTTTGTTCCCTTTATATCTCCTTGTGTTTGTCAGTCTGTGTTGGATCCTTGTGTAATGTCTGCGTCTTCCGTCCTCCCCGTGATTCTGTTGGTTTGTTTAAGTTTATATTTTATTATTCCATTATGTGTTTTTCCCCCTCGTGGGTTTTGTTTTGAGTTTATGTTTTATTTGTTATAAATAAATAGATCATTTTCTGCACTTGAGTCCTCGCACCCTTTTCCATTGTATGTGACGTGACAGAAGGATCCAACCATACAATGAGGACTCAGCAGAGAAGTTCTCCCTCGGTGCCAGTTCCGGGGGTCCCGAGTCCGGGAATCCCGAGTCCGGACATGGCCTGGAGGGCCGTAATGGGAGGGTTTGTGGTGGCAGTCCTGCATGCTTGGGAAAAGCACAGGGTGTCATCCACCACTCCGGTGGTCCCAGTGCCGGTGGATCGTGTTCCGGTGGTCCCTGTGCCGGTGGATCATGTTCCGGTGGTCCCTGTGCCGGTGGACTCCGTTCCGGTGGTCCCGAGTCCGGAAACGGCCTGGAGGGCTGTGATGGGATGCTTTGTGGTGGCAGTCCTGCATGCGTGGAAGGAGCACAGGGCTTTATCCGAAGCCCCGGAGGCAGTTCCGGTGGTCCCAGTTCCGGTGGATCGTGTGCCGGTGGTCTCAGTTCCGGCGGATCGTGTTCCGGTGGTCCCTGTGCCGGTGGATCGTGTTCCGGTGGTCCCAGTTCCGGCAGATCATGTTCCGGTGGTCCCAATGCCAGCAGATCGTATTCCGATGGTCCCAGTGCCGGTGGATACTGCTGGACTGGAGAAGTTTCCCCAACGCCCTGCCTGCACCGCTGAGGCGCCCTGCTCTCCGTGCGCCGCTGAGGCGCCCTGCTCCCCGTGCGCTGCTGAGGCGTCCTGCTCTCCGTGCGCCGCTGAGGCGTCCTGCTCTCCGTGCGCCGCTGAGGCGTCCTGCTCTCCGTGCGCCGCTGAGGCGTCCTGCTCTCCGTGCGCCGCTGAGGCGTCCTGCTCTCCGTGCGCCGCTGAGGCGTCCTGTTCTCCGTGCGCCGCTGAGGCGTCCTGCTCTCCGTGCGCCGCTGAGGCGTCCTGCTCTCCGTGCGCCGCTGAGGCGTCCTGCTCTCCGTGCGCCGCTGAGGCGTCCTGCTCTCACCGCTCCTCCCTGGCGCCCCCTGCACTCACCGCGCCACCCAGGAGTCCTGCTCTCACCGCGCCGCCCTGGCCGCCTGAACTCGGTGGGCCTCCCGACCTCGGCGGGCCGTCCTGGCCATTCGAACTTTTTGTTTTCCTTGTCCCTCCCTTGTTTTCCCCTCCCTTGTCTGTTTCTTCCTGGTCTGTCCCTCCCGTGCCCCCCTGGTCAGTGCCCCCCTGGTCAGTCCCTCCCGTGCCCCCCTGGTCAGTCCCTCCCGTGCCCCCCTGGTCAGTCCCTCCCGTGCCCCCCTGGTCAGTCCCTCCCGTGCCCCCCTGGTCTGTCCCTCCCGTGCCCCCCTGGTCTGTCCCTCCCGTCCCGCCCTGGTCTGTCCCTCCCGTCCCGCCCTGGTCTGTCCCGCCCGTCCCTAGTGGAGCGTCTGGTAGCCGCTCCTTAAGGAGGGGGTAATGTCACATGCCTGTCCTGTCTTGTGTGCACATGTGGGTTTTGTCATGTCTCCGGTCTACTGTCAACCCCGCCCTTCTTGTTATCTGATTATTGGTTTATTTGCCCCACCTGTTCTCCCTCATTATCTGCCTTGTTTGTTCCCTTTATATCTCCTTGTGTTTGTCAGTCTGTGTTGGATCCTTGTGTAATGTCTGCGTCTTCCGTCCTCCCCGTGATTCTGTTGGTTTGTTTAAGTTTATATTTTATTATTCCATTATGTGTTTTTCCCCCTCGTGGGTTTTGTTTTGAGTTTATGTTTTATTTGTTATAAATAAATAGATCATTTTCTGCACTTGAGTCCTCGCACCCTTTTCCATTGTATGTGACGTGACAGGCGCAACAGAAGTGTTGCACTGACGAGTGGATCTGCACCTTGAGAACAGTGTTTATGGGTGTGCATTTGCTCTCTCGCCTTAGTCACGCGCGCACTCTTCCGGGAGAAGAGCCCGTACGGCCCATACAAGGACATTCCGCTCTGTCGACGTCAAGCGGACCCATACTTGAAAAAAACTCTCCAAAACTTGTGAGAAACCAGAAGGAGTATTTTTGAAAACCAATACTGGTAACGCTTTATAATAACGTTCAGTTGCAAGTCATTTATAAGTGGTTAGTTAATGATGAACTAATCATTTACAAAACATTCATACATTTTATGAATGTTTTGTAAATTCCGTTACAAGTCATTTACAAGTGATTAGAAAATGATTAACTAATGATTTATGAAACATGACTAAGCATTTATTAATGATTAATGAGTGATTTGTTAATTATTTTACATATATTTAGTAGATTCAGTTATAATTAATTCACAATTGATTAGTTAATGATGAACTAATGATTTACAGCATTTACAACGCTTTCTGCGTCCCCTAATCTAGTGTAGACTATTCATCACTTGTAAATGTTTAACACATCATTCGTAGATCTTTCATACCCGTTAAAAACAATCTGTACATGTATACAAGGCATTTACAATGCTTTCAGCGTCCCATATGTTAAGTATGAAAATTAAATTCTTCTATTCCTCACCAGTTGCAATATGAATGTGTAAATAGGTAATTGATCTAATTACTGAAAGCATTTAATTCCTATTTGTCACATAACCAATCCCTTCCCTAAACCTACCCGTTTGTGTTTTATATATAAAAAAGCAAAAACAAAAAAACAAAAAAACAGGCAGATACGACTGCAGGAACAATTTATTCAAAAAGTACAAATATTCAAAGTGTTCCGAGGCCAAACGATTGGTTTAATCACCGGCCGATGATTAATGATTAACACATTTCAAAATTTGCCGCCCGGAACTTCCGGAAGAAACGCCAGGTCAGCTTTGACAGCATTGGCTGTCGTGTGTCTCGTGACCAATTGCGTCATTACGCAGCTTTGGTTGTAAAATGCCATTGGCTGACAAGCTGATCTTGAATTATCCTGTTATGACGTCATATCAGGAAAGGTTACATCCCCTTCCTCTGCTTTGCCCACCCAGAGATTTAGTAGAGAATGGATTCAGTTTATCAGTCGCGATGTCAGCCCAGGCTTTACCATATGGATTTGACAACACCGCCACACACAGTGAGTAACAGTGTTCATTAATGCCTGATTTGTTATCATTGATTTCTGATCTGTAGCTAATCATTCAAGTTCACACAGACTTTCTTTCTAAGTCCTTTAATACTGTCAGTCCTGCTACTGGCTGTCTTGATGCCTTACGCGTAATGCATCAGTGAATCAAGCCAGTGACTAAAACAATGAACTTCACGTCGTTTCTGTTAGTAGCATGAAACTAATTAAATGATTAAACTACAGAGAGCGATCAAATAACACTCTTTATAATGTTCGGATCTGTCAATTACATGTATATTTGCAGTACACATTTGTGCAAACTGACGTTATATTGAATGACGCTCTTGATGTTGATTATGTTGATGTTGTGTTTGTTGTTAGTTGTGGTTAAAGCATTTTGTGAGAGAAATAACATTGCAAAGTTCATAGAATAAGGGTCAGCGTGACTGTGACTGGGTGTTTATTCAAAGATCTCAGATACAAACAAAATAAACTCTCAACAACTCTGTAAAATAATACTTTGTTAGCAATATTTCCCCAGCTCTCTGTCTCTCTGTGGCTGGCAGTGCTTGCATGTACCTCTCTAACCCATGCCCCCTCCGCAAGATGTCAGCCAATTACAACATTGAGTGTTTTCAATGAAGTCTCACAACAGACACCAGTAATGCGCTGGTCAATGTATAAACAACCCGCACCCGACCAACGTTTTCAGCTAATCCGCCCGCAACTCGGACCGCAAAAAAGAAAATATTGTAATGTCACACAACAGACACCAGTAATGCGCGAAGATGAACTGGGGTCCTCGGTCGGATACAATTGTTTTCCGGGAGCCGAAGTGCCGGAAGACTTGTGCGTAGAGTTCCTCCGCGGTTTCCAACGCGGTCGGCAAGCCTTTGAAGGGGATAAGTTTGCAGGATTTGGAAAAACGGTCCATGACGACTAATACACAGGTGAACCCTTGAGAAGGACAATCATGAAGTCAATCCCCAGGTGGGTCCATGGACATTCTGGGATTGGAAAGGGTACCAGCTTTCCCTCGGGCAGTCTCCTAGGAGTATCAGCAATGGCACAGACTGAACATCCTTTTACATACGGGGAGATGTCCCGAGGCATGGCAGGCCACCAGTAGCATTGACAAAGGAGCGAGAGGGTCCTTCTGCTGCCTGGGTGTCCAGAGCTTGGTGAAGAGTGTGCTATGTCCAAGAGGGGCAGGCGATGGCGAGGCGAGACGTACATGCACACCTCTGGACCTCCTGGCAGAGAAGACTGCTGGACATTCTCCTGTTGGATCTGTTGGTGGAGAGCCCACTGGATCGGGCAGACGACCATGGCTGGAGGGAGGATGGGTTCAAGGCACTCAGGTTCAGGGTCCGCTTGATACAGGCGAGACAGGGCATCCACCCAGTTATTCTGGTCCCCTGGACAATACGTCACCTTGAAGTTGAATCGAGTGAAGAAAAGGGTCCATCGGGCTTGACGATGATTAAGACGTTTGGCCTCTCGGAGATACTCTAGATTACGATGATAATCTCAAATGGATGCTCCACTCCCTCCAGCCAATGTTTCCACTCCTCCAAGGCGAGCTTGATAGCAAGGAGTTCCCGGTTGCCGATGTCATAGTTCTGATCTGATCATAGTTACTTTTTTCCAGTAACGAGTAATCTAACGCGTTACTATTTCCAAACCAGTAATCAAATTAAAGTTACTTATCCAAGTCACTGTGAGTTACTTTTTTAGTCATTTTCCTTAGTAAAAACCGACAGCTTATCAACATTCTCAGCCCGAGTTCGGCTGGAGCCTGTTATTTATTTATTTATTTATTTTACATTGTTGCAGCCATTAAAATAGTTCAGTTTTGTTTTTAATGTCAAAGTAGTTATTTTTCGTTTCGTTTCTTTATTAATCTAATTTAGAAAAATGTTCAGAGCAATTTTTTGTTTGTTAAATTAAAGTTTATATAGGCAAGACAATTCAAGAGTTGGATTGAGAGACTAGGCTATTAAACATGCGGTTAACTCACTGGGTCGTCACATAAAAATAAAAAAACTTTAATTTAACAAACAAAAAATGAACTTAATAAAAAAACGAAACTAAATATAACTACTTTGACATTAAAAACAAAGTAGGCTAGTTATTATACCACCACAAAGGCATTTTTGACGAGCTGAGGCAGGCTGATAGATTAGCCTACTGCTCGCAACGGCGCTCAAAAAAACGAAACGGGCTACACAATCTAAAGAAAAAAAAAGTACATGCAGGTTGTGGTTGTCTTACAGCCTTAGACTTCAGCAAAATTAATATAAATCCGATCTTCAAATCCCGCGGTATATGTTAATTTAACAGAGTTCACATCAAAGCAAAAGACTCCAGCATTTTATTCAGCTCATTTTAAAATTCAAAGATCGCAATATGAGAGAGTGACCTAAGCACTGGTAAGATCTTTAGTCTCCTTAATTTATAGTGAAGATGGTTGTGTGTTTTGTGTGACTTATTTTAAAGTTTCATTTACGGCCATTTGGGTTGGCTTGCTTTATTAATTTGCAGCGATGCTGCAGTAGCACCGTCATATCTATCTGACTACAACATAACACACTCTCACACATTTATTTTTTAATTATTTGCCAGGAGTAAAATTTACACTTGTGGTTTAAACAACCAGATATATTTACATTTGTCCGGTTTCGTCTGAAATGCTTTCATACACCTTCTGAATTGGTTTGTTTGAGTGATCGGAATTAAATACGTCTCGAAAGACTCTCGGAAGGCATTAGGCCTACTCCTGGTCATTTCGCAATCAGATCGATAGGCCTACCTGGTCAGAGAAAACGAATGAAGGAACCAGTTGTAAAAAGGCCATAACTCTAGCAGCTGCACTGAAGAAACGGACTCTTTAACCCTGCGCGAGCAATATCTTGACAGTGGCCCAATGGTCTCATGTTGTTTCCACCAGCACATCTTATTGTTCATTTTAATTATTAAAAAAAATATAAAACGAAGGAGAAGCCTAAAAAAAGGGGCGTCAAAAAGTCGGGGCGTCAGGCTCGGGCATAAATGGAATAAAGTGTGTTGCCAAAAACGGTTGTCATTTCTATTTTGAGGCGGCAGGGGTGTTCTCGGCAACTGCTGAATGTAACTAATAAAGTAACTTGTAATCTAACTTAGTTACTTTTAAAATCAAGTAATCTGTAAAGTAACTAAGTTACTTTTTAAAGGAGTAATCAGTAATCAGTAATCAGATTACTTTTTCAAAGTAACTGTGGCAACACTGTGTACCCAAGAAACTGGACGGAGGTGATATGGAACTCACACTTCTCCAACTTGAGGTAGAGCTGATGGTCTCTGAGTTTTTGGAGGACTTGACAGACATGTACTTCATGCTCCCTCAGGTCACTCGAGTAGAGGAGGATATCATCAATATAGACGATGACAAATTTATTCAAGAATTCTCGAAATACCATATTCATGTAGTTCTGAAAGACCGAGGGTGAGTTGTACAGCCCATATAGCATCACCCGGTACTAGTAGTGACCTGAGGGGGTGATGAAGGCTGTCTTCCACTCGTCTCCCTTTCTGATGTGAATGAGGTTGTAGGCACTTCGTAAATCAAGCTTGGAGAAAATGATGGCCCCGCGAAGCTGTTCTAGAGCAGCCGGGACCAGAAGAAGGGGATAGCTGAACTTTTCGGTTTGGGAGTTGAGATGACTGTAGTCAATACACGTCCGCAAGCCTCCGTCCTTCTTGGCCATGAAGAAGAAGCTCGAAGCGGCAGGGGAAGTGGATGGTCGAAATAACCCTTGCTGGAGTGCTTTGTGCACGTACTCCTACATGGCCTTCTGTTCCGGGATGGACAGGGGATAGATGCGGCCCTTCGGTAGAGTTGCCCCAGGCAGGAGGTCTATGGCACAGTCCCATGGCTGTGTATGGCACAGGTTGGTGTAGGATTAACCAAGGGCGTCCCAGGATGGTGTCTGCAGTTGACTCCTCCAGCACCATGAACGTGATGGTCTCCTCATGCAGATTTCCAACCCATAGAGTAAGAGTGGGAGAGAAATGGCAGACACGACCTCGGCCCAGCGGTTATCCCTGAATGGTGGTGATACAAAGGTAGACTGGGCAATGTTGACATTAAGAATTTAAGTTTTAGAGAGTTTGCTGACTGATGAAGTTCCCAGCCGACGTGGAGTCGATGAGGGCTTGTGCTGAAACAGAGGAGTGAGAATTACTAACAGATACTGTAGTTTTGGTAACATTAGCAGTAAGAGGAGGCAACTGGATAAGGTTGCACAGAGCAGGTTGTTATGCCATGTTCATCTCCCCCACAATACAAACACAGTTGTTGCGCAATTCTGCGTTGAAGTTCGTTGGCGGAGAGATGTTGGTATCGATCTGCATGGGTTCAGGTGCTGGAGGGATGACAGGTGGTTGGATGGGCAGAGGATTAACAGTGGGTGCGGTGATACCACAGGCAGACAGTCTTTGAGAAACTCAGATAGTTTTCTGAATGAGTGCTTCCAAGCACATGGCGTCCTCATAAACTAAAATCAATTGTTTGATTTCTCTGAGGAGGCCGTGGCGAAAGGCAGTGATGAGAGCAGACTCATTCCATCCGCTCATGCAGGCCAGCGTAAAGAAATAGCAATGCATACAAGCTTGTGGTTTCTCTTACCTTGGCGAATCGTGAAGAGTTGGTCATGTACGGATAATTCAGCAGCTTGTTGACCAAAGATTTAACGATGAGTACAGAATTAGAGACCGAGCCGGTGACGGGAGCATTAGACTTTCACAATGATTGTGCCCATTTTAGTGCTATGCCTGAGAGAAGGAAGATAATGAATGCCACCCGGCCTCTATCATTATGGAATAGGAGAGAGCATTGGAGCATAAACCCACTGCAATCCTCCGCCGCGTCGCTGTATGTCGCTGGTCGGGCCATGGGACTCACATACGCAGCTGAGGAAGGCAACAGACAACGGTTGAACTTAAAGGTGAATCTTGACACAAAGACAGGTAAAACAATGACAACAGACTTTCCTGATTGCAGACAGATGAAAAGGACGGTGACCACAAGGATGATGGTGGGGAGCACGAAGACGAGGATGAAGATGACGAGGAAGACAGGCAGGTAAGCTTCGGGTAAGTAGGTGGTTGTAGTAGTGTTGATCGGTGCAATACCAGACGAGGAATGAAGGGATGAGCAGTGCTTTTGGGGGGCACTGGTGATGGTGCAGAATTCAGGTGTTCAGAATTCAGGTGATTGGGAACGAGTCTCTCCCTGCGTCCCAATTCGCATACTATCCATCCTAAATAGTATACGAAAATAGAATTAGTATGTCCCAAATCGTAGTATGTTGAAAAGAGTATTCCAAAGATTCCCGGATGGTTTACTATTTCCGGTCCGAATTCACAGTATGGATCGATGGGCACTCTAACGGCTGATATTGCCCACAACCCATTGCGAGTTTGACGAGGATTCGATTAGAACTACAAATGCGGATAAAAAGCGTTAAAAAACTACAAACATGACGGATGTGCGAGTTCGATGGTTAAGTAGAGAAGTTTAGATAAAGGGGTTTGAGTGACCCTATCAATATTTAACCTGAAATTTTTACAAAATTATATTTAACAAAAAATATATTTATTCAGTGTTGTCCACATTATATTTCACCTGCAGCAGCATTGTGAACTTTTGTAATGACATTTTTGGCCATTAACTTTTAAATGCATCATTATATTCAAACTGCAAACACATGAGGAGAGTCTCTGCATTAAAGACCCACAAATGGCAGATCAACGAGCGGCTACATTTCTCTCCGATACGGTAGGAGATTAATCTGAATGTGGAAGATTTGAACTGTGACGAATCTGACGATGATTGACAGGGCAGATAAACGGTGACGGGGATGCACGTAACTAAGCGACAGAGTCCGTTAAAGATGGCGAAGTAGTATGTCCCGAAGCTTGCATACTTTTCTGCTACACACTCAAAAGTATATACTTTTTCTTCACAAAAAGAGTACATACTTTTAGGACGTAGTATAAGTAGGCGAATTGGGACGCAGCATCTGTGTCCGAAGGTGGTGGCTTTGCGGTTGTGACAAAATAATTGTTTTTAAAGGGGTAGTTCAACCCCAAAATGTAATTGTTTATTCACCCTAATGTCATTCCAAACCCAAATAAATGTTTTTCTGTGTAACATAAAAAAAAATGAGTCTTTTTTTGTTCATACAATATTCAAATGGTAGCCTAAGCAAAACGGCTTGGTTGCCAACATTCTTCAAAATATCTTCTTTTGTGTTTCATGGAAGTCATACAGGTTTGGAAGGACATGAGAGTGAGTAAATGATGACAGCATTTAAAAGCAGTAAACTTTACTTTACTGCAGCTCAAAATCATCAGTGCTTTACTGTCAAGTGCATTTCTATGTGACAAAAGTGCAATATTACATTTTTTTATCTGCATTTTCCGTAAATTTGATAATATCATTGTTTGTCCCTGTCCTAGTTTTATTTATTTACTCAAATTTAAGGCCCTAACTACAGAAAAAACAATTATGGGGAACTCATGGGCCGGATGGGCTTAGTTTGCCAGGGCCGAATTTTAGCCCCAGTCCAGCCCTGTTCGACCCTGCTTGGAGATGTAATAACAATGACTATTGAGTTTAATGTCTCGGGGAATAATTAGTCAAAAGGGATTCAATATTCATGAATATAATTTGCTAGTCGTTCATTACGTTATTTAAATTTTCCGATAAGGAAAATGTTTAATTAAATACAAGTAACTCTTTACGGAATTGCTTGAAATTATCTTTCTAAGTTTGTCCTGCAAATTAGTTATAGACTTTCAAATCAATTCTCAATTAGGGATTACTGCTTTACGAGCGCATTAGAAACATTAATTTTACTGATCAGGACAAATTAATATTTCACATGTTCGTACAGTTTACGTTACTAAAATAGTAGCTTAAGGCAGCTTTAGGTAACTAAGGTAATTAAGGTAGCTTTAGGATCGTAAGTTTCATTGACTTTGTGTATGTGGAAGAGTAACAGATTCAATTCAAAAATGTCTTTTGGAAGTGTAATAAACACAGACTAAAAATAACACTACAATTCACACAGAAAGTACATACTAAATGTGCATAAAGAGAGTAGAAATATAGATAGTAAACGAAAAGAATATGGTACGTAAATGAAAAGAATGAAAAGACCAAAAATAAAGAGAGAGAGAGAGAGCGAGAGAGAGAGAGAGAGAGAGAGAGGACTCTTCTATCTTATTTCTTCTACTAAGGTAGATAGCCATTTTTGCTTGACCAAGTACAAAGTTAAGCAATTGACATTTCACTCTCCTTTTTTGACAGTAACTAAAACCAAAAATAAATAGATTCTTAGAAAATTTCTCTCCGAACATCATAAAAATTCCTTGCAACAACTGAAACAAAGAGCACAGTCTACTACAATCCGAAAAACAATGGTAAATCATTTCCCTCTGCAAACAACGAGGGCACTCTTCACTTACATTTGGATTAATGATGGAAATGAAAGCATTGACAGCCACACTACCATGTAGGATTCTCCACTGAAGGTCACCTAGCCTTTTTGTCAACGGTGGTTTGTAAATCGCTCTCCATACTGGTCTGGCCTCGTTGTCAAGACCTAGATGAGCTCTCCAAGGAGTGTCAGCTCTAACACTTAGTTTGCCTTTATTTAACATTTTTACAAACATTTTATACATCAATTTTCCTTTCATGTCATCAAATTCATTTGTGAGAGTCTCTCTGGACTCTAACAGTTGACCAGTACAGTCTTTGAAGTCAGGAAATAGAGTCAATGCTGGAAAAGAATCATCATCAACTGGTTGACATTGTCCATCACAGTAGTCTTTTAGCAAAGATAATTCAGTCTTTGTCAGTTCACACTTCCAAGTGCTGAGCATTTGATTTATGATCCTGATCGATCTAACTCCAACATGAGAGGCTAGACCTGCAGAGTCCATCAAATTAGGTCCACACAGATCAACCACATGTCCCAGTGTAACAATTCCAGCCGCACAGAACAACTGCATCACGAAGGGTCCTGTTATGTGTTCTATGTTGAAGCGAGTGCCATTTACCACTGGCTCTTTCAACAGCCATGTCAGGGACTCACAGCTTGCAACTCTCTTTTTTTTGGAACATTCCCCACACAGTGAACAGTCCATGGTAAAACTTTGTGAGGTTACACAGTTTTTTAGCACTCAGGTCCATTAAAAACAAAGGTTCGGCAAGACCCATATTGGCCAATATGGTTCTGGCTAAAGATCTCCAGACAAAGTCTACGGGCCCAACAAGAAGTCTCTGAATGAACTGGAGTCGGAAAGCGGCGCCTCTACTGGGGAGATGAATGAGCCCCTGCCCTCCTTCCTCTTTTGGCAAAAACCGTACACTCTGCGGGACCCAGTGCAGCCGGTCCCAGAAAAAGTCCACCAATACTGCCTGTATCTTAGCCAGCAGTTGTGCAGGAGGGTCCACACATGATAATCGGTGCCACAACATTGATGACACTAAATTGTTGATCACTAGTGTTCGACCCCTAAAAGACATGTGTGGCAATATCCATTTCCATTTTTTGAGACGTCCTTCAACTTTTTCTAAAACATTGTCCCAGTTTTTACACAGAAAAGTATTATCTCCAAGATAAACATCAAGGTATTTAAGACCACCCTTGTTCCAATTTAACCCAGCGGGTAAAACAAGCTTTCTGCTTAACTCATTGCTGATTGTTACAGCTTCACTTTTCCCCCAGTTAATTTTTGCAGAGGACAATATGCCAAAACTATTTATGTTATCTACCAGGGTGTCAATATCTTCTTGTTCTTTGACAATGACAACAACATCATCGGCATAAGCAGATAATTTAAAAATAGTTTCACATCCAGGAAGTTTTACACCAATAAGAGATTTTCTTAAATTGTGCAGAAGATGCTCTATAGCTAAGGAGTACAGCATGCCAGACAATGAACATCCTTGTCTGACCCCCCTATGAACTTTAAAAAGAGCGCTTAAACCACCGTTGATCTTTAAGATGCTCTCAATGTCACTATACAAGACCCGAATCATGTTTATTAGGCCAGAGCTGAAACCAAACGCATCTAACGCTTGCCACAAATACTGGTGTTCGACTCTGTCAAAAGCCTTTTCTTGGTCAATTGAAATCAGACATATTTCATAATCCAATGAGTTGGAGAAGTCCAAAACATCACAAATTAAAATAATATTGTCAGTTATCAACCTATTGGGTATGCAATAAGTCTGGTCAACATGAATGTGCTCCATAACGTTTTTCAGTCTCACTGCCAACACCTTTGACAAAAGTTTGTAATCAGTGCAGAGCAGAGCAACTGGCCTCCAGTTCTTTATCTCTTGTAAATCCTCTTTTTTAGGGAGAAGAGTAAGAATTGCTCTCCTACAACTCAAGGGTAAAAATCCTCTTTTTAAACTGTCTCTGATAACAAGTAATAAATCTTGGCCAATCACAGGCCAAAAAGCTTTATAAAAGTCCACAGGAAGGCCATCAATGCCAGGAGATTTACCACTTTCCAGACTCTGCAACGCAGAATATAGTTCATCAGCGGAGATCATTGCATCCAGCTCTGTGTTATCCTCCTCGGAAACCTTCGGTAAGCCCTCATAGAAGGACTGCGCCACCTCTGGTCTCTCCTGGAACTCACTCTTAAACAGCTTCTCATAAAAGTCAACTGCAGATTTACGGATATCCCCAGACTCTTGTAGCAATTGTCCAGTACTGGACCGCAGAGAGTGTATCAGTCTCCTTTGTCCGTTTTTTTGTCCAAGGCCGAAGAAAAAATGAGATGGTGCGTCCATTTTAACAATATCTTGATGACGTGAGCGAACCAGAGCACCTTGAGCGGAGAAACCCAACAGGTTAGATAAAGCTGACTTTTTCTTTTTGAGAACTTTAAAATGTTCTCCTTCTCTTGTTGAGTCTGACAAATCTTGCAGCTTCACAATTTCACTCTCCAAGTCTTTCATAGATTTGGTCATTTCTCTTGTGATATTGAGAGTAAACTGTAAACATAGCTGTTTTATTTTGACCTTCTCTATGTCCCACCACTGTTGTAATGAAGTGTACTCAGATTTTTCTTTTGTATACCCACTCCTAGGGCTGGGCGATAAAACGATAACGATAATTATCACGATATAGTTTTCCTCGATAAAACGATAACAACAGGTCGATAATTTCTCGATATAATGCTTACGCGCTATGCGTAATTCTGCGCATGCGTATTGCAGACCGGGCTTCTGGGTGCTGCACGCGGTAATGTTTACAGTCAGTGGCTGACAGGCTTGGAGGATCGGAGTTAAGTGGAGGGATTAAAAATGAGCAATAGTGAAGAAAATGCAGCGCTCACGACCAGCTCGGAGGACACAGATATCGTTGACAAGTTAGTTCGCACCAACTTCAGTGGTTTGGAGATATTTTAGCGATCCCATCCGAGTCCGACATAAAACAGAGCGGCGTGCGTGGACTGCTTATCATAGGTTCACATTCACCACACGGAATTTAATTATTAAACTCGTGTTTCTTCAAAGTTCTTCCATATAACATTGAGCCCAACACAGTGGTGAATCTACATTAACTACATTCACACGCCGGCTTATTACCTTGTTAGTTGTAGTGGGTGACTTACAACAAGCTAACGTTACCAAACTATAATCACTAAAACATCGGACTTGTACATCGCTATCATAATTGTTTGTCTTTGGTGATGTATTAATGACTCCGCATCGCCTGTATCAAAAGAGAAATAATGTCATCTGGTGTTTAAAATTCATAAAATAGACTAGACAGCCCTTACTGGAGATCCACAAATACTGAACTTTTCTCTCTCCCGACCAGCCCACTGTCGGTGAGGTGTGTGTGTGTGTGTGTGTGTGTCGGTGAGATGCACGGTAGACCAATCCACTGTGAGGCAAGAGAAGGGCCTCAAAATGTTTCTTAAAACGCTTTTTTTTTGCCCGTTTGCGTGTTTAGTGTTTTACTTACACAATTAAATATATATAATGCAATATTGAGCGTTTTGTTCTATTTCAGCTGCAAAAATCGTTCACAGCAGAACCGTAACGCGTCTCACAGCAACGTGTGTAAATAAACGATTCAGTGTTTGAATGAATCGTTTGAATGAACGACTCAATGACTCGCTCATTAAGACGGCCACCTGCTGCCACCTACTGGTGGTTTAATTACATACTTTCCAACATGTCTTATTTGTCTATTCAAAACTAGAAAATCTCAAAACATTACACATTACACACACACACACACACACACACTTTTCCGGACAAGCTAATTTTTTACTTGGACAAGCTTGAACGATTTACTTGTTCGAAGGACAAGCACATGAACATGCTTAATGTCAAGCCCTGTATAATGATATATTATTGATATATAGTGTTGAGTAAAAAAATGCCGACCACAGTTAAGACTTTAATAAATAAATCTACCTCAGTTTAAATAAATTGTTCACTTGTTTGGGAAGTGTTTGTCATGTTTTGACAATAAAGGATAGTTTAAAACCACAGCTAACTGATTGTTTTCTACATATTTCACTCAGGAGCAAAAATATGCCTTTAAACTTTAAAGAAATAAAGATTTTACATTTATCGTGATATTTATCGATATCGACTGATATGCTAAATTATATCGTGATAATTTTTTTGGGCCATATCGCCCAGCCCTACCCACTCCAGAAATACTTAAAAACATCTTTAAAAGAATTATCAGAAAGTAAGGATACATTAAAATGCCAATAGGCACTTACATTTCACATCTTTGATAAAGATAGCAACTTGTACGAGGCAATGATCTGAAATGCCAATTGGGTGTATTGAACACCCTTTTAGTACATTACTCTGACGTTTGAAAACGTAAACTCTATCAAGCCTAGCCAAAGATAAAGAATTATCTTTGACATGAGTCCAAGTATACTGACGCTGAGTGTTGTGGAAAAACCTCCAAACGTCACACAAATCATTTGTCTCAATTATTTTTACAAGACAATTCTTACTGGCTCTATGTGGTTCTGGGTGGTTTCTATCTAATGCTGCATTCTCTGTGCAGTTAAAGTCCCCACCCAGAAACATGTACCCATCAGTACTGCAGTTACTTATAATATCATTTAAAATGTTCAGAAAGACCACCCTCTCTGGGCCTAAAGTGGGAGCAGAAACATTTATGAACGTAATTTTTACATTTTTAAATACAGCTTGTATTTTTAGCAGGCGACCTGCAATGATTTCCTCAGTAATACACGAGATAGGTAAAAAGTATCTTGAAAACAAGATACCCACTCCACCACTGTTGCTACACTTATGACTGAGAAAAACTTATCCATCCCAATCTTTCTTCCACGCATTTTCATTTTCAGTTGTGCTATGCGTTTCTTGTAAAAAAATTACATTTAATTTTTTAACTTTAAACAAATTGATGAGGGAAACTCTCTTCACATCCTCTCTGGCACCATTAACATTTAAAGAGCCCAGCTTTATGTCACACATTGTAAATGTTAAGTTGCATTTAAACAGAACAGAGAGGTTAACACAAACAAATAAAAATAAAAATAAAAGGTGCTTAACCATCATTAGCTAATTGTGCTCTCGCTTTCATCATCAATTTTTTTAAACGAAAAACTTCCTGGTCTGTAAAGGTCAATTGACCAGAGTTTACTGCATTTTTCATTAAAAATTTAACCGAGTTAATGAACAACTTTAAATCTGGAAAAAAGTCATCAATTTTAACTAATCTCAACCCTTTGGTTCTTTGCAAAAAGGACTGAATTTTGGTGAAAGAATAAGCACTCCCCACCTCCAATCTGTGTGTCTCCACTAACATCACTTTCAGACTCTTGCGTGCTCATCACCACCTCATCGGACTGAGAAGAACAGCTCGGATTTGTTTTTGACACTTTGGTAACTTGTTCAGTGTTTGATTTATTTTCTGGATTTTTTCTTTTGGTTGACGGATTTGATATTTCACCATCTAACCACAACAAATCTTCCTCATTAAACAACACTGACTCAGCCACTCTAGTGGCGGTTTGACCAACATTTAGATCCTCTTTCAAGACAACTTGTGCACTCTGCTCATTCGTTACAATGCCTGTCTGCTCATTCGTTACAATGCCTGTCTGCTCATTCGTTACAATGCCTGTCTGCTCATTCTTCTCATTTTCCTGATCATTATCATTTTTATTTTCTTCCTGCACAGTTCCCTGCGGTTCACCAGGTAAAGTGGCTTCGCTTTCGGGCCGAACGGGCGGCGGATCCGCTAAAACCTGCATCGCTCTCTCTGGACACAAGCGAATCACATGCCCAACAGTCCCACACCCAAAGCATTTCATCGTCTCTGACGTTACATGCACAGTGTAGTCAAAATCATCAACCTTAAACTTAAACACTAAATTTAACTCTTCATCACTCTTTTTGGGTATCATATGTACATGTCTCCTGAAAGACACAACGTGTTTGAGATGAGGAGATTTACAACTGATAGGAATCATCTTTATCGGTGTCACTAGTTTTCCGTGTCTTCCTAGTTCTTTTTCCAGCAACTCATTTTTCATGAACGGGGGTACATTTGAAATGATGACTTTTTTTGCAGGGTTTACTAGAGGCAAAACTGGTGTGTATGTGTCTTGAATCACAACTCCACTTTCAAGTAACTGATTTACTTTGTCCACACTGTCTAAAAAAATCACAACGGCACTATTCATCCTTGAAGCCGATTTAATACTGTCATATCCGACTATCTCACCCACCGCTAGACTACAATCCTCAACCGAGCACCCATTAGGTGGGGAAAGTTTAATAGCGTGTCGGCGCGTGAGTTTATGCAAACCACTGTGTTCACCTGCAGCTGCAGCCATGCTGACAGCCACGCCGACAGCCACAGCCTCCACCAAACAACACTAACGAACCCCAATAAACACTGTTCCTCAAAAAACTTCTTAACATATCAACAGAGAAACACCAGTTTGGGAAAAAAAAGAGAAATAGAGAACTCACATTCAGCACGCTCTCAGCAGCACTCAACGCACTCACCGCACTCACTCCCAACACGCACACGCACGCACTCAGAGAGAGAGAGGGAGAGAGTCCATGACGCTGCCCTCTGCTGGCTTGGAGTGGTTGGGACCCTCTGTCGACGGGTCTGTAACTGTGGTTCTGTTGGGCGCCCTCTAGGGTTAGCTCTGGGCGGTGCTCAGAGACAGGGCAAATGGTGGGCGGTCTTACAGTCTTTTCAGAAATGGTTTTCTGTTTGATGTAAGCTTTGTGAGCTAAGTCTCTTAACTGTTGCGTATCCATACTGCACGGGCACGCCAGCACCCCCAGGTGGTGACTGATGGTAGGGTGCAGGTTTCGGAGGAACAGAGTTCTGAAGTTGATGTCTTCCTCCATGCCTGGGTCGTTACGTGCCCCAAAGTAAGCACGTTGCAGTCGGTTATAAAAGTTCTGTGGGGTCTCAAGTCGGGCTTGCTTGAGGTCCATGGCAGTGATGAGCCCCTGGTCTGACTCAGGATCAGAGTACTCACGAATTAGAGCTCGTCGTAGATGCCAGTAGTCCGCTTTGATCCAGTTGTCGATCCAGAAAGCTCTGTACGTCACGATTAGACGTGGCCCTGAGTAGGTACAGTCTGTCCCAGTTTGCAGGTTAAAGTCTATGTCTTTTAAGTATGCGTGGACGTCATGTCCTCCTGCCGGGTCTGGGCTGAAGGTAGGAATATTTCTGGCCAGCTTGTCAAGGTTCTTTGGCGCGCCGTGGCTGTTGACCTTGACTTCCTGGAAGGGCTTCCTTTCCTCTGCTGCTGACGGAGATTCGTGGAGACTGGTGGGTGACCTTTTAAACGGGGGGCTGTCGTCCCCCTTCGTAGCTCTTGCTTCTTGGTTAAAAGGTGCGGAGTAACTGGTCAGGGGAAACTCTGTGTTGTGTGTTTCCCCCTTCTGGTAACGTTGCACTTTATATGATTGTCTCAGTTCTCTTTGCACCATGTCAAGTTCATCTTTGAGCCCGTGTCTTTGCTGGATGAGCTCATCGATCTCGGCTTGTGCTGACTGCAAATGTTTTGCATAGGCTTTGGCTCTAGCGTCTCTGTCTTTAAGTTCATCATTGGCTCTCTCCAGGAGGGATTCGCCACGCCAAAGCTGTTCGTCGAGGTCTTTCCTGACGTCTTTCTCTGACTGTACTCGTCGGTCGGCGTCAAGACGGAGCTCCTCCAGGGTCTTTTGAAGTCTTTCTACTTCCTTTCTTTGTTCTTTGTCCGTTTCATCCTCTTTCTCTGTCTCTAGAAGCTGATCTAGACGAAGCTGGGTGAGGGCTTGGTCTCTGCGGGCCTCCTCGGCTCGAAGCTTTAGCGTTGCTGCATCCTGTTCCAGATTGGCGTAGCTCCCTTCGCTTAAACGTGCCTGAGCAATGAGGGCAAGGCTTCCGAGGATCTTGGCCACTTCTTTGTTAGAGTAGCTCTGCGTTGGATCATGTGTCATCAGCTGGTCTAGCTCGGTGCCCAGTTGCTCCTGGTTCAGCTGCCCCAGATTTCCTTGACTGGTGGCCGTTAGCGCTCCCAGCCATGTCGCTAGGTGATCCCACAGGACGGCGGGACTGGATAAACGGGACATGCTCGCTCACTGTGGACGAGAGAAGCACAGCACACACACACACACACACACAGAGAGAGAGGCCAATGCAAGCTTGTTCTAAAGCTGACGAGCTATCGTACAGGATAGATAGGAATTTTGGCTAACTGATGTAGACAGTTAGGCAGTTAGACAATTAGACAATTTAGACAATTAGGTGGGTGGTAGCCCTGGGGGGGTCACTTGGTGACCCGCTGCTCGGTCGTCACTTAACTACTTAGTTCTCCTTGGGGTCTCTTGGTGAACTGAAGGAAACACAATCAGGACAGTCCAACAGTGCTGATAGGAAAGAGCACAGTGGAAACAAACACAAAATTAATTGGTCTGTAATGAAAGGAACGTCAGCGTGCGTGCCGGAAGTGTTAGGGAAAATTAATAGGCCAAATGCTCAGGATATACTAAATTTCGGCTTATACTATGGAAGTATAAGACTTATACTATGAAGCCCAACTTAATTCAAATTACATTCAAAGCAAGTTTAAATGAAATAAAAAGCCTATAAGGAAAATCAAATAAAAGAAAGCAAATCAAAATACTATCCTATAACGATTAATCGCTAAGTGGGATTTATCCAAATAAAATAATTAATCAGAAAGGAAATAGGGAGTTAGTGGTGCGCTGACTTAGCAGGGTACAGCCACAAGGTGGCGTCCTTCCTTCCAAGTGGACTGTCTGTGGTTTAAACCTAATTTCACTTTGAGTTAGAGAAAATTATGTTTCTTTTTAACTTCAAATTCGAATAAGGGTGTTTAATCAGCGAGAAAGGAGACTTGGTTGTTGCTAGAAAAATTGTATAAATGAAACTGTGCGCAACAGTAAGCAATTAACAATTCATAGGCTCAAACTTATTTTGTTAAGGCAGAATCAAATAGCGGAGAGTGACACTATCCGAATTTATCCACACGATGGCGCTGTTGCGCCCGCCCTAGACTAGAGTTAGTTAGGCGGAAATGCTCACCAGATGGCGTTGTCTGGTTTTAGAGTCGCCCTCTGGGGTTTCACAAGCGGCGTTGCAATTTTTAGTCGCCCTCTGGCGTTCTGCAAGCGGCGTTGCAATTTTAAAGTTGCCCTCTGGCGTATTGCAAGCGGCGTTGCTATTTTTGAGTCGCCCTCTGGCGTTCTGCAAGTGGCGTTGCAATTTTAGAGTCGCCCTCTGGCATTCTGCAAACAGTTTCCTTGCTCACAATCACTCAAAATGACTTCTCGGGTACCTTTGGTGCTGGGCACGGGAAACTAAACTGGTGAATACAGGAATTTACCGTCTATCTATCATGCATTTACAAGGACTCCAATAGACATTTATCAATATGGCTGACGGTTTTCAGCATCTTTGATTCAAATGTTTTAGGTCTCAGGTCTTTGGTTAGCTAAGCCAGACTTAAACCAGGAGTTATCGTTTATCTTAACGATATAATATTATTATTAGGCCTATTATTGGACAGGGGAGTCTCGCCCTGTTCCAATCTTCCGCAATGATAGTAGATTTTCGTCGTTCAGATCATGCGGGATAACTCAACGTACATGTCTACAGACCACACCAAAATCTCATTATTTTGATGGAACATGTTTATATTGCTCGAGTTAATACCTCGTGTTGATTCTACAATACATTTGTTTGGAAATCACGCGGATGAACCATATTGCGCCTACGGCTGCAGAGGTTTTCGTGGTTTTCTGTTTCAATATTGGATTTATGTGTCGTCTATACTTTCATTAATATAATCCGGCTGTTTGTTTCAATATTGGATTTATGTGCCGTCTATACTTTCATTAATATAGGCCGGCTACTTCAACATGTTTCAGCATCTGTTTATGCTTGGGTTCGCTTTGCACGGTACCTCACAATTCAAAAACGCGCGTGCGTGATATTAATACCCCAAAAATACACAATGAATAGAATATGAATATCGTTCACACATACACAAACGTTTGAAACTTGCTCGGTAATTAACCATAAATATGTAATAACAATGACTATGAGTTTAATGTCTCGGGGAATAATTAACTCAAAAGGGATTCAATATTCAATATTCATGAATTTATGAATATAATTTGCTAGTCGTTCATTACGTTATTTAAATTTTCCGATAAGGAAAATGTTTAATTAAATACAAGTAACTCTTTACGGAATTGCTTGAAATGATGTTACTAAGTTTGTCCTGCAAATTAGTTATAGACTGTAACAAAGTTCGATAATATGAGGAAGGAAGAGGACACTCACTGTCAAAACACACTCAGTAGTGTATAGTTTCTCTCTCTCAGTATAACAATTCCGGGTCGGCACTTCCGGGTTCCGGTTTCTCAGTCTCTGGGGTTTGTGCATCAACCGTCCGTCTCTCTCTGTCTCTGGTCTCTGGTTCCACCGAGGTTTTATACCCTCTCCGCGCTCATTACTGGAACAAGAGACAGGTGTTATTAATCTGCGTCCAACCCACTCACTTACCGCTCGTCCCGCGGCTCTCTCTCCCGCTGCAGACCTCGCTGAACCACGCCCCCCTTGCCACATAGACTTTCAAATCAATTCTCAATAAGGGATTACTGCTTTACGAGTGCATAAGAAACATTAATTTTACTGATCAGGACAAATTAATATTTCATATGTTCGTACAGTTTACGTTACTAAAATAGTAGCATAAGGCAGCTTTAGGTAACGTTAGGATCGTAAGTTTCATTGACTTTGTGTATGTGGAAGAGTAACAGATTCAATTCAAAAATGTCTTTTGGAAGTTTAATAAACACAGACTAAAAATAACACTACAATTCACACAGAAAGTACATACTAAATATGCATAAAGAGAGTAGAAATATAAATAGTAAACTAAAAGAATATGTTACGTAAACGAAAAGAATGAAAAGACCAAACAGAGAGAGAGAGAGAGAGAGAGAGAGAGAGATAGAGAGATAGATAGAGAGAGAGAGAGAGAGAGAGAGAGAGAGAGAGAGAGAGAGAGAGAGAGAGAGAGAGAGAGACAGCGTTTACTTCAGTTTGTTACACAGAGCCCTCACGGAGTTAACTCGTCCCAAACGGGAATAACACAGTCTTTTTAACAGCAGCTTGGATTGTAGAAATAAGAATACTTGCTTTGGTTTTGGCTTCTCGCGTGTATGCGTGTATTCTGAGTTCAAATGTCCTGCGTGTCCGGTGGTTTTTTCCGAGGTCGGTTTAGTGTGCCGGGTCTCTTGGAAGTGTGCTGAATTCTCCTCTCTGAAGAATGCTCTCGGGGGCTGGAAAGCGGATGGCAGATTGCCTACGTCGTTGGCGACGCAATGCAAAAGGCAAAAAGTGAGGGTCACATTGGCATTTATAGATCAGGTAGAGCAACGCCCATTTCCTGGATGGTCCAATCGATCAGAGCGTTTTTGGCGCGAAACAAAGTTCTTTGTTCAGCTTAGTTCCTCCTCTTGGCTCTTATCCGGGGAAGATATGCTCATGCATTTTTCTTTACAACGCTGGTATTTTTGTAATAATGCATGTTCTGTAAATTCTTTTACAAGATTCGGTACTATCGCATTTTTCTGATTACAAGGATACCATGGATCATAAGTCTGAGATCTGGGAATACACAAATACAGGCTTTCCACTGTCTGTTGGCCTACACAGCTTGAGTTACATTCATATAATCCTCCTAATTATTTCAGACACATATAAAAACACAAGCAGAAAAGCATACATTTAATACGTTTTTGGGGTGGCTTTTAATCATACATTCCTCTGATACTGGTGGAGCTCTATGGGTATGTGTGTGTGGGGTGTCAGATATCGTGCAGGGCCATTTGGGAGGCAATAAAAGTCACTACGGAGCCTGCTTGTTGTCTCCCAAGGGAGATCAAAGAGTGGTCTTCAGACATCGTGGTGCCATTTTCGGTCATCAATCGTATTAACATGATCTGATAACGCGCCTCACGAGAGGCGAGAGCCATCTGGCCGTTTGCCAGATGAACAGACATTGTCATTGTGGCTACAGAGAATTCATCAGCAGGTCAACTGAGAGAGAGCCCACTTTTGAAAAAGTGTGAAAGCCCTTAGCAGCGCAAAGTTACAAACTGTTCTTTTCTGAATGCACTTTTCTGAAAGATATAACCTATTGTAGTGCAGTGATGGGAATAAAGGCATTATAGATAAACGGCGTTACTAACAGCGTTACTAATAGCGTTACTAACGAGTAATCAAACTAAACAATGTTTATTAACAAAGATTCGGGCGGAGGGCTTTCAGATAATTCACACAGGTGGAGAGCACTCAGCTAATCAACAAGAGGAGTATATATACACGCAGCAGTCTTACCTCTGTTCTGTTGACAGTTTATCAGCATTCCTCCTCCACCCCTTCTCCCCATTTGTTCTTTTAGTTCTAACCACTTACACAAAGTTCTCCACATTTTGTTCTTTTAGTTCTAACCACTTACAACTCTGGGTTCGGGCCAAGTTCGAGCTCGAATCCCTCCCCCCGGACAGCACGCCAAATACGCATTAATATTACTCTATAAAATTATATGTAAGTGTGAACTCGTGAATTACTGTTTTCCCCATTACAACGCTGTTCCCTTTCGAGAGTTCTCTCGTATTGCGTTTGCTAACTCTAAGGGGAATTTTTTTTTCGAGATAATGAAACAAAATTGTTATCCTAAAAATTACCGTGTAACACGCAGTGCAGCTGCACAGCTCTCAGCAGGAAGCTGCTGCGTGCTGATTGGCTGTGCCGCTGCAACTGCAGCAACCTATGGCAAGGCTGCTGGGCGGGACGGACCAATCAGGTCCTTCTAAATTCCCGCCACAAGGGGCAACATAATTTGCATAGCCAAGGGTATATAACCCCCTGTCTCGCCAGGTTAATCAGATTAATTCTTCTTCAGAGACTCACCTCGCTGAGCTCTGGATCAAAGCCTGCCGTCGACGCGCACACAGTGAAACTCTGCAGCCTGAGGACGTCGGACTTTTCGCCTTCAGCCTGCCTTCCAGCTGCGCCATCCGACACATATCCTTTTTATTACCTTTCAGATATGCCTCTTTCCTGCGCCTCATGGAGAGGTTTTCTCGTGGACGAGGATCAACACATCATCTGCGCCTTATGTCTCGGACGAGACCAAGCGCAGGCTGCACTCAACCAGGGCCGCTGCCCGGAGTGCGACGAACTAGCGCTGCAGACCCTTCGGGTTCGGCTCACCAGCTTCGACCTGAATCCTGTCCCTTGCTCTCAGCCTCTCGAGCCATGGAAAACGTTTGACGGCTGCTCGTTTGACGGCTGCTGCTGTTTCATTCAGCAGACCGCAGGAGGAGGAGGATGACAGTATTTCTATTGCTGCATCTGAAAGCGGGTGGTCGTATACCATCTTGGAGCACACCACTTCGACACGGACTGCTAGCGGCGGCAGTGGACCTCAGTGGACGCTGAGCTTATACGCCTGCTCACGAAGGCCGTGGATGACCTCGGCATTGACTGGTCGCATCCCGGGGAGCCCAAGAGAAGCAGACTGGACGAGTGGTTTTTCGTAAAACCGTCGCCAACTGACCGCTCAAAAGCCCACTCCCTTCTTCCCGGAAGTCTACGAGCAACTAGTTAAATCGTGGAAGACGCCATTTTCTTCTCACGCCAAATCCTCCTTTCTCCAGTGCTCTCAGTGGTTGATGGCGCTCAGAAAAAAGGGAAAAAGAGGAAGCTGTCGCTGCACACCTTTGCCCGCCCTCTGCCAGAGGATGGCAGTCAAAGGCTGTGCACCCTTCAAAGGCTTGCCGCACCACTTCCAACCTCGCCGGTCGAGCATACGCCTCCGCCGGCCAGGCGGCCTCAGTGCTACACTCCATGGCGGTGCTTCAGGTCTTCCAGGCCAAACTCCTCCGTTCCCTGGATGAGTCTGTCTCTGATAATGAGGATCTAAAGGATCTGCGCGGCACCACTGACTTGGCCCTGCGCGCCACCAAGGCCAACATTCAGGCGATTGGCAGATATATGGCCAACTTGACGTGTTGGAGCATCATTTGTGGCTCAACCTAACTGAGATGAAAGACTCGGACAAGACCGCTTTCCTGGACGCGCCTATGTCGCCTTCAGGACTATTCGGTCCCTCCGTGGTTGGGTTCACGGAACACTTTGCCTAAATGCAACATTTCCTGCCCAAGCGTTCCAGCTCCTCTGCTAGCCGTCACTCTAAGGCTGGACCAGCCCAGCCCACCAAGACGGCGCAACCAGCTAACCAGCCTTGCGTGGTGTTTAAGCTCAGACAGCGCTCCTGCTCTACAAGCCGCAGCAGACTGCCGGAGCGTCGAGGCCCCCGACCCAGCATTGCGTCTAAACCTGAGCTGCCGAAGCCGTCCTAGCCAGAGACACAAACAGAAGGGGGATAATACCCGCTTCGGCCGGTTTATTCCAAAACGTTCCCTAGCTCCCTTCTATCAGGTGGCGGGGAACATCACATACACAGCCAACGAGCCCGCAAGCAAACGCGCTTGCCTGTACTAAAATGCTGCTTTCACTGCAACCCATATGGGTCACAAAAAGAGCATTTTCTCTGTAGGCAGTGTGCCAGCATTAAAGCATGTACCCCTACACTCAATCACTCCCCCATGTTCCCCAG
This sequence comes from Pseudorasbora parva, assembly GCF_024679245.1. Classification (NCBI taxonomy): domain Eukaryota; kingdom Metazoa; phylum Chordata; class Actinopteri; order Cypriniformes; family Gobionidae; genus Pseudorasbora; species Pseudorasbora parva. The sequence goes on from NC_090175.1 coordinate 31,521,300, forward strand.
GTCCCTGCACTCAGGTGGATGGAAACACTATCCTCACAGCCAAAGAGACCGTGCTCAAACGCACTCGTCTGTACACAAGCACCAACATCCCATGTCCCCTGGCCCCCTGTACTCAGGCGGCAGGAAACAATTTCCTCATAAGTGCCACTCTAACGCAACATTATCAGGCCACCGAGTCCCTGTTACTCAGTGACTCGACTCACAAATTAATTCAGCCCCTGACTTTGAAGGCCGAGGCATTTCAAAATGGGTGTTGAACATAATAAAACAAGGTTACTCACTACAGTTTGCTTGCAGACCACCGCACTTTTGCGCCGTGGAAAAGACAACATTGAGAAGCGACACAAGTCACGTGCTTCGAACTGAGATATCAAAACTGTTAATGAAAGGGACGGTGGAAGCCATACACCCCTCACAGAGCGAGTCGGGCTTTTACAGTCATTACTTCCTTGTACCAAAAAAGGACGGTGGTCTCAGACCCATCCTAGATCTCAGACATTTGAACAAAGCCCTTATGAAGCGCCCAGAATGTTGAGAATGAAACAAATCATCGCGCACATTTGCCCGGGAGATTAGTTTTTCACTGTGGATCTAGAGGATGCCTATTTCCACACACAGATAGCCCCTAATCACAGGCCATTCTTGAGATTCACCTTCGAGGGGAAAGTATACCGATACAGGGTTCTACCCTTTGGTCTATCTCTGGCCCCCCGCACATTTACGAAGTGCATGGAAGCTGCGCTAACCCCGCTGAGGCTTCGGGGAATGAGAATTCTCAACTATCTCGATGACTGGCTCATTATAGCTCAGTCAGAGATGGAGTATTAAACCACAGATCTTGGCTTCTCAACCATTTAGAACCATTTAGGCTTGGGCCTCAGAATCAACGTGAGCAAAGAGCTCATTGTCTCCCACACAAAACGTTTAGTTTCTGGGAACAGTATTGGACTCACTGCAGATGAACGCGTGACTGAGGTCACAGCGCACGCTCTCTGTTCAGAACCGAGTGGTTTCCCTCAGGTCTGTTGCACTCACTCCTCTCAAACACTTTCAGAGGATGTTGGGTCTCATGGCCTCGGCGGCACCAGTTCTCAGACTAGGTCTGTTACACACTGCTACAGCGCTGGCTGAATCGCCGCATTCTAGTTCACGCATGGCTCTCGGGCCGATTACAAATCAAGGTAGATCACAGATGTGTGTTGGCTCTGGCTCCTTGGAAAGATCCCATCTGGTATCAGATGGGCGTGAGCTTGGGCACTGTTACGAAGGGGAAAGTTATCTCGACAGATGCATCCAACCTAGATTGGGGAGCCCTCCACGAGGGCAGGCTGGTTAATATGTCGGGCTAATATATCGGGACTCATGATATCATGTTACAGGCTCACTTAGGTCGCTTTGGGTATGGTGTCTCCGGGCTTCAAAGCCTTAAGCAAGCACAGCGTTTTGCATTGGTTCCCCATAGCATTAGCAAACGCAATACGAGAGAACGGCTCGGGTTATGTATATAACCCTTGTTCCCTGAGAGGGAACGAGCACTGCGTCGGAACGACGAAATGGGGATGCTCCCTAAGGATCAGCGGCTCTGAAGTCTGAATAGAAACTAGACCAATCCGATTGGCGTGCGTGATGACGTCATTGTGACGGCGTACCCGGAAGTATAAAAGGGGAGCCGGCGCATAATGGCGGCAGTTTTTTGGTCTGAAGCATGCGCTCCAGGCGTGCCGAGGTGTGGCGGTGCGACGCAGTGCTCGTTCCCTCTCAGGGAACAAGGGTTATATACATAACCCGAGCCGTTCCCTTTATCGAGGGAACTTCACACTGCGTCGGAACGACGAAATGGGGATGAGTACCCACTAGGCCACACCGAGGGTAGCGCCTGCCCAAGTGTGAAGCCGGAGACCGGGCACAACTAGGACTGGAGCACCCTAGCGCCAGGCGTCGCAGGGAGATCTAGGCTGTAAAATCTGATAAAAGTGTGCGGGGTGGCCCACCCAGCCGCCTCACAGATATCCTGCAAGGGGACCCCAGAAAGGAGGGCCACTGAAGAGGCCATGCCTCTGGTGGAATGAGCCCTTACGGCCAAGGGTGAAGGCAAACTGCGCACCCGATAGGCCATGGTTATTGCCTGGACAATCCAATTACTGATTGTCTGAGTAGAAGCAGGCAACCCTTTCTTAGGTGAACCGAAGCACACTAACAGCTGCTGAGATCTCCTCCATTGTGCAGACTTCTCCAAATAAACTCTAAGTGCCCGAACCGGGCAGAGTAGGTGAAGTCTCCCTTCTTCCGCCGTCACATGAGGCGGAGGATGAAATGCCTGTAGAACCAGTGACCTGACCACCCTAGATGGGACCTTAGGTACGTAACCCGGCCTAGGATGTAAAATAGCCTTTACTCCACCCGGGGCAAACTCCAGGCAAGTTGGCGTTACCGCCAAGGCCTGGAGATCTCCCACTCTCCTAAGAGAGGTAATAGCGAGGAGAAAAGCTACTTTAAAGGTCAGGTGTTTTTGTTCCGCCAGCTCCAATGGCTCGAAGGGGGCCTCAGCCAACCTCCGAGAACCACTGCCAAGTCCCAAGTAGGAACTCTGGACTGAGCCACAGGCCTCATCCTCCGAGCCCCACGGAGGAACTGTACAACCAGCTGGTGCCTACCCAAAGGCCCATCACCCAGAGGTGTGTGGAAAGCCGCAATGGCAGCCACGTACACCTTGAGTGTGGACGGGGTCAGACCCGCAGAGAAACGATCTTGGAGGAACTCCAGCACTGAAGCCACCGGGCAGTTAACTGGGTCCACCTCACGTTCCCCGCACCAAGTGGAAAAGACATTCCACTTGAGGCTGTACAGTCTCCTGGTAGATGGAGCCCTGGAGCTGAGTAAGGTCTCTACCACCCCTGCCGACAGGCCAGCCTCTAGGTACCTGGCCCCATCAGGGGCCAGACCCAAAGGTTCCAAATCTCCGGTCGGGGGTGAAATATCGTGCCCGCCGCCTGAGACAGGAGATCCCTCCTCAGAGGAATCTGCCATGGTTGACCTGCCAGCAGAGCTATGATAACTGAGAACCAAACTCGGGTCGGCCAACGGGGCGCCACTAGAAGTAGGCTGACCCCCTGTTGACGAACCCTCTCCAGGACTCCCGGGAGCAGAGCGATCGGGGGAAATGCGTACAGATGCAGCCTCGGCCACGTCTGCACCATGGCATCCAACCCCAGCGGGGCTGGATGCGTGAGGGAAAACCACAGTGGACAGTGGGACGTCTCTCGAGACGCAAACAGGTCCACTTCCACTGGGCCGAACCTCTCGCACATGGCCTCCACCACCTCGGGATGGAGCCGCCACTCCCCGGGCCTCAGCCCCTGCCTTGACAGGATGTCTGCTCCCTGATTTTGGACCCCCGGGACATACATTGCCCTAATGGACAACAGTTTCCCTTGGGACCACAGAAGAATTAGATGCGCCAATACGCACAGAGGGCGCGATCTCAACCCTCCCTGGTGATTGAGGTACGCTACGACAGCCGTATTGTCTGTCCGTACCAGGACATGTTGGCCGCGGAGGTCCGGGAAAAAGCTCCTAGAGCTTTGTAGACCGCCATCATCTCCAGGCAGTTTATGTGCCAGGAGGAATGACGGCCCTCCCACGGGCCCCTCGCAAGCGGCCGTCCATGACCGCGCCTCAACCAGTGAGGGAGGCGTCTGTTGAAACGGATTCCCGGCAACAGGACGCTCCAAACACTGGCCCCTGGGCAGAAACCAAGGTTTCCTCCATATGACTGGGGAACGAAGGCATCTGCGCGTTACCCTGATCATACGGAACGAATTCCCTCTGGGGGAATTCCCCTTGGTTTTCAGCCACCACTGGAGGGGTCTCATGTGTAGCAGGCCGAACGGTATCACGTTGGACGCTGCTGCCATGTGCCCCAGCACTCTCTGAAAGTGCTTCACAGTGGTGTGCTTAACAGTGAGGCCGAAGGGAAGAACCCGATATTGGTACGCCTCGCCCCCGAAAGCGAACCTCAGGCCTCCTGTGGGCAGGAAGGATGGAGATATGAAATATGCATCTTTAGATACATCGTGACGAACCAGTTCCTCGAACTGGATCTGACTCACGATGGGATAGTGAGCATCTTGAACCTGAATCTCCTCAGAGAACGGTTCAAGTACCTCCGACGCACCCTTCCATCCTCTTTGGGAACCATGAAGTAGCGACCGTAAAGCCGGACTCCCTGTCTGGCGGAGGGATACACTATATAGCCTCCTTTACCATCAGGGAGCACACCTCCTGTTCCCTAACCTGCCACTGGGCTGGGCACACCACTATTCAGGCCACACCGATGAACCCCGGTGGTGGAACGCTGAACTGCAGTCTCTACCCTTTGCCCAAGGTACACAGGGCCCCAGCAGATATATTCGGGAGCATAACCATGCGCCGAGATATTCTACTAGGGGAACCAGCCTCTCAAGGCTGGTCCCTGGTACCCACCGAACCTCCTGCCCGACCCCCTGAAGCGGCCACCCGGCAGGGCTTAGTCGGGGAGGATTTTCGGTGTGCGAACGCGTTCGCTGCCCAGCCGAAGTCTCCCTAGAGGCGGCTAGAGTAGCATGCGTTCGCAGGAAGTCAATGTGGCCCGAGCGTCATAGACGGCGGATCGCAGCATCGACTTCCAGAAAACTCCACAGAGGAGGCGACCTCAATCGCTCCTCTGGAGAGGGGGCTGGCCAGCAGGCCACTGGGCTGGGCATACCACCATTCAGACCACACCGATGACTTCGGTATTGGAACACTGAACTGCAGTCTGCACCCTTTGCCCATGGTACACAGGGCCCAAGCAGATATATTAGGAGCATAATGACTATGCGCTGATATATCCTACTAGGGGAACCAGCCTCTCAAGGCTGGTCTCTGGTACCCACCGAGCCTCCTGCCCGACCCCCTGAAGCGGCCACCCGGCAGGGCTTAGTCGGGGAGGATTTTCGGTGTGCGAACACGTTTGCTGCCCAGCTGCAGTCTTTCTAGAGGCGGCTAGAGCAGCATGCGTTCGCTGGAAGCCAATGTGGCCCGAGCGTCGTAGACGGCGGATCGCAGCATCGACTTCCAGAAGACTCCACAGAGGAGGCGACCTCGATCGCTCCCCGGGAGCAATAAATATACAAGCGAACACAATTTGGATGATAGGTTGAAATACCTAACCCCTCAAAGTCAGATAAATCCCATTTAATTGCACATATGCGGCACCCTGCACTTGGAATCAGCTGCAAAATGTGCTGAATCTTAAGGAGCCGGTTTCATTGGTTGCTTTCAAATTACTTTTAAAAAACATGGAAGCTACACATACTGGCTGTAGATGTTATGACTGACCCAATTATGACGGAAGATCATTGCCGTTGTTTATCGTTTGCGATAATATGTGAAATTCTGATTTCTTATGACTTTATAATTATTTATTACTTGTACAAATTGTTATATGTTGATGTCATATGTTATATGTTTTTATGTCTGAAACCTTGTTAAATGTGCTGCTGCCTCTCTTGGCCAGGACACTCTTGGAAAAGAGATTTTTAATCTCAATGAGTCTTTTCTGGTTAAATAAAGGTATAATAACAGAATTAAATGCCACCAAAACACCCAAATAGTGAACACAACTGGGATGATAGGCTGATAATCCAACTCCTCAAAGTTAGATAAATCCCATTTAATTCCTCAGAAATAAATGCCACCATAATCACCCATCACGTGAACATGCTGAATGATAGGCTGAATAGACATATCTAACTCCTCAAAGTCAGATAATGTTTAATTTAAATTCTTTCTCAGAATTAATGCAGCCCTAATCACCAGACCATACTGTTTAAATATGTATTCAACTACTCGTCATCTACCCGCTGCCTCAGCAACGCGAGATTCGAATCGTTCCCAACATATTTGGCTTTCATCCCTCGAGATGAAAGACCACAGGCGCGTGGCTGAAACACTCGAAACGCACGTTTCTGTATGCTACGAGCATTTCTCAATGACCACAGCCAGCACCCTCAGGAGCTGACTGCAAGCCTCGCTAAACAGTATCACATGTACACATATAGCGTGTGTTCACTTCTGTTGCAGATCCTTAATGCACGCGCTGCCTCGGCAACGCGAGATCGAGCCTGCATTATAAGGTGGCGAGCTCTCGTTTGCTTCACTCCGTCGACGCTGAGCACATCTAATTCCTCGGAATCAGTTTGCTCAAGCATCTGGTTCTCCCTCCCGGGGAAGAGCCGCATCGCGGGCTTCCGCACGGGAACGGAGAACACCGGGTTACTACAGGCAGCCCCCTCGGGGACTGCCTGAGCACCTTATTTTATGAATGAAGCAGTGTGTATGGTGTTTTAACGTCACCCGCCTCGATGCTGAGCACATCTAATTCCTCAGAATCAGACAGCTCAAGCATCAGACCCTCCAACCCGGAGGAAGATGCCGCCAAGCGGGCTTCCACACGGGGAGGAAGATCGTCGGAACTGTCAGAGGAGGATTGGGAAAGTGCCGCGGCAGTCCCGAAACCCTCTGACAAGTCCCGCTGTGAGCCCCATGATCTGCGACGCCGAGCCGCCTCAGCGACCGCGGGTCCAGAAACACGGGGCTCACGAGGCTGGCCGGTCTCATCGAACACGGCCAGCCGAGAGCGGAGCAGTCTGAGTGTCAGCCACTCACAGTATTCACAGGCGGCTCCCTCGAGAGCCGCCCGAGCGTGCTGAACACCCAGACACTGCACACAAAGCATGTGTGTATCCGAGCCCGAGATGTAACGAGGGCAAGGATGCACACACTGCTTGAATTCTCTCTCCATTCTCACTTTATTAAACTAGTCAAACACACTCTCAATCGCAACTGGACAAACAACAGTAAATAGACAGACAATGTAACACAGAGCGCCTGCTGAAGAGCAAAGACTGCCGCCATTATGCGCCGGCTCCCCTTTTATACTTCCGGGTACGCCGTCACAATGACGTCATCACGCACGCCAATCGGATTGGTCTAGTTTCTATTCAGACTTCAGAGCCGCTGATGCTTAGGGAGCATCCCCATTTCGTCGTTCCGACGCAGTGTGAAGTTCCCTCGATAAAGGGAACTCTCGAAAGGGAACCCTTCGGTTACTAACGTAACCTCAGTTCCCTGAGAAGAGGGAACGAGTATTGAGTTTGCTTGCCGTGCTTCACTTCTCAGGAGTCGCTTTAGTCGATTAACCTGACTAACCTGGTGAGACAGGGGGTTATATACCCTTGGCTATGCAAATTGGTCCGTCCCGCCCAGCGGCCTCGCCATAGGTTGCTGCAGTTGCAGCGGCACAGCCAATCAGCACGCAGCAGCTTCCTGCTGAGAGCTGTGCAGCTGCACTGCGTGTTACATGGTACTTTTTAGGATAAAAATTTTGTTTCAATATCTGGAGGAAGAGAATTCCCCTTTTTCACAGCGAACCAAGGTTACGTTAGTAACCGAAGCGTTACCGTTACTGAGAATAAAATGTGGCGTTACAATAATTGAGCTCACTGAAGCGGTTTTATTCTGATCAGGCGCGCTCTCTGTCAGCGGACATGCAACCGGTGTGTATGTGTGTGGGTGTGTGCGTACGCATGGTGGGGGGTGGGTGTTGTACACATAACGGAATATGATAGGTGGGTGGGAGACAACAACAACTGATGATGATTCATGATTGGCTTAGGTAGACACATACGCACATGCGATGTCGCTATCGCACACACCAATGACCAGGAGTCAGAGCGATGGCATGTCCAATGACTTCAAAGGTAGCTTTCGCAAACTGGAAGTATAAGCACTACTTTTCTAGCCTAGAAATCTAGACGCACCCTAGCGGCAGCAAATTTAATTTGCCCGCAAGTGTGGTCTAGCAACTCTCAATTCCTATCTGAGCTGTATTCCTCAGAATCTGGACGGCCCAATCACATCGTGTAGGCTATAGAGTCAGCGGGCGGGGCCATAATGACAACGGCCGAGTTGCGTTTGCGTGCTTCTAGTTACACAGTCTTCTAGTAAACACAGAAACTGGCAAACGGCGGCGGTCTTTCGAATCAGCTCTGCCCGCGCCTCCGGAAGACTTGGAGTTAAGCTTTCCTCTGAGAAAAGAACAAAGAACGACACTGAAGTCATTCTTAAAAGGGGAAGATGTGTTCGGAGTTTAGCCGACCGGATACGAATGTTTAATCAGTCAGCGAGCTCCCCTTCACCATCGTTGCTCCGGTTGGTGTAGCGCTATCCTATCGCGTGCAAAGGGAGTTTGAAAGACAACCGTTTATCCCGCCCCTCGGATTGAGCCCTGTCTATGGTGAGTTTCCAGACTAAACATCTTGATGTGGGTCTGGCTTGTCAGGCTACTACTTTTCCCTTGTTGAGGTGAAAGGTAAGAATGTTTATGTAATGTGCAACTTATGCCCAGGAAGAGTCTCTCCACGTCAGTGGCATGTAATTCTAATCTTATAAAGCACTTCACATTGTTACATGCCACCACAAAATTAGTGGCTAAGAATGCAAAGGATATCGTGAGCTCCGCTACCAAAGGACGAGATAGAGCCATGACATTAAAGACACCAAAACTAGGTTTTTCTACACCGCAAACTCTTATCACCTAGACAGAATTTAACTAATTAATATCTAGATATATAGTTGAGGACATGCTGCCTTTGTTGACAGTTGAGTCGGATTCTTTCTGAGAAATCATTGCGAAAATACCTGCGAGAGAGTGGGTAAGCCCGCCATACAAACAAGGCTTGAGAACACTTGTTAAACTGTTTACTTTTCTGAGGAAGAAAATACTTCAAGTAGGTTGATACTATTAGTATCATTAGTATTAGTATTAGATACTATTAAATACTTCAGTTTTTAAATATTAATTTGCACTACAAGGAGTCTAGGCTATGTAGGCTAATATGTGACCCCGTCTGTAAAACCTCGGCTAAAAGTTAAGTAAAATTTAATTATGAGATTTTGATTGTCAAAGTGCCATAGCCATAAAAATTACGAAAATAGGTAATTTGTGTTTATTGCTGTAAATGATAAATTATACCAAGGGGTTTGAGATACAATACTCAATTTTTAATTCATAACATTATAAATACTGAAATTAGTGATTTTATTGACACTACACTTTATACTTTTGCACAAAAAAAATATCGGATGCGGGCTCCCTAAACGTCGATTTTAATCATCTCAGGGGGTTTTCATCACAACAAGACCAGCTGATTCGTATGCTAGATCGGTTCAGGAATTTATTTATTTTTTACCATTAGGAAGAGAAAGACATTAATATTAATCGGCACGAGAGGAAATCAGGTCATTGCGACTTAAGCCGGTTTCAGATGTCTGGCGAGATATTTTCATTTCATCACCAATATTTTAATATTTTCTTCTTTGTTTTGTATCTTAACATTGTGCCAATAATAACCATCTTAATTTAAAGTCCTATTAGGCCTGCTATGGGTCTATTTAAAACATGTTGTGGATGGTGGTGCGTCAGATTAATGGAGTGTTTCCCAACCGGGGTGCACGGGGTGCCGCGTAAAAGGTTTCAGCACACACTTGCATCGCGGTTCATCTCACATCTGATGACGCATCTTTAATATAGGTTGTAACTTGAAAATAATGCTTTATGTATGTTTCTGTCGATGAATACACATGCTGGCTCCTCAGTTATACATTACAACGACAGCGATAATAAAAGAAAAACGTGGGCAAACGGTCTCTCTTAGTAAACTTTGTTCAATGCATGTGAGTGCTGTCATATCTTCGAATATGAATAGGGGTGTAGAGCCAGAAGACGCGATTGAGAACTCACGTGTGATCGCGATGTGAGAAGATTTGTCTCTGTGCGGTCATCCGAAAGCGCGCACATGCACGTCTCAGCGCGCAACTATTGAGTTCTCTTTCAAGTCTTGCACTTGAACGGACAAACTCACACAAGAAGTAGCCTATGTCAACATGTCCATCTTGCTGAGTATCCAAGCAGACAATCACTCACTGCTCTTGATTGAATAGCTTTTGTAAGTTTAATGAGGATTAATATTTAATTTAAACAGTTAAATCTGCAGTAATTTTTCATTTGATTACTTTATTCAATTTATTTACCTAAAACTAATGTTAGACCTACCTGACAAGAAAAGAAAAAAGCATTATTTTATTATCTTTTCTCAATAGTAATTATTTGTGCTGCTGCTTGTATTTAAGTTATTTGTTCTTTTCTTTATTTTTAATTGACAGTAGTCCTTTTTTCCATAAACATAGCAAATACCGAACCATACAGAAACCGTGAACCTGAAACTGTGAACCTAAAACCTAAAACCGAATCGTGAGCAATCTGTACCGTTACACCCCTAGCGTTACGTATGTGAGGGGGTGCCACAAAATTTAGAACATTTTCAGAGGGCGCCATGACTGAAAAAAGGTTGGGAAACACTGGATTAGTGAATTAAGTTATCTAGGCTATTTGACATGGCAGCACTTAAACGCGAGCAGGAACAGAAAATAGCTGATTGCTTAAACAACTTTTCCCATATTAATCCCGGTGGAATTACCCCGAATAATGATATAACCAGGTTTATTGAAGAAAGTGCAGGTTGAGGGTAGATGAGGGTAAATAAATGATGACAGAATTTTCATTTTTGGGTGAACTATCCCTCTCTTTATTTTTACGCCTGTAATGTAGCCTACTTAATGTAGCCCAGTAAAATAATTTAAGTTAGAGATTTTCTACATAAATGAAATATATTAATTAATTTATATATTAATGACTTTTTCCATGGATATTTAATTCTATTAATAAAGTTATACAAATAATTTCAATTAATTGACTTGGTAATTGTTGATACAATCAAGCTCTTGTACCCCCAATTCGTTTGAATGTTTTTGTGCTTTTTGGACATACGCATCATAATAAATAGGCCTGTTTTACAAACCTTTAAGAATTTTCCCATAAATGTGTCATATATCACTGAAAATGGGAGAATCTCAGCTTTAATGTGGTATATAGCTCATATGCAGGATAATTATGCATCAAATGTGTTGCAGTTTTAAAAATCAGCTTGTGTTTACATTGGAATTTCTCAAAAACATGATTTTCTGAGCCCGAAATTCAGCAAATCTTTAACATAGCAATACTCAGTTAATATAAGAGATATCAAGGTTATATTTTAACAGAATTTTCGTTACATTATGTAGGATGATTTTATGTAGAAAACAGTGAATCACAAAAAAATGACTTTAGGAGGGTTTTCACAGACTGGGTCACATAAATTTTTTTTAATAATTATTTTCTATTTTTGGTAGACTTTTTTAAGAAGCATAATTTATTTTTAGATTGGGGTCTGTGCAATACATATTACAGTTATAAACAATCTATTTTGTTTTATTGTTTCACTATAGTACTGATATTTACAGTAATGTATTGAATTTGATAGGTGTCTCTTACATTGTCTCACATCAACAGCAATTAAAATAGTGTAGATTAGTGTACAATCTTTTATAATAATCATTTATTTTATTTAGTGTCCATTTCATTCATTTAACATTTAATATTGGGGGCTTTCAATTTATTTGATATGTTTGAGCATTTAGAGAAAGTGTAACACAGTAGTTACTTTCCTGGTAATTAGTTACTTTTATAATGATGTAACTGAGTTCCTAATTGAGTTACTATTTGTGATAAGTAACTAGTAACTATAACTAATTACTTTTTTTAAAGTAATTTGACCAACACTGGTGTTGTGTAATAAAGGCTTGATTTATTCATTTATTTAAAGCTGCAGTCCGTAACTTTTTGCACTCTAGTGGTTAATAAAAAGAACTGCGTGCATCTTGCGGAAGAACATTGCAGCCTGAGATACTTCTCTCTGTTAATGTCTATGGCGGATCATGCAGGGACTGTGCTCCTCCGCAGCAGTACCTACCAGTCTGGCCTGAAATAGTCCCAATATAAATACTTATTATAAGTGTACCATAATGATTCAGGGTAAGACAAAAACATGGTTTGGAAAATGGATTCATGTTGTACATTCTCATTATATAATTTTGTGTAAATCTTGAACACAAAAAAAAGTTATGGACAGCAGCTTTAATTTTGTTTTCTTAAAGGGGGGGGGGTGAAATGCTGTTTCATGCATACTGAGCTTTTTACACTGTTAAAGACTTGGATTCCCATCCTAAACATAGACAAAGTTTCAAAAACTAATGTTGGACATTTGATGGAGTATTTCTGTGTTAAAAATACTCCTTCCAGTTTCTCACAAGTTTCGGAGAGTTTTTTTCGAGTATGGGTCCACTTGACGTTAATAAAACGGAAGGTCCTTGTATGGGCCGTACAGGCTCTTTTCCCGGTAGGGTGCGCGCGCGTGTCACTAGAGCGAGAGAGAGGATATGCACGGCTGTAAACACTGCTCTCCCGCTGCGCTCCACTTTATTTCTATGGGTGACGTCGAGCGACTTCAACACTTCAGCACAGCATTCCGGGAAGGCAGCGCTACATTTGAACCGATTTGAACGCAGAAATTACGGGAAGCTTCAAAGCATCGCTTCAGTCCCGTCTCAGTCACGCCGAATAGCCCAGCCTGGAAACGTGTTCGCTCGGCGTCCAATATATTGGCCATAGATGTCTCTCCTGGACCACAGCAGTGGACATCACCCGGCCCAGTTGCCTCACCACAGAGCGCTCCACCGGGGGAATCCCAGTGTACCCTCTGGACACCACCCCATCGAGGGCGGAGAAGGCAGAAGAGGTTGCCAAACGCTCCCGAGAGGACCGCGGGGCCCTCCACGAGTGCGCAATCTCTTCATGCACCTCCGGGAAGAAAGGAATTGAGGGCACGGCAGGACGGATGTCCTGACATGGGGCACCCAAAAAACAATTGTCCAGATGCGAGCGCTCAGGTCAGGGCGAAGGGTTCCACTCCAACCCAACAACCAAGCATGGCTATGAACTCCGGGTCCGACTCGGGCAAGGCTGCCACACCCGAGGGCGGCAGCACAGCTAAATCCTCATCCTCGGGGGACTCTAGCCCACCTTGTGATGCGGCTACCAACATCTCGTCGTCCTCTGGAACGCCGAACGAATCTCGCGGAGCGGCTGAAGCCGAGGCCATGGGTTCCATCACAACGCTTCCGGGTTCCAGTGCAACAAAGGGGGGTGTGGGCCGAGGCATGAGCGTCGGAGCTGTATTCCACACCATCACTCTCAGGTCACCCTGGCCATCAGCCGAAGTGACCCCTCGCGTAGAGACAGAGTGGCAGAGGGCCACTCCGGCGGCCGCACGGAGCTCATTGGAGATGGCCATATTACCGCAGTGGGAACACGACTCATCCACAAGCGCCGCCTGAGCGTGCTGAAAGCCCAAACATATCAGGCAGTTCAAGTGCCTATCAGAAGGCGGCAGAGACCGGCCACACCCAGAAGCAGACGGGCGAGACATCCTGAAAAGGACGTCCCACGTGTGAGCTCTTTTTGTGAGAGGATAACCTCGCAGTTGATGCCGAAGCGCCCAGGGACCACACACCAACTGGATACCGTATCCTCTGACCAGCAGGCAGGAAGTATGCGATCGCTGGAACGTGCCGTTGACACCAACACCGACTGGAAGGTCTTGTTGTCTCGAAGAACTGACAGTTAACTCAGAAGGCTTTTGGAGTGAAGAGGCTCCGAAGCAGAAACATAATGTTATCATGCCAGCTACTTTCTTATATACCCATGTGGGTAGGCAGAGTTACGCATGCAAATCTTGCATGCCCATGGCATTGGTAATGCCATTGGGCGTTTTCTAGATCTCGAAGTTGATAGGCTTCTAAGCGAAAACCCCTATTTGTCAGTCACTGACATTACTCGGAGTGACTGAAAGAAAGGGAACTCCAAGTACCATACAAAACTAAATAGTGTGTCTAATGACAAAGGTTAATATTATTTTGTATTACAAAATACAGCCGTAGATACGCACCTTCTTGCAAACGTCACCTTTTCCACCATATATGTTAAAACGACTTCATTTTGTAAAAAAATTATTTATATATTTATATTTTTGAGAACAGAAGTAGGCCTATAATGTTTTTGCATGCTTGTATTTCTGAGTACATCACAATCACTGCGTCACCTACATTGTGACCTACATTATATAAACATGCAATATCGTTGTCGGAAAAAAGAGTCCGTCCCCCATCTAGTCCGGGGGGGGGGGGGGGGGGGTGACTAGATGGGGGACGGACTCTTTTTTTCGACAAAAAAAAAAAGAGCACAACTGATCAACTGATCCAATCTTCTCATTCTTTATTATTAACAGTTCTTCAACATGCATGGTTCTTCTGAACATAAACTGTTTTTCTGTTTATATAGGCTTCTCTTGCCTACTCGTTTTTTATTTTTTATATTGCAATATATTTGTGAGATTTTTGGATCTGGTTATCCTTCGTCCTTCCCACCTATCTATTACCAACAGGTGTGTGATGGTAATTGGTAGCCTGACAAGCCAGACCCACATCAAGATGTTTGGTCTGGAGACTCACCATTGACAGGGCTCAATCCGAGGGGCGGGATAAACGGTTGTCTTTCAAACTCTTTCTGCACGCGATAGGATAGAGCTACCAGTGCTACAACCAACCAGAGCAACGAAGGTGAAGCAGAGCTGGTTGGTAGATTAAACATTCGCCGTATCCGGTCGGCAAAACTCAGAACACATCTGTAGCAAAGTTCGTTTGTGAGGAAGGAAGAGGACACGGGGGTCGGCTGGACTGTTGACGTTTTAACTTTATTTTCAACTCTCAAACACAGCAACACACTCAATGGTGTGACTTTTCATAAACTCAAGGATTACTTCCGGGTCGGCACTTCCGGCTTCCGGGATATCTCTCCGGGTGTCTCACGTCAACAGTCCGTCTCTCTCTTCCTGGTCTCCGGTTCCACTGGCGTTTTATCCCCTCTCCGCGCTCATTACTGGAACAAGATACAGGTGTTATTAATCTGCGTCCAACCCACTCACTTACCGCTCATCCCGCGGCTCTCTCTCCCGCTGCAGACCTCGCTGAACCACGCCCCCCTTGCCACAACATCTTCCCTTTTTAGGAATGACTTCTGTGCCGTTCTTTGTTCTTTTCTCAGAGAAAAGCTTAATTCCAAGTCTTCCAGAGTCGCGGTCAAAGCTGGTTCGAAAGTCCGCCGCTCGCCAGTGTCTGTGTTTACTAGAAGCACGCAAATGCAACTCGGCCGTCGTCATTGTGGCCCCGCCCACCGACTCTATACACAATGTGATTGGCCCTGCAAGAGTTAGGCGATTACAGCTCAGAAGGGTATTGAGAGTTGCTAGACGACACTCGCGGGCACTTTAGATTTGCTGCCGCTAGGGTGCGTCTAGATTTCTAGGCTAGGTAATTTAATTTATAGGCCAATATAAATTAAATCATTATGTAATACTGAAATAATTCATGTTTTTATTTTTATTTAAAATAATAGACTAATTCAAAGCAAGGCCATAACCAGGTCAAGCAGAACAGTGAATGAAATTCTAGGTCTAATTCTAGTTCGGAAATAATCAATTTGGGACTATTTGCAAACAATATTTGCATGAATTGTCATCAAATATTTTATTAGTCCCGAGATTATTTACATGAGTGAATAAATACTTACATCCGCTGCTTATATTTGAGTCCTTCAGTGGTGTAATACTATAATTTTAGTAAATCATCTCAAATGTTCAGAGTTCTAATCTGCTCATACAGTTTTCTTCATTAAAATGTTCATCAATGATTGTAAATTAAAAGCATGGAAATGTTGCATTTTGTAGGCATTTGTGTGTGTGCAATTTAGTTTTTTGATTTCATCTTAAAGAGTAGTCTATCTCCGCAACTGCATTATGCGATAGATTGACGTGCTCGCCTGTGTGTGTGTGTGTGTGTGTGTGTTTGTGTGTGTGTGGGGGGGAAGACTTGGAGTTAAGCTTTTCTCTGAGAAAAGAACAAAGAACGGCACTGAAGTCATTCTTAAAAAGGGAAGATGTGTTCTGAGTTTTGCCGACCGGATACGGCGAATGTTTAATCTACCAACCAGCTCTGCTTCACCTTCGTTGCTCTGGTTGGTTGTAGCACTGGTAGCTCTATCCCATGACCGTGAGGTGCAAGCCAAAAGAGAATGTAAATCCTACCTACTTTGATTCGATTGCCCATTTGAGTGCCGTTAAACCAGATTCATTTCGACTGTCTGATCAGCCTCTGTTTATGTCAATCACGCTGTGTCAACCAATTATACTGCATGAGAGAGGGCTGAGCTAACTCTCTCATACACACACACACACACACACACACACACACACACACAAAGTGAGGCATAAAGCATTGCACACGCGTGCTTTTCGGGCCTCAAGTTTAAGACCCCTGATGTAAATAATAGGTACAAACCTGTAGCGGAACTAAACAACAACAAAAAACAAATGGTCTCCCCTCCTTGAACTGTCACCTTATCGTGGTGGAGGTGTTTGAGTACCCGAATGGTCCTAGGAGCTATGTTGTCTGGGGCTTTATGCCCTGGTAGGGTCTCCCAAGGCAAGCAGGTCCTTGGTTACAGGCTAGACTAAGAGCAGTTCAAAAGCCCATTATGAAAAAACAAAAACAAAGCCAGGCCTGGGGTTGGGGCTCGTATGTGAGCACCTGGTGGCTGGGCCTCCACCCCATGGGGCCATGAGCCATGTAAGGTCGCCCTCCTGTGGGCTCACCACCTGCAGGAGGGATCATAAAAAGCCGGTGCAAAGTGGATTGAGTGGCAGTCAAGGGAGAGGGCCCTGGCGACCCGATCTCTGGACACAGAAACTGGCTCTATTGACATGAAACGTCACCTTGCTGGCAGGGAAGGAGCCTGAGCTTGTGCGGGAGATTTAGAGATACTGACTAAAGATAGTCAGGCTCAGCTCCACGTACAGCTTGGGCTCTTGAACCACACTTCTTGAGAGAGGATGGACTCTACCACTCTGGAGTTTCTGATGGTGAGAGGCGGCTGGTGTGGGTTTGCTTATAGCCCCCCAACTCAGTCGCCATGTGTTCACCTGTTACTTCCCTGCACCTTCGGGTCAGGGACAGGTCGTATATGCCTACGGGTGGGAGGGGTGCTGGAAAGTGCTCCAACTGGAGACTCTGTCATTTTGTTGGGGGACTTCAATAAGCACTGTCATGGGCAGTGACAGTGACACCTGGAGGGGCGTGATTGGGAAAAACAGCCCCCTGATCTGAACCCGAGTGGTGTTCTGTCATTGAATTTCTGTGCTAGTCACAGGTGTCCATCAGTGCATGTGGCACCAGGAAACCCTAGACCAGAGATCAATTATCAACATTGTGGTCGTCTCACCTGACCTCCGCCCATATGTCTTGGACACTTGGGTGAAGAGAGAGGCGGAGCTGTCAACTCCTTACTACCTGGTGGTAAATTGGAGCCAATTTCAGGGGAGGAAGCTGGACAGACCTGGCAGACCCAAAAGTACTGTGAGGATATTTTGGGAACGTTTGGCTGAGACTCCTGTCAGAGAGATCTTTAACTCCCACCTCTGATGGAGCTACAACCGGATCCAGAGGGAGATATTGAGTCCTACTGGACCATGTTGTCCACCTCCATTGTAGACGCGGCTGCTCAGAGCTGTGGCCGCAAGGTCTGTCAAGGTGGCAATCCTTGAACCCGGTGGTGGACACCAGAAGTAAAGCATGCCGTCAAGCTTAAGAAGGAGTCCTATTGGGCCTGGCTGGCTTTTGGGACCCCTGAGGCAGCTAACAGGTACTGGCTGACCAAGTGGACTGGAACCCGTGTAGTTGAGGAGGCAAAAAATTGGCCTAGGAGGAGGAGTTCAGTGAGGCCTTGGAGAAAGACTATCAGTTGGCCTCGAAGAGATTCTGGCAAACCGTTCCTGCCTCAAGTGGAGGAGTTCAAGTATCTTGGGGTCTTGTTCATGAGTGAGGGAATGATGGAATGGGAGACAGACAGATCGATACAGCGTCTGCAGTAATGCGGTCAATGTACTGCTGTGTCGTGGTGAAGAAGCAGCTGAGTTGTAAGTTAACGCTCTTGAGTTACAGTTTATTTTGCTTCGCTTCTGCTATGATAAAGAGACATCTGCTCTTGCATTGCATGTTTTTGCCTATTTATAGTGGAGCAATAAAGGGAGTGGTGTGTTTAAGTGCATTAAATGCATTTAATTAATTAATAAGCTAAAGTCCCAAAACATGTGGTGTGTTCCTTTGAGTAATATTTTTTTGCCAAAATATTGTCAATTTTGACTGTGTTTGCTGAAATTAGTTCTTGGGGCCAAGCAAAGCAGAGCAGTTGCATCAAAGGTGGTTTTATTGTTTGAAGATAGGCCTAACCAACTCAGAGGCTCAGTGACTCACTCATTAATACTTGTTTCCACTTACTTGTAGCTTTATTGCATATTTATAGTTTAATTTCATCAGTAATAGCAGAGGCAGTTTGCAGAAATTCGCAATATAGTTACTGTTGCTTTAAACATGTTTTTATGATATCAACATTTTTGATACCATTGCAATCATAATTCACACCCCCAATTTTAATATCACATAAAATGTTATCAATAAATGATTCGTACATTGTGCACTTTATTTATATAGCTCTTTCAGATGTATGTTGTTATATAATAACATTTACTTTGTTGTGGTCATCCTGCAGGTGGTGAAGACAGTGGGCCTGCGTGAGGTCTGGTTTTTTGGGCTGCAGTATGTAGACAGTAAAGGCTATACAACATGGCTGAAACTGAATAAAAAGGTGAGGCTTTCCATTCCATGTTTCCTCCATTAGTACTGCTGTTCTTTTTGGATCACAATTCCACTACACATCAGATATGCAGTTTAACTGACTTTCTGTTCAACAGCAGCAAAAAGTGTGGGGGTAAAATATCTTCTCTAAAAGTGTGTGAAAGCCTATACATTTTCCCTTTAAAAAGCTTTATGGTAACTTGCAAAAACATCATAAAAGCGTTATTCACACGTTCCCCTCTGCATATGTGTTTCATAAAGGAGATCACAAAAAATCATAACAGAAAAGAAAATATGACAACTCTCAATTTTCAATATTTCCAATAGGATCATACTTTAAGGCCCAGTTTCACTGACAGAGCTTATATTAAGTCGTGTGAGGCCTTAGTTCAAATAGAACATTTGAGTAACATTTTAAAACATGCCTTAGATAAAAAAACAAAAAAAACAAAAAAAAACATTAATGGTGTGCATCTTGGGACAAAAAAATGGTACTGACTTTTACATTTTAGTCTGGGACTACCGGGGGTATGTGTATACAATTTATTTGAATTCATTTAAATATATTTAAATACTGAAAATTATATAACCAAAATACACATTTCACATTATTTCTGGGAGAAGAAAGCCAAACTAAAACTTCTAAAATTGAACAGCTGTGTTTTGTCATAGCATTACATAAAAAGTAAGTGTCATTTGACGTCAGTGTAAACTAAGGTTTTTTTTAATTGTTCCTGGAGCATCCATGCACTGTACATATTTAATCTCTCTTATTCCCTGCTCAGGTCATGCAGTACTGTAAGAAAATATGCAGCGCTGGTTAGGCTTTAGCGACAGTTGGAAAACCCCTGATGTAAACAAACAAAAATTAAGTTGAATAATACATAAATATTTGTTCCCTTTTGTTCAGTCACTCCGAGTAACATCAGTGACTGGCGAATGGGGGTTTCACTTAGAAGCCAATCATCTTCGAGATCTTAGAAAATGCCCAATGGCAGTGCCAATGCCATGGGCATGCGAGATTTGCATGCCTAACTCCGCCTACCAACATGGGTATACAGGGAAGTAGCTGACATGATCGCATTATGTTTCTGCTTCGGAGCCAAGAGCATCTCTTCACTCCTGCAAGCCTGAATTTTGAAGTCCTCTCTTCAGTCTTCGAGACGAGCGGTTCACCAGGGTGTTGGTGTAACAGCGCGTTCCAGTGATCTCACATTGCCTGCCTGCTGACCTGTGCAGTGATTTGCAATAGCTTTGTGTATTTTCCCTGGGTGCTTCGGCACTCTGCAGAGTTTTCCTCTCACAAAAGAGCTTGCATGTGGCACATCTTTTTCAAGACAGTTTGCCCGCGCACTTCCGGGTGCGATCGATATCCGTTGGTGTCTTTGGGCGCATTCACTGCTCGATGTGTTTGGGCTTCAGCACGTTTGGACAGTGTTTGTGCATATGCTGTGTTCCCTCTGCGGGAAACATGACCATCGCAATGTTGTTGGTGAGACTCAATGATCTCTGTAAAGAGAGAGAGTCCCCTCTGTCTCCCACACCCCGATCTACCGTCTCCGAGAGAGGTGGTACATTGGCTGGTGGCCAGGGTGACCTGAGGTTTCCCCTCCTTGAACTGTCACCTTATCGTGGTGGAGGGGTTTGAGTACCCGAATGGTCCTAGGAGCTATGTTGTCTGGGGCTTTATGCCCTGGTAGGGTCTCCCAAGGCAAGCAGGTCCTTGGTTACAGGCCAGACTAAGAGCAGTTCAAAAGCCCATTATGAAAAAACAAAAACAAAGCCAGGCCTGGGGTTGGGGCTCATATGTGAGCGCCTGGTGGCTGGGCCTCCACCCAATGGGGCCATGAGCCATGTGGGGTCGCCCTCCTGTGGGCTCACCACCTGCAGGATTGATCATTTGTCATTAAGGTAGGCTAGAGTCCTTTGGGGATGCGGCTATGCTCCGCCTCCGGGTGTGTTAGTGCAGATGTTTTTGCCCAGTGCAGAGGTTATCTTTTCTCGGTATGGAGATAGTCTCGGTCGCCATGTACGTGCAGCTTACGAACGAGCGTGCGCAGTTACTGCTGACTGGCCTTCGTCAGATGGAGAGCAAGAGTGCGGTTCCACCGAAATTATTTCAGAGGCTCCTGGGGCATATGGCATCTGCAGCCGCGGTAACGCCACTCGGATCGCTTTATATGAGACCGCTTCAGCACCGGCTTTGCGATCGAGTCCCAAGATGGGCATGGCAGTCTAGCAAGCTCCGGGTTCAAGTGATTTGGGCCTGCTTACAGACCTTTACCCCGTGGTCGAACCTCAGTTTTCTACGGGCCGGTGTGCCCTTAGAATGAGTTTCCCGACATGTTGTTGTATAAACAGATGCTTTCCCCACGGGCTGGAGTGCCATGTGCAATGGACATGCTGCCGCGGGCTCCTGGACAGGACCCCAGCGCCTCCTGCATGTCAATTGCCTCGAGTTGCTGACAGTATGGTTCGCCCTTCACCGCTTCCGAGCATTGCTGAAGGGTCAACATGTACTAGTCAGGACGGACAACACGGCCACAGTAGCATACATCAACCACCAGGGGGTCTATGCCATATGTCTCAACTCACCCACCATCTCGTTTTATGGAGTCAGAAGCATCTGAGGTCTCTCTGTGCTTTTCATATCCCAGGAGAACTGAACCGGGCAGCCGACAAAAAAGAGCTGTCTTGGGTTCGGCCCCTCCCTGGAGAATGGAGACTCCATCCCCAGACAGTCCAGCTGATTTGGGATCAGTTTGGCAATGCTCAGGTAGAACTGTTGCCTACCACGACTTGTCCCACTGAAGCCTATACTATTCCCTGACCGAGGGTACGCTCGGCACAGATACACTGGCGCACAGCTGACCTAGGGCCTAGGCAAGTATGCATTCCCCCCAGTGAGCCTTCTCGCACAGCTTTTGTGCAAGATCAGGGAGGACAAGGAGCAGGTCCTTCTGGTCGCCTCATATTGGCACGTCCAGACCTGGTTCCCAGAACTCTTACTCCTTGCGACAGCCCCTCCCTGGCCTATTCCTCTGAGGAAGGACCTCTTATTTAAGAGATGGGGCACTCTGTGGCACCCGTGTCCCAATCTTTGAAACCCAAGGTTTGAGAACACTGCCACCTGCGGTAGTAGCTACCATCACTTCCGCTAGGGCAGAGTCTACCAGACACACCTATGCATTGAAGTGGAACCTCTTCATCACCTGGTGTTCTTCTTTTTGCCAAGAAGACCCCTGGAAATGCCCGATCGGGTTTGGAATGAAGTCTGTCTCCTTCCACCCTTAAAGTTTATGTGGTCGCTTTTTCTGCCAACCACGATCTCTTGGAGCACAAAAAGGTAAGTCAGCACAACCTGATAATTATGTTCCTGAGGGGGGCGAGGAGACTGAATCCTCTAAACGGCCCTCTCGTACCCTCTTGGGAGTAGTTTTGCAGTAGTACCCTTGCCTCCCTTTGAGCCATTGGGGTCAGTTGATCTTAACTTATTGTCAATGAAGGCAGCACTTCTGATTGCTTTGGCCTCCATCAAGAGGGTGGGGGACCTGCAGGCATTTTCAGTTGGCGAAGCGTGCCTGGAATTCGGGCCGAGTAATTCTCACGTGATCCTGAGACCCCGGCCCGGATATGTGTCCAAGGTTCCCACCACTCTGTTACGAGACCAGGTGGTGCACCTGCAAGAGCTGCCTTTGGAGGAGGCAGACCCAGCCTTGGCACTGCTCTGTCCAGTATGCGCTCTCCGCGCTTACGTAGACAGGACGCAGTGTTTTAGACCTCAGACCAGCTCTTTGTCTGTTAAGGTGCGAAGCTGAAGGGAAAGGCTCTCTCAAAACAGAGGTTATCTCACTGGATAGTGGACACCATTGTTTTGGCATACCAGCAGCAAGGGTGTCCATGTCCCCTTGGGGTTAGGGCACACTTCACCCGGAGTGTGGCCTCCTTTTGGGCTTTAACGCATGGCGCTCCACTAACAGACATCTGCAGAGCTGCAGGCTGTGTGACACCAAACACATTCGCCAGATTTTACAATCTCCGAGTGGAGCTTGTGTCCGACTATGTACTCGCCTCTACAAGTGGCCGGTAATGGACTAGGCTCAGGTGTCTTCGCTTGCTCGCCATTCCACTCCACGGACTGTATATGTGTGATATTCTTCTCAGGTGAGCTTCTCCGAAAGGCCTGAGCTCCTCCAGCACTGTCAACGACGACACCAGTAAGTCTGCCATATCTAGCTCAGACCCTCGTGTCCGGCCAGGTGTCTCCATGTGCATGATTCTCCCTCTGGGCGACCCCCACATGTGTATTTCCACCGTAAGCCTCCCTGAGCGGGTGTCTTTCCCTTGGCAAGCTTGCCGCCCCCTGGGGTTAAATATCCAGCTGCGGCTGGTACCCCAGTGATCTTCCATATGCAGCCCTTAGCGGGTCATATGTGTATTCCCTAAATACAATACTATCGCTCTAAGAAATGTGCAATTTAATTAGAAATAGTTTAAACAGTCAATAAGTGGATAAATCACAATTTACTGCTTGCAGGAATATTGTAATTGCCAATTTCTCCAGTTTAAGATGCTGATCGAAGCTTGCTTGAAATGGGCTGAGCAAACAAACGATTTTGAATTAAATTCTTGGAGTATCCGATTTTAATAAACATAATTTATAACAAACATGCCAGCAGCCATATCACCCTGTAGCCCAAAACTGGTTTTCCACTGAAGCTAAGCAGGGCTGAGCCTGGTCAGTACATGGATGGGAAACCAACTGGGAAAACCAGGTAGCTGCTGGTAGAGGTGTTAGTGAGGCCAGCAGGGGGCGCTCACCCTGTGGTCTGTGTGGGTCCTTACACCCCAGTATAGTGATGGGGACACTATACTGTCAAAGAGCACCGTCTTTCGGGATTAGACGTTAAACCAAGGTCCCGACTCTCTGTGGTTGTTAAAAATGTCCTTCGATAAAGAGTAGGGGTGTAACCCCGGCATCCTGGCCAAATTTGCCCACTGGCCTCTGTAAGGCTGGAAAAAAAACTAGCTGTTACCGAAATGTCTAATCACTCTGAGAAAACAAAGGAAATTAGCATCTTAACTCATTCATACAGTTAGCATCTGTGCGAGACGACATCACACTGAGTGAACCATCTATGAATTATACTAATTTACATGCCTTTCCTTTCACATGAAACTTCCCCCCAAACTCCTGCTCCCCCTCATATTGAGATCACCTGAAATGCAGCAGAAATCTCTTTGTTACAATGTCAATCCTCACGATACAATGTTATGTGTTTTATATCATTTTAAATGTCTCAATGTGACTGGTACAAATATCTCAACTCCACAGAAGTAAACTAGAACACCATAAATGTTTTAACAGTTTAAAGATATCTTACCTTGGTGTATGGTGGGTGTGGCTTTCAGTCATTTGGCCTCTCTTACATACAAGTCTATAGGCCTTGGTTAATGCAAATTCCTATTGTGAACTCGTGTTTACATTTGAAAGAGTTTCAAATGGTTCTGGGTATGCATCTGGTTCTGGGTATTTAAGGAAATGTTGCAAAGAGCTCAGGGCTCGATTCTGTAGTCAGGTCAGCCCGTAATGCTGGATGTTCAAGATTAAGTAATTAAGCCAGCATTAAGTAATTTTCAGTCAGGAATGCATTTCATTCTTTACTTCAGAGTTTTTGATGTTATATGGATTAGGCTACCTTTGAAATGATTATGTAATTGGCATTATACATTTACCTGACTGTTAATAAATTGTTACACTTTGATTGCTTCTGACTTGCTCTGGAATTATTCAGGTTACGAATGGGCATAATTTCAACAAAGGGTTAAACTGAATAATTTAATGTGTACTTAAACTATTAAATATAAATGACCAAATAAACAATTGGCATTCTAACCTAAATTCTAAATTATGATTAAATGGAGTCAGATTAAGAAGAATTGTCATTAAATAATTTATGCCCAACTGAGAACAGAACGTGCAGCGACCTTCACCCGCCATCGTTAGCCTCCATTGGGACGATTTGGTCAGGCTTACACCCCTGTCCATCATGGCCTCCTAATCATCCCCCTCTCCTGATTGGCTTCATCACTCTGTCTCCTCTCTACCAATCTGCTGGTGTTTCGTGAGTGTTCTGGCGCAATATGGCTGCCGTCACATCATCTAGGTGGATGCTGCACATTGTTGGTGGTTGAGGAATTCCCCCTTCTATGTAAAGCGCTTTGAGTGCCTAAAAAAGCGCTATATAAATGTAATGAATTATTATTATTATTATTATTATTATTATTATTATTATTATTATTATTATCAACCAAGACTGTTAACATTTTTTTATCTGTGGGAAGGGTATGAAAAGTCCTCACCTCCCCTTCACAGCCTGGAACATGACATTTGTGTCCATGAGCTACTTGTTCACAATTATGCATTGGTTACGCATGGACATAATAGTAAATATAGCTGCAAGCAGCAATTCTGGGGCCAAGCGCAATACTCGGCATGATGTCCCAAATCTAAAGAGACCACTTTTATGATTTTTGGACAAACCCATCAGAAGTTATAAGCAAAAATAGCCATTTTCGTATCTCTGGATCAGTAGGTGGCACTGTGCCAAAACACTGCAGGTCATGCTTGTGATGACGTACCAAGTTTGGTTTGAATATGATAAAGCATTGCAGAGATACAGCCTTAAGTGTATTTAGGTACAATGTGTATTTGTACTCCATACAATTTGTTTGCTTGTTAATAAAATCGATTCGACGAATCAACTTGAATTTAATAACTTTTTGTCGGCATGGTCTGAAGATAATCTGGTTAAATTTTTGTGAAAATCGGATCAACAGCCTAGGAGGAGTTTGAAAATGTTTTTTTTTTTTTTTTTTTTTTTTTAAATTGTCATGGTGGAAAATGACGTCATATGGTACAATCGGCTTGAGCCAAGGAATCAATGAAAAAAATAGTTTCTAGCCCTTATGGTTCAAAAGTTATTAACATAAACATGAGTGAAACTTTGGACAGGTGGTGGTGCTAGATGGATTGAGTTAAAAACTAAAAAATTGCTATACTGACAGTCGGGACTATGCTCTATCAGTGTGCCAAATTTCACAACTTTCCTGCAAGCGGTTCTATGGGCTGCCATAGACTCAAGAGCGGAAGAAGAAGAATAATAGTAAAGAACGGGAATGGATACAATAAGTGCCTATACACCTTCGGTGGCCCCTAATTGGTGCTTGGCCCCTAATTAATGATTAACTTTACTTTTTATGGGACCTGAATTATGCATTAGTTAAGCATACATAAACAAATAATGGCCCCACTTTATAAGGTGGCCTTAAGTACCATGTACTTACATCAGAAATTAAGTGCAATGTACTTACTGTGTTTAAATTGTATTGCAAAGCACTTTTGCTGATATTGAGGTGGGATATGGGTAAAGTTAGGGACAGGTGTGGTGGGATGGGATGGGTAAGTTTAAGGGTAGGGTTAGGCAAGGCAAGGCAAGGCAAGGCAAACTTATTTATATAGCACATTTCATACACAGTGCCAATTCAAAGTGCTATACATAGAAAATAATTGAAATAGGGATACAAATGCATAAGAAAAAGAATACAATGTAAAAGAGAATTAAAAATAATAAAATGCTGATAACCAAAGAAAAGAATAAAGGTAAACTAAAACAGTTATAAAAAGAATGTAAAAAATGATGCATAGATAAGGTGCAATCAGTCGGACGTACAGTGGCACAGTGCTCATTCAGTAAATGCACAGCTAAACAGATGTGTTTTGAGTCTGTATTTGAATGTGGCTACTGTTGGAGCACATCTGATTTGTTCAGGAAGCTGGTTCCAACTACAGCTGGCATAATATCTAAAAGCAGACTCTCCTTGCTTTGAGTGAACTCTTGGTATTTCTAACTGATTTGATCCTGCTGATCTGAGTGATCTGTTGGGTTTGTATTTAATCAGCATATCTGCAATGTATTTAGGTCCTAGCGCATTGAGAGATTTATAAACAAGTAGTAGTACTATAAAATCGATCCTAAATGTAACTGGAAGCCAGTGTAAAGACCTGAGGACTGGTGTGATATGGTCATATTTTCTGGTTCCACTCAGAATCCTGGCAGCAGTGTTCTGTATGAGCTGCAGCTGTCTGATGGAAGGCCGGTGAGAAGGCCATTACAATAGTCCACCCTGCTGGTGATGAAAGCATTAACAAGTTTCTCTAAGTCTTGCCTGGTAACAAACCATCTAATTCTTGCAATATTTTTCAGATGATAGTATGCTGATTTAGTTATTGCTTTGACATGACCATTATGTTGAGCACATGGCTTGTAATTTTGTCTTTGCTTGTCATGAGTGTGTGTTTTTCATTTGATCACATGGCTTGTCATGCATTTCCTTGTGCCATGTGCTCTCCTGTCACCCATTTCACATTTTGTCACCCTTTTCACATTTCCAGGGCTCTCAGAGCGGAAGTCATGATAGTTGGGTTCAATTTTATAGTGGTGAATGAGAGTATACATGAAATATGTTTTTCAATATCCCCTATTGAAAAACAAACAAACATGCTAAGTATACTTGCAGCCAGACTAATTATGAGTATACTTGAAGTGTGCACTTTTGTACTAAGTTGTGCAAATGGTTAGCTTTAAGTGTATTTAGTGTTCTTTTATTTGCTAAATTGGAACAACTTTAAGTATTATTAATATATACTATACTTATTACACTTTAAGTATAGGGAATACTATAATTATTACACTTTAAGTATAGGGACTAATTACATGCTTGATTATTAAATGTGCGGTAACACTTTGCGGTAAGGGTACATTAATTATTATGAATTCATGCATGAATTAATACACGACTTATGCATTACTACATGCATTAATATCTCATGAATCATCAGGAACTAACAGGTCTTTCATTCATGACTTCATGAAAACAAAATTGGTCTAATTCATGCATGTAAGACTACTTTCAAAACCAGAATTTATGCATGTATGAATGTATTTATGTAATTTGTGTATATTTTACCTACTATGATGTAATGTTGTGGTTGTTGTTGTAATGTAACATTTTAGAATATGGACCCCAGGAAGACTAGCTGATTGCATAGACTTTCAAAACAAGTCAAAGCTGTAACTGATGTTTACAGTGTATTTTTTTAACAGACGGGTTAAAATGACGGTTGTTTTCTTAAGTTACGGCTCGTTAGTTCTAGCACAGCTGCTGCTTTAAATAAAGTAGAGCCATCGTATTTTTTTTTTTTTTTAATGAATGAATTATCACAGTTATTTAAACTCATTATTAAAAGAGAGAGACAGCGAACTGAAAGAGAAAGATCAGAGATCAGAGAAAACAATGTTATCAGCTTATTTTAATTTATCATATAGCGACAATGTTGGCATATCAGTATTATATTGTTTATAGAATTAAATATAACCTAATTCATAAATTTTATTTGTATAATTAGTTGAATAACTTTAATCATATTTTTAGTGTCCCCAACTGAGCAAGCCAAGCCAAAGGTGACAGTGGCAAGGAAACAAAACTCCATCAGGGCATGATGGAGAAAAATAAACCTTGGGAGAAACCAGACTCAGTTGGGGTGCCAGTTCTCCTCTGGCCTATTAACACACCGTGTATGATTATTATTCTGGCAACCTTACAGGTCAGAAATCATTTTAGATTGGAATATTCAAAATTTCAGGGTATCATGGAAGAGACGGATTTATTTAGGATGGGGCGTCGATCAGGGGCGGAGCCAGACGATGTAAACATTCGGGGCTTAGCCCAAACCCTGGGGGGGTCCGGGGGCATACTCCCCCGGGAAGATTTATTTCCATTTACATCAGCTAAATGCACTATTTTTCAGGCTGTTTGAGATAATAGAATGCCTAAAAATCTATATACTATCTGGGAAAATAAGTTACTCAGTAAAAAAAAAAAAAAAAATTCACCCAGTAGAGCCTACAACCTGTTTGGTATTTAACTGTTCTCCAGTTGTAGTGAATCCAAAACACCAAACATGTTAAGGATGACTCATTTTAACCCCTGGCACATAAAAAAGGCAACCATTATCTGACTATTTTTAAGTTAGCCTGCATAGGTGAAATTGGAATTTGGTGTAAACATCATTATTAATCTTTAGAGTTCAGTTTGGTTTACTTTGTGCTTAGCTGACAAATTTGCTACATCAGAATCCATGACCAATCAGATGTTGTTTTCGGCTGAAAACTTTCGTGGTTGGTTAGTTCTACAGGGTCCCCGCAGAGTCTTAAAAAGTCTTAAAAGTATTAAATTTCAAAATCAAAATATAAGGCCTTAAAAAGTCTTAAATTCGCGGAAGCACTGCGTTCTAGGTCTTAAATAATGTTAAACAGGTCTTAATTTTCCTACGTCCATGTAACGCTACCTCATTGAAATGCTCTCGCCTCCCGCAGCACGCACGCACGTGTGTGTGTGTTTGTTCTGTGGTGTTTGTAGTTCTTTCTTTCGCTAGACCAACTATTGTTCGCTCTATTACAACTACAAATTAGACAAGCATGCCACGTGTATTGCAGCAAATCAGCTTTCGTGTTATTGGCACGAGCCTCTTTCTGATCGTACCCCACAGACGCATAAAACGGATTTTATTATTCAGCTGAGTCTGACGGTTCTTGCAGTTCCGCGATCGTGAACGCGAAGGCGAATCTTTCTTACCATCTTGCTTAATGACCAAAACAAAAGTATAATATACCCGATTGCACTAAAAGAGTTAATATAGTGATGTAAACTCCGAACTCCGATGTCAGGCTGCGTGTGTTTGCTGCCTGTCAGCGCTCGCGCGAGTGTATTGAATGTGTTATTTCTTGGCTCATTACTCTAAGGTTACTCTTGAACGATCAAATATACACATTATGCATATGTCTATATCCTGATTTGAGTTAAAAAGTTTGGGACGTGTCAGTAAGCACTGGATCTGCGCATTAGTAAGCTCTCAAATTGAAAGCAAACTAATATAGCTTAACAACAACACAAACGGGGGAAACAGCACTTACACTTAAAGGAACACTCCAACTGTTTTAGAAATAGGGCTTATTCAACTTTGGTACTTTGCTACATTTAGATATGTGGGGAAATGCATTTTAAGCTAAGCTAGCGGCGACCCTGCCAAACTAAAACAATGCATGCACTGAGCCATGCATTTGCCCACATATCTAAATGTCTAAGTTGAATAAACCCTATTTCTAAAAACGGTGGGTGTTCCTCTTTGTAGATATGCATCTTTATGTTGTATTTATTTGTCCTATTGTCATTTGTTTATAAGTATACATTTTATTGCTGACCGATTACTTGATTACGTAATCACTTGAAAACGTTTTACTTATATTAAGCAATTATTGCTGTGGTTTACTTTTAAGATGTTGGTTCCCACCCCAAGCGTTCGTGTTATTAAAGATAGATAGTGCACTACTGGACCAGCCTTTTTTGATAATAGCAAAACAAGATTCATGCATTTTGTCAGTTTTATTGCCATGTGTGACTATTGTGCATCTAACATAATAATATGGTTAATGTTGCATCCTAATTATTTAAAAAAATAAAAATGTTTGCAAATCTATGGAAGTGACCACCACAAAATAATATATATATATATATATATATATATATATATATATATATATATATATATATATATATATATATATATATATATGCTAATCCTGGTGGGATTGAGCTATGAATAATAAGTTTACTAATACTTTGTTCAATTTAAATAAATTAAATAATATAATTTTAAGTAGCCTAATTGAGTGATTCTGCATTTCCTATGCATGTTTTTTTATTGCGTGATATAGGTCTTATATTTTATTCATAATGGTCTTAAAAGGTCTTGAAAAGTCTTAAATTTGACTTGGTGAAACCTGCATATACCCTGTTCTACAAAGGAAATGCCCATATTTGGATTAGACAGCGCTGTGTGTCAGACTGAGAGCTTTATAATGATACCAGGCATGACATGTTTCTGTGAATGGAGACGACACGGGAGCTCGCGTTAGAATAACTGGATGATTTCAGGTAGAAATCTAAAGGCGCACGGTGACAAAATATAATGAAATAACCACCTTAAATGTGTAATGTTGCCTTTTTTTTATTGCGACATGAAAGCTTGCATGTTAAGGGAGTAAACTGGCCCAAAATCTCAAAATAGACTATGTTTTCACCTGTCGAGTCTCGCCTTAATAAGTAAAACCTAACGTTAACTCTAGCTAGCCAGCAATACAGTCATGTAACTCAAGTGTTACAACAGCGGATTCACAAACCTGCAACACTTTCGTCTGACGCATAATCTATCTCTGGCCGGTGAGATTTAGTGTTCCTTTTTTTTTTTTAAATGTGTAGTGTCCATGTTAACTATAGTTAACTACGACGCCGGTGAAATACAAAAGCCCGCCAATCCCTGATGACAACGACGAAGAAGATGTATATTCTTCTTCGTTAGTTTTTATTGGCAGTTGGCATTGGCAAAGCTGAGTGATGTGCGACAGTCTATGTGTGTGACGCATTGCCGACTGCCAAACACACGCACACACACACACACACACACACACACACACGGTAAAGGAGTTTTGTTTAATTTTTTGTCACTCCAGTCTGAAAGACTGAGAGGAAATGAAACAAAATTATTATTATTATTATTTTTTTTTACTAAAAGATTCGGGGCTTCTGACAAAACATTCGGGGCTTAAGCCCCATTAGCCACCCCCGCTCCGCCCCTGGCATCGATTACACAAGAGTATGAATACATGAAAGATCGGAATTATTGCGCCGGAGACGGGTTTTGAGCATGTCGTGCCGGTGAGGCAAATTCGGAGGAGACACCAATTGACACGGCTCAGCAGACACTCCAGGATGCGTTGGTCATGTCCAGGCAGGTCCACCATCTGATCCGGACAGGGCCCAGATCCGGGATAAACCTTTGGGATAAACAGAGAGACTAACATTAATGTAGATGCCACTCTTTTTATGATGTAACGAGTACATCAGGTGTTATGGGAAGTGTTCCCGGTTACGGCTGACCTAGTTAATGCAGCCTAACAATAAGTCAATTGATTTGAATAATCATAATTAAGTTAAAAATGTTCTATGTGTATGCTATAGTAAAGAGATGTGTTTTTAGTCTAGATTTAAACTGACAGAGTGTGTCTGCTTCCCGAACAATGATCGATAGTATCGAATGCAGCGCTAAGATTGAGTAACACTAATAGAGAGATACAACCACGATCAGATGATAAGAGTAAATAATTTGTAACTCTAATTAGAGCAGTCTCAGTACTATGATCCGGTCTAAATCCTGACTGGATATCCTCACATATACCATTTCTTTCTAAAAAGGAACATAATTGTGAAGACACAGCCTTTTCTAGTTTTTTTGATAGAAACGGTAGATTCGAGATTAGCCTGTAATTGACTAATTCTTTAGGATCAAGTGGCGTTTTTCAAGTGGTTTAATTATAGCCAACTTAAAAGTTTTCGGTACATATCCTAATGTCAAGGATGAATTAATAATAATAAGCAGAGGATCTATGACTTCTGGAAGCATCTCTTTTAATAGCCTGGATAGGGTCAAGCATACATGTTGTTGATTTTGATGATTTAACAAGTTTAGCCAATTCTTCTCCTCCTATAGTAGTGAATGAGTGTAATTTTTCCTCAGTGACACTACAATGCTCTGTCTGAAGTGATAATGTAGTAGACGGCTGCATGGTTATAATTTTATTCCTAATATTATCAATCTTACTAGTAAAGAAGTTCATAAAGTCATTACTGCTGTGTTGTTTACAAACATCAGAAGTTGAAGCTTTATTTTTTGATAATTTAGCCACTGTATCGAATAAATACTTAGGGTTGTGTTTGTTTTCTTCTAAGAGTTGAGAAATAAGCAGATCTAGCAGTTTTTATGGCCTTTCTATATGCCATCATGCTCTCTTTCCACAAATTGCGAGAAACCTCCAGTTTTGTTTTCTTCCAGCTGCACTCCATTTTTCTGGCTGCTGTTTTAAGGGCCCGAGTGTGCTCGTTGTACCACGGCGTTGGATTATTTGCTTTAATCTTCTTTAAGCGCCGGAGAGCAACTATGTCTAAAGTGCTAGTAAAGAGAGAGTCAATAGTTTCTGTTACAGTATCAAGTTCCTCTTGGCTATCTGTAATGCTGAGGAGATGGAACTGATGAGGAAGATTATGTACAAAGCAATCTTTAGTCGCAGCGGTTATCGTCCTGCCATATTTGAAGCGAGGGGATGGTTTTGCAGCCTGAGGTAAATTAAGTATACATGATATTAGGTAATGATCTGAGATGTCATCGCTCTGCTGCAGAATTTTAACAGTATCAACATTTATTCCATGTGACATTATTAGATCTAAAGTATGATTAAGGCGATGAGTGGGTCCCGATACGTGTTGTCTAACTCCAATAGAGTTTAGAATGTCTCTAAATGCCAATCCCAATGCGTCTTTTTCATTGTCTACGTGGATATTAAAATCACCAACAATTAGTACTTTATCTACAGCTAATACTAACTCTGATACAAAACCAGCAAATTCTTTGATAAAGTCTGTATTGTGCCCTGGTGGCCTGTATACAGTAGCCAACACAAATGTCAAACGGGATTTATCATTTACACTACACAGCGTTACATAAAGCACCAAAGCTTCAAAGGAATTATATTTTAAACTAGACTTCTGAGTAATACTGAAAACATTATTATAAATAATGTTTTCAGTATTACTCAGTATTACTTCAGTATTACTTCATAGTTAATTACAATTATTTATGATTGACAGGCAACACTGACAGTGACAAGGCAATCTTTATTGAACTAGTTTAGGCTAGGCTACTATAAAGATACATAGCATTTAATGCATTAAATTACATGAAAATAAAATAAATAAATAAAACAGTTGGAAATTTCATTTTTGGTGAAATTAGACATGGAAATGAGTAGGCCTATGGCTATTTCAGGTTTAGGTTTGGAGGTAAAAATATGTTTTGCTCGCTGGTAGGCATGTGCCGATATCAATTTTTCATGTTGCGATTAATTGATGAAGTTTTATCACGGCATACGATATTATCACGATATTGAAATAAGTTGCAAAAAAAGTGTTGCCATAGCATAACAGCTTTAAGAACTATTTTTGTAAGAACAAAAATAACTGAATGTTTAAATACAATAATACAAAGCACCAAAAATATATACAGCTCTGGAAAAAAATTAAGAGACACCTCATTGAGAAATCAATGTTATGTGGTCTCTTGATATTTTTCAGAGCTGTAAAAGTACAATTTTCAAACAGATTAAATTGCAAAATAATTAGGCTATAAAGAACAACAGGTAGGGTTACAAATTACAATAAGGTCTCATTATTTAATGCATTAACTAAGATTGAGCAATAGCTACATTTGGTACAAAAAGTATAATGTTTTTGGTAATGTTAGTTAAGAAATACTGATCATTGTTAGTTTTATGTTATTAGGTCCATTAAAAAAGTTATTTTGATTTTGATTTTAATGTTATTAAACAGTAACTAAGAAATTAACATAGAAAGATTAATTATTTATAAGTATTTTTCATTGTCAGTTTGGTAATAATGAATTAACATGTTAACTAATGAAGTCGTATGTCTCAAAGTTTGACTGAACAATAGCAAATAATCAGAACAGTTCTAATCATTAGATCATGTTGTAGTCCAGATTAAAACATAAAAATGTTTAAGTTTGAAAATAAATAGCCTATTAAGTCTTTAAGTATTTGGTGCTGTGATGAACAACATTGAGAGATTACAAGAACGAATGGCTGTTTTAAAAACTACACGCGTTTTTTGTTTGTTTGCTGGTTTCCGGGGTAACAGCTTCATTCTGCTGTTCATCAGCGCCCTCTGCTGTCACTGAGCGGCACTTCAGCAGCGCGTCTCATTCACTCGTTCAGTCATGTGCAAACGCACATTGGGCTTGTTTATATCTGAGCGTGTCCCTTTGACGAAGAATACAGCAGTGTTGAGCATTTATAAGGTTGATGGGCAAAGTATTCTTGAGTGCATTACAAAAAAAATTATAAATTGTTAATAAATTATTATTTACGATATTTTAAAGTGCCCACGATAACAATATCATGCATATTCATTATCGTGATAAATTGCATTATCGAAAATCGGCACATGTCTACTCGCTGGTTTATTTCGTGTTTTTCCTGGAATGGGTGACGTATGGCTATTACAAAACATTCAGTGGCACATATGCCAATCAAATATAGACGTGACACAAGTAACATGTTTGAAAAAATATTACTGACTTTAATGTGTTTTATTGAAATCTAATATACAACAAAATTAGGCTATTTATTTAGGATTTTTTGCCACGTCAGGTGCCTGAGTAATCTGTCAGTCTACTGGAGGTGTCACGACCATAGACTGTAAAAAAAAACACACGACACATGGTGACATATTCCGCACCTCGGTGTCATTCAGGTGTCGTGTCAGAGTGTTGCAATAATGTCAGTGACATGCCAATGAAGACCGCATTTGCCAATATGCGCATAGTTATAGATATGTATACGTATACATACACATAGTGACGTGCCATTGGCTTCTCTGTGTCACATGTCATGTCACTTAATGTAATAGATATGTAACGTTATACGTGTACATATCTATGGGTGATACTGCCACTGTCACTCTGTTGAGTGACAAACATATATGCAAACATAACTGTGTTACTATGGTTATCAATGTTTATAGTGGCGGATTAATTTCGAACTGTAATCAAACTGACTGGAACTACCTGTGCATTAAACGGTTTTACTGCACACATTCCAGCTAATCAGAATCGAGTATTTAAACAGACATGGTATAAGTTCAATTATTACCGTTACTCCCATAGACGCTGTATTAGAAACACCCTCACAGCAGAATTATTTTTTTGTTGTTGTTGTAATTTTGATGCAAAAGTAATTTAATAATACAACATATTTGTTAAAAAGTGCATACATTTTTGTAAAAGTGAAAATACAAAAACTTTGCAGGACTTACAATATTGATGACCATTAAAACGTGTCATCATAGTCTGTGAAAAAGGTCCTGCAGCTTTAAGAACAGAATGTTCCCAATAGCACTAACGTTAGCTTTGAAGAACACGTTTCGATATTAACTACTTTAAAATGAACATACAGATAACAGAATCAGAATATACACTGAGCTAACTCACTGAACAATGACTGATTACTATGTCTTTAAGAGCACCACCACAGCAGAAATGATTCTGTTTGCACCATCAATCGTTTTTCCTGTCAATCACCACAACCTGCTTTTTACAGAAAATTTGCATGGGTTTGCAAATTTTTGCAAAAATGTTTTGATGATGTGGTGTAAACATGGCCTTCACATTACAGCTCAAATGGAGGGGAGTCTTCCGTCAGATTGCTTTCTGATTGGGTATTGTTTCGATTTCTCGTTAAAATCTCCTGTGCGCGTGTTTGTCCTTGGGGTTCCCCCCACACAACAGGATTTTGGAAATCAAGATTTGAGATCGGGACGGCTCCAATGTTCTTCCGAGCAGATTCAGTCACTCATAACACACCTCACACCTTGTCAGGAGTGGAAAAATCGCCCTAAGCTCAGCCCCACATCTCGTCTATTTTCTTGTAGTATGTACCCACTATTATTCTTAAAGGGTTACTTCAGTGATTAGCATATGGCTTTGTATCAGTAGAAACCCTGAAATATATTCAAATGATTGTGCTTTCCCCCCTCATCCCCCTGAGACGAGACATTTATGCATTTTATTTCTGGAAAAATTCTTCCTATGATGCAAATTGACGATATTTGCGTCATAGGAGGAATGTTTGGCCAAAGGGAGCTCCCTTTTGGTGCAGAGGGAGCCATTTCCGCATGTTTTGAACCAGCGCATGGGGGATGGAAGATCACACACTCACAGCTCAGCTCGCAGCTACAGGCACTCATTTAAACAGAGCTATGGTGAGCAATGTAAGTCTTTTAACTTCTCAAATGAATTTCTATGAAAGTTAAGCTTGCAAAGGCATGAACTGAAACACACCAGACTGAAATCGCGTTGTGAATGTATGCCGCGAGTGTAGTCGTGACTACCTCTGCTCTCATCATGAGAGCTGAGGTAGTCGCGAGTGTAGTCGTGACTACCTCAGCTCTCATCATGAGAGCTCATTCAGCTCATTTATCTCACTCCTGCAGTTAGTGCTCAGTGCTGTGATACTCGCGCGGTGACTCACTCATTATATTGAACAGAAACGTTCAGTTTTTAATTGTAGTGTCTTCTCCAACTCAGTCACAGTAATCAAGTAGGTGGCTTTGGGAATGGCCTCACAGAATTGTAGTCTTTCATCCCCATGAGACAAAAATACATTTTCTGTCTTTTCTCAGTCTAGAAGGCACCACATTCAAAAATAATTTCACATTTCTACTCCATTGATGACCCAGTTTAAATACAAATTCATCTTCCAAGCGCTGAAGTACCCCTTTAAAGGGTTATGAAACCCTAAACCAGATTTTCTGATGATTTAACAGAGTTATATGTGCTGAAAATCATAGAAGACAATGTTACCATATGTTTTGAATGTGGAAGAAAACTAGTTAATTTTAAACCTTTTTGCCCTAGTTTCCTCTTCCGTTTTCTCGTACTATAGTATGCCGTGTCCTTATCCTATGAGAAGACATGTTGCTTAATTCATGACAGCACATGCTTAATTATTCATGATGGCACGCATTGATTGGCATTTCCCTCTTGCCGGCGCTTTAAGCTGGGCATACACTGTGCGATTTTCGTCCGATTTTGAGCCGAACGAACTGATTGCCCTATTTTCCCTCACTGCGCCTGCGCGAAAGCAGAAGTTCAACCATTTAATTTTTAAAAGCATTAAGGAAGAAAACGAAAAGAGGGAGATTATGTGGGCAACTATCAAATAGCAGAAATTAAGTAAACTGTTGTGCCTCCAGTTTGTGTTGTATATATCCAGTGCATATTATTCATTTAGCTAGTTGATCATTAATTTACTTGTTTTACTTTCACTTTTTATTTTTATTTTTTTAATATTAATTAATATTTAACCTTCTCCATCTTGACACAATGTCATGTTGCAATGTGTTCTTTTTCTTCATGAACGCGAGTCAATGGATATCACGCAATGCGCAGTTTAAACGCAGTCTCAAACCCAGTCAATTATTCACTACAGAAAGTGAAAGTAAAATCTGACAAGCTTTCGGCTTTTATTCTTAGACAACGAGAGATAAATGTAATTCAACATACTGATAACGTAGCTTATTGCCTTATTTTCTTTCTTTTTTATTTTCTTAATATTTCTATTTTGGTCCATATTGTGGGAAAAAAAATAGAAGAGAAGTCGACCCATGTGTTAAACAAGTTGTTTTTAGATAAATCTGCTCTTACTTTTCATTGAGACGGACATTATTATTGCAGTGTTCTGACATTAATCATATAATTAGACCTAGGCTATAATTCCTTGTTTAATCGGGCTAAATGTTTTTAAATAGTGAGGAGTAATCTATCTATTATTTTATTATGCAGTGTGTCGATTATGCATTATTGTTGGGGGGAGGGGGGGGGGCAAATTAATGTAATATCAATTTAATAATAAAAGTAGGCCTACTCTAATAATAATAATTTTATAGCCTACATAAATTCAAAATCCTCTTGATATCAATAGCTGATGCATTTACCTCTCTATAATACACCATGGCCTATCGTCGCCACGGGGGTTTTATTGCGCATTTTTCACCCGTACATTGTGAGCAGTCAAGACGCGCTCGACGGTCGGACCGCACAGTGAGAGTACATCAATCGTGAGCTTTGGCTTTACATCGCATGCGATCTACTCGTACAGTGTGAGTAGGTAACCTTGCTGAAAACCCATAGAAATCGCACAGAGTATGCCCAGCTTTAAACTGTGAGATGGCATACACTAATAGATCAAAACGAGTGTTTGGTTTGGCTTTGTAAGAGATTCTGTGTTGCATAAGTTCTCTTCAATAGATCCTTAGTCTTTGACACAAACAAGATTCATCCACACTTTGAGTGTAACTGCTCTTTATGGCCATTTAACTGAACAAATGGCTTATAAAAACTCCACAAAATAAATCTCCACAAAAGTTGTCAAAGATGCAAAAGCATGTTCATATCATTTTTCTGTTACAGAGAATAAATTGCGAATGGCTGTGGATTTGTGGATTGAATTATAGCTGTCCCAGGATATATATATATATATATATATATATATATATATATATATATATATATATATATATATATATATATATATATATATATATATATATATATTAGGGGTGACCCCTAATAGTCGAAGATTCGATGCATCGATATGCAGGACCGGATTCGACCACTGATCTCATGGTCGAATCTTCACGGGTGTTATGAAACCAGGATTATACCATTTTGGCAATATGGGTGTGCTCAATCTTAGTGTTATAAAGACGCGCCTTTAAAATTTGGACACATACACCGACGGCGGCATTCGACACCTGTCCGCGGCGATAAATATATATTTCCCTCAAATCTTGAATGTTGATTTCACCCTGTACTACAAGATACACTCATCGTGCAGTGATTCAAAATTGAGCTTGTGCGCGGCGCGTAATGTTCACGTCTGCCTGGTGTGAGATAGGCTACCTGAGACACGGCGCTGAGCTTCAGTCCGGTGTGCGACCCCCTATAGACACAATCGGCTTATGAACGTGCATATAAACGCACTCAAAGTGTTCTTTTCCTCTCTAGGCAGGTATTGTTTTAAGGTTTATTTATCAAAATGTTCTTTTATATATTTGTGTGAAGTTCTGTGTTTCGATCGCGGCTTTTAAATGTTATGAGAGAACGGTTCATTTACGAATGTGTAGTGTATAGTTTTGATCACTTTATTAAAAGTGGTGGCTGTGTGCCGTGTGTAAAGTAAATTAAAATTGTCTTAGCCTCCTGCTGACTAGTGCCCTTCCCAACCCGTTTATACCATTTATTTTTTTCCAGTCTATGGTTTACACACACAGAGATGATTTGACTATCGGTTGACCATAGAGAGATTCGAAAATTCTGATTCGAATGTGTAAATCCTTAGCCCTAATATATACCCTTACCCCTAATATATATATATATATATATATATATATATATATATATATATATATATATATATATATACACACACTGTAAAATTATTTAAAAAATAAGTTACCTGGTTGCCTTAAAATTTTGAGTTAACTGAAATTACTAATACAATTAACATTTTTGAAAATCGACAACCTTCATTCAAATATTATTAAAAGATTTGTAAGCATATTGGGTAAGTGTGTGTGTTTTATTTGTGATGACGGAGTGAAACATGCGATTTGTGCTATATTCATGGTTTATCACATTTTTATGTGATTTAGATACAATAATATTTAGAGTTTCTATTTATTAAATAAATTTCCTTCAATTTATCAACTCAAATTTTTAATTTCAATGAACTCAAATTTTTAAGGCAACCAGGTTACTTACTTTTTTAAGTTAAACCAACAATTTGTACAGTATATATATATATATATATATATATATATATATATATAACATGAGTCTCACCAGTCCACTTGCTCATTACAGGCTTGTTCTTGTCAAAACGCCCACGTATTGAAAAATGGTCGGGTTAAAATTGGGCTCGGGATCGTAATTACAGTTAATGTGTCGGGCCGGGCCTGGCTCGAACACAACGTGCACGGGCTCGGGTAGGGTCGGGCTTGAATATTTGAGCCCAATCTAACCTCTACCCTGGAAAGGATTGTGAAACAAAACCCATTCAAAAATGTGGGGGAGATTCGCAAAGAGTGGACTGCAGCTGGAGCGAGGACTTCAAGAACCACTACGCAAAGACGTATGCAAGACATGGGTTTCAGCTGTCGTATTCCTTGTGTCAAGTCACTCTTGACCAACAGACAGCCTCAGAAGCGTCTCACCTGGGCTAAAAACAAAAAGGACTGGACTGCTGCTGACAGGAACAAAGTTATGTTCTCAGATGAAAGTAAGTTTTGAATTTCCCTTGGAAATCAGGGTCCCAGAGTCTGGAGGAAGAGAGGAGAGGCACACAATTCACTTTGCTTGAGGTTCAGTGTACAGTTTCCACAGTCAGTGATGGTTTGGTGTGTCATGTCATCTGCTGGTGTTGGTCCACTGTGTTTTCTGAGGTCCAAGGTCAACACACCATATACCAGTAAGTTTTAGATCACTTTATGCTTCCGGCTGCTGACCAACTTTATGGAGATGCAGATTTCATTTTCTAACAGGACTTCGCATCTGCACACAGTGCCAAAGCAACTATACCTGGTTTAAGGACCCTGGTATCCCTGTTCTTAATTAGCAAACTCGCCTGAACTTAGGTATTGTAAAGAGGAAGATGCGATATGCCAGACCCAACAATGCAGAAGAGCTGAAGGCCACTATCAGAGCAACCTGGGCTCTCATAACACCTAAGCAGTGCCACAGACTGATCGACTTCATGCCAAGCCACATTGCTGCAGTAATTCAGGCAAAAGGAGCCCCAACTAAGTATTGAGTGCTGTACATGCTCATACTTTTCATGTTCATACTTTTCAGTTGCCCAAGATTTTTTGCCCAAGATTTCTGAGATACTGAATTTGGGATTTTCCTTAGTTTTCAGTTATAATCATCAAAATTAAAATAAATAAACATTTGAAATATATCGGTCCATAAGAAAAGAATGGATATAATACACAAGTTTAACTTTTTTTAAAACTTTTTGACTTAAACTTTTTGATGATGTTTTAATTATATGACCAGCACCTATCTATATCTATCTATATACATATATACATACCCAAAAAAATAAGAGACAAATTAACATCAAGTAGCAAAAATAAAAATCAACGTTAAGTGGTCTCTTAATTTTTTTCCAGAGCGATATATATATATATATATATATATATATATATATATATATATATATATATATATATATTATATATATATATATATATATATATATATATATATATATATATATATTATATATATATATATATATATATATATATATATATATATATATATATACATATTAGTGCTGGGCAACGAATAAAATGTTTAATCGTGATTAAAAGCATGATTTGTGGTGATTAAACACAATTAATTGCAGAATGCGCAAAATTCAATAATGAATACAAAAGTAGTGTATTGCATACTTTTATTTTAAAATTGCTGCTATATAAACAAATAACATATGGTTTGCAAACACTTTAAACAAATAAGGTGCTTTTCTACAGCAGTTAAAAGTTAGTAACAGTTACAATATTTCTTGTAAATATTAACTTAAACATTAATTTAATCAAATTAAATATAAAACCAAAACTATTTGCCACTGCCAGGGCATTAAAGTTTGTTTGGTTTGGTATACATATAAAAAAAATATACCATGGTCTGTTTAAATACTCGATTCTGATTGGCTGGAAGGTGTGTAAAACGTTATTTTTGCGTGACATACTGACATTAGCCCTACGACATACTGACATTAGCCCTACAACATACTAATATTAGCCCTACGACATACTGACATTAGCCCCACGACATACTGACATTGCGACATCTGAGATCTAGAACCTCAACAAGCAAGCGAAACATAATTTCACCTTCAAGCCTAAACCTGAATAACTCCATGTCTAATTTCACGAAAACAATCACCAAAAATGAAATTTCCAACTGTTTTATTTTTTTGTATGTTTTATTATTGTTATTTTAACGCATTAATGTGTCTTTATAGCCTATGGTTAAAGACGCAAGGTTTAATTCACACTAGGCTACATAATGATGATTAGTTCGAAAAGATTAACACTGCAGTGTTGCCTGTCATTCATAAATAATTTTAATAAATCCATTAAATAATCATTAAGTTATGTTCGCTATGCTTAAGCAACGAGGACATCTTCAGACTGACATAAAGAAGAGATGAGATGTGAACGCATCTCTCTCTCTCTCTCTCTCTCTCTCTCTCTCTCTCTCTCTCTCTCTCTGCGTCGGGCTGTTCTTCGTCTCTACGCAGTGCATTAAAATCCTTTAATGCATGGCTAGCCGTGGATTATCCCTTACATACGTTATGCCTCAATCATAACATTATAATATAACATTTTGGTGCACTATGGTGCACAAAGATAATATTTGCTTCAAGTAAAAAAACATTTATAAT
This sequence comes from Pseudorasbora parva, assembly GCF_024679245.1. Classification (NCBI taxonomy): domain Eukaryota; kingdom Metazoa; phylum Chordata; class Actinopteri; order Cypriniformes; family Gobionidae; genus Pseudorasbora; species Pseudorasbora parva. The sequence continues at coordinate 31,564,325 of NC_090175.1, forward strand.
AAAGAGCTGGGCGTTGTCACAAATTTCATAATTTGATTTGATATTGATTAACATCGGGCCTATCAGATAGAGTACATAGCAAATTTTATGTACTGAACAATGTGTGGGGGCAATTTTTTGGTGGTATAAATATATCGATTTTGAAGTATATTTTCATCAGGGTTCTATCAGCTTTTACATAGGCCTACTTAAATCTGCATATTTGTGATATTCACCCCAGGGTGTTATTTAATTTTATAAAGGCCATTTTTTTTTTATAATCTTATTAAATGTATGCGTCATCTTTCATGTTAAATTCTTACATTTGATTAAAGGTCCCATTTTTCACGTGTTTTCGAAGCTTTGATTATGGTTACAGTGTGCAATATAACGAGTTCATGTTTCACGTGTAAAAAAAAACCCTGTATTTTTCACACAATTTACTTATCTGTATAATAAAAACGGCCTGATGATTTCCTTGTTCTATGAAGTCTCTCCTTCAAAAACATGTAACGAGTTCTGATTAGGCCAGCGCTTCCTGCGCTGTGATTGGACAGCAGCTTAGCACGTTGCCCGGAAAGGTCCCGCCTCTTATCATAACGGGTAGATACGCGCGCTCAAAGTTATTGCAAAAATGTCTATATTGCCTTATCAATTTGAATCGGAATCAGACCCGGAGAATATCGAAGAGGATCGATTACAACCTGCTCAGGAAAGACTTTTGCTGGATGTTTCAGAATGGTAAGCTGTCTATTCAGTAGTTTAAACGGAGTGTCATCAGCATAGCAGTGATAGGAGAAGCCATGTTTCTGAATGACAGAACCTAATGATGACATGTAGATGGAGAATAGAAGTGGTCCAAGGACTGAGCCCTGGGGAACCCCAGTAGCTAGATGATGTGACTTAGACACTACACCTCTCCATGACACCCTGTAGGACCTACCAGAGAGGTAAGACCTGAACCACTGAAGAGCAGTTCCTGAGATCCCCGTCTTCTTAAGTGTTGACAGGAGGATCTGGTGGTTAACTGTGTCAAAAGCAGCAGACAGATCCAGCAGGATGAGCACTGAGGATTTGGAAGCTGCTTTTGCCAGTCTCAAGGCCTCAGTTACCGAGAGCAAGGCAGTCTCAGTCGAATGGCCAATTTTGAAGCCGGATTGGTTGTTGTCTAGGAGGTTGTCCCATTCAAGAAACATAGAGAGTTGATTGAACACAACTCGCTCAAGGGTCTTTGCAGTGAAATGCAGAAGGGATATCGGTCGGTAGTTTTCTAAAAGTGCTGGATTCAGAGAGGGTTTCTTAAGCAGTGGGGTTACCCGAGCCTGCTTAAATGCTGTGGGAAAGGTTCCCATGTGAAGAGAAGTGTTGACAATGTGAGTGAGTGCAGGAGTGATTGAAGAAGAAATGGCCTGAAGGAGGTGAGTGGGTATAGGATCAAGTGGACAGGTAATAGGGTGATTGGAAAGGATGAGTTTAGAAATGTCTGCCTCGGAGAGCGGAGAGAAGGATGGAAGCGTGTTCGTGTTAGTTGTTGAGATGTGCGTGTCAGTTTGTGATGAGGAGAACTGGTTGCTGATGAGAGATGTTTTGTTTGTGAAAAATGATGCAAAGTCATCAGCTGTAAGAGTTGATGATGGAGGGGGAGGAGGAGGACAAAGGAGAGAGGAGAATGTTTTAAAGAGTTTGCGAGAGTCAGAGCATTTGTTGATTTTGTTGTCGTAGTATGTTGTTTTAGCAGTGGAGACATTTGTAGAGAAAGAAGAGAGAAGAGACTGATACAAGGTAAGGTCAGTATAGTTTTTAGATTTCTGCCATTTCCTCTCTGCCGCCCTGAGTCCAGAGCCATGTTCACGGAGAACATCAGACAGCCAGGGGGCAGATGGGGTGGGGCGGATTGGTCTGGATGAAAGGGGGCAAAAACTGTCTAAGGAGGATGTTAGAGTGGAGCAAAGAGTGTAGGTAGCACTGTTAGTGTCCAGTACTAAGAACTGAGCAGGTGGAGGGAATGAAGATGAAACCATAGTGGATAGGCGAGAGGGAGAGAGTGAGCGTAGATTACGCCAAAAGGTAATCTGTGTAGGAGTACGTGTTGTATCAGGAGTCAGTATGAGGTTAAGAGTGATGAGAAAGTGGTCTGAGGTGTGTAATGGAGTAACTAAAGTGTTGTCCGTAAACGGTCTTCCGTTTCCGGGTCGAGTACGCTGTGCGCGTTTGTGCTGCCGCTTCGTATCCTGGATTGTTTGTACTGTTTGTCTGGTTTCGGATATATTTATTTATATTCTATCATTTTGTTTTCATCGGAGCTCTGTGTTGACTACTCCGTTTCCCTGACCTGGACTGTTGTCACTGCACCTGGCCTGGACTGTTGTCACTGCACTGACCACCTCTGCTGCTCTGCACTGACCACCTGTTTGCTAGACGCTGTCTGCTAGACGCTGTGAATACTGTACAGCTGTTTCGCGCCTAATTGGATTAATCCTTTTTCCACTGTTTAAACTTTGAACTGAACTGTTGTTAAGTCTGCCATCGGGCTGCTGCGAGCTTTCTTCCCTCTTACATCTCTCTCTATCGGTTGCGCCGTTTGTTTACTGCTTACTATCTGGGTGCGTTGCCTCCTATTTAGTCTGCTGTTTTGGTGAAGTGACGTTCAGGTTTGGCTAACGTAGTTTTGCTTGTGGTTGGGCTTTCACTTTCTCAGTATCAACATGCCTTGTGCAAAAACACTTTTTCTTCTTTTTTCCTGTGCCTTGTTTTTTTGTTTGTCTTACATCTGTAATGGATATTGAATATTCCACATCTCAACTGAGGGGCTTTAACTGCCGCCCGCGTCTTGATTCGGTGACGTATGAATACTGTCAGAGACTAGGGATTCTCCGTCGCCCAAGATACACACACCGTTCGCGGCGCACACTCTTGATTTCACACTGTTCAAAGCCTGACTCTCCTCCTTGCATCTGGACCAACAATAGGCTATCTTCCATGCCAAGACAACTGCCTGCCTGTCCCTCCATTCAACGTTCTCTGATCTATCTCACTGATAGCGATCAGCAACAAACTCTGAATTTGAATCCATCACATCATCACTTTGCCCTTTTGAACTGTCGATCAATTTCGGACAAAGCCTCTTATCTCAACGAAATGATCACTGACAATAACCTTGACATTTTTCTTCTCACTGAAACCTGGCAACTTCCTGGAGATTTTTTGCAGTTAAATCTGCTTACGCCAGATGGATATAAATATCTGTCCCGACCGAGACCCCATGGTAAAGGGGGTGGTCTCGCCATCATTCATCGCGACAACCTCCGTATCAAGCTACTCGACTTTCATGACACCAATACATTTGAATACATGGTTTTGAAGGCTGACTCTCTCATAATAATTCTGCTCTATCGACCTCCTAAGATCCTGTCTAACTTCTTTTCTGAACTCAGTGAACTGTTGACCATTGCCTGCTCATTGTCATTTCCCATTCTACTGCTTGGAGACTTTAATATTCATGTTGATACTGTTTGCTCTAACACCAACCAGTTACTTTCTATTCTTGAATGTTTTAATCTAACTCAGCATGTTAATTTTCCAACCCATACTCGTGGTCATACTCTAGATTTGATTTGTACATCAAGGGCTGATATTTCTTCTATCACGTCTACTGACACTGGTATTTCTGATCATACATTTCTTGATTTTAGTTTCAGCCTGCCTATCCCTAAAAACTGTTCTACAACTGTCATATCTTACCGCAATCTCAAAGCTGTTGATATTTCATTATTTTGTACCTCTATTTCCTCTTCGAATCTCTCTGATGTCTCTGATATCTCCCCACCCTCACTGATACTATCCAACTATAACTCCATAATTTCGGATATCGTAGATGAGCATGCTCCATTCAAGACCAGAAGTGTCCCTTCCACACATTCGTCTCCTTGGTACACTCCTGAGCTCCGTATCTTAAAGGCCACTGGTAGACGGCTTGAGCGTTACTACAGGAAAACTGGCCTGACTGTTCACCATTCGGCATTCAAAACCATATGAAAAATTATAAATCTGCACTGAATCTGGCTCGTTCCAGTTTTGTATCGGCTACAATTAATAAATCAAGCAACAGGCCAAAAGCATTATTCAACTCAATAAATAAACTTATCAAACCTCCGTCTCATGCTGCTCTAGCTTCTGATGAACTCTGTACTTCATTTTTAGCTCACATGCTTGAAAAGACAGATGCCGTAAACCAGTGTCTCTTTAATGATGCCACTAACACTAGTTATCTGCCGAATCAACCTGGTCAATCCCTGCTGCTTTTTTCTCTGTCTACTCCCTCTTCTGTCTCCGAGTTAATTTTGAAATCTAACCCTACATCTTGTCATCTCGACCCTGCTCCCACTACTCTGCTAAAACGTTGCCATTTAGTCATTTCTGCACCTATCTCTCATTTCATCAACGCATCTCTTACCTCTGCTTCATTACCTCTATCACTCAAAACTGCAGCTGTTACCCCCGTTCTCAAGAAACCCAACCTTGATCCCACAGTTTTATCTAATTATCGTCCCATTTCAAATCTCCCCTTCATAGCCAAATTACTGGAAAGTACTGTTGCCACCCAGCTTCAGTCTTTTCTAGTTGAAAATAATCTTTTCGATCCTTTTCAATCTGGTTTCCGCCCTTTGCATAGTACTGAAACTGCTCTAGTTAAGGTACTTAATGATTTGCTTCTCTCTGGTGATTCTGGTTCTCTATCCATGCTTTTGCTGCTTGACCTCAGCTCAGCCTTCGATACCATCTCCCATCAACTACTCATTCTTCGCCTTTCGGATGTGGGTATTTCTGGTGCTGCTCTTTCCTGGTTCTCCTCCTATCTCTCTGACAGACTGTTCTACGTTTCTCTTCAGAATTTCCGCTCACCCACTGTCCCCCTGAAGCAAGGTGTCCCTCAGGGATCCGTTCTTGGGCCACTATTATTTATAATCTATATCATACCTCTTGGTGAGATCCTACGCCGTCATGGTTTTAAATATCATTTTTACGCTGACGACATTCAATTATACACTACCTGTACATCCACTTTATCATTCACAACCGACAAAATCTCTGCTTGTGTACATGAAATAAAACATTGGCTTCATTCAAATTTTCTAAAACTCAACATGGACAAAACTGAGATTATTTTCACTGGACCTCCATCACTCACTAATAAAATTCCCACCAACTTCACCTGTGAGACTGCTGGCACTCTTATCAAACCATCTACTACTGTTAAAAATCTTGGTGTAATTTTTGACTCCTCTTTATCTTTCCACTCTCACATTAATTCCGTCACCAAATTAGCATTCTTTCATCTACGTCGCATCGCTCAACTCTGTCCCTTTATCAGTATCTCTGATGCTGAAACACTCATCCATGCATTTGTCACATCACGTCTTGATTACTGCAATGCACTTTTCATTGGCCTACCAGCTAGCTCCATTTCAAAATTACAATATATTCAAAACTCTGCTGCCAGACTACTCACACACACCAAACGTTCTGCTCATATTTCCCCAATTCTGCATGATCTTCACTGGCTTCCTGTTTCTTACCGTATTAAATTCAAAATTCTTCTTCTCACTTTTAAGTCTCTGCACGGCCTTGCTCCCCCTTACCTCTGTAACTTGCTTCTCCCCTTCAACCCTACTCGCTCTCTACGATCTGCTGATTCCAACTTTCTCTTTGTCCTCTCGGCATCGCCTTGCTTCAATGGGGGGCGGATCATTCAGTGTAATAGCACCCAAATTATGGAACTCTCTACCCCGACCACTCCGTTTTGTTGCCACTATCTCTGATTTCAAATCCATGCTCAAAACACACCTCTTTTCTGAATGTTATAGGTCTTAAAGATGAATTTTTTTTTTTTTTTCTCACTCCGATTTCTGTATTATTATACTTGCACTATCAATTGCCTACTGTTGTTCTGTCTACTCTGTCTGTCACTTGGCTTTATTGTTGTTTGTTTATTGTAAAGTGTCCTTGAGCTCTGGAAAGGCGCTATATAAATAAAACTTATTATTATTATTATTATTATTATTATTATTATTATTATTATTATTATTATTATTATTGTCCGTGGAGCAGTTGCGTGTGTAGACAGGGTCTAATTGGTTACCTGATCTGTGAATAGCCGTAGTAGATACTAACTTAAGGTCAAATTAAGTCAGTAGAGTGCTGAAGTCTGTGGCTAGGTGTTTATCAAGATGGATGTTGAAGTCACCAAGCAGAATCAGTGGAGTGCCATCCTCAGGGAAGCTAGAAAGTCCCCAACAAACTCACTCCCAACGTGGTAATGACCAAACAAATGCTAACTCAACAAATGCTAACTCCCACACACACCGTGAGAATACACCAAAACTAATAATACACACCACTGCACTACATAGACACACTTATCCAACAACAAATGAACAAACAATCAAATGAGAAAAGTTACAAACACTTACAGAGTAGTTGTCTATTAGTCAATCAATGCTTCACCTCTAGCCAAATGTTACAAACACACGAGGCTTTTAACCCTTTAAAACCGAACGTGTCGTCGACGACACAGCCAATCAAGCTGTATTGAAGTTACCGTAACTCTTCAACCCTTTGCACTATCATAATAATTTAAATTGCTCCTGAAAGTAGACATCTGCGCGTTCCGCCTATATATGGCTTATTACGGTAATGTCATGTTTTCCATCGGCAAATCACCGCGACTTTCGGGGGGGAGCGGGAAGGGGCGAATAGAACGGAGATACGGAGCCCGGCAGAGTTTTAGAGGATTTTTAGATTCCAAAACACAATTAAAAAAGGACAAAAACATGGCGAAGACAGTGTATACAAGATAGGAGGCTATTGAGTTTATCTTAACACTTGGAAGACGGCTGAGAGGGACTCTTCAGACCTAGAGACTGCATATTCAGATGTTGAGGAGGCATTTGTTGCTACCCTTGATCAAGACATGGTTTGGTAAGTGAAGCTTGTCTTTTCTATGCTGAAACTGTGAGAAATGTCGGTGAAATAGGCATAGATTCAATGTTTTAGTTCAAAATATCACTGTTTCATGCATCATAGTGTGTGTGTGTGTGTGTGTGTGTGTGTGTGTGTGTGTGTGTGTGTGTGTGTACACGCGCGTATGAGTTGCATGTGTTGTTCATGTGTTTACATGCACTACATTCATGTGTTTCCGTGTGTTCAAATGTGTTTGCATGCATGTTGTTCATGTGTTTGCATGCATGGCATTCATGTGTTTGTCTGTGTTCATGTGTTTACATGCATGTGTATCCGTTCATGTGTTTACATGTGTGTGATGTGTACATGTGTGTGTTGGCATGTGTGTAAGTAATTATTTTGTATTATTACGTCATTGTTATTTGGTTGCATTTTATAAGTGTTTATTTTGTTTTTTTACAATTTTGCTTTAACTAATGTATTATTTTATAATGGAAAATACATTTATAAATATATTGTGAGTTTGTAATACAAGCTTGTTTTGCTTTTTCCCCCCAGTGTGGCTTGTACAAAAGCAAACGGGCCCTCCACAACACCACCTCAGAGGGGCCATGGGGTAAAGAAAAAGGCTCCTGAGTGAAAACTCAGCAACCCAGAGTCACAAAAAGACTAATATATATGTATTATAGTTTATTCTTCAAGTTTAAAGTGTTAGATTCTTTCGTTCAGTGGGTTTCTGATTTTTTCTCAATAAAAAACAGTAAAATGTATTCCCGTTTTTGCCGTTTTTGCAGTTTTAAATTCTATTTTCAAACTTACCACATAAAGTGAGGGTCAATAACTGTATTTTATTGAAAGCCAGTTGTCTTCTGAAAAAAATAACACCTTGCACTTGAGGATAGCACATTCTGTTATAATTCTACAGTCAAAAAAACAAAATATGTGAAAACGCCCCTTTTTAGCTTCAGGTTCTAAAGGGTTAATACCTCGCTGGCCACGCCCCCAACAAACTCACTGCTAACTCAACAAATGCTAACTCCCACACACACCGTGAGAATACACCAAAACTAATAATACACACCACTGCACTACACAGACACACTTATCCAACAACAAATAAACACTCGAGGCTTTTAATACCTCGCTGGCCACACCCCCAACAAACTCACTGCTAACTCAACAAATGCTAACTCCCACACACACCGTGAGAATACACCAAATCTAATAATACACACCACTGCACTACACAGACACACTTATCCAACAACAAATGAACACACAAGGCTTTTAATACCTCGCTGGCCACGCCCCCAACAAACTCACTGCTAACTCAACAAATGCTAACTCCCACACACACCGTGAGAATACACCGAAACTAATAATACACACCACTGCACTACACAGACACACTTATCCAACAACAAATGAACAAACAATCAAATGAGAAAAGTTACAAACACTTACAGAGTAGTTGTCTATCAGTCAATCAATGCTCAGCCTCTAGCCCATTACTTCTTTTAAAGCAAAATTGAAAAAAAAAATTCCATAGCATTTGAATAGTATTATATTTCTGTCTGACTGTTTGATTGTTTTATGTATTGTTTTTCATGTTTTATTTATTTATTTATTTTTTATTCTATATTTATTGTTTTAAGGCTGTATTTCTTTCTTTACTCTGTACAGCACTTTGGATAGCTTTGCTATGGTTAAATGTGCTATATAAATAAAATGTACTTACTTACTTACTTACTTACTTACTTACTTACTTACTTACGAAAACACCGCGCTGTGTGTTGCTTTCCTTTGGAACTATTTTTGTCAGGGAATTCACGGGTGAAATCGAAATAGAAATAGAGTTGTTTGGGTCTAAAATGTAATTAACTTAATATTAATTAGGCTACTTGTTTTTTGAACACCATTCATGCTACACAATTCACGATTGCAAAGTCAACTTGTATTATTAACAATATCATAAATCCTAAATATCAACAACTACAAAAAAAACCTATACATGTGAATTTAAATTTAATATACAAAGACGAATGTGTCTCACAAAGAAACGACAGCACAAGCCTCAAAATGCGACTTTGTTACCAGAGGCAGAGATACACTCCATTATCAATCGCTGTTTACATTTAATATAATAATAACAACAAAATCTGAATCATTCGCGCGTTTCTGGTTATTTTAAATTTTGTAGTTGTCCCATTTGTCCCAGACAAAGAATGTCAACCCATTGGCTTACAGACAGCCCTGTATTCTCCTGTGTGCAATGGTTTGTCTGTATGTGTATTCGGAGGCAATGAGCAATGGGCTTTCAATATAATAATAAATAAACTACGTTAATGTGCGATAAAATAATTGTCGGCGTTAATTAATTAATGCATTAATTAATTAATGCACTTGCCCAGCCATAACACACACACACATACATATATATATATATATATATATATATATATATATATATATATATATATATATATATATATATATATATATATATACATATATATATATATATATATATATATATATATATATATATATATATATATATATATATATATATATATATATATATATTATACAACTGCTTGTTACAACTGCAAATGACATGGCCAGGAATGCTGTGGACTCTTCTGGAATTCTTTCTCAGGTTTGGATCCAGCATTTTCCATAAATGCTAAAGAGAGTAATTGGCCATATGACTAGCAATAAATATTACATTATCGTGTGTCCACCAAAGCATGTTTTAGCCTGCTCAACACCTGGTGCTCTTCTGAAAACGGCCAGCTGGTTGCCCTTGAAAGCGATTTGCAAGGGCAGCGTTTTTCCAGCTGAGATACTTTGGTAGCTATTGTTACTAGTATCTCATTTTGAAGAATATTACTGAATTTACAAATGCAGTAAAAATCAGTTAACTTCTTTATTATTTTTGTTCAGTTTGTGTACAAGTGGGATGATTGGTCAGTGTAGTTTTTGTCCCGCCCCTCCTCCACTGTGATTGGACGGCCTGGTAAAAAATGGCAATGACGAACACTGCCTATTATCCAACGTTACACAGTACAAACAAAATTAAACAAAAAAATTATTATGGTAGGCCTGCTCTGCATAGTGCATCAAAATGTCATCAGTTTGCCTAAATTAGAACACAAAACATTCAAATGTTTTATGCACCATTTATTCATGGTAGGGAGCAGGTGTAAATTTATTTCGTACCAACTAACATTTTGAAAATACGAACATTTTCGTGAATCCGAAAATTTACGTCAGAGTGGCTTTACGAACGATTTACACACAAATTCGTTCTGCTCATGTTGTATTATGAATGAGGCCCAGTGAGAGCAAAATAATCACAAGCCACTCCACTCTGCAGCTTAACCACATGCGCTTGCATAGCATTTTTCAAAACTGTGGTTAGAACTGACTGCTGCTCAAAAAACAGAGGGTTTCATGACCCTTTAAAACCTTTTAGATAAAAACAAATTTTGACAAAGAAACTTCTTGATGTATTTTTTGTCTGTGTGCAATAATAAGAATTTTAAGAAAACTATTTTTTAAATGGCTCCTTTTAGGGTTGAAAGTTAAAGGGTTAATCTGTTTCTGTGACTTTTGGCAGGTAACTCAGCAGGATGTTAGAAAGGAAAACCCTCTGCAGTTCAAGTTCCGAGCAAAGTTTTTTCCAGAAGATGTTTCTGAAGAGCTAATCCAAGAAATCACACAACGTCTCTTTTTCCTACAGGTAATGGAGAACTTAGTCTAAGATATTATGCATGCTAGTTATTGCCTTTAATTACATTTAGAGTTCAAGGGGCACATTACAGAAAGATTGTCTCGGTTACATATGTAACCCTCATTCCCTGAAGGAGGTAATGGAGACGGCATGTCGGTACCGAACAATAAGGAATCTCACCAGAAAGACCAATCTACATTGAGTGTAACTAAATTAGCCAATTCATATTGACATGCAATGCGATGATTGCAGCAGCTGCTCTGCCTCGCAGTGCAGGTATCAATGAGCAGCAGGTGCTTGCATTTAATTAGGTTTTTGCTGAGGAGCCGAGCCAGTGACCCTGGCACCCCAGCGGGGTACAAAAATCATGGTGATGGGACGTGGTGTCTCTGTTCCTTCCTTCAAGGAACGAGGGTTACATACATAACTTAGTCATTCTTATTAAGTCGGTTACTTCCGATGCCACATCGAGACCAATGAATAGGAATCACTACCAATATGCCATGAGTTCTTTCCCCTTCCAGTGCTGTGTGTGAACCTCCTGAACTCTTACCTGACAAGACAGGGCTGACATAGAGAATGCCCATCACTGCTTTTCCGCATGACCCAATCAGTGAATATTGGATAAGACTGGGAAAGCATGCCTTTTCCTCTGGAAAAGGAACACTGCGGAAGCCACATTGTACCACGAAGGAATTATGTGGAATATATCTGCTAACCCACAGGGCCAGAATAAAAGTAGGAACAAGGGCCCACTCTGCGACCTTCGTAAAGACATGGGAGAGAGGAACAACCCAAAGGGTAGGACTTTGTTCCGATATGCCTGTCCCTTGAAAGCAAATCGCAGAAATGGCCTGTGTTGAGGGAGAATCGTGAAATTAAAGTATGTGTCCTTCAGGTCAATTTCTACAAACCAATCTCAGGGATGGATGCATTTGAGAATGTGTTTCTGTGTGAGTATTTTGACCGGTGGCTTATAAAGGCTCAGATTCAAAACTCACAGGTCCAAGATTGGCCTTTACCCATCGGTTGTCTTGGTTACAATGAAGTAAGAGCTGTGAAACCATGGCTAGATATCAGCTGTAGGGACCGACTCTTGCGCCCTTTGCCAGTAGGACTGCAAGCTCCGCTCGCAAGATGTGGCATCGACACCTTTCACCATAGTAAAGTGGACACCCATGAACTTGGGGGGACGCCGGGTGAAGTGAATCGTGGAGCTGAGCCTGATGGTCCAAATGAGCTAGCTAGATGGACTAGATGCACTAGCCAGACTTGCAGAGACTGTGCAAGTGGGACCAAAAGGACCACAGGTGTACTTACAGTGGGGCAGCAAAGTGGAAGGCAGGGACCAGGCTGGTGCCGCACTCTCCGTGCTGTGCAATACTTACCTGGTTCCACAGCTTGTGTCCTCGAACCATCCACTTCTATCAACTGGTGAAAGGAGGAAAATGAGTCGTTGGACCATCCACAGCTTTCCAAGCCCCCTTGGGACACCTTTTTGAGAATTTGGGTACAGAATTTTGACTCAAAAGATTATCTGCCTTTTTTTTATTTTCCGCAGAGACTCTAATGTTAATGTTGGGAGAAGCTCTTGATTGCCCCAGCCTGCTAACGACTGAGGAGAACTGCTGGGCCTAGTTCTGGAGAGTGTCGCCGAAAAGGCTGCCTTGTGAGATGGTAGCATTGAGAAAGCATACTTTGATGACACCTCTGCAAGACAAGACAGGGGGCATTTCTGGACCACCGAGGTAGACATCATCTGGACAAAAGCCAGGAATGGTTGCAGCGACACAGACAGGGAATGTGCAGCCTGTCGTGTGTGCTCTCACTCTCATAGAAGACACACCAGCCGTGAGAACAGGCTTTTCAGCACTCTCAACAGCTCATCGAACCTGCTGTGAGAACAGCCTTTTCTTTTTGCTCAAAAGAAACGAAAAAGAAACAGAGAAGAGAAAATCTACTCCAACACCAGGCGTGGAGATGTCACCATGAAGAGCTTAACTCGTTATAGTGTTAACACACACTTTGTAGGGAATGGGAAATATACTCTGCTTGGCTCAGAATCAAAAGCTGATTAAATGCAAGCACCTACTACTCATTTATACCAGCGTTGCGAGGCAGAGCAGCTTTCTCTAATCATTGCATGCCAATGTGCAGTGACTTGTTAAGTTACACTCAAAGTAGATTGGTCTCTCTGGTGAGATTACTTTTCATCGGAAGTGACTGGCTGAATGGGAACTTAACTTTAGAATCTTATCTTTTTGTTTAACATGTTAATTTCAGTTAGAACCTCATTTATGACAAAAGCTATTACATGATGAGATTTCTTAAGTATATTATCGCATCTTACTGTATTAGTGCAGCTTAATTGTGGATTGGAAAGGTGTATCACAGAAGCAAAAAAATCCTTTAAAAAAAAACTTCTACAGCAGCTGCTTGCACATCGTTAGGTGCTTGGTAACAGACCTGAGAGTTGATTTCTGAACTCAGTGGAGCGGTTTAAGATGTCAGATCTTAGAAGTACAGATAAGATTTGCTAAAATAGAATACGAATCATTAAACAAATTAAGATTTGCTTCTGCAATCCAAAGTTGTGAAACGTCCTAGATTATTTGTCTGATCTTAATTTAAAACTTAATATAGAACATTTCTGTAATAAGTTTGGTCAGAATTATTGGGACCTTTGGTACATATGAGCAAAGAAGGCTGTGAAAATCAATCTCATTGTTTATATTTTTGATCTTTCATTAAAAGAAAAATTTCACACACACAAAAAAAAACGAGGACGCACTGAAGCTCCCTTTGCTTAAATTAGCTCAAAATTACTATCAGGTTTAAGTAATTACCTTGACAAACTATACATCATTAAAAAGATCTAAGACTAAAGTTGAATTTTTTTTACCTCTGTTTTTTTCTTAAAGTCTTATAATGACCGTAATGTGTTAATATGTGCCAGGAGTTATGAATATGATCTTGGGCATCGCTACCTTTTGATTGTAATATGCGCGTCATTTGCTCCCATTCATAAAAAAACTCCTCTGTGGTCGTCATGAAGACACTCAACAAAACAACTTCCCTCAGGGCTTTTACTTCAAAAGTGTGCAGATGTGGAGAGATATTGATAGATTCTCACATGTTTGAGTCAAATTTCTATACAGAGAAGTATTATTTATTAAATCTTTATCCAAAATCCGCGGATGTATGATTATGAGAGCATGTAGACTGTGATGTGCTGTGTTTTCAATTCATTCTGGCAGCCGGGGGGCGCTGGAAAGCTGTACTACTGAAAATTCACTCCCATATGGAATAGATGAAGAACAGACACACCATGTGACATTCAGGAAGTATCTGACATAACCTAAACTGCTTCCAGAGATTGTCAGATCGCTATTTTATGCAGATAGACACGTTTTAAGACCATAAACACACAATCGCAGCAATATATGGTTGGTCTGTGTTCTTTATGCCATGTTGGGTGGTTTCATAATAGATGATATTTATAATGCAATGCTATTCCACATAGCTTTTAGCATTGTATATTTTCTGTCAGATTTTTTGACCCGAAGCTATATGAGATCACATAGTGTTATATAAAACACTCTACTTATAAATTATAAAGTGATATGAAGCAAGTTTTGAATAAAACATGATTTTAATCGTATAAATTGTTGTTTTGCTGGTGTGCTAAGCTAACATGCTAGCTTGCCCTAGATGCACCTGCCATTGAGTAAATACTTATTTTTATGAACATTTTCTAAATGTAAAACTACTGAAATGCTTATTTGGACGAAATGCATTCGATAGAGTCTCAGTGAGGGTAAAGTGAGAGGTTTGATTTAGAAATGAGGTTTGAATAGAACAGTTTGAATAGAGAATCGTTAGTAATTATAATGCAGACAAAAGAATAATAATTAGAGCCATAACCAGTCCGCAGAAGTGTGAATGTGTGCCGGGGAGACAAACTGAATGGGGCAGTTTGCACCTCTAAACAATAGAGGCAATATAGTGAATGAAAGCAGAGAAGATGGCAATAAACATCAGTTGATATTTTAGAGATATCTCAAAATAAAATCACATGAAACGATCTTGTAAAACGTTTAATAAAATTCAGAGTTTTAGACTGATCATCTTCAGATCTGAAATATAACATGGTCAGACTTGTGGCTTTAGCTGTAGTGCATTTCTAGATTTCTCCAAGGCCCACTTCAATTGTATTTTCATAAAGATATTTCATACAAATAAATTTCTAATAACTTTACAAAACTTTGAAGCTTATTATAGCTTTTTTTTGATTATAACAAATATTATCATTTTGACTTTACAGTAAGCTGCTAGGTGTCTGCTTTCAAATGAGACCATAATTATGCTTTTAGTGCAAAGGATTCACAAACTGTATTTGTTTTAGTCTGAGTATGCATTTCTTAGGTTTTTTTCAAAATTTGGAATTCAGCTTAACAGGTTAAAGTAAAATATTTCAAGGTGCACTACGAAGTATTTTTGCAGTAAAACCAAAACTCCAAAAACCACTAGGCCAGTGTTTTATATTTGTTCAGTTGAGTTTGTACAATATCCCAAATATTTCTAACTATTTGTAAATTGTGAGAAAACTGCTATTTTATCCAAGGACCCAAGATGCCTGAGCATAGTGTCTGAGGGAGTCGCCTGTCAATTGCGTCATATCTGCGTTACCCTACCCTCGGTTTCCAGTTTTATTTGACAGAAGCTCTTTACTCTTAGCAGTGTGAACAAGTGTCACAGCTTACCTAAATGCATCTGATATGATAAACAGAGCTGCGTTGCCTCATATTAATGACCGGAAAAGCAGAAATGCTGCTCTCGACTGTGTCCTGTCATAATAAAATTTCCATTGTGTGGTGTGGCAAGCAGCGGGGCGAGGAACCGCAGGGGCGGGCCAGTGACGAGTGGTAATGAGTACCAGCTGCGTGACACACCGGTCTTGTCTCGCGGCCAAGGGACGGGATCATAAAAGGAGAAGCAAAGGCAGCGGAATACGAGAGAGGACCAGGCCTGGATTGATGCTGAGTTTTATTGTGTTTGGGTGGGCAGTCGTCCGTGAGGGGCTGTGCGCGGTTTACCTTCATTTTGTTTATTTAATAAAAGTTGTTACACGTTCGCCGGTTCCTGCTTTCATGGTCCCTCGCCCCGCTGCTTGCCACACAACACATTGCTTGCGAGGCGTGTTTGCATAACAATCGCTCCAGCGGCCTTGCTCAGCTCCACAACACTGGGTCATGGTCTGTTTCATACTACAGTAATGTTAATAACCGCATCCATGAACATGATTTCTGCTCGAGTCCTATATTCCACTGGCTGTGAGGTGAAGACCACATGTCCCAAGATTCTGAGCTCAAAGTTGGCATCATAAAACTGCGCCTTTGTTTTGAATAGGTGCCCTCTAGCGGACGGAAAAATTACATAGTGCAGATATAATAGTGGGGAACAATTATGAATTACAATTATGAAATAAATATCTAATACAAATTTGTCACAGTTATTACCAACCCTAGAAATTCTTATGATTCAAATATTTTTTAATATATATTCCTATTTGCTATGACTTCCCTGTTTCACAGGAATATAAATACAAAGGCCAAATTCCCATAATAATTCAACACAATGGGTAAAACCAAAGAATACAGTTCTAGTGTGCAACAAAAGATTGTTGATCTTCAGAAAATAGAATGTACTATTTTAGACTCTTTTTTTGTTTGTTTGTTTTTTGTTTTTTATCTCACCTACATATTTGCTCACTACATATATTTTTGTTAATTTTGTAATACACAAGGAAGCTTGGTTTCAAATGTTTAATTTACAGGAAAAAAGACAAGTACACAGTTAGTAAAAAAAAAAAAAAAAAAAAAAAAAAAACATTAATATAGAGTACAAATTAATATAGATACAAATTAAATAAACAGTACTTTAATAAAGTATGTTCAGATAGGTCTAGTATTTCAGGTATAAATACACCAAAATTTCTGCTGCCGAACATTATCGGCCGAAAATGACATTTTCAGCACCTAGTTTCACTCTTTTATTGTAACTTTGCGAGCGCTTCCGCTTCAGAAGAAGGTAAGTCTGCACTGGCCTCCAGTTTGCTCTTTTCAATATTCCGCTCTTTGTGCACTCTCTGCGCAGTTCTTCGAGGCCCAAGCATATGCTCCACTCATGTACTGCTCACACTCACCAGAAAAGCACAATCTGCTCAAATACAAGACATTTTTACATCACATTTCTGTGTAGTAGACTGTTTCTGTTTGCAATAGCCTAGGGTGACCAAATGTCCTGTTTTGAAGTCATGTCCTGGCTCTAATATAACAATTTTCTATCCATACAGAG
This sequence comes from Pseudorasbora parva, assembly GCF_024679245.1. NCBI lineage: Eukaryota > Metazoa > Chordata > Actinopteri > Cypriniformes > Gobionidae > Pseudorasbora > Pseudorasbora parva. Next base: position 31,581,357 of record NC_090175.1, read on the forward strand.
GGGCATACTTTAAATGTATTGCAATTAATAATGAGTCTTTAAGTAAACTTTAAGTATCATTTGAGTATCTAATTGCCGGGCCGAGTGTCCTGGTTTTAAGTAATCAAAATATGGTCACCCTACAATGGCCCTACTGTGCTGTAACATGGTGGTATAGGCGGGCTGGGCAATGCTGGTAAAATAACGCTACCTTCTCGGTCACTGATCTGCTTCCCACTGCTCTGCTCACATGCTCACAAGTTCGTTGTTATGGGAAGAAGGAGGCGGGAACCGGCAAACATTCAACAACTTTAATAAATAAATAAACACAAAATAAAAGTACAGACGACTGCTGCACACAGTTTTCTCTTTGCTTCCACCTTGAATTAATGATAATCTTTATTTCACAAATTTTGCATACTGTGGTAAATAAAACTTTTTGAAAATCAATATTACTATTTATATATTTAGGAACCTTGTACTATCAGACTCCCACATTTTAGGAGCGTAACCTGACATAGATGTCGCTCCTGGACCACACAAGTGGACATCACCTGACCAAGAGCCCGTGTGGTCACCTTCGTCGCCTTTAGGGTGAGGTTGGTGGCCGCCCGCAGCTTTTGCATGAGAGCAGGGTCAGCATTGTGCTCATGCTTGTCTCTGACAGTCTCTGACTCTGACAGACTGATGAAATGGCATATGTATGATACGTCAATTCGTATGCCATTACATTTTCAAAAAAACATAATTTAGTATGTTTATAAATCCATTTACCTTGTGGACACACACACATATTCAGACACATTTTGAACGCGCAACTCAAACTCTTCCCTAAACCTACCCATTTTTGTATTATAAAAAAAACAGGATATAACAGGCAGATATGACTGCAGGTGCAATTTATTCAGAAAGTACAAATATCCCAGGGGTTCCGAGGCCAAACGATTGATTTGTGTGAAGAAAATCTCCAAAAGTGTTCAGTAACGTCGAGCCCATCTGCCAAAGAATAATAATACATTTCAAATATTGCCGCCGAAAAAAACGTCACGTCAGCTTTGACAGCATTGGCTGTCGTATGTCTCGTGACCAATTGCGTCAGTATGTCAGCTTTGATTGTAAAATGCCATTGGCTCTTGTGTGTCTCGTGACTGATCACGTCATTCTAAAGAGTCGTCTCGTGTATCATTTGAATGAGATATAAACGAGTGCGTGTGTATTCTGTTCACAAAGGGGCGCGACCATCATCTCAACGACTAAAACAACAGTTTTACAGAGTTGAGCTCTGTTGACATTTTACAACTAACGTAATTAGTTGCGTCATTGCTCTGATAGGTTGTAGGTCTATCCAATTGAGGTCTTTCCTGGTTCGGTTGAAGCACGCCCCATAATTACAGCTCAATGGAGCAGTTTCAGACTCATATTCTGACTAGAATTGAGTATGACCATGTCAGGCTAGTGTTTAATATTGTTGGGATTTGGTAGGTTTAGGGTATAAATGCAGTAAGTTTCTCCAAAATATAAAATTAGGCTTTAAATATTCATTCTGTGAGATCAGGTTGGCAGAATCACATGGCGTACACATACATGCAGAGATGATGGTTAGTTTCAGTGTAGACATACACGCGGAATCACACGGCGTAGACATAGCTCAAAATGCATACAGATAACACGCCACTTGGCTTTAGAAAGTAGAGTGTATGTTTACGCAACGTCATGATGTCATGTTGTCTCTGAGCACCTTCGCCTGATGGATTTGAAGGATGGCTATCGCATGCAAAGCGGAAGTGGCCTGGCCCGCAGCCCTATAGGTCTTGCCCACCAGTGTGGACGAGAACATACAGGCTTTGGATGGGTGCTTTGGGTCGCCGCGCCGAGGCACTCTGAGAACACAGTTGCATCGCAACAGAGTGCTCGATGGGAGGAACCCCAGTGTACCCTTTCAACACACCACTATCGAGAGCAGTGAAGGCGGAAGCAGCTGCCGAGCGGTCACGAAAAGTCAGCGGAGACTTCCACGACTTCGACACGTCTGGGAGATACTCTGGGTTCTGGCAAAAATTCAGAGCCCGGAGCCCTCCCCTGGACAGCACGCCAAATACCCATATGTAGATGGTTTATAACGGTTTCTGTTACTGTCTAAAAATAAATCGTGTTGTAACAGTTATTACAATGCATAGAAAATGTTACGCATCACTGACAAACCGACATTAACAGAAAAAAGTTTAATTGGCATTAGGTGAAACATCAGTATGTCAATGAACTAATGTATAAATCTGTAAACACATAGCATTCACGCTAAAATTACCCTGCCAGTACATAAAGATAGTTCAATTACGTGAAATTACGTTAACCAACCATTCAGAAATGTCCTGTTTAGCCTTAAATGTCGAATTTCTTTGGAGCTGTCATCTTGTCCTCGTCCGACTTTGGTTTATATTGATAGAGTTGATCTTTTTTACGGTCTATGATCTTTCCTCAGAGACTCATGTAGCAGTTCTTTCGCCTCTGTTGTCAATGGCAACACTCCTTGCACTGCCCTACAGAACAGAGAGGCGGGGTCATTCTTCATTTAAAGCTGTATGCACTGAAATGGCTTGGTGAAAACAGAGCTGTTTTTGACCAGGTAAAATTAGTGTTTTCTTACAATACTAATGAGAATTTTTAATTAAAGTATATTAACTTGTATAAAAATGGCATTATATGACCCCTTTAAAATGAATTATATCAGCATGACAGTCATAGTCATTGAAGTCTTATTAAAATTGGTAAAACCTGAAAGCCAATGAATAAAAACATCGATAGTGTTTATTTTCTTTACACAATATACAATATCACACACAACAGAATATTACACAATATTACACAACAGAAAATAAATAAGGATGCACAAAAAAGAAATGAGAAGCACCCAAGTAAACAAGCTAAAATTAACACACATACAGCTCTAGAAAAAAAAATCAAGATTTATTTAATAAGACCACTTATTATTGATTTCTGAACTTGGAGTGGTCTCTTAATTTTTTCCAGAGCTGTATAATGTTACAGTGTAAGTCTGGGACATGTTGTTAAAGCGTGTAAATATAAAGGGACTACATCAAAGTTATTTGAATATGCTAAACCAAAACAACAGGCTAATGCTACATTCATGATCATTCATGCCGCCTCATCTCATGGTGCTTTGCAGACTCTGTTGTCCACGTTGATGTTTTTTGGAGGAGGTGTGGGTTTGGAGAGGGCTCTGAAGGGAGGGTGGGATCTTATGCTTTCAAAGCTAGCTTGTTATTGCTAGTCTCTCCGGGACGGTATCACTTTACTTGAAGGGGTGTGCATAAGACTGACATGACACCTTTATAATCATGACATGAACCGTGTCATGAATATGAACGAGTTTTTATGCATGTTTATGACAACTGTCATTAAGTGTCATTCGCTTAATTATGTCATTTTTAATGCAATGATGACATTTTGAAATTGTCTTTGTTATGACAACTTGACATAAACCAATACATCATAACCTGTCAGTGTCTTTGTCATGACAACTTGACATTACCAAGACAACATAACCTGTCATAAACATGACATAACAGATTATCAAATTTAATAAATTTACTTAGCTTATAGGGTTAACCTTAAACTGTCATGTGGTTGGTTTTGATGTTGACTGAGGCTATTATAATGTCATACATTTTTTTCAGTGGCACAAGTTTAATTTGTAATTAGGTGTTAATACGCTGTCAAATTATTTTTTAATAACAGCATCATTAATATTTTTCAGTTCATAATGTTTTATTTTATGTTTTAAGTTTCCTCCACCAGCTTCAACAGAAGGTTAGATAATAGACTAACCAAATGTCTTAAAAATATGAAAAGGAGTTCGAGAAATAAAATCAATCATTTAATTTTTAAGACCTGCCCTTTCACAGAACTGACTCTTAAAAACACAAGGCATGAATTTATACACAGGTGACCAGCACCAATTAACGCAAAAAGGGGAAAACACACACACAAATTAAAACATATATATATATATATATATATATATATATATATATATATATATATATATATATATATATATATATATATATATATATATATCAATCAACATCATATACACACATAAACAAACACAGAAAAATAACACTTTGTCAAATGACTTATAAATTATCTTCCGATGTATAAATATAAGAGGAATAGTCTTTAGAGCCCCACCCCGGGCTGAATGTTTGCGACTAGATCCTAGGCCGGAACATTATATATAGGGCCAACGTTTCCGCCCGAACCCCTTTAGACGGTGCACCAGCACACGGGACTCCGCCATAACAAACAGACAAACAAAGAAATGGTAAGAATAAACTCAAACTATTCGTTAAAGAGTGAGCGAAAGTTTAAATAAAGTATATTAAACCCAAAATAACGTTGTTAAAAAATTGTAAATTGTTTTTACTTACTGCAAACTAAATTGACATTAAACACCTAAACAAACTAACCTGACTGAGGCTCTGCCAACAACTGTTACAGCGTACACATAACCAGTGGTGCCACCATAGACATCATCATATAGTAGGTGTATATGTCTATGCCACTCTATCATTTTGAGTTATATTAATAGTTTTTAATGACTTCCTCTATGATGCCATATTTCAGGTCAAGCTAAATATTCATGACACTGTTATAAAATAATTTGACTGAGTATTGACACTTAATGACATGTTAATGACAAATTCAACTTGTACCACTGTAGTTTAGGTCAAGAAATAGATTCATGACAATGTTATGAAATAATTTGACACAGTATTGACGCTTAATGACATGTTAATGACAAATTCAACTTGTACCACTGTAGTTTAGGTCAAGAAATATATTCATGACAATGTTATGAAATAATTTGACACAGTATTGACACTTAATGACATGTTAATGACAAATTCAACTTGTACCACTGTAGTTTAGGTCAAGAAATAGATTCATGACAATGTTATAAAATAATTTGACAGAGTATTGACACTTAAGGGGGGGGTGAAATGCTGTTTCATGCATACTGATCTTTTTACACTGTTAAAGACTTGGAATCCCATACTAAACATAGACAAAGTTTCAAAAGTTAAGGTGGACGTTTGATGGGAGTATTTCTTTGTCAAAAATACTACTTCCGGTTAGTCATAAGTTTCGGCAAGTTTTTTGAGATCATGCGTCCCCATTGACGTTAGTGGGGGCGGAATTTCCTTGTATGGGCCTTACGGACAATTCTACCGGAAGCGCGTGAGAGAGAGCGAGGGAGAGAGCGAAAGCAACAGCCTACGCCCATCAAAGCGCTGGTTTGTAGATTGCTGGACAGGTGACAATTACACATAATGTCACCAAAAAAGTGCGTTTTTGGTTGCCAGACCAAGACAGTCTTGCACAGATTCTCCAAAACCCCGCGTTAAGGCAACAGTGGATGTAATTTGCTTTTCCGGATCAGCAACTGAGTTGCGCGAATGTTTATATCTGTTCGCTGCATTTCGGTGCCGACTGTTTCACAAGGCCCAGCTCGACGCCGCATTTTCCCAATCGCCTAATGCTGAAGGATGGAGCAGTCCCAACGTTAAAAGGGTGAGTGAGACTGCTTCAAATGTCTCTACACAAACCACGCGTAAACACACAAACACACGTGCACAACTGCACTTCCCACATGTACACCTTCAAAGACAAAAATACGACGATATAATTTAAGTATAAATATGTAAATAACACAAGCCGCTAAGCATATTATATAGTTAGTGTATAACTTGTAACTTACCACATACAGACGTCCTGCTCTAGTCGTTTTTGCTGCTGCTCCTGTTCAACTGCAGCCTCTGGGTCTGATTCCGGATCATAGATGTATGGCTGTATCTGATTAAAAGCCATATTTTTATTTTGAATAAAGTTTTTTTCCCGCTGTTAGGGATGACGGACTCGACTCAACACTACAGCGCTGCTGTACACGTCATTATTTAGCTCCGCTCACACGACACGCCCCCACCCGCTCGGCTTTTTTCGGAAAGACTCGGAACAGCGCATCTTTCTTATATAATTATTAAAAAAATAAAGACTTTTCGGAGATATGCAGGATGCAATGCTACTCTATAGGTACTCAAGATTGACATGACACTGACTGAAACTGAGTGTTTCACCCCCCCTTTAATGACATGTAAATGACAAATTAAATTTATAGAAAAATCATGACATTATAATAGCCTAATGACAGCCAACGTCAAAACCAACCACATGACAGTTTAATAATAATAGATTTTATTTATAACGCACTTTTCATTCCGAAGAATCTCAAAGTGCAACAAAGGGAAAAAATAACAATACATGAATAACAAGTAAAAATTACATCCCAACATCATGCCGGACGCTGATGACACTAGCCTGGTGCAAACTTCAGCCACCATGCAGTTCAAGCCCGAGGGAGACCACGAGCTGACACCCAGAAGAGAGAGCAGCCGCAGCGAGCAACATCAAATGTCCTTCAAACCAAAACCAACCACAAATTCAAATTCATTCAAACAAAAACAGAAGAGAAGTGGTGAAAAAACGGCAAACAACGTCCTCTCAGTGGCTGCCAGCAATCAGCAACAGTCCCAATTGTAGCTCTGACTGTTAGACTAGTCACAAACATAAGAAAATAAAATAAAATCTAAATTTAATAGTAAAGTTAACATGATTTGTGGGTGGAGAAGCGGCGAACAGACAACGCCAGCGTCCTCTCCCCCACGTTGCCTAGCAACTAATGTAATGTAAACCCAAAAAGCGAAGTAGTTTCTTAAATTTGATAATTAATCTGCTATGTCATTTCATGTCTATTTATGACAGGTTATGTTGTCTTGGTAATGTCAAGTTGTCATAACAAAGACAACTCTGCAATATCATCATTGCATTAAAAATGACATAATTAAGCGAATGACACTTAATGACAGTTGTCATAAACATGCATAAAAACTCGTTCATATTCATGACACGTGTCATGTCATGATTATGAAGGTGTCATGTCAGTCTTATGCACACCCCTTCAAGTAAAGTGTTACCCAAATGGGTAATATATAGTATACATGCAAGTGTGTATGATATGTGGGCCAAGTTTTTGGACTGCATTTAACTCTTTCCCCGCCAAACAAAGAATTTTCCGTTATTTGTGAGAAAACACTTCAAGGCCAAACTGTCAGATGCTAGGGGGCGCTATTACGCATCTTCCGAATGAGTACTGAGTCTCCTGATCAAAACGTGTGTAAGACGCAGTAAAACAAGGGATCGCATGTAATCATATGCATATGTTAAATAACGTGATCATCATCATTAAATAGCATATGAATCAAAACTATCTAATGTTACTGAATGAAATGTGGACCTAATGTGGCTGGGGGGGGGGGGGGGGGGTTAAGTGGGTGTGGTTCAAAACCAAAACTTGACTTTTAATCTTATAATGGGCCATGGTCTTTTATCAGGACAATGATCCAAAACAAACACCCAAATAAACATAAAAATTGGTCATTAAGCACAAAAGGATTTCTGCCATGGCGATCCCAGTCCCCTATAGAAAATTAGTAGATTAAACTGAAGGAGTGAGTGCACCAACATGTGCGCCTCTGTATGGAGATCTCTTGCTAGGATTTCATCAGGCATTGTTGGAGGAGACTCAGGCCATGTACAAACTGTAAACTTTCCGGAGTGACAAACACATTTAAATGCTTTTCAAATTATCATTCTGTTTGTACAGATCACGGCTCACTCACGAAACTGATGACACCGTGGTAACCATAGCAACATTCTGTCTCAAGTGCTTCTGACTAAAGTAATATTACAGTGACAAAATATTTATTGGGTCTCATTCTCTAAGCATGTGTACACACAAATTTGTGTGTGAAATGTGCATACGAAAAAAAATATAGGAACAACTGAAAATGTCAGGTTTTCTGAAATGGAGTACCCAGATGCAGAGTGAACAAAAGTCAATTTATTGACAAGACTCTAGACAGGGCACGACAAGGAAGTGACAAGTTGTGAGATCAAACAGCAGGGCAGAGGACAGATGCCACAATGACAGGCAGGGGGGATGACCTGAGATCAGTCCAGGGAGACAACGAACTTGAGGACAGCTTGGAAGGCAACACCGGGATGGTGGAAGTATCCAGGCAGAAACACCAGGAACCTGAGGCTTGATGTTCTCTCTCAGAATCAGCTCCAGTCTTAGATATCAGGCAGTTAGAGACAGAGGCCAGGCACCAACACAAGACACACACACACACACACACACACACAAAACCAGACTCTAGAGAAATTGGGTGCATTTACATGCACGTTCTTAAGCCAATTATGCTTAATAGGCCGACATTGAGCATGATCATGCAAACATCGTAACACGTTTTCTTTTATCGGCATATAGTCATAAACGGCGTAAGCATAAACTGGTTGGGACAGGTAGTTTTTTGCTTTTTACCCTGATTTTGCGCTGCATGTAAAAGCATTAACCTGTTTTCTGTCGGCTTATTGACGTACGCATGTGTGATGGGTGGCAGAAAGACATCCAGACAGAGCAAGCTATCGGCTTATTGAAGTGCTCATGTGTGATGGGTGGCAGACAGACATCCAGACAGAGCGAGCCAACGTTTTGCATGAAATAAGGACATATATCACAAACGCAGACTCTTTTAAGACCCAGAAAATTGTAAATATGTGTTCTCTTCTGTTCGCAGCAGAAGTAGAAGAGGTTCAGTCAAAACACTGTTTCTGGAACTGCATGAGGGATATTATGAACCGTAAATCTCCCGCTGACATGGTGCACGCTTTATTTAACATCACAACTGACCTAACATTTGAAAAACGCAGAGTCAGATACGGACAATATTATTTTTGACGTCACTACAAGGAAATAACCCGGTTTAATAATAAAGTAATGTAAACGCGGTTTAGGAGGCGGTTCAGGAGGAGAGCGAGCCAATGGGGGCGCTCTAGAGAGACTGCCGAAAAAGAGACTTCAATTAGCATACTGGAGGCTATATAGGACCCTGTTTCGCCATAGGTATCAGGTTTTAAAAAGAGACTGAGAGTGGCTCAGTGGTTCATGTAGGTTGTCTACAAACCAGAAGGTTGGTGGTTCAATCCCCGGTTCCACCTCACCGAGTGTCGAAGTGTCCATGAGCAAGACACCTAACCCCAGCTGCTCCCGACGAGCTGGATTGCGCCTTACATGGCTGACATCGCTGTTGGTGTATAAATGGGTGAATGTGAGGCAAAAATGTAAAGCGCTTTGGATAAAAGCGCTATATAAATGCAGTCCATTTGCCATTTAAAAATCGACTTCCCAGTCAACATTGCCATGTGGGCCCCATGTGGGTTCTTGATGGGCTGTCACTTGGGACCCACATGGGCAACCCAAGTGGGGCCCGTATAATTTTGTCCATCGGCTCCACATGGGCCCCATGTGTGTTAGCCCACAGGGGCACATGATGGGTCCTTAGTGGGCTCTAAGTGGGGCCCATTTGTGTGTTCATTATAGGGGCCAAAATGGGTCCCATATGGGTTCTAATAAATGGGGCCAATGTGGGCCACATACAGAACCCTTATGGGGCCTAAATGGGTTGATGACGGTCTCTTGATGGGCTCATACTGGGCCCATATGGGTAACCCAGGTAGCACCCATTTGGGGCCTACATGGTTCTGCCCATATGGGGATGACGGGATCCAGATGGGTGTTATGTAGGGCTCTTATGGGCCACAATGGGAATATAGATGGGCTACCATATTTTCTGTTTGGGTTATCTCATAGTAAACCCCTAAATACAAACATTACATGTAATCCACTAACTACACTAAAATGTTAAAAGTATTCAATGAACAGAAACCAGTAGTTCATGCTTTAGTTTATTATGCAAGGTTTATTTGGAATAATTTGAAAATGACTACTTTTACAACTTTATAATACAAAAGTATAAAAAGTACAGTCTAAAATTATGTATTTCACAAACAAATAAAATAAAAACAGTGCAGCTCCTCACTCATCGCTCTCCAAACAGCCCTTTGAAAAAGACCAAACAAATTAATCAACCATTGTGCCACCTTTTGGTACCCCATGTCAGACAAAAACAGATGGTGAAGAAACGACACATGCTAACTGCAAAATAATTCAGAATTAAGGTGAAGAATTAAGTGTTAAACCATCAGAAACCCTTTAGTCTCCAGCAGCACAATTTTCCAGAACTGAGTCTCCAGAAGTGAAAGTGTCAGGATCTCAGAGACTTCAGTTAGCTAAAGAATCCTAAAAAATGACCCCCACTTAATAAGAATCACAAGCAGATGTGTCTTAAAATACATGGTTATGGTTATGGTTGCAAACCTGTCTTGGAGTATCACCAGCCCTGCAAATGTTGTATGTCTCCCTATATCTGACACGCCCATTTCAGGTTCAGCTCATGAGTTGAATTAGGTGTGATAGATGTGGGAGCCGTTATATAATTAATTAAAGTGAAGATCGTGGTGTAACCTACTAATAATGACTGAGTATTACCAAATCCTTTTTTCTCTGTATCCATAGGCTCTTGATGCCTGTTACCAATAAATGGCATCATATTTGGTCAAATTGCAATTGTGCTGGCCTTTTTAGATTTTGAGTTGATTGAAGTCACATTGTGTTTAGGTGTCAAAATAACAATACAAATTATTTCAAGGGTGATATTTGTGTGCTATCTATCCAATCAACCTTTAGAATTGACTATGTTTGCACTTGTCTTGACTGTGAATGAATTAGACCACTGAGTTGACCATTTTCAACCCATGTACTCATTTCCCATTAGTGGACCATCTAGGTCCCACATAGGGAGCCCAGCTGGGTTTGTGGGAAGAAATACATTTATTAATATACAAAAAAGCTCAAAGTGTCACAGACTTAAAAAAATCAACAACAAAAAATAAAAAAATAAAATGGAAATATTAAGAAGTTATATATAAACTTATGAAATACTTAAAATGCAATAAATGTAATCAGTTGTTAGGGTTAGGCTGTTACCCATAATTGTACAAAACAAAACCAACTGCAAACAATAAAACATTACAATTTTAAATATAGCCCAAATGTGGCCCACATGGGACCCTCAAATAAACAATAATGGGCAATCTAACTGGGCCCCACAACTTTATCCGAGATGGGGCCCACATTCAGCCCATCAAACTGCCAACCCTGAGCCCATGCCCAGATGACGCCCATGTAGCCCAGCTAAACCCCATGTGGGGCCCACATGGACATGTTGGCTGGGAAGCGACACCTGAGAAGCACAAGCGCGGCGCAGAACGCCATACTCGTTCCCTCTCTCAGGGAACCGAGGTTACGAAAGTAACCGAGAATGTTCCTTATCAAGAGGTCTCTAATGTTGCGTATGGGTACACAATGTAAAACGCCGTGCGACGGGCTTCATAAGGGGAATAAAAAGAACCGGAAGAGTCAGTTCATTTGAACACCTGACCGGACATAGTCAGATACAGTATTGTTCAAAATAATAGCAGTACAATGTGACTAACCAGAATAATCAAGGTTTTTAGTATATTTTTTATTGCTACGTGGCAAACAAGTTACCAGTAGGTTCAGTAGATTGTCAGAAAACAAACAAGACCCAGCATTCATGATATGCACGCTCTTAAGGCTGTGCAATTGGGCAATTAGTTGAAAGGGGTGTGTTCAAAAAAATAGCAGTGTCTACCTTTGACTGTACAAACTCAAAACTATTTTGTACAAACATTTTTTTTTTTCTGGGATTTAGCAATCCTGTGAATCACTAAACTAATATTTAGTTGTATGACCACAGTTTTTTAAAACTGCTTGACATCTGTGTGGCATGGAGTCAACCAACTTGTGGCACCTCTCAGCTGTTATTCCACTCCATGATTCTTTAACAACATTCCACAATTCATTCACATTTCTTGGTTTTGCTTCAGAAACATCATTTTTGATATCACCCCACAAGTTCTCAAATGGATTAAGGTCTGGAGATTGGGCTGGCCACTCCATAACATTAATTTTGTTGGTTTGGAACCAAGACTTTGCCCGTTTACTAGTGTGTTTTGGGTCATTGTCTTGTTGAAACAACCATTTCAAGGGCATGTCCTCTTCAGCATAGGGCAACATGACCTCTTCAAGTATTTTAACATATGCAAACTGATCCATGATCCCTGGTATGCGATAAATAGGCCCAACACCATAGTAGGAGAAACATGCCCATATCATGATGCTTGCACCTCCATGCTTCACTGTCTCCACTGTGTACTGTGGCTTGAATTCAGAGTTTGGGGGTCGTCTCACAAACTGCCTGTGGCCCTTGGACGCAAAAAGAACAATTTTACTCTCATCAGTCCACAAAATGTTCCTCCATTTCTCTTTAGGCCAGTTGATGTGTTCTTTGGCAAATTGTAACCTCTTCTGCACATGCCTTTTTTTTAACAGAGGGACTTTGCGGGGGATTCTTGAAAATAGATTAGCTTCACACAGACGTCTTCTAACTGTCACAGTACTTACAGGTAACTCCAGACTGTCTTTGATCATCCTGGAGGTGATCATTGGCTGAGCCTTTGCCATTCTGGTTATTCTTCTATCCATTTTGATGGTTGTCTTCCGTTTTCTTCCACGTCTCTCTGGTTTTGCTCTCCATTTTAAGGCATAGGAGATCATTTTAGCTGAACAGCCTATCATTTTTTGCACCTCTTTATAGGTTTATTCCTCTCTAATCAACTTTTTAATCAAAGTACGCTGTTCTTCTGAACAATGTCTTGAACGACCCATTTTCCTCAGCTTTCAAATGCATGTTCAACAAGTGTTGGCTTCATCCTTAAATAGGGGCCACCTGATTCACACCTGTTTCTTCACAAAATTGATGACCTCAGTGATTGAATGCCACACTGCTATTTTTTTGAACACAGCCCTTTCAACTAATTCAACTAATTGCCCAATTGCACAGCCTTAAGAGCGTGCATATCATGAATGCTGGGTCTCATTTGTTTTCTGAGAATCTACTGAACCTACTGGTAACTTGTTTGCCACGTAGCAATAAAAAATATATGAAAAACCTTGATTATTCTGGTTAGTCACATTGTACTGCTATTATTTTGAACAATACTGTATATGGTAGAGTGTAATGGTGCTTAAGAACGATTGTGTATAAGCGGAACGCAATATAAGCAATCGTGTTGCCAGGGCTGCAGATAGAGCCCTTAGACGGAGAAATTGTAGGCTAAACAGTTACCTGTGGGGTCCCTCAGGGGTCAGTCCTTGGCCCCATTCTCCTCATCATTTACATCAACCCCCTTTAGCCATGTCATTAGCCACTATGGAGTCTCATTTCACTGCTATCCCGATGACACAGAACTGTACATGAAATAAGAAACACACGTCTGATTTTCACCAACATCTTCTATGTCTTCAACACTCACTGCCTGTCTATAGGAGATAAAGGGTGTGGATGAAGCACAACTTCCTCCAGTTAAACAGCTCTAAAACTGAGGCTTTTCCTTTTGGCACACCACATCAAACACAGTCTTCCTCCATAACTGGTATAACTATAATAATAATAATAATAATAATAATAATAATAATAATAATAATAATTCATTACATTTATATAGCGCTTTTCTAGGCACTCAAAGCGCTTTACATAGAAGGGGGAATCTCCTCAACCACCACCAATGTGCAGCATCCACTTGGATGATGCGACGGCAGCCATATTGCGCCAGAACGCTCACCACACACCAGCTGATTGGTGGAGAGGAGACCGAGTGATTAAGCCAATCAGGATAGGGGGAAGATTAGGAGGCCATGATGGACAGAGGCCAGTGGGCAAATTTGGCCAGGATGCCGGGGTTACACCCCTACTCTTTATCGAAGAACATCCTGGGATTTTTAACGACCACAGAGAGTCAGGACCTCGGTTTAACGTCTCATCCGAAGGACTCGCACTGCGTCATCGAGTGACGACACTCGGGGAACGCCCCCAGCCTAACGGCTCTGAAGTATGAATGAAATCAGCCACCAATCCGATTGGTGCAACGTCATGACGTAGCAGGTGACGGCGTACACGGAAGCTATAAAGCACCGTCTCATACAACAGACAGTCTTTGCTCTTCAGCGAGGTGCTCTGTGTGATATTGTATGTCTGTCACCACATTAAAACAAGCAAGCTGTTTAGGAGATGTGTGCACCCATGCCCGTGCTTCATTACGGGCTTGGACACACACCAGCTGTGTGTGCAGTGTTTTGGGGCGCAGCACGCTCAGGCGGCAGTATGAGAAGCTGCCGCTATGGGTGCTGCACTCACGGCTGGCCGTGTCTGATGAGAGCGGCTGGGCTCGCAAGCCCCAGGGATCCGGTCCTGCGTCTGTTGAGGCAGCGCGGTGGCGTGGATCATGGGGCTCACAACTGGGTCTCGCGACGGGAGACGGGCATGCTGAGGCATCTTCCCAATCCTCGTCCGATGATTCAGACACTCTTCCGCCTCATGAGGAAGCCCGCGCTGCGGCTTCTTCCCCCGAGGTGGAGAACCCGGTGCTCGAGCCGTCCGATTCTGAGGAATCGGACACGCACAGCATTGAGGCTGTTGAAGCGTTAAGCCAGGAAATACGCTACTTCATTCATAAAATAAAGGTGCGCCGGCAGCTCTCGAGGGGGTTGTCTATAGCTGGCCAATGTTCTCATTCCTCGTGTGGAAACCCACGCTGTGGCTTTTTCCCCCGGGGTGGAGAATTAGATGCTTGAGCAGTCCGATTCCGAGGAATTAGACGTGCTCAGTATCGAGGTAGCGAATTAAATGAGAGCTCGCGCTTCATGATGCAAGGCTTAATTGCGCGTTGCTGAGGCAAGGGTTTCAAAAGTAACCCGAGACGTTATGCGCTTTATTGCTTCACTACCTGTAGCTTAAACTGAACAATGTGACAATTACAATATACAGGTGGTGGCCATATAATTAGAATATAATCATAAAATTTATTTATTTTACCAATTCCAGTCAAAAAGTGAAACTTGTATATTATATTCACTCATTCCACAGAATAATATATTTTAAATTTGAGTAGTATTTAAGACCAATACAAAGAAAGGATTTTTAGAAATCTTGGGCAACTGAAAAGTATGAACATTAAAAGTATAAGCATGTACAGCACTCAATACTTAGTTGGGGCTCCTTTTGCCTGAATCACTGCAGCAATGAGGCATGGGATGGGGTTGATCAGTCTGTGGCACTGTTCAGGTGTTATGAGAGCCCAGGTTGCTCTGATAGTGGCCTTCAGCTCTTCTGCATTGTTGGGTCTGGCATATCGCATCTTCCACGTCACAATACCCCATAGATTTTCTATGGGGTTAAGGTCAGGTAAGTTTGCTGGCCAATTAGTAACAGGGATACCATGGTCCTTAAACCAGGTACTGGATGCTTTGGCACTGTGTGCAGGTGCCAAGTCCTGTTGGAAAATAAAATCTGCATCTCCATAAAGTTGGTCCAAAGCAGGAATCATGTAGTGCTCTAAAACTTCCTTGAATGTGGCTACATTGACCTTGATCCTCAGAAAACACAGTGGACCAATGGCAGATGACATGGCAACCCAAAACATCACTAACTGTGGAAAATTTACATTGGACCTCAAGCAACATGAATTGTGTGCCTCTCCTCTTTTCCTCAAGACTCTGAGAGCCTGATTTCCAAAGCAAATGCAAAATTTACTTTGATCAGAGAACATAACTTTGCACCACTCAGCAGTCCTTTTTGTAATTAGCCCAGGCAAGATGCTTCGGTCTGTTGTTCAAGAGTGGCTTGACACAAGGAATGCAACAGCTGAAACCCATGTCTTGCATACGTCTGTGCGTAGTGGTTCTTGAAGTACTGACTCCAGATGCAGTCCACTCTTTGTGAATCCCCAACATTTTGATTGTTTTTTTCACAATCCTCTGCAGGGTGGTTATCCCTATTGCTTGTACACTTTTTTTCTACCACATATTTTGCTTTCCTTCAACCTCTCTTTTAATTTGCTTGGACACAGAGCTCTGTGAACAGCCATCCTCTTTTGCAATGAAAGGTGTCTTGGCCTCCTTGTGCGAGGTGTTAATGGTCATCTTTTGGACAACTGTCAAGTCAGCAGTCTTCCCAATCAATCAATCAATCAATCAATCAATCAATCAATCAATCAATCAATCAATCAATCAATCAATCAATCAATCAATCAATCAATCAATCAATCAATAAATCAATCAATCAATCAATCAATCAATCAATCAATCAATCAACTTTATTTATATAGCACTTTTACAATGACGATTGTTTCAAAGCAGCTTCACAGTTGTTAAACAGGACAATACAGCAACAACATTTGATTTGGCTGTACAGTCATTCTGGAGAAAACAATGATGTTATCAGCTTATTTTAATTTATCATAGAGCGACAATGTTGGCAGATCAGTATTATAGTTTATAGAATTAAATGAGACCTACTTAATTTATTTTATTTGTATATTTAGTTTGGATCATATAATTTGGATAATAATTTTAGTGTCCCCAACTGAGCAAGCCAAGCCAATGGCGACAGTGGCAAGGAACCAAAACTAGGGCATGATGGAGAAAAATAAACCTTTGGAGAAACCAGGCTCAGTCGGGGTGCCAGTTCTCCTCTGGCCTATTATCAAAAAGGGTATGATTATTAATCTGGCAACCTTACAGGTCAGAAATCATATTAGATTTGAATATTAAACATTTCTGGGTATCACGCAAGAGACAGGTTTATTTAGGATGGCGCGTCAATTACACTAGAGTATGAATACATGAAAGATCAGGTTATTGCACCGGAGACGGGTTTATTTTGATATGTGACTATTGTATTGTTATTATAGACGATGATGGTATAGCCTACAAAACTAGACTGAGAGACCATTTAAAGGCCTTTGCAGGGGTTTTGAGTTAATTAGCTGATTAGAGTGTGGCACCAGGGGTGCTTCCCAATTCTTATTTGTGCATCCTCGTTTACTTTTCTAGCTTCCTTTCCTCGTTCCTTAGCTCCTCCCCTTATGGATGTGAGGGAAGGACGTAAGGAAAAGACATGACGACGGAGGAATTGAATCAAGTGAAATGATTCTCCCCTTAATGTCACTTCAAAGCGTCGTCAATTAATGATGAGACTGCACGGCTGGATTAAGTCGGGATTCTTGAACATTAGAGATAACTATTTATATTGTAAGTTTCAACCTCCACAAAATACCACATTTGTCTATATTTTAATTAATATTAACAGTTATTATTAACAAGGAATTCCAGTTATTAACTGGCTTTTATTCAATGTATAGTATTATTTCTATTAGTTTCTTTAATTTTCTTGTGCTTTGATATAATTCTGCAACTGTCAGGTGTTGTTTTTTGACAAGCATTTGTGTCTTGTGCATGTAAACATGATAATAATGAATAAACTGTGGCACGATGTGAAGGGGGAGGAGAATTAATGCTTTAGTCGATAAAACACTTCTGCAAAGGATACTCCAGTGTATCCTCGCTCATGACTCCTCAGGAAGCCTCCTCACTCCTCGATCCTCACCTCCTCGTGGTGCAATTAGAGAATTGAGATCTCCTACAAGATGGCTGAGCTCCATCGGTTTCCAGGTCATAGGATGGAGGACAGGGCGAGGAAATGAGAAGGGATATTAAGAAGTACCCCAGGTGTCTTCAATATTGAACCTTTTCACAATATTCGAATTTTATACTCAATACTGAATTCTGATACCGAATTTTGAATTTACCTTGGTTGTCAGTTATAATCCTCAAAATTAAAAGAAATAAACATTTTAAATATATCAGTCTGTGTGTAATAAATTAATATACTATACAAGTTTCACTTTTTAAAAGAAATTAGTGAAATAAATGAACTTTTTGATTATATTCTAATTATATGACCAGCAGGATATGATAAGGATTTATTGAACATTGCTGTTTGACTTCCTGGCCCCAAGAGAACCGCTGTGCAACCCCTTACCAGTGTCTGCTTTCATTCCTTATCATCGCTGTCCGAAGAGGAATTGCTGTGCAACCCCTTACCAGTGTCTGCTCTCACTCTTTATCAGTGTCTGTTCTTTTACCGGCCTCTGGCCATCCGAAGAGGAATCGCTGTGCGACCCCCTTACCAGTGTCTGCTCCATCACCTGCCTCTGGCTGCTGAAGAAGAACCGATGTGTGAACTCCCCACACAGCCTGACGAAGAAAAGAGTTGAATCAGCCTGTTATTTTTAGTTTAGGATTTTGAATTCAATAAAATACAACGTTTTAATACTGGTTGTCTTTGGGTAACTCCTCGAGGTGGTATGCTCCTATAGGGGTGGCGGGAGGTACGGCCTGTGACACTCGCCTGGAGACTCAGAACCTAGTGAACTGTTTGTCTCTTGGATGAGGAGACTCAGAACAGGGAGTGTCTATTGAAAAGGTACCTTTATACTTTTGCAACTAGGAGGAGATTGCAATTTGGTGCTTCTCCATTCCAGTGTTGTGATGGTATCAAAGAGGGCACAGAGTGTGGCCCACGCTTCTTTCCCCTGTGGAACTCATTTGCATACTGTAGACAGAAGTCTTTAAAGTTTATCAATGCATTTCTCACTTTCCAAACCACCATCAGCATACCCTTGGCAAAATACTACACAAATAGACACCAAACATGATGGAAAAAGATTGAACTGTCATGCGTTCATTAATTTGTTCATTAACAGCTGATTATGTGCAAGATGTTGCATTACAAATAGCTGTTACTGAGAAACCTTATTTCTCTGAAAAAGTATTGAGATGAATGTGTGTAGTTTATATCAGTGTTAAGGTTTCCATGGTTGTGGATGGATCATTTTGATCTTTTTTTTGTTTCACCCACTACTGCTAAGGTCCTAAGGAATGTTTATGGCTGTCACAAACCAGGACATTAGGGATCAGTCTCTAGGTGGGTGAAGGGCAGAAGCTGCAGGTGGACCAATAAGAGTTCCTGTCCTTCCTGGGCTTGGTAATAGAGGTTTTCTTCTTGCCCTCAAAGAGGTGTCGGTCTGTTGTCCAAGCATCTTTATCTGATGGTGTTGTTTTGTTTTGTTTGTGTTAGTCCAACAAGATCCAATCAAAATGTAGCAAACCTTTGTCCACTGTTACAGGCAAAGTGGAGGCCGGCCATAAACTGGGCACTGGAAAGTGCTGTCCACTACGCTATGTTTTTTATGCTTTTTAAGAGTCTATTTTTCTCACTAGTCACCAAGGCTGCATTTATTTGATCAAAAATACAGTACGGGGGTGGTCATGTGACCCAGAGTGAGATCTGCTCAAACTTTAAAAATAATTTACATTTCTCTCCTCTGATTTCTCATTTTACTTTGTTGAACGGATTTATAACTATGTCAGACACACCTTCTGATAAAGATTTTCCTATTTTTGGCTCGACACTCAGAAAAGTCGGAAGAAAAAGATAAGAAGAAACCTACTCACCACACGCCTTCGGCTGACGCTAACGTTAACCCTGACGAATCTCATCTAGATATTATGTTGCTGATTTTATCAGCGATAAAGGCCAATGGTCAAGTCTCTATGTAATTATTAGCCTTCTGGAGGGGAAAGCCAAATCTGCCTTCAGAATTCATTTGCTGCCCTCACAGAGAGTGTTACGGGCACTGAAACTTGCCTGGATGAGGCCGAGCGGAGGATTTCATCTGTCGAAGATTTGACAGCAATTACTGAAGGGCAACTGGCCAGCTTAAAGGTGACTGTGGATCAGTTGCAGACAAAAATAGATAATCCTGAAAACAGAGGCCGCCGGAAGAATTTGAAAATAGTGGGTCTGCCAGAGAAAGCGGAGGTTGCAGGCCCACTCTCAGCGTTTCTGCAAGACATGATCCCTAGGTGGTTAGATCTGCCTGCTGACTTCCCTGCACTGGACATCGAGAGGGCCCACAGATCTCCCAGCTTTGCTTCTATCAATCCTAATTCAGCTCCGAGAAGTATTTTAGGTATTTAGGATAAAGAAGAAATACTGAAAGTGGCCCTGAAGAAAACTGTTACTCACAATGGTTCAGAGCTTCGATTTTACTCAAAACTGATTAATCAGCTGGCATGCTGCAGAAACACGATGAGTTTCTCGGGTTTTGGTTTCTCAAACTGACAATATAATTTTGCATTTTATTCTTATGACTCTATACTTTTCTGTATGCAGAACACTCTTAAATTAGTAACTTGGAACGTGAAGGGCATAGGTCAGAAAATTTTAACATTACTTAAAAAAGAACATATATCTATCACACTACTACAGGAAACTCATTTATCTGATTTAGAACATGTGAAGCTGAAAAGAGATTGTGTAGGTCCGATTTATTTTTCCTCATTCACATCAAATAGTAGGGGCTCTTATTCATAAAAATGAATAAGTGCCCCAATTTCAATTGGTTGTAAATCCTCACATATTTTGCACAATACATAATAATAATAATAATAATAATAATAATAATAATAATAATAATAATAATAATAATAATAATGAATTTTATTTGTAAAGCACTTTACATTTTTACAATCTCAAAGTGCTACAAAACACCAAGTGGTAGTAAATAGCCACTTTTAAAAATAAAAATAAAAATAAAATAAACTAAAAATAATATATATATATATATGTATACATATATACATACATATATACATATACACATATACATACACACATATATATATATATATATATATATATATATATATATATATATATATATATATATATATATATATATATATATATATATATATATATACACACATAACACAATAAAACCTAAAAAACACATTTATTCGAAAGCTTGTGTAAAAAGATATGTTTTAAGGTTTTGTTTAAAAACATCAATAGTCTGTGGGGCCCTCAGGTAGTCCGGCAGGGCATTCCACAGCCTTGGAGCAGCCGATGAAAAGGCCCTACCACCCATGCTGCAAAGTTTTGTTCTCGGAACTTGGAGGGTGTTTGTGTTTGCCGAGCGAAGGGTGCGTGAAGAAGTCGGATAGGTGATAAGTTCCTGTAGGTAAAGGGGGGCATGTCCGTGAATACACTGATTGTTGAGGAGTGAAACTTTGTATTCAATTCTCAACCGGACAGGTAGCCAGTGAAGAGATTTCAGGATGGGGGTGATATGTTCATGCCTGCGCACCCTCATCAGGATTCTGGCAGCGCTGTTTTGGATGTATTACAATCTCTGGATGCTTTTGCCAGAGATCCCGATGAGGAGTGCATTACAGTAATCCAGCCTGGAGGAGACAAAGGCATGGACGAGCCTCTCTGCATCAGCCAGGCTGAGACTTGGACGGAGTTTGGCGATGTTCTTGAGGTGGAAGAAGGAAGTCTTGCTGGTGTTTTATGTGGGTGTCAAAGGTGAGCTGAGAATCCATTTTGACCCCTAAATTATTGACAGATGTGGAAAGGGTGATATTTTGGCCAGAGAAAGTAATGCCAGTGATGATCGAAGAGTGAAGCTGATGTTGCGTACCAATTAAGATAGCATTAGTTTTGGAACAGTTTAACTGTTTAACAGTTTAACTGTACATGTAAGAACCTCAGCCTGATGGATATTTGGAGGGAACTGCATCCTAGAGACAAAGATTACACTTTCTACTCCCATACTCAAAACTCATATTCAAGGCTGGATTATTTTTTCATACCATCTGAATCTATACATTGTGTGAGCGCTTGTCATGTTGGCCCTATTGTGTTATATGATCATGACCCTGTTTATTTAGAGATCAATATTAATATACCAATGCAAAAGTCAACCTACTGGAAATGTAACACTTCATTTTTAAGCAATGATAACTTTCACTCTTTTTTAAACAGAAAATAATTCAATATTGGCAGGACGATCATAATTCGCCAGTTTCCCCTGCGTCCAAATGGGATGCTGCCATGTTGCGGGGCCACTTTATTGCTTATGCTTCTCTGATGAAGAAACTTAGAACCCAAAAAAGGAAAGAATTAGAATTTTCTGGAAAAACAACATAAAAGAATCCAAAATCAAGATAATTGGATTTTGATAAATAATGCCAGAACCAAGCTTAATCTAGATAATACAGAACATGTTACAGTTTTTTCCAATTGCTAACACACTAAAATGAAATTCACAGCACAATTATTTAAACTGAAACATAGAGAGCAAAACCTCAAGTCAAACCTCTACTAATTTTTCATTTTTCAAAATGGCACTTTTTAAATGCACTGAACACGGTCCTCTGCATAAGACACAACAATCTGACATAGTCACATGTTTGCCATTTCAAAACACTGCCATTTAAAATTATACTACATGAGCTAATTGGCCAACACATGTGCCACCTGGCCAAACACCTCATTGGTTAATGGTTAACACTTCAGGATGTAAGCACTTTAATTATTTTACTATTGTACTTGCCTCTTTTATATTATATACATATATTGTGGTCCCCACAATGTAAATGGATTCATAAACATACTAAATTATGTTTGTTTTGTTTTGTTTTTTTTGTGAAAATGTAAAACTGCAGAATGTTTCCTGTGATGGGTAGGTTTAGGGGCAGTGAAGGGGGATAGAATGTACAGTTTGTACAGTGTAAAATCCATTACGCCTATGGAAAGCCCCCACAATTCACAAAAACGCAGTGTGTGTGTGTGTGTGTGTGTACTTGTCTACCTATCTAACAGGGGACCTTGGTGTCGTTACACACTCACCAACAGGGGACCTCTGAGCCAAGAGGGGACATTTTTCAAGTCCCCTGTTGGTCATGCTTTAAATCATATGAAAATGAAGTAAAACGCTAAAGAAACGCTCTAGTGATTTTTAAAAATGTTTGACCAAGTGTGGACCTACAGGTGTGTGTGTGTGTTTAAATCAAGGTTAAAATCAATAAAAAACACTCTGGTGAATTTTTAAAATTTTTGACCAAGTGACTAAGGGTGTACTCACACTAGCCAGTTTGAACCGTGCCCGAGTGCGTTTGACTACCAAAGCGCGGTTCCTTTGACTAGTGTGAGTGCTCCGAACTGTGCCCGGGCGCGGCTCGATTAGCCGGCCCTGGCTCGCTTGGAAGAGGTGGGCCAGAGCACGGTTCAGTTGGACTCAGGCGCGGTTCGCATGCAGTGTGAGCCCTAACCGTGCTGGAGTCCGTAATCAAAGCTGCAAAGTCCTTGCTGCACTTCAGCTGGTACTTTGCAAACCTCATAATACGAGCAGCACAATTACGTGAACATTTTCGCGCCACTAAGGCGACACATCTGTTTAACAACAGGCTGTGAGAGGGCTGTGGACCACCGTGGACCAAACGACACAAAATTATCCACAAAGGAAACAGAGCGATGGACTCCATTGTGTTCAGAGAGCGCCGCTCTTCCTGTTTATCTCGAAACCGTCACACCATAATGACGTAAGCGTGCTCTGGCACGAATGCTGGAAACCGTCGCACCATAATGACGTAAGCGTGCTCCGGCACGAATGCTGAAACCCTATGTGAGGGCAGGCCAGCGGGGGAGTGGGGAGGGGGGACAATCGTACTCGGGCCCGGTTCATGGCAACCATGCCTAGTGTGAGTACACCCTAAGAGTGTGTGTGTGTGTTTAAGGCCATTCTCAGCAACCCTGTAGGCTGGAGCAGGAACTGTAATGGCCCTTAAACACACGTTGTTCACCCACACACACACACAAACACACACACACACACGCACACACACACACACACTCCTCTATTGTTTGAATAGCATGCTGTCCCCTGAGACTCTAGAGCTGCTGTTTAACAGGCTGCTTACTAAAGGAACAAACATCATATATATTATATCTCTTTACTAAATACCCTGACTAGTTTCAAACTTTGCATCACATTAAAATTAAATGCTACACAGGATCCAAGAAAAAACTATTAAAAAATCAAAACAGCCAGGATGTAATTAGAAATACATCTGCTATTGAAATCAGTTTCTACAAATAAATAGTGTAAATACCATCCATCATGGGCGTGGACAGACCGTAAAACTTTATTAAATTGTTAAGGGATCTCATTCAATGCTTTCAGAATCATTACTTTTTTAAAAATATTTTTTTGTAACAGTTTTTTTATTTATGAAAATAAAACGTTTGGTAAATTGTATAAACTTTAAAACTAACTTTAAAACTTTTTTAACTTTATCTAAAGTTCTTTTAAACAAGTGTTAACATAAACATTATTAAAACTATATATTTTAGCTCAAGTTATTTGCATGAATGATGTATGACTTTTGGCCCATGTTTTACCACCTTACACATTTGTGATTTTTTTTTAAATAAACCACTTTTGATTTATGTATGATTTACAAAATGACTCAGGTCCCCTGTTAGATAGTAAATCACGACACCTGTGCGTTTGCTGTGACATTTCTTATCATCACAAACACAATGCAAAGATTTAGAGTTTTTACAGCAATATCTGAGTTTAAAGAGTTAAATCAAGCAGAAATAGCCATCTAATGTATTAATTGCAGGTCATTATTGAATAGTGATCATGTTAAACATACACTGACTCGTGTCGCCTGTTAGATAGTAAATCACAACGCCTTTGTGTTTGCTGTGACATTTCTTATCATCACAAACACACTGTAAAGATTTAGAGTTTTTACTGCAATACCCGAGTTTAAAGAGTTAAATCAAGCAGAAATAGCTCTGTAATGTATTAATTGCAGGTCATTATTGAATAGTTATTATGTTACACACACACTGACTCAGGTCCTCTCTTAGATAGTAAATCACGACGCCTGTGTGTTTGCTGTGACATTACTTATCATCACAAACACACTAATTTGTTGGTTTAATTTTTTTATAATTTAGTTTTTTTATTTTAAGTATTATTTATCTGAACCACATATAAAATTTGATAAATTCACTGCGTCATCACAAAACACACACAACTACCCAATATTAGAATAAATGTTGTCAATTCTTAAAAATGTTCATTGTATTAATTATTTTTATTTAAATTTTACAGTATATGCACCGCTCCTCTAATGGATTGCCGAGCTGCATCCACGTGTAGTGTGAACGCTCTAGTCTGTTAACATGGGTACAGAAAAAAATATGCCACGCATATGCACCGCAAACAGAGTTGGTGTGAAAAGGGCATAAGCCTTGACCATTTTAACTAGGTAAGTGCAAGAAGACAAAATAGGGAGCCCATTTCATTACTCACGTGCTATATGTATAAACATCTGAAGCACACGCCCCAAAAGCTGTATCTCTGACAGTGCACAAATGCTAAACTGAGCTATCATTCATGCTCTGAAGTGGACACATTAATACAAAATTATAAAAAAATAGGAAGTATCCCAGTAAACATAGTTGGTTATGTCATAGTAGGTTCCGTTAAGTTAACATAAACTGCTGAGAAAAAGTAACGATGCAATGATGAGTATGATCATCCACAGTTTAGCTCACATAGATTTCTGTTGTGCAGAAGAGTTTTGAAAAAATAACTAAGTATTGAGAAATGTGAGCATTGCTATGGTAAAAAACAACAACAACTGTAATTCATGTCTCAAATCAAATAATTCTTCACAAAGGTTTTTCCTAACAAGCACACTTTGTCACTCATAAAAAGTAAAATAAAAAACATTAGGAGCATTACACGCATTAGGAGCATGTTTTTTTGCAAAATGTCTTTACAAAACGTCTCGGGTTATGTATATAACCCTTGTTCCCTGAGAGGGAACGAGCACTGCGTCGAAACGACGAATTTGGGGATGCTCCCTAAGCATCAACGCATCTGAAGTATGAATGAAACTAGTCCAATCCTTATTGGTCCTACGTCATGACGTAGATGTGACGGCATACCCAGAAGCTATAAAGGGGAGCCCGGCGCATTGTAGCATGAATTATCGCGATGAAGCAAAACGCTCTCAGGCGATACGCGGTGTGGCGAAGAGACAGTGCTTGTTCCCTCTCAGAGAACAAGGGTTATATACATAACCCGAGACGTTCCCTATATCGAGTGAACTTCGCACTGCGTCGAAATGACGAATTAGGGGAACAAGTGCCCACTAGGCAACACCAAGGATACGCCTGCCCTATTGTGACCTGGAGGCCAGGCACAATTAGGACTGGAGTACCCTGCCACCGGGGGTCGCAAGGAGGTGTAAGCTGTAGAACCTTATAAATGTGTGCTGAGTAGCCCAACCGGCCGCTTCACAGATGTCCTGCATAGGGACAGAAGGGCCACCGAGGAGGCCATGCTTCTGGTTGAGTGGGCTCTCAAGGCAATAGGTGAAGGCAGATTGCGCACCTGATATGCCAAAGCTATCGCCTGCACAATCCAATTACTGATAGTAGGGGTTGACGCAGGCAGCCCTTTCTTGGGTGAGCCAAAACACACTAACAGCTGGTCTGATTTCCTCCACTGAGCTGACCTTTCCAAATAAATCCTTAGGGCCCGGACGGGGCACAAAAGGAACAATCTCCCTTCTTCCGCTGTCACGTGAGGCGGGGGATGAAAAGCCTGAAGAACCAAGGACCTGACCATACTGGATGGGACCTTAGGCACATAACCTGGTTTAGGGTGCATTATAACCTTAACTCCTCCCGGGGCATACTCCAAGCAGGTTGGCGTAATGGCCAAGGCTTGAAGATCTCCCACTCTCCTGAGAGAGGTGATAGCTAGGAGGAACGCCACTTTAAGCGTGAGATTCTTAGGTTCTGCTGCCTCCAGTGGCTCGAAGGGGGCCTCAGCCAGGCCTTCGAGAACCACTGCCAGATCCCATGTCGGAACTCTGGTACGCACTACAGGCCTCATTCTCCGTGCCCCACGAAGGAAACGTACAACCAAATGGTGCCTACCCAAAGGCCCATCACCTAACGGAGCATGGAAAGCTCCAATAGCTACCACATACACCTTAAGTGTGGATGGGGTAAGCCCTGCAGAGAAACGATTTTGGAGGAACTCCAGTACTGAAGCCACTGGGCAGTTAATTGTGTCTACCTCACGTTCTCTACACCAAGTGACGAAGACATTCCACTTAAGGCTGTACAATCTCCTAGTAGACAGGGCCCTAGAGCTAAGTAGGGTCTCTATAATATCCGCTGGCAATCCCTCCTCTCGGTTCCTGGCCCCCTCAGGGGCCAGACCCAGAGGTTCCATATTTCGGGGCGGGGGTGAAATATTGTGCCCCCTGCCTGCGATAGGAGGTCCCTCCTCAGAGGGACCTGGCACGGGTGATCCGCCAGCAGAGCTATTATGTCTGAGAACCATACTCGAGTTGGCCAACAAGGAGCTACCAGAAGGAGACTGACTCCTTGTTGCTGAACTCTCTTCAGGACCCCTGGGAGCAGAGCGATTGGGGGAAATGCGTACAGACGCAGCCTCTGCAACCATCTGTACCATGGCGTCCAACCCCAACAGGGCTTAAAAATCGTGAGGGAGAACCACAGTGCACAGTGGGATGTCTCTCGATACGCAAACAGATCAACTTCCACTGGGCCGAACCTCCTGCAAATCGCCTCCACTACCTCTGGGTGGAGCAGCCATTCCCCGGGCCTCAGCCCCTGTCTCGACAGTATATCTGCCCCCTGATTCTGTATCCCTGGGATATACATTGCCCTGAGGGATAGCAGTTTCTCTTGTGACCAGCGAATAATGAGATGTGCCAGTTTGCATAGTGGGTGCGATCTCAACCCCCCCGGCGGTTTATGTACGCCACAACTGCCATATTGTCCATACGGACTAGAACGTGGTGTCCACGAAGTTGCGGGAGGAAACTCCTGAGAGCTCTGTAGACCGCCATCATTTCCAGGCAGTTTATGTGACAGGTCGAATGACGGTCCTCCCATGGACCCCTCGCAAAGCGGCCTTCCATGACCGCACCCCAGCCAGTGAGGGAGGCATCTGTTGAAACGTTTTTCCAGCAACATGCTGCTCCCAAGACTGGCCCTTGGGACAGAAACCAAGCTTTCTTCCATATACCTAGAGTCCGAAGGCATTTGCGTGTGACTCTGATCATACGGATTGGGTTCCCTCTGGGGGAAAACCCCTTGGTCTTCAGCCACCACTGTAAGGCCCTCATATGTAGCAGGCAGAACGGAATGACGTTGGACGTGATACTTTGGCCCAGCTTTATCTTTGAGACAATCGCCAGAACGGTATTGATTCGTGCGGGGGATAGTTGCGCCCGCATCGAAACCGAATTCCATATTATTCCCAGAAAACTTGTTTTCTGAGCTGGCGTCAATACGCTCTTTTTCGTGTTGAGCCTCAACCCCAAGCGTTGTGCTAGAACTACATCTCGATGTTGAACTGCCATTTCGAACGACTGGGCCAGTATTAGCCAGTCGTCGATATAATTCAGTACCTGGATGCCCTGAAGTCTCAGTGGAGCCAGAGCTGCATCCATGCATTTGGTGAACGTGCGAGGGGAAAGAGCTAGACCGAAGGGAAGCACTCGATATTGGTACGCTTTGCCCCCGAAAGCGAACCTCAGAAACTTCCTTTGGCAAAGAAGGATGGAGACATGAAAATAGGCGTCTTTTAAATCTATCGTGACGAACCAGTCCTTGGGCTGGATCTGACTCACGATTGTGGGAATGGTCAACATCTTGAACCTGAATCTCCTCAGAGACCGGTTCAGATACCTTAGATCTAAAATCGGCCGAAGCCCTTCATCCTTTTTTGGAACTATAAAGTACCGGCTGTAGAACCCGGCCTCCCTCTCCGACGGCGGGACCCACTCTATGGCTTCCTTTGTCAGCAAGGATTCTACTTCTTGTTCCATTACCCGAATCCGCTCTGGCACCACTGCAGTCCATGTCACCCCATTGAATTTTGGAGGGGGGTGATCGAACTGCAGTCTGTACCCTATTTCTAAAGTACGCAGGACCCATGTGGATATATTCGGAAGGCATTTCCATGCGCCGAGATAATCTAATAAGGGAATCAGCCTCTCGAGGCTGGTCTCGGGTGTTACTTGAGTCTCGTTTTTGATCCCTGAAGCGGATGCCCAGCAGAGATTGAAGTACGATTTTCGGTGTTTGGACATTCGTCCCACCCAGTCGCAGGTTTTTCTTGAGGCGACTGGAGCGTGACGTGTCCATGGGAAAACGATGTGGCCCAAAGCATCTGTGACGGCGGGATTACCACATCGTTTTCCCATCGAGAGCGCCACGCGAGAAACAACCTCAGAAACAACCGGTTGTTCTCGCACGAGGGGGACCACTCTTAGACTTCTTCCCAGCAGCCTTCTTAGCGAGAAGGACGTTCTTTAGATCGCCCTTCCGCACAGAAGCCTGCTGGTGAGAGCGCCTCCTCTGTTGCCAAGCTCCCGGAGGAGGGGCTCTAGAGGCAATGCTCTCTTTTTGCACCTGACGGTGCGAGGAGCTGGCTGACGGCTGAGAGTGCCCACTAGTGGCAGCCTTCCCTGATTTTGGCCGACGAGGAAGGAACTGCCGAAAGGCTGCCGACTGTTTGAGGGGCCCTCCCCCTCATCTAGCTCTTTTAGGAGGTCGGCCTGGTATACCTGCAAGATCGAGAGAGTGTGCAGGGAACTACCAGCCCGACCCGCCGCCATTTAAGCCCTGCCCACCAACGCCAATGTGTCCCTGCACGGCTTGGTGGGCAGTACCGGGGCTTTTAGGGATGATGCTGATTCGGGTGATAGATAGCTCACGAGAGCATCTTCCACCCGCAGCATCGTCCCGTAGCCGGCCTCGCGCGCACCGACAATATTGGCATAATCCAATACGGGGGGGGGGTTGGAAATGCGCACGGAGTATGGTCTGTTCCAAGATCTGCACAACTCATTGTGCAGGTCTGGAAAAAACGGCAAGCCCCGGCGAGGTAACTGAGCCCGGCGTGAGAGAAACCGATCGTCCAGCCTGCTTGATGGCTGAACTTCCTGTCTCTCTTGTGGCCAATCGATATTTAATTAGGCCAACGGCACGAGTCAGTACCTCAATAAGCTCCTCATGGGCGGGTGGATATGGTGATTCTGACATATATGCGGCTCCACCCGCCTCGATGTTGATCTCTTCCGGATCCTCGGACCCGGAGAGGATCAACATCGGGTTCTCCACCCCGGGGGAAGAAGCCGCTTCGCGGGCTTCCCCACGAGGTGGGAGAACCTTTGAACTGTCAGAGGAAGATTGAGAAAGTGCCTCGGCAGTCTCAATCTCCGCTGACAAGTCCAGCTGTGAGCCCCATGATCTGCGACACCGGGCCGCCACGGGCCCAGAACCACAGGGCTCACATGGTTGGCCGGCCTCATCGAAGACCGCAACTGAGACCTCAGTACCCTGAGCGTCAGCAGCTCGCAATGACTGCAGGCGGCTCCCTCGAGAGCCGCCTGAGCATGCTGAACGCCCAGGCACTGTACCCAAAGAGAGTGCGTGTCCGGATGCACACACCTCTTGAACTCTGTATTAGACATCGTCTAGTAGGTCTCTTTACTGATATATATATATATATATATATATATATATATATATATATATATATATATATATATATATAATATGGGACAGACAACAATAAATAGACAGACAGTGTTTCAAACACACACAGAGCGTTATGCTGAAGAGCGATAACTGATGCTACAATGCGCCGGGCTCCCCTTTAGAGCTTCCGGGTATGCCGTCACATCTACGTCATGATGTAAGACCAATAAGGATTGGACTAGTTTCATTCATACTTCAGATGCGTTGATGCTTAGGGAGCATCCCCAAATTCGTCGTTTCGACGCAGTGCGAAGTTCCCTCGATATAGGGAACAAGAATGACACTATCTACTGTTTATGTTCCATGATCCATGATTCAATTACTCTACAAAATTATTCCTATAGGTTTCCCCCTTTGACGACATTGAAAGACTAATACTTGTGTGGGTGCATTATATATATATATTTTTATATATATATATATATATATATATATATATATATATATATATATATATATATATATATTTTATATATATATATATTGAGGACAATACAGTGTTATATTACAACTACTGACAGACCGTCCTGAAAAGCACTGTTTATTTCATTTGGATCATATCATTTGTATTTATTTGTACTTTCACTTGTAATGTGTTTGGGCTAGTGGTTTTAGATTTGCTCTTGAAATTGGAATAGAGAATAGTGAATATTATAAGTCACTGGCCATTGACATTTGTGGCGAATGGTTAATTTTAGTCCCTGTATAGAGTTTAGGCAGTGGTTTTGTCTAAGTGAAAGAGAGTCATGTAGTTAAAAGATGTAGTAATATAATATTGAAATATATTACAAATCTAAATAATAAAATAATATCAAAACAAGATGTAGCCAAACATACATAGTAGGGGTGGGAAAAAAGCTTGATGCAATTCTTTATCTATCGATTCAGAATCGATTCTCAAAAATTCAGAATCAATTCTGTCAGGGGCGTAGCCATCTTTTCAGGAGTGAGGGGAACAGAAATGTTGTAATACCAATTATTATTATTTTTTTGGACCTATATAATTTATCGCATCTCTTGCTTTTAATTTGGTAAGATATCAAATACACTGCTGAACAATAACCTCTAATAAACCCGTTAGAGGTTAAACCCGTCTTCGGCGCAATAATTCCGATCTTTCATGTATTCATACTCTTGTGTAATCGACACACCATCCCATCATTTATTTCCAAATAAATCTGTCTCTTCCGTTATACCCTGAAATTTTGAATATTCCAATCTAATATGATTTCTGACCTGTAAGGTTGCCAGAATAATAATCTTACACGATGTGTTAATAGGCCAGAGGAGAACTGGCACCCCGACTGAGTCTGGTTTCTCCCAAGGTTTATTTTTTTCCATCATGCCCTGATGGAGTTTTGGTTCCTTGCCACTGTCGCCTTTGGCTTGGCTTGCTCAGTTGGGGACACTAAAAATATGATTAAAGTTATTCAACTTATTATACAAATAAAATGTATGAATTAGGTGTTATTTAATTCTATAAACTTAAATACTGATCTGCCAACATTGTTGCTATATGATAAATTAAACTAAGCTGATAACATTACTGTTTTCTCCAGTACGACTGTACAGCCAAATCTAATTTTGTCGCAATATTATCCTGTTTGACACTGTGAAGCTGCTTTGACACAATCGTGATTGTAAAAGCGCTATATAAATAAAGTTGATTGATTGATTGATTGAATATCTATAATATTTTTCTCCTATATTTTATGCCAATTTTATGAATGCTACAAACATTTGTGCATTAAAGGACAACTCCGGTGAGAAATGAACCTAGGGGTAATTAACAGATGGTTACAGAGTAGATCGCTCTCTGGGATGCGTTTTCATGGAAATCGAATGTAAAGAGTTTTATCTTTAAAAACATATTAGCTTATAACACTAGTCTATGGGGCACAGAGTAGTGAAATTAAATCGCTAGTTAATACCACTAACAAGGCTAAAAATAGCCTCACACTAACACAGTAGCATAATGAGGGTCCCAACATGCAAACCGAAGCATTGAGAACTTTGTAAGAGTACAAACAGTTTAATAAGAAGACACTTTATAAACAGAGCGCATTTCGCGTTCACGAACAGGCGCCATCTTGGAAAACAGTCTCGACTCATCGAGCGACGAGAGCTCTGCTAAGTGATGAACTGTGACTTGGAATCTCATATGGTCCGTTGTTTCCGGAAGAAAACACTGAACACAACAGAGAAAATAAATAAATAAAAATAAAAATGTCCATGTTATTACATTTCACAAACTTAATTCCTATCGACCAGCTCACTTAGAACAGCGCTCATAGATCGATTCATCAAGACTGTTTTTCGAGACGGACAACTCCGTGAACGCGTAAGGCACTATGTTTACAACGTATCTTCTTATTAAACTGTTTGTACTCTTACAAAGTTCTCAATGCTTCGGTTTGCATGTAGGGACCCTGATTATGCTACCGTGTTAGTGTGAGGCTATTTTGAGCCTTGTTAGTGGTATTAACTAGCGATTTAATTTTACCACCCTGTGTCTACCCTGTGCCCCATAGACAAGCGCTATAAGCTAATCTGTTTTTAGAGATAAAACTCTTTACTTTCGATTTTCAAGAAAACGCATCCCAGAGAACGATCTACTCGCTGACCATCTGTTAATTACCCCTAGGTTCATTTCTCACCGGAGTTGTCCTTTAAGTATATATATATATATATATATATATATATATATATATATATATATATATATATATATATATATATATATATATATATATATCTGTCTTTAGCGTCCCTGTTAACTTGCCCGCCGCCGCGCAAGGTAACGTTGGTTCCAATCCCGCTCGGAGCGGGTCGACTAGGATCGGTCAGACCCAGTAAAAGTGTGGGGGACGAAAAAACATTTTATTAAAAGTGATGGGGACACGTCCCCCGCGTCCCCCGCGTAATCTACGCCCATGGATTCTGTGTTCAATTCAAACTGCCACTTCACCACTGTAAGCACGCGGTCACTAGACAAACAGAAAAAAAACGTTGGTATGCTTACCGTTCGCAAAGCCCAACCCTTTTAGTTACTGTTGCCATTTTCGACACGCCATGGGCTTCTCACGCCACATACATGTTCTCACGTAGAGAAAATACATTGCGGAGCAAAGACGATAATGACAACACGCCGACAGACAGGACAGAGCAAGTTACTTTCGATATGAAACGAAGTCTAAAATTTTAAATGTTGTCTTTTTTAAAGAAATGTAAACCACAAATAGTGTTTTGTGGGGCTCTTTTTAATTAGTCATGATCACTAGCGCTAGCCTAGAAATCTAGACGCACCCTAGCGGCAGCAAATTTAATCTGCCCACAAGTGTCGTCTAGGAACTCTCAATACCCTTCTGAGCTGTATTCCCCTCACTCTGGACGGGCCAATCACATCGTGTATAGAGTTGGCGGGCGGGGCCATAATGACAATGGCCGAGTTGCGTTTGCGGGCTTCTAGTAAACACAGAAACTGGCAAACGGCGGCGGTCTATCGAATCAGCTTTCACCGCGGCTCTGGAAGACTTGGAGTTAAGCTTTTCTCTGAAAAAAGAAAAAAGAATGGCACTGAAGTCATTCTTAAAAAGGGAAGATGTGTTCGGAGTTTAGCCGAACGGATACGGTGAATGTTTAATCTATCAACAAGCTCTGTTTCACCTTCGTTGCTCTGGTTGGTGGTAGCACTATCCTATCGCGTGCAGAGGGAGTTTGAAAGACAACCGTTTATCCCGCCCCTCGGATTGAGCCCTGTCTATGGTGAGTTTCCAGACCAAACATCTTGATGTGGGTCTGGCTTGTCAGGGTACACTAGCGCCTCAGCTAAACCTGCTCGTGAACCAATTATCTCTTCTTTCTAGTACGTTGATAAGCATAAAACATGAATAAACATTAAAATAAATGTTTTTTCAACCAAGGAAAGACATTAGTACACAGCGTTTTCAAGTTCAAGTCCACCAACGTTAATCTCTCCTGACTGCTTTGTCAGACAAACTGGCAGATTCGGCGATATGATTAGTCAGATCACCTGTCAATCAAACTCGCGATGAAGGTTGAATTTGAAGATAAAATGGACAAACTACGACCTGCTTACCTGGCGTTGCTTTTAAATGTGCTATATAAATCAAATTTGACTTGACTTGAAATAATTTTTTTTGGTGAAAAGACATTTATAAAATGTTCTAAAAAACTGAAAAATAGTCACACTTAGTTGTAAATTTAGAACTGTTTATTCTTAATGATTGTTATTTTCCAATTGTATGGCTTACCATGTTTCATTCAGAGCTTGTTAATCCTGATATTACTTTGTTAATAAAATAAAAATATTGAAAGACTGTAAAAGACACTTTTCAATACAACATATTTTAGTATTATGGCAAATCCATACTCCTATACCAAGATGGCAGCAAGTCTTTTGTGTCTGTCTGTGTTTTACTGTTTTCAAAGGTTTTTTTATAACATTTTTTAACCTCCTGAATATGGCAGTCACTATTTTTTATTATAAGACAAAAAAGTGAATTGTGGATGTTCTTGAAATTGTGGACTGCAGCCTCCTGTTGCTAACAGGCATAAGCTTGTGCCTGCTGCATTCGCCTGGAGATAACAGGCCTAAGCATGCTGCATTATCCTGGAGCTAACAGGCCTGAGCCAGCTGCATTCTTCTGGGCCTGAGCCTGCTGCATTCTCCTAAACCTGACACTGCTGCATTTTCCTGGGCCTGACACTGCTGCATTCTCCTAGGCCTGACACTGCTGCATTCTCCTGGGCCTGAGCTTGCTGCAGTCTCCTGGGCCTGAGCCTGCTGCCTTCTACTGGGCCTGAGCTTCCTGCCTTCTCCTTGGCCTGAGCCTGCTGCCTTCTCCTCGGCCTAAGGCTGCTGCCTTCTCCTGGGCCTGAGCCTGATGCCTGCTGCCTTCTCCTGGGCCTGAGCCTGATGCCTGCTGCCTTCTCCTGGGCCTGAGCCTGATGCCTGCTGCCTGCTGCCTTCTCCTGAACCTAAGCCTGCTGCCTTCTCCTGGGCCTGAGCCTGCTGCATTCTCCTGGGCCTGAGCCTGCTGCATTCTCTGGGGCCTGAGCCTGCTGCATTCTCCTGGCCCTGAGCCTGCTGCATTCTCCTGGGGCTCTTCACTTCTCTTATGTGCTAAAAGTAGAGGATGATGGCATTAATTACTACATTTATATGCCTTTTGGGATCTTGGAACAAGTAAATTGACCTAAGTTTCTGACAATCACATGGTCTATGGGTTTCCTGATTTCAGGTTTTCCTGATTTTCATCGGCCAGGTTGAGCCAGAGATGCCACTCCTGGACCACCAAAGTGGACATCGCCTGGCCAATAGTACGGGCGGCGGATTTCTCCCGGAGGAGCTCTGGGCCAGGACTACCCTCGTGCATGTCCATGAATGCCTGTGCTTGATGCACCTGAAGCAACGACATGGCATGCAGGGTGGACTCGGCCTGGCCACAAGACCTATAGGCCTTCGCGGTCAGACCAGAAGAGAACCTACAAGCCCTGGACGGGAGCTTCGGGTCCCCGCGCCAGCTGGAGGCGGACGTCGGACACAGTTGCATCACGACGGCCCGCTCCACCGGCGGAAGACCCTCATACCCCCTGGCCTGCCCTCCATCAAGGGTCGCCCACGGGCACGGTGTTTTCCACGATCTAGTCAGCTCCTCAAGCACCTCCGGGAAGAAAGGCACCTGGGCGGGACGCTGAGAACCAACGTGGCCCACCCTGAGAAACCAATCATCCAACCTAGAAGGTTCGGGACACTGTGGAGGGTTCCACTCAAGCCCGACCTTTTCAGCGGCCCGGGAAAGCATAGCCATCAACTCCGGGTCCGACTCGACCGTTGCCACTCTCCCAGAGGGAGGCAGTACAGCCGAATCTTCATCCCCAGAGGACTGAAACTCCCCCTCCGATGCAGCGATTGACATATGTTCGTCTGCGGTTGCCCCAAAAGACACCGTCGGCCGCGCATGTGGGGGGCCGATGGGGTCTCCCGGAAGCACCACTGGTTGCGGCGCTTGTGAGGGATTAGGGTCCCGCGGAGGCTCACTCGATGGGTTTGCCCTAACCGTGATCCTCAGGTCACCTCGGCCATCCATCAAAGTAGGTCTATTCTGCTGGGCAGGAATAGACCTAGATCGAGCTATGGGTAGGGTGACTCCACCTTCCCGGAGGTAGGCGAGTCTCGACCTAAGCACAGAAATAGTCATGTTCCCGCGGTGAGAATACGAACTATCCACAAACGCGGCCTCAGCGTGCTCTAAGCCCAGGCACGCGATACAGCGCTTGTCAGCAGGCGACAGGGAACGACTGCATCCAGAAACGCACGGGTGGAAAGACATCCTGAAAAGGACAGCACGTCACCCGTGTAGCTCTTTTGTGAGGAAAACATGCTCTTTTAGGTGTTGAAGTACCCAGGGATCGACCGCGGCAGAAATAACAGGTTTTGTGTGCAGCCTGTTCACTGCTCTCACCAGAAAAAGGAACACGCCCACCGAACCAACTGTGTGTGGTGTGTGTGTTGTGTAAAGTGCAATTTGCTCAGTTTGCTGTGAAAACAACAGCTCTCTCAGCAGCAGTGAGATCGAGGTCGCGCTGTCTTGTGCTGTCTGGCCAACACAAGAGCAATTTCCCCTGGCACACGCTTTCTCTCTCTCTCTCTCGCTAGATAGCAGGCAGTCAGATGCTTCATCAACGCCGTTCGGCTCCGAAGTGAATGACAACGGTGCGTAGTGATCGCTTCCGCTTTATACCCACGCATATGCAAAGCACGCACGCCAATGTTCATTGGCCCATTTTCTAAATCTCGAAGCTGATAGTAGCTCCCAGAAGTGATCCCAATTTGTCGGTCTAAGTCCGACCTATGTCGAACATGACCGACTGAAAGGGAACTAAGGTTATTTAATGACCTTTTCAGTTTACCTGTGTTTCCTACATCTCTTTTAGTGGCTTCCTTCAGAAATGCTGGAATCTTGGGAGCTTCCCCTCTGTTGTAGAGGGGTTAATTTGTCCCTCCTAAAATCACAGAACATTTGTTCAGTATGTTAACTACATTTTTTCGTAAACCATGTAAGTGACGTTGTCTATTAACAGCACACACGTTTACACGTTTGTTAAATTAATTAGTCACCTTCCAATGACCCATTCAACTGCCAGCAAAAAGACTTTACAAAACTATCAAAACCTCTCATTTACACATACATATGGGATTAAAGGCCTAAGCTTTAATAAACAAGAGCTTAAGTCTATAGAGTTAGCTTTATTAAATTACCTGTTCTGAAAACGGTTGATGTGCTAACAGGCTTTTTAGACGATTTGCAAACATTGATTCATTTAAAATCTTTGATCAAGTAAGTTAAGGTCCCATACAAATCCAAATGGCATACATTAGATAATACTTGCAATAATGCAATTATCTAGAAAGTTATGAAGACCAGTCAACCACAACGTCGCTACAAAGTTCTGGGATAAACGCATGTCCTCTTTTGAGGATGTACTGTAACGTAGGTTCGTGTGGGTGTAGGAAGGAAGAAGATGGGGTTGGTGAGACTGGAACTGCACACTTTATTGTTCAAAAAACTCTCAAAACATAAAGGACGTACAAGGGCGCTTTCACTATCATAGACTCAAAACTCCGTAGAAAACTTTTCTCTGGTAATCAGCTTCAGTTCACTCAGTACATGGCCGCCGCCACAGCAGCAGCAGTCCCAGTCCTGGGCCGCTTCTCAATATGCGTACTTGTCTGTACTTGTGTTCTCGTGGACTTGTGAAATGTCATCAGTCGGTGTCCAAGTACTGTTCCAATTCAAAGTTCACATCTAGCCATGCAGGCTTCAGTTAAAATCCTTGGATGTGTCCTTGACCGCCCCTTTTATTAAGGCTGCATTGAGAGGAGACATCCCAGAGTGCATCTCGCACCGACCAGCAAAGCGTCAATAGCGGATGAGAAACCTTGCGTAATTTAAAAATACTACTGTTCATGTGTCAAAAAATGTAGTTCTGTCAGGTCTATTAAGTCAAGAACAAAATAAAAATGAATTTTTGAATAAATTGTAATTCAAGTTGATAATTCCGAAATGAATGTTTTGGCGGTATGGCTTTGTTCAGGGAGTCCTCTAAACTTAGCAGCAGGATAGCAGCAGCATTAGGGAACGCTCGCACAGTTTAGGGCTGTGAGAGTTGAACTATTTCCCCTATGAACAGAGCAGCAACGATGACAAAGTAAAATGCCACGTTATACACGACATGGAGGCGCTGGGGAGGTGGTGGGCAGCAAAGAGCTAGCAACAGCAGTTTAGGAATGAACTGAATCTTTTTGAAGATGCGCGCTGTTTATATAGTGGCCATTAGCAGCGAGGGGAGTTTGAACAGCTGATGCACTGATGCAAAACAGCGGAGCAGAAACGGCTGATGAGACCAAGTAGCATTAGCAGCATCTTGACTACCTAGCCTGCCAGAACTGATGCTTACACTCGATTTCTGTCAGGACTATTAAGTCAAGAACAAAATAAAAATGAATTTTTGAATAAATGGCAATTCAAGTTGATAATTCTGAATTGAATGTTTTGGAGGTATGGCTCTGTTCAGGGAGTCAGTCAGTAGTGACAGCAGCAGCATTAGGGAACGCTCGCACAGTATAGGGCTGTGAGAGCTGAACTATTCCCCCAAACAAACCACACCTGGCAACCCTCTTGAGATAAAACAAGAGGATGGATTAGACAATTAAACACTTAAAATAGTGTGGTTCTAATAGATGAGTCTCCTGCATTCATGAGCACCATGAATTTAACAGAGAGTCAGGGTACAGTGACCGCATTAGAGGATGCTCACATGATTGACAAAAGAGCTGAATCATTTCCCCCAAACAAACAGCAACCTCCTGTGAAAATAAAAGAAAATGAAATTTAAGCAACTGTTAGCACATCCATAGGCAAGTGTCACTAAAGCAGAAGCACGTGTAAGGTTAGCAGATGAGGCACAATGTTTTATTTAGAAAACGAATCAGGGGACTGAGTTTTTTTTTTTTTTCACTTTAAGACTATAAGCTATAAAAATATATTTAATACAAGCCTGTTCCCAATTTTAACATACTATAGTTATAGTAGCCTAAAGCTCTAAGACAAGCATTCCCAGATTCAAATATGTTTGAGAGCAAATGCACGTTTCAATTTAGAACCTATAGTTTTAAAGAACAGATAATTAGTTGAGAACAGATAATATCCATAAGCCTATAATTTAATTGAAATGACTAGTCGCTGAATCAACATGGATGCGATGTCATTACGTTGCCAATGACCTGACGCTTTAGAAATGTTAAAAGACTTAGTGAAGACAATTAGATATGAATGGAGAGTGAGTTGCCAGCTGTAACTCGTGATTGATGTCCTTCATGTGACGAGTGCAGATCTCATCTGAATTTTTGGTTTTTTTGTCAGTCACATACCTTATTAGGCTAACTTCAGCGAGTCCATGACAAGACGCAGTGATGTTAACAAATCGGGCAGCTTGTGATCAATGGGTGTGCTTACATGCGCATTCACTGCATGAAAAGTGGGATTTTCGTCAGTAAGCGGCACTGTAGATTGTCGTGGAAGATCAGGTTTACGACTGTACACGGCAGTTTGCAGGCGACACCGAAAACTGCCGTGAATTGTCAGAAATTGACGTGGGCCTTGCTTGGCAGTTGTCCCCCCCTAGACCCCCCTTCCCTTAACTCCAGGGGAGGCTTTAACATGTAAATGAACATGCTGTGAGCTATACAAATGCAAATCGGGGTAGCAGGAGTTTTAACCCATGTGACATTTTTCTAAAAGGTATTAACTTCCTTCTAAGAAAATCTCTTAGATAGATCAGGCTCAGTATAGCCTAATTGTAAAATCTTAGACTTAAGCTTGAATTTATATATTTGATGAAAGTATTCTAGATTATTTATTGTGTGTCATTTGCAATCAGTCCCCGTGAATTCAGTGCGACTCGCAATTTTGACCAATCACCGCAACTTTTACCAATCATTGCGGTCTCCTGCTAATAAGCGGCGTCATACATCAGCAAACTTTATATATCATATATCATTGCCTGTCAAAATTAACGTGTTAACGCAAATTAATTTTAACGGCACTACACATATATATATATATATATATATATATATATATATATATATATATATATATATATATATATATGTGTGTGTGTGTGTGTGTGTGTGTGTGTGTATATATATATATATATATATATACAGGGGTTGACATTAACTTTTTTGCTCACCGGCCACTGTGGCTAGTGGTTTTCCAAAGTTACTAGCCACTCAGCATTTTCACTGGCCACAATTTTGCTGTTTGGAAATTACATTGTATATGTTTAAAGTTGACTTTGGCATATATAAATTACTTGATTTTGAATCATTTTACTTTATTTAGAAGATTTAAAACCCTTTCAAACTTTCAAATGCAGAATGACCCCCCAAATCTTGTATATCAGCTGGGATGTACAGGTGGGCAAGGGGTGGGCAATATAATAGATTATAATAGAATATAATAGGCTAATATGAGAAAGGTAATATGACAGGCTATGAGTTATTTTAGTTAGGATATATATATATATATATATATATATATATATATATATATATATATATATATATATATATATATATATATATATATATATATATAATTTAAAAAATACCCTAAGCAAATTACAAAAACAATAGTTATTAAAAATAAAACAAAAATTCCGATACTAATACGACACAATGTAATTTATTGAATGTAATTGTCATTGGATACGACTTTCATCGAAAAGAATGTAACAAAATGTGGGCGTGGTCTGTGTTGTGAAATGAAACCACATTAAAAATCCCCTTAAACTGCGTTTGAAACATACAGCAAAGCAGCGACAGAGGAAAACACAGAGCCTGATATTATGCAAACATTTACCAATAATGTGGAAAGCGTTTTAAATCTGTTCAGTGGAAAATCCGCTGTGACGAATCTGTCCTCGTCTAACATCTGCTGTAAATCCAGGTAAAACTAGCTGCGTGCACGCGCCCGTCCCCAGATAACATGATCCCCAGTTGATCCGTAACACCGGCTGGAAGAAACAGCTGAATGCAATCATTGGGCTATCTCGTCAGCTTGCTGCCGATTTTAACGAGCAGTTAACTTTAGTAATCTCCAGTTTGCTGTCCATAGACGATAGGTTGCTTGCTTTGGAGTCGAAAAACTGTGTGGAAGATACTAACTTTAAGAAGAGAAGACGAGTGCCTAAGAGAAGACCAGTCCTAAGATTGCGGTAAGACTGTTATCTAAGCTAAAGTAACCTAAAGCAAAGCTTTTTAAGTAGCACAAGCTGAAATTAGCCTTGTAAAAGAACAAATGTAAGTTGCTTTATAAAAGTGTTTTCTTTTTCTGGTCATTTTACAGGAAGCAGCACGCCGTCTTCACAACTTCGTCATAACACTCATTTAATTGTTTTCCAGCTGCATGTAAGACAAAGAGACAGTACGCAGGAGGTACAAACATCCAGTTCTTGCATCGCACGCAGAAGCTGTGAAGAGTTCAGCTCGGAGTCGATTGAGAAGAAAGAGGGTAAGATTTATTAGATTAGATCCGTTTTTGGTCAGTGTGACTATTTTTCAGGTGCATTTTACGCAGTACATCGCGCAATACTGATTGTCTTTATTGTTTGTTTTTACAGCTGCTACAAGCAAGAAAGAGTGTGTTAGCTGAGGATGAGGTGGGCCTTTGGAAGTGCGCTACCATAGACCTGATGTCTGATGAGGAAGACGGCATCGTTGGTGCGGTGTCTGGATGGACTGTTTGACCCGCCAGGAGCTCGCAGAGCTCTGTGCCACGCTGCAATCGAGATAAGAGGCGATTCCAAAGAACAGGGCAACGCACGACAGACGTCTGAAAAATGGACTTAAAACAGACAGAATGGCGCTAGTTACCTACAGCTCTGAAGCGGAAAACAGAGACTTCATGGTGCTGTAGGATTTTGGGCTTCTCGTGAGCTTCCTATTGTTGTGTGGGCAGATCTCAAACGTTTTGCATTTGGTTGTGTGTTTGTGTTTGTTCTAATAAAGCTCTTTCTTTGAATAAACTGCACGTCCCTGGTATATTTTCCTTTCCTCAATAAATGAATGTCCTTGATGGTTATAATAGCGTAATCCATAGGATAACAATGACATGAATATAAAACATAATAGCATATCACATGAATATGAATGTATACAATTAAAAAATAATATGCAAATCATAATTTTATATATATGTGTGTGTAAAATTATTATAATTTGGGGGTTTAAATTTATTAATTTATTACCCAGGTTGACCAATAGTAACAGATCTGCCAACCAATCACGAGTGATATTTCTTGTTTCAATGTAGTAGTTTCAACCAATACTGAGTGAGGAAATTCAAGCCATTCCGGCAAGGCGCCGCCCAGAGCTGCTATTCATATGCTAATTAGAGCCATTAGCGCCGGCGCCAGCATGCCTCCGCAAGCTCCACATACGTCATGGTTCGTTTCCGTCAATATGTGGCACAGACGAA
Source organism: Pseudorasbora parva (assembly GCF_024679245.1). Classification (NCBI taxonomy): domain Eukaryota; kingdom Metazoa; phylum Chordata; class Actinopteri; order Cypriniformes; family Gobionidae; genus Pseudorasbora; species Pseudorasbora parva. The sequence goes on from NC_090175.1 coordinate 31,624,393, forward strand.
CGCGACGTTCACAGGCTGTAAACTGACGTTAATTGTCGAAAATCAGGGAGATTTCCGGCCGTTTACGGGGACGAAAATCCCACTTTTCATGCAGTGATTCTTAGCTGACATTGAACATGGTCATCTAAACATGCTACCGGTTTCCTTTTATCGGAGTAAGGTCATAGACGGCGTAAGCATTACCCAGTCGGGACAGGTAGTTTTCTCTTAACCCTGATTTCGCACGGCATGTAACGCATTACCTATTTCTGTCGGCTTATTGAAGTGTGCATGTGAGATACGTGACAAACGCATACTTAGAGCAGACTCTGCATGCAGCATGAAAGAATTAAAGGCTACCCCGTTTATTAATAGTCATGTAAAGCGGTTTACTACATTGTCAGTTTGCTGTTGTATGTAAACAGGGAAATTTATCATTTTATTTCAATAAGCTATATTTGTGAGATATCAGCTTGCATGTAGACACATTCAAGTCGCGAATGCACGTTCAAGGAAATAAATGAGGTGAATCGTGTGGTGCGAATTCTGCTTGCTAAAATCCCACTTACGCAATTCCTTGCAAGATGATTCAGTTTGCATGCAATTATTTCAGTTCCTAGTTATAGTAGCCTAATAGCATTTGATTAGAATTGTGCAGCAATATACCAAAGTTGTATGTAACTTTAGAAACGGTCCATAGATCCACGGATATCAAATGACGATGTCAAGCCAGCTTTACTTCAGTTAATTTCACCTGTAGTAAGTCTGGCCAGTAGGAATGTACTACAAACTTTGAAACGTAAAAAAGCCTTTTGGTGAGTTACTGTGAATTTGCAGACGGTCCCTAAAGCAGCCTCAGCGGATACTTTACCACGTTAAATTAGGTACTGCTCCTTTAAGGTGGAACGTACTCTCCTCTCACTCGCTGATGAGAGGGTAGTCCGTAGTAAATGAAGCGTGAGCTGTGAACGTCGCATGGATGTGTTCTAAATTTCTGTTACTCTTTGCCATTTGTTTTTCTGTTTAGTAACGCAGTTGTCAGTGGAGTGTTTAACTGCCCCATGCCGAGGGATTTACGGTGATAATAGTAGCAAATTATATAATTTACGGTAGTTGCAAATTATATCATTAATTAGGTGGCGCTGCTCAGCGGTAGACACGCACGGCGGAGCTTTGTTTGTTTGGTTAATGTTTTGTTTGTTACTATCCATCATTTCTGTTTGTTAATTACGTGCCAGTGTCTAGTCCACACGACCACACATTTCGTTTGTCTCGAATATAAACATCAGCAATCGGATGCAAACAATGGATTACATGATTTACCTGGAACTCTGTCTGGCGATCAACCTCTCTCTACTCCTGACAAACGCCGAGCCATCCAGGATAACCAATGGCAGACTTCATCTACTTCAGCTGGGCCTAAGAACACAGCTGCAGTGGATACCTCCAATAGACTTTCCTTTGGAATGCTTACGTCCAACTGAACAGTGACTTGTCAGGATCAAGAGGAAGCGTGGGTTGAGAGGAGGAATTAAACGCTGAGTTCGGGCAAGGGGATCTAAACCACCACTACCAACAATAGTTCTCTCTAATGTGATATCGCTAAGGAACAAGATAGATGAACTTCATGCCTCTACGCAATATCTGTATGAATACAGAGATAGTTGTCTGCTATGTTTCAGTGAGACTTGGTTAAATTGAACAGTGACCGATGACAGCCTTTCCCTACCTGGCTTTGGCACACCGTTAAGACTTGACAGAGAACGACAAGCCACCGGGAAATCGATTGGTAGAGGACTTTGCATGTACATTAACACCAAGTGGTGTAAACATCATATAATCAGACACACCTTCAATTCCCCACACGTATAACTCCTGTCGGTTTCCGTTAGACCCACATATCTACCACGAGAGTTTGGGCAACTATTTGTGTCTTTAATTTATTGTTGTTTGTGCTTAAATGTTCAATGTGGCTCCACTGAGTGCAAGGCAAATTCCCCTCGGGGCAATAAAGGTTCATTCTTTCTATAAACCCCCTTTGAAAGTCTGAGTTTGCTTCACTTGGCTAGAAACCATTCAAGCCAGCTATCCGGTCTCTCTGTGTGAAGCGTGTAATATGACATACAATATTAATCACAATAAAGAAAACATTGTCATTTTTAATAAAAATTCGCTTTGGCATGAATGTGCATGATTCATTGTGAACTGCTCTGAACTGAAGCATTGATGTGCGAGCCTGTAGAATGCTCAGATCTGAAACGTGAGGCTCACATATCAGCTGGTTCCAACTAGTGGCTGATCGTTTAGTGTAATATGTGCTTTGTATTGGCATCTTTTAGTGATTTAGCTTTACCTGCAAGTAACATTATATTTATAGTTCATCACCACAGCAACCTTGTGCGGGTCCATGATGAACGCAATTGTCGCATGTGAAAAGTATCTGTCTGTCCCAAGCAGAGGCGGCAATTGCAAGAAAGATTGATGCCTGTAACAATTATGTAAAATAATTTTCTATTTCTGTTGTAGATTCCCTCTTGCAAGTCTGCGGTATGCAGTTTTTACACTCTCCGAGGGTGACTGTCATCATTTTTTATTTATTTATGTTCTAAAACAACCAGCTGTTAACACAACGGTACCTTAATTAGAGAACAATGATTAGACTTTAGAAGACGGAAACGCAATTGTGAATCGTAGCAAACTCAATAACATTGAGGAAAAGATTAAACGTAGCTCCGTTTGATATGTGAATAAGAAGGCAAATCGAATGATTTCCTTTTAGAGTAGTATCTTCATGATGAATAAATACGGCGACCGCACAAATATAGTGATTATAGCATGGAAAAAACAACATGATACTTATCCTGAATGCAAAGCAGCATGCAGGAGAAGCAGCAGCAAAAAGCTAGCAACCGCAGTTTAGGAGCGAGCTGAGAAAATGCAGCTCCAAAACAATATGATACTTATCCTGAATGCAAAGTAGCGTGCAGGAGAAGCAGAAAAGAGTTAGCAACAGCAGTTTAGGAGCGAATTGAATCTGTTTGAAGGTGTGCGCTGATTATATCGTGGCCATTCGCAGCAAAGGGAGTTTGAACAGCTGATGCACTGATGCAAAACAGCTGATGCATCTCAGCGGAGCAGAAACGGCTGATAAGACCAAATAGCGTTAGCAGCGTCTTAAATGCTGTCTGTTTGAAGGTGTGCGCTGTTTATATCGTGGCCATTAGCAGCAAAGGGAGTTTGAACAGCTGATGCACTGATGCAAAACAGCTGATGCATCTCAGCGGAGCAGAAAAGGCTGATAAGACCAAATAGCGTTAGCAGCGGCTTAAATGCTGTCTCTCCATGCCAATTACTGCAATCAGACACAGGTGTTACTCATCAGCACTTGACCTACTTACTCATCGCTGGGCTCTGCTCCCTCTCTCCTGCTACAGACCTCGCAAAACCACGCCCCCTCCGCCAGACGTGCTCACAACGTTTCTGGAACATTAGCCAAGATTCTAAAAAAAATTACCTTGAAATACTCACAATGTTCTATGTGGGATAAACTTGAAACGTCTTTTGAGGATGTTCCCCCAATGTTTCTGGAACGTTAGCCAAGTTTCTAAAAAAAAAAAAATGAACTGTACCATAATGTCCTCAAAACGTTCTCTGTGGGATAAACTAGCGACTAATTTTTAGGACGTGCCCACAACGTTTCTGGAACGTTAGCCAAGATTCTAAAAAAATTTACTTTACCACAACGTCCTAACAACGTTGTCATAAAGTAATTTCACGCTGACCAAATGTTGACTAAATGTCGTCACAACGTACTGTGTTTGTTTGGTATAACCTGGTTGCGATAATTTACAATACAGTGTGTCTCCTTATTTAAATTTCCCAAAAACAATGATATCAAGAAGAGGTGGTTTAATTTCGTGAAAAACCACTTTGATACACTTTCAGAAAAAAAGGTACATTGCTGTCACTGTGGAGGTACTCTTAGGTACAAAACCAAAAAGGTACTAATATGTACCCTTAAGGTACTACTATGCACCTTTAAGGTACTAATACGCACTCTAAAAGTACTGATATGTACCTTTTAAGGTACTAATATGTCCCATTTAGGGGTGACTTTTGTACCTTAGGGTACCGCCCCAGTGACAGCAGTGTACTTTTTTTTCTTCTGACAGTGTAGAGAGCTATGGATCACCACTAACACCCGCCTTTGCAGTGAACATTTTACAAGAGATAGGTTTACAAACTTTTACCTGAAACAACTCGGATTCACTGAATTCACTGGATTCCACTGTTTACATTTACATTTAATCATTTAGCAGACGCTTTTATCCAAAGAGACTTACAAAAAAGGGGAGAGCAATAGAAGCAATGAAACAAGCAAGGCCAACTGTAAGAAGTCTCAGTTAATTAGCACAGTACAAGCATAATTTAGCACATTTTCTTTTCTTTTTTTTGGGACAAACAAACTAACTAATGGATAGTTAAGTGCTATTCTTTATTGGTCAGGTGCAATTGGAAGAGATGTGTCTTAAGATGTTTTTTAAAAATGGCTACAGACTCGGCAGCACGAATTGAGATCAGCAGTTCATTCCACCAGGTGAACAGGAAAATGTCCGTAAGAGTGATTTCATGCCTCTTTGGGATGGAACCACGAGGCGTCGCTCACCCGCAGAACGCAAGCTTCTGGAGGGTGTGTAAGTCTGAGCAAGCGAGTTTAGGTATATTGATGCAGAGCCAGTGGTTGTTTTGTAGGCGAGAACTAGTGCCTTGAATTTGATGCGAGCAGCCGTTGGCAACCAGTGCAGTCTGATGAAGAGAGGCATAACATGAGCTCTCTTCGGCTCCTTAAAGACCACTCTCGCCACTGCATTCTGGATCAGCTGCAAGGGTTTGATAGTGCATGCTGGAAGCCCAGCTAGAAGTGCGTTACAATAGTCCAGTCTGGAGAGAACAAGAGCTTGAACCAGGAGTTGTGCAGCCTGTTCTGATTGGAAGGGTCTAATCTTTCTAATGTTGTATAAAGCAAATCTGCAGGACCGGGCTGTTGTAATGTGGTCAGTGAAGTTTAACTGGTCCTCAATCACAACTCCAAGGTTCCTGGCTGTCCTGGATGGAGTAATGGTTGATGAACCAAGCTGAATGGAGAAATTTTGATGAAGTGCTGGGTTGGTTGAGAAAACAAGTAATTCTGTATTGGCAAGATTGAGTTGAAGGTGATGCTCCTTCATCCAGTCAGAAATGTCTGTCAGACAGGCAGCGATACAAACACTGACTGTAGGATCATCTGGTTGAAATGAGAAGTAGAGTTGAGTGTCATCAGCATAACAGTGATAGGAGAAGCCATGTTTCTGAATGACAGAGCCTAATGATGACATGTAGATGGAGAAGAGAAGTGGTCCAAGCACTGAGCCCTGGGGAACCCCAGTAGCTAGATGATGTGACTTAGACACTTCATCTCTCCATGACACCCTGTAGGACCTACCAGAGAGGTAAGACCTGAACCAATGGAGAGCAGTTCCTGAGATCCCTGTCTTCTTAAGTGTTGACAGGAGGATCTGGTGGTTAACTGTGTCAAAAGCAGCAGACAGATCCAGCAGGATGAGCACTGAGGATTTGGAAACTGCTTTTGCCAGTCTCAGCGCCTCAGTTACCAAGAGCAAGGCAGTCTCAGTCGAATGGCTGCTTTTGAAGCCGGATTGGTTGTTGTCCAGGAGGTTGTTCTGTTCAAGAAACACAGAGAGTTGATTGAACACAACTCGCTCAAGGGTCTTTGCAATGAAAGGCAGAAGGGATACCGCTCGGTAGTTTTCTAAAAGTGCTGGATTCAGAGAGGGTTTCTTAAGCAGTGGGGTTACCCGAGCCTGCTTAAATGCTGTGGGAAAGGTTCCTGTGTGAAGAGAAGTGTTGACAATGTGAGTGAGTGCAGGAGTGATTGAAGAAGGAATGGCCTGAAGGAGGTGAGTGGGTATAGGATCAAGTGGACAGGTAGTAGGGTGATTGGAAAGGATGAGTTTAGAAATATCTGCCTCGGAGAGCGGAGAGAAGGATGGAAGCGTGTTCGTGTTAGTTGTTGAGATGTCCAGAGCGATGTTCACGGAGAACATCAGACAGCCAGGGGGCAGATGGGGTGGGGCGGGCTGGTCTGGATGAAAAGGGGCAAAAACTGTCTAAGGAGGATGTTAGAGTGGAACAAAGAGTGTCAGTAAAACTCTTAGTGTCCAATGCTGAGAACTGAGCAGGTGGAGGGAGTGAAGAGGAAACCATAGTGGATAGGCGAGAGGGAGAGAGGGAGCGTAGATTACGCCGAAAGCTAATCTGTGTAGGAGTGCGTGTTGTATCAGGTGTCAGTATGAGGTTAAGAGTGATGAGAAAGTGGTCTGAGGTGTGTAATGGAGTAACTAAAGTGTTGTCCGTGGAGCAGTTGCGTGTGTAGACAAGGTCTAATTGGTTACCTGATTTGTGAGTAGCCGTAGTAGATACTAACTTAAGGTCAAATGAAGTCAGTAGAGTGCTTAAGTCTGTGGCTAGGTGCTTATCCAGATGGATGTTGAGGTCACCAAGCAGAATCAGAGGAGTGCCATCCTCAGGGAAGCTAGAAAGTAACACATCCAACTCCTCCACAGTTACCAAGGTGACCTGGAGGACAATAGACCACTGCCACATGGATTTTAACAGGGTGAGCAATAGTGATTGATTGTGATTCAAATTAACTGGCCAATAGAGATGGTAATGGATAAAATTTCCAATCATTTGAGATAAGCAAACCAGTACCCCAACCCCTCCCAATAGGCAGAGGGGTGTGTGAAAAAGTTATATTGGTTGAGAGGGCTGCAGGAGTGGCAGTGTCCTCTGGTTTGGTCCAGGTCACAGTTAGGTCCATGAGGCTGAGCTGAGAATGAGTCCTAATAGATGAAATAAAGTCTGCTTTGTTTACAGCAGACTGGCAATTCCAGAGACCAATTGGAATAGAAAGTAAAGTAGCAGAGGATTTTTGTAGACTGCGCAAATTATTAGGATTGCGGCATCTCGCTGTGTTTGTACAGAACTGGATTAAGCACTAAAAAGCTAATTGACAACCAAATTTAGCTGCATTGTGTATGTGGCCAGAGCTATTGTCTTATTATCAAAAGGAGACTATCCCACTTTTAAATGTTGCTTCAATGAAAGGTTCAAATCTTGGGAATTTTTTAATGACAGATAAATAGAATAAATAATGCCAATTTTTTTCTACAGCCTTCTTTGCTTACTAAGGGTGCCAAATATATAAATATATATATAATATTATGTAATTTAATTATGTAAATTAATATAAATCAAAGCCTTTATAATGAAAACCCTTGGTTTTTAGATAGAATGAGCACAATTCTTAACATGCCAAATAAGTAGTAAGTATGGAGCAGTGGAAGGACACAGTCTTTTTTTTAATCAGCTCCATTACTAATCCTGTTTACTTTAAATAATCCTGCTCCTGAGCATATTTGAGTTTCAGATGTTGCTATGATGACAATTATTAGATGAATTTGAAAGAATGGAACAATCCAGGATCATGTTAAATTATCAGTTCTATCCAAATAACTCAGACAAAACCCACATAAAAAAGAAATAGGCCCAGATTAAACATGATGGTACTTTTGTTTTTGGTTAATTATGCAATTTGTGCTGTCTAGGTAAAGGAAGCCATTTTGAATGATGAAATTTACTGTCCTCCGGAGACAGCAGTCCTTCTGGCATCTTACTCTGTTCAGGCCAAGTATGCCGACTACAACAGAGACATCCACAAGCCTGGTTATCTCACCAATGACAGGCTGCTACCACAGAGGTGAGCCATGTAAACTTTGGAGATATTTCTGAAAGCCTTCTCAACAACCCAGAGGAAAGGAAAATCAAACATCTCCTTCTCAACTCACATCTTTCTCCTAGACAGAAATGAGATCAAGTGAACATCAAATTGAGACATAAGGCTCAGTCTCCTGCTTCTCACATGTTTCTCCTGAGACAAAAAATGACATTCTCTCACGTTTGTCTCCTCTAAAGCTTCATAAGAGATCTCGGCTAAATCACTCACTGTGCTCAGATTTTTTTCCTTGGCTAGAGAGACTGGATGGTTCATATTTGTCTCTAAAGTTTCAGAAGAGATCTCAACAACATCACACACTGTGCTAGGTTCCCTTTCGAAAAGGAACTCAAGCTGCGTCAGCTGACGCTACGGGGAATGCCTTCAGCGTGACAGGTGTCTGAAATCGCTATCAAATAACAATCCTACTGACCGTCAGCAGCTGGTGACGTCATCACCATGTGACCAGGAAGTATAAAAGGGCACCGTGCCAACATGACGCTATCCTTTCGTCTTTAGGGACTGTACTGTCTGACTCGTTAGAAAGTCCAGAAAAGCTAAAGATGAAGTGCACGCAAAAGCGTAAAGGCGCCTACAGGAAGTGCGCTGACCCGTGTCCCAGGTTTCTCATGCCTGATGACACGCATACCCTTTGTGTGCTCTGCCTGGGGGAAGAACACACGCGGGAGGTTCTCGAGGGGGCTTCCTGCGCGAACTGCGAGCGTTTTCCTCTGAGGACGCTCCGCTCTCGCCTGGCCTTCTTCTCGAGGGAAGAAGAGACAGCATCTGGGAGCGGTCCTGCTCATCAATCAATCAATCAACTTTATTTATATAGCGCTTTTACAATCACGATTGTGTCAAAGCAGCTTCACAGTGTCAAACAGGATAATATTGCGACAAAATTAGATTTGGCTGTACAGTCGTACTGGAGAAAACAGTGATGTTATCAGCTTATTTTAATTTATCATATAGCGACAATGTTGGCAGATCAGTATTATAGTTTATAGAATTAAATAAGACCTAATTCATGCTGTGGCTGAGCGGCGCCATCTGTCCTGGGGCTCCCAGATGGACCTGGCTCATCGTCTGGAGAGCACAGTGCTCGCAGACAATCAGCCAGGTCGCGAAAGCAGGCTGACGGAGGAGGAGTCGGATGGAGACTCCTCCTCTTCGTCAGCCCTCGCTCTTCCAGTCGATCAGAGGATGGCTGTGGATGAGGGGGATAATGAGGCTGAGGCCGAATCCTCTCAGCCATCCTGCCCCGTGTATGGGGAGCTGCTGGATGTGATGGGGCGCGCGGCACTGAGAGCTAGGGTAGAGGCCCCCCGCCCTGATAGATTGGGCGATCGTATTCTCCCCGACCATAGTCGCCCAGCTCCCGGGAGCCTACCATTCCTCCCCGACCTTCACGAGCAGGTCGTGGGGGCATAGAAGAAACCCTACTCGGCTTGAATCCATCGACATCAGCGTTTTAATTTCGCTGATGTCGAGGAATTGGCCGAGGCAGGGTATGTGTCGATGCCGCCCAGAGACCATTGATCTCGCGTCTGGGCAGCCATCGACACTGAGAGCTCCAGCCCTGCCATCGAAACCTCTAAAGATGACTTCACGTCTTAATTGCAGGGCATACACGTCGGCGGGTCAGGCGGCGGTGGCCTTGCACACAATGTTGGCGTTGCAGGCTTATCAGGCCGACCTGCTGAGGGACCTCGATCAGGGGGAGGGCCTACCCCCTGATGCGATGGCCGAATTGCACCGCACCACGGATCTTTCTCTTTGGGCTGCCAAACAGACAACAGTCGCCATCGGACGGTCGATGGCGGCTATAGTGGCCACGGAGAGGCATCTGTGGCTGAACCTCGTGGACATTGGGGCGAAAGAAAAGGCCTTTCTCTTCGATGCCCCAGTCTCACCCTCTGAGCTTTTCGGCACCTCCGTCGAGGCGGTGGTGGGAAGGTTCAGAGAGGCGAGGGCGCGCTCGGTGGCTTGTAGTACTTGTATCCCGCTGAGGTCTGGAGCGGCGCCCAGGCAGGAGGGTGTCCCTGGCCCGTCGAGATCCGAGGATCATCGGCTGGGCCAGCGTGGTAGCGTGGCCTCTCGTGCGCCCCCTCCGTGGAGGAGCAGGGCGCAGAAGAGGCAGGACACCCGCAACAGGAGCAGGGACATCGGGGAGAAGAACCGCTTCCAGCGCCGGGAAGCGCGGTGAGTCTCCGCCCCTGAGGGCGCAGAGAATGTGATGTTGTGTCCCTTCCTTTTTCCTCTTTCTCCTTGGGCGCGCTTTACATCAGGCCGGGCGGGCCTATTATGAGTGGATGTGAGACTCTGACGGCCTGCCAGGCCGGTGTATGAGAGCGCCCCACCCTCAGGTTAGTGCGCCGAAGCATGCATGTTACATGAAGCGATGAGGCACTGGAAGACAGCGGGTGAGTCCCCTTTTAGGGCAAACATTCTTCTTTTCCCATATGTTTGGACTCTATGCTTCCCTGAGGGATGTTTTGCGGATGTGTAACAGTTTTATCAGCTGGAGTCTGGGCCTGTAGTTCCCCAGTAAAAGTGGCTAGAACGATGTTTGTGATAAACACAGAGTGTTTATGTAGGCTGTACGTTTGCTAGCGTAGCACTGTGGTTTATGAAGGCAAAGGTTTCTCTTCTGGATATGTGTAATATGAGCAGTTGAGGCCACCGCACATGCCCGCAGGCATGGAGCGGCTATGTAAACTGACGTGCGTTCTCCTAGCCGAACTTTTTAGCCATAGTCACCTCTGGGTAGCGTTAGCACCTCTGCTAGTGAAATGTCTAGATGAATATGTGAGGTCAGGCTAGCGGATGAACTGCAGTAAGGTCTGACCCAGCCCTTTTTAGGGCCTTTGTTTTTGGGGTTTTTTACCTGACCGATGCTAATGCATCAAGTTGGCCAAGGCTGTTGGTGGGATGGCGGTGGCGTCTCGCGGTGGCGTGTTGCCCTGGCAAGTTGCCCCGGGCTCCTGTCAGTAGTTCTGCAGGAGCTTTTATCCCTACCCGGCCTCCCCTCAGTTCTTATTCGTTCGGCCAATGCCCACCCCCCTTCTGCATTTGGGGGCTGTTGTTAATGCAGAATGGTGTGTAGCAGAATGGATTGCAACTTTGCCAGTGGTCATTGCACGGGGTAGGCGTCTCTTCGCTTGTGCGCAGTTAGACTGGATTTGCTAACCCCGCCCCCCAGAGCTTAGTGTAGCCGCCACTTCTGGGCGGCCCCTGGCCTTGTTCGGGAGACGGCCGGTTGTGTGTGTTGAATACTTCACCTCTTGCTCTGTGTCTTCTGCTCCACCTTTTAGGGCTCGGGTCGAGCTGTACTTCGCAACCATCGGCCTAGCATGGGTTGATAAGATGCTCCCCTGGAGCCGAAACACTGCCAGGGCTGAATGCCCTGCGCAGACGGCGGACCGTTGGACGACCAGACGGCCGCCCTGGAGGCAGGTGACGTAAGTTGTACTCCCCTTGCTTTAGAGGGTTCAAGGCGTTTATGCTGAGTGCACTGCTGCAGGCATTGTGTTTTAGGTCCACGCTGGTAGGCGCTGCCTGGGAGACTGCGCCGTCGCACAGAGGGCTTCTAAGGGGCGCTGGGGCGGACCGACTATAGAAGGCCGGTTGGCGGGGAGACGCCAGCCGAGGCAGTCCGGGCAGTTAACTCCGGGACAGGTGGTAGGCCTCAGTAAGCCTCCCTGCGAGTGAGATCCTACGTCGTGGCCCATGTGAGCCGGGGAGGGTTTTCCCCAACGATGTCGGCTGCAGCAGAAACCTCGTCAAAAGTAGGCCCCTTACGGCCTCCCTGGGGATGAGTCCCCAGGTGGTGACTGGATGTCCAGTCCTCATCATCCAGCAGACAAGCCACTGTCAGCCCGACTTTGAGGGCTTGCTGGGTTTCAGCAGGCCTTAGATGCCGTCCCCTGAGGGGGTGGCCTAGGGTTCCGACCACTGGGTGACAGGATCTAGGCCTCCTTAGGCCTTCTGGAGGGTGAGCCCCGGTTCCCAGGTCCTGTGACAGTGTGCGTGGTTGCTAGCTGAGGCGGATAGCATGGTCTGCTATCAGGTGCAGGCCTCTTCTGGCCCTCCTGAGATCGTTCTTCGGCCCTGCAGGGTTTTCCGGTGGGATTTGCCATCGGATAAGCGCCGTCTGTCACCAATTTAGGGTTCTGCCATTCGGCAATAGGCCTCTCCAGGCCGCCCTAAAAGACTTGATTATACGTGAGGCATCAAACAGGCCTCCCTGGAGGCGAGCCCCGGGAACACAGTAACTTCCGACGGTTTGCATGGTGGCTGGCAGGTAGCAGGCCTCTCCGGGCCTCCTGAGGGTGAGCCCCCGAGCCTGGACGCTTGGTTGGCCAGTGTATTATGCTGTCAGGCCTCTCTGGGCCTCCTTGGGAAGGGATTCCCGGACCCGGTCTCGGTGACAAGCTAGCCATTAGCATGGGTGGCTTCTGGTGTTTATGGCCTCATGGGCCTCCCTGAGGGACCAGTAAAGCCACCTCCTTGTGGCCTTTAACAGCTAGCATCAACGGTGCCAGGTAGAGGCGCCTTTTGGCCTCGCTGGTGGGGAACGGTTCCCTTGAACGGGAACGCATAACTGGCTTTGTGCTGACAGCTAGCGATTGCCCGCTGTTGGGTCCCGGCCTTAGCCAGGATTACCCAAGGGCGGGCTCATGCCCTAGCACGACGAGACTCCATTTCTGTTGCGCGGTCCCTTCCGGACAGGGACTGGCCAGCCTCCAGCATGGTTTACCTACCAGGCAGGCTTAAGAGCTCCCCTCACTGAGGGTCGTCTGCGAGCTTACAGCCGCCTGAGCCTGATCAGACGGGCAGGCCCCCCTCGGGGCCTCCCGGTTAGATCAGTCCGTAGGCCTGTCCGGCCTCCTGAGCACCCCTGTAATATATGTGTTCAGTAGATCCTAGGATCGAGCAGAAGAGACTCCCCTCGCTGACAAGGGTAAAAAGCACTATGCTGAGTACTGCTCTCCAGGATTCTCGTCTCCGAGTTCAGGTTTGAGGAGGACATTGCCAGCTTGCAGTCCCTCAGTCTGGATGCTCATGAGTAAGAGCAAAGTCCGGAGGCTCTGTTTCTACAGACAGGGTTGGCCAAGCCGGGGTGTCCCACAGAAGTGATGCCAGGTTAGGCCTCCCTGGTGGCGTTCGGTGAAGGGTTTCCCGAATAGTGACTGGCTGGGGTGCCCTCGGGTCCCCTAGCCACATTCCCTTAAGGGACTCCTTCTGTTGAAGTAGTAGGTCCCAGGCCTTTGAGCAAGCCGGGGGTAGGAAACGTCAGATAAAATTTAATAAGGTTCTCTCTTAGGCATATATCTTGGGCTATGACCGTAGGGGGGGAGTGGTTCTGACTTTCTACGAACTCTCGTCCAGGCAGTGTTCACTGCTAGTAAGGGGCATGCACTCCCCTCAGCATGGCGGCGTGGGTATATCGTTCCCCGTAGCGTCAGCTGACGCAGCTCGAGTTCCCTTTCGAAAGGGAACGTCCCCGGTTAGGTATGTAACCTTGGTTCCCTGAGAACAGGGAACGAGACGCTGCGTCAGGTGGCCATGCTTCAAGGTGTGCCTGCCCACAGTCCCTTCAGATGAAGTGAATTGCGTCATGTTGGCACGGTGCCCTTTTATACTTCCTGGCTGCATGGTGATGACGCCACCAGCTGCCGACGGTCAGTAGGATTGTGATTTGATAGCGATTTCAGGCACCTGTCATGCTGAAGGCGTTCCCCGTAGCCTCAGATGACGCAGCGTCTCGTTCCCTGTTCTAAGGGAACCAAGGTTACATACGTAACCGGGGACGATTTGTCTCCTTGGCTAGAGAGACTGGATGGTTCATATTTGTCTCCTCTAATGTTTCAGAAGAGATCTCAGCTACATCACACACTGTGCTCGGATTTGTCTCCTTGGCTAGAGAGACTGGATTGTGCTCATATGTGTCTCGTTTAAAGTTTCAGAAGTGATCTCAACAGTATCACATGCTGTGCTCAGACTTTTCTCCTCAGCTAGATACTCTGGAACTCTCACTTTTGTCACCTCTAAAGTTTCAAAAAAGATCTCAATAACATCACACATTGTGCTCAGAATATTCTCCTTAGTTAAAGACGGATGCACTCTCACATTTGTCAAACAAATGATGTGCCATATGCACATAAACTGTACAGCTTTCTTATTGTATCAACAATTAAACTTATTTACTAAAGTGTTCTAAAACTATAGAGGAGATAAATATGAGAGCTTCAGAGTCTTTAGTTTAGGAGAAAAGCCTGAGCACAGTGTGTTGTTGAGATCTCTTCTAAACTTTAGAGGAGAAAAATGTGAGAGCTTAAGAGTCTTACTGAGAGGAAAAGCATCTGAGCACAGTATGTGATGATGTTGAGACCTCTTATGTATCTTCAGAGAAGACATGTGAGAGTTCCAGTGTTTCTCGCCAAAGGAGAAAAGTCTGAGCACAGTATGTGATGATGTTGAGATCTCTTATGAATCTTCAGAGAAGACGTGTGAGAGCTCCAGTGTTTCTCGCTAAGGAGAAAAGTCTGAGCACAGTGTGTGATGTTGTTGAGATCTATTCTAAAAGTTTAAAGGAGACAAATATGAGAATGTGTGAGAAAAAGGAGACTTAAGCAAAAGTCTCCATTTAATGTTAATGTATCCTCATCCTCATGTCTTGCAGAAATATTTGAATTGTTAAAGGGTTTTTTTTTCCCTCTGGGTAGCTTATATGTGATTCATCCATGCCATTTCAATCAAGCACAATACATGCAAAGAACAAAACAAACTATGTTTACATGCATGCAAAATGGGTTGTACAAGATAAACTATGTAATGTTAAACGAAGAACAAAAAGGTTAAGCAGCAACCATAAAGCACTGGTACACTATAGTATTACATTTGTTATAAAGAAATAATTTATCTAGACTAAACACCATACACTTATCTGATCATTGTTTGGAATAAGCACTGCATATAAATTTTTGGGCACTAAAGATCCATTTTAATGAATAACCCTTGATATTCTAAAACACATAATGCTTTTTGAATGATAGTTTCAGTATTTAAAATATTAGTACAAATTTAAAATGTACGTTTATCCTAAAATCAAATTTAAGACATCCGGGGCTGGTTGAAAAACATCTTAGACTAGTCTTAAAAGGTAGTCAAGAATTATTTTTCCCCCAAGCCTGGTAATAACTTATTTAAGTCAGTTACATAAAAAAGGTAAGTTAATTTCAAATAGGAAAAGTAAGATTGCCCTTTGGTTTACTACTCAATCAACTTTATTTATATAGCGCTTTTACAATCACGATTGTGTCAAAGCAGCTTCACAGTGTCAAACAGGATAATATTGCAACAAAATTAGATTTGGCTGCACAGTCGTTCTGGAGAAAACTGTGATGTTATCAGCTTATTTTCATTAATCATATAGCTACAATGTTGGCATATCAGTATTATAGTTTAGAGAATTAAATAAAACCTATTTCATAAATTTTATTTGTATAATTAGTTGAATAACTTTAATCATAATTTTAGTGTCCCCAACTGAGCAAGCCAAGCCAAAGGCGACAGTGGCAAGGAACCAAAACTCCATCAGGGCATGATGGAGAAAAATAAACCTTGGGAGAAACCAGACTCAGTCGAGGTGCCAGTTCTCCTCTGGCCTATTAACACACCGTGTAAGATTATTATTCTGGCAACCTTAAGGCGGGCGTACACTGTGCGAATTCGGACACTTGGAAGGTCGTGAGATATTGCAGACGCTACGAGTCATTTAATTTGATCATCGCATCAAATCAGCTGGTACACGGCACGACTGTTTGCACCGCGAGCCGGCCGCGATCACACAAGTTTTCATGTAACACAGACACCGGAGCTTTCAATGTTGCTGCTATAGCTTCAGATACAAAAAATAAAGAAAAAAGGTGTGAAAATGATTTGTTGAAAAGCCATTCCTTTTAACCGAAACAACCAGAGGGAGAGAGAAGAGTGCACGTGAGAGAGAGAAAGTGTGTGTGTGTGTGTGTGTGTGTGTGTGTGTGTGTGTGTGTGTGTGTGTGTGTGTGTGTGTGTGTGTGTGTGTGTGTGTGTGTGTGTGTGAACGCAGTATGTGGCAGCCACTGAGCTAATAATAGTCATAGATTGAGCGTATGTGACGTGCTTGTGCATGATTTGGCAATAGGGGACAGCCATATGCTGGTAAAAATCGGGCCGACTCCCCGAACTTTTTAAACATGTTTAAAAATGATCGTAAGGTCGGGACGTGCTCGGCTCGTCTCGTATTTCCTCTCACACGGTGCGAGCCGCGACCATACGAGCATCCACGATGTCCACACGATTTCTCCCGAGAAAAATCGAGTTCGTACGACAGCAAAAATCGCACCGTGTACGCCCGCCTTTACAGGTCAGAAATCATATTAGATTGGAATATTCAAAATTTCAGGGTATCAAGGAAGAGACGGATTTATTTAGTATGGGGCGTCGATTACACAAGAGTATGAATACATGAAAGATCGGAATTATTGTGCCGGAGACGGGTTTCTGAGCTACTTTCCTGCCACTACTACTTAGCATAGTTGCATAGTAACTTGGGAACTTCTTTGACAAAGTTTATGCAGCTGGCACTAGAAGGCAAAGCTGATACCTAAATGAGACATATAAGAGATAATAAGCCCTTAGTATCCTGAGCTTAGGTAAAGCTCTGTCAGAGCCATAGCCTTGTGGACAGCACATCAACAATGAGGCACAGCAGCACCCCAGACTGCATGTGTTCAAGTCCCAGCTAAAGGTATAATTTCCTGCTCCTGTTCCCTTCTCGCCTCTGCATTGTTTCTAGTCGCTTATCATACGGTCCTGTCCATTATAGGTGAAATTTCCCAATGTCACAAAAAAAGCAAGACAATAAGAGAATGCCCATGTTTCTCATTTTGCACTCCTTTTTCTCAGATATTTCTCATGTCTCAGTTGTGTCTACTCTTATTTCTCTAATGGATTTTAGGAGAAACACCTGAGACACTGCTGATACTACAACAAGAGCTAAATAAAAATCTCAATTAATTCTCAGATATTTCTCATGTCTCAGTTGTGTCTACTCTTATTTATCCTAATGGATTTTAGGAGAAACATGGGAAGACAAAGCTGACACCTAATTTAGACAGTAATGAGATTTTCCAAGCTTCTCTCACCACAATCTCAGTTTTGACTCTCTTAAGCCCTATTCGGACGGGATTAGATTAACATGGGGACGTCGGGGTAAAGTCATTTTTACCTCAGGACGTCTGTAATATTAATGGTCAATTCGCATGGGATAAGACATCTCAGTAAAGCTAGCAGAAGTGGGAGGATTAACTCGCTTTACGCACCTCCTTGACGTCATGTGTGTATGACGTTACCGTTATCACGTGAGCAAACACACAACCTGAGCACCAGTCTGAACTCCGTCTCCAATATGTGTGTTTTAATAAACAGTTAGGTCCAGTCTAACAATTCTGATTGGATTGTGTTGGTAATAGACACTTTCCTAGAGCTAAAATAAGTGTTGTGCCTCTAATAAGTGCATTTGATCTTCTTTTTGCTTTAAATGATATGCAGAAAATACTGGACGTTTGCCACAGATTTGTCCCACCACCTACAATGCAACCGAATGTTCAAGCGCCTCCAAGTTTGCAAAATGCGCTTTTTTTTAAACTTTTAAACAGGAAATGATGGAATTTTACCATACATTTTTACAGCAGGTCTATTCAAACGGGATTAGTATTACCCAAGGTCATTCAGACACATTCGGATTAGAATGGCACATTCGGACGGGACTAAAATCACAGAGAACCTCTGGTTATAATTACTTTACCCCCACGTCCCCATGTTAAACTAATCCAGTCCGAATAGGGCTTTAGACACCTCTCATTTGTGTATATATTTGTTTCTCCTAAGGCATTTTAGGAGAAACATCTGATAAACAACTAACACTCAATCAAGAAACATAGGAGAATCATAACTTTGTCTCCTGAGCTTAGAAAAAGCAACCAATGAGCAAACAGTTTTTCCTCTGGGAATATAAATCGAATCTCCTTCACCTGCAAGCTGCCCGATGGGATGTAATGGGATAATAGGGAATATTTTTTTCTCTTTGTCTGCTATGATTATGATTTTATTGTTCAAAATTATATATAAATATAAGCAACTATAGGGGTGTCCAAACCTGCTCCTGAGGGCCACTATCCTGAAGAGATGGTAGCCAGGAAATCAAGGTCTTCAGACTCACTTGAAACTTCCAGGCAGGTGTTTTGTAGTTGGTTGGAGCTAAACTCTGTAGGATATTAGAAATTCCTGATTTACTAAGTAAATGGTAAATGGGCTGCATTTATATAACGCTTTCAAAAGAATCATGGCCAACAAACACCTCATGAACACCTGCTCATGAACATCTTCCGCTTTGTAGCCAACCACTAAACCACATGTTTTCTTGGCACACTTTAGGCCCGTTAGTGCCAATTGGGAATCGTTTAAATGCCATCGTTTAATCGTTTCAAATTGGTGTCTTGAACACGACAATGAGTTCACTGCACTAAATTGGCCCCCAAAGTCACCAGATCTCAACCCAATAGAGCATATTTGGGATGTGGTGGAACAGGAGCTTCATGCTCTTGATGTGCATTCCACAAATCTCCATCAACTGCAAAATGCTATCCTATCAATATGGGCCAACATTTCTACATATATTATATATATATATATATATATATATATATATATATATATATATATATATATATATATATATATATATATATATATATATATATATACACACAGTGGGTACAGAAAGTATTTAGACCCCTTTCAATTTTTCATTTTTTTTTCTCATTAATGTACACACAGCGCACCATTTTGACAGAAAAACACAGAATTGTTTACATTTTTGAATATTTATTAAAAGAGAAAAACTGAAATATCACATGGTCCTAAGTATTCAGACCCTTTGCTGTGACACTCATATATTTAACTCAGGTGCTATCCATTTCTTCTGATTATCAGTGACTACGTTTACATGGACAACAATACTCCGATATTAATCTGATTAAGACAATACTCTGATTAAGAGGCTACCATGTAGACAGCGATTTCTAATTACCTTAATCTGATTAAAGTCATAATCTAACTACACATAAATCGGATTAAGACATGTGGAGTATGCCTATTTTAGTCGCATTATCGGAGACATGTACACACCTTAATCTAACTATTAATGTCATGTCGGAGATTTCGCCGCATTTTGTGACAGGACACACAACGTTACACACACCAGGGAAGTGCAGAGGGGAGGCTTTGTGGGTTGGAGCCTCTGCCCTTTTTGAAAATTAATCAAAAGTGCCCCTTTCAACAATCATCGATAATATTGTGGCCAATAAAACAGAATTGGAATTATAATTAATATAACAACGTGTACAAACCAGAACAAATAGCGGAAAAGTCGCGTTTATCTTTTACGTATCTGTCAGTCTGAAATGTCGTTGCTATGGGCGTGTGTGTTTTACTTGACTGCTCATTGTGAACACTGCGACCTCTCTCTATATTTTTATTTTTATTTTTGTTGTAATAAGTATGCTCATTGTAAAAGTAAAATACAATAAGTTTGTATCTGCAATCGCAAACCAGATGGGTCATTCAGTGAACGCCTGTGGCTCGACGGCAGGAAAAACAATCCAAAGAGTCACGATTTTTAAACCTTTTTCATCATTAATCAAAGCTATTATTCTAAATGTAGGCTGTCAATGAGGAGGAAAGAGGAGCAGTGTCTCTTAAAAAAAACAGAAAGAGGCAATACATAATATTACAAAAATAAATCAACGTAAATGTAGATATAAAATATTATAAAAACGCATGTTTTGTTATACTTCTTAATGTAAAGTAACACTGTCCAACAGCGACACCCGCAGGTGAACTTACAGCAGGTTTCCTGAGCCCATAAAATTAACACACCTGCCAAAGTCACGCTATGATTGGATGTTGGAGAACGTAGCGTGGCATTGGGGACGTAATGACGTGCCATAATCGATCTATGTTCTATCTACAACATGTAAAACGGGAACATGAACGGAGTACTCTAAAAGCAACTCATGTAAACACCTTAATCAGAATATTGTCTTATTTAGAATAAGGTCAATAATTAGATTACTGGTGTCCATGTAAACGTAGTCATTGAGATGGTTCTACACCGTCATTTGAGTCCAGCTGTGTTAGATTATACTGATTGGACTTGATTAGGAAAACCACACACCTGTCTATATTACACAGCTTACAGCTCACAGTGCATGTCAGAGAAAAGAGAATCATGAGGTCAAAGGAACTTCCAGAAGAGCTTAGTGACAGAATTGTGGCAAGGAAAAAATCTGGCCAAAATTCTGCTGCACTTCAGTTTCCTAAGAGCACAGTGGCCTCCATAATCCAAAAATGGAAGACGTTTGGGATGACCAGAACCCTTCCTGGAGCTGGCCGTCTGGCCAGACTGAGCTATCGAGGGAGAAGAGCCTTGGTGAGAGAGGTAAAGAAGAACCCAAAGATCACTGTGGCTGAGCTCCAGAGATGCATTCGGGAGATGGAAGAAAATTGTAGAAAGTCAACCATCACTACAGCCCCCCACCAGTCAGGGCTTTATGGCAGAGTGGCCCGACGGAAGCCTTTCCTAAGTGCAAGATACATGAAAGTTTGCTAAAAAAAAAACCCACCAGTCTAAGATGGTGAGAAATAAGATTATCTTAAAGGGATAGATCAATTTAAAATGAAAATTCTGTCATCCTTTACTCGCTCGAAACAACTTGAGGGTGAGTAAAGGATGACAGAATTTTCATTTTAAAGTGAACTATCCCTTTAAGTACAGTCAATATACAAATATACACACATAAGCTGTGTCCCAAAGTGAAGGGTGCGCACTTCGAAGGCCATGCACTTCGAAGGCCAGGCCAGGCCACGCCAGGTTCACAAAGGGTGAACCGAGGGACAGGGTTGCCAGGTATAAATAATAAAACCCCTTCAATTGTTATTCATAAGTATCGGAATCACACACCAACAACACCCCAAAGCAACAGTAGCCTAAATGCAGCCCCATTCCAGACTTGTCAACAATGAACGAAAGCGCCGTTAATGGCCTAGGCTGTGACAACTGACAGCGGACAATCGCGAGGAGATTTTAAAAAGACAAATTGAGCATATATATAATTTATTTATTTTTTTTATTTTTTTTGAGCTTTCTATTGGGTTTTGACATGCTTCAAAGCCTGCGACGATGGGAGACCGGACCATAAGCATGTAAATCTGTAGCCGGTTAAATATTGTCAAATTGCAAATATTAGTTAACAGTTTATTTATTATGTTAAATGTAACTGTTAAAATATATTTTAAACATTTAGCCTATACGTCCAAGTTTTTTTTTTTTTTTTTTAAGTAGGCCTAGGCTACTTATTTTTATTCAACTCATCATCTCAGATGCATTGTCTACTTTTTATGGCATGCCAGCCGTCGACCGATTCAGCCCCACAAAGCTGCGGACAGTGGAAATATGCACTCATCCCAGAAGAGGATGTCCCGCTCAGCGCAATGAAAGTGTTGAAAAGTGTTTTCTTCTGGTTTGGCTAATAATAAAAAATTATGTTGTTTCTGATGTTAAACTTAAGTTATATTATCGGTCTATAAATAGACTATAGTTGTAAAAAGAGTAAGCTAATGCAAAGACCAATTTATTTTCATTTACACATTTTAAATTACATGCCAAGAAAATATATGTATAAACATATAGGCTAAATGTGTTTAATGTAGCTACAAATTATAACGTGCATTACAAAAATAAACAATACATTTACATTTACATTTAATCATTTAGCAGACGCTTTTATCCAAAGCGACTTACAAAAAAGGGGAGAGTAATAGAAGTAACGGAACAGACAAGGCCAAAAACCTGTAAGAGCTGTAAGAAATCTCAATTAATTAGCACAATACACAACAATTTTTTATTTTTATTTTATTTTATTTTTTTTAAAGACAGACATCTACAACAAAAACTCACGTACGCAAAGTGCCGAACACTGGATTTTGATAGCTATGATAACAACCCATTAGGACTAAGGCTGTTGCCCCAGCTGTTGTCGTTAATGCAGATTCAGTGGCCCAATGAGTTGGTTTTGCATTCTAGCTAAATGCGCAGCAATAGCCATCTACAACAAAAACTCACGTACGCAATATACAGAACACTGGATTCTGATAGTTATGATAACTATGTAACATACCCGCCTGAAGGCACAAATCCGGATGAGAGACGTAGATATGATCCAGGAGTGTGCGCTTTTGGTCGTTGCTGTGGTGATCAGTAAGTGCTATTCTGTATTGGTAAAGTGCAAATGGAAAAGATGTGTCTTAAGATGTTTTTTAAGAATGGCTACAGACTCGGCAGCACGAATTGAGATCGGCAGGTCATTCCACCAGGTGGGAACGGTCCAGGAAAATGTCCGTGAGAGCGATTTCATGCCTCTTTGGGATGGAACCACGAGGCGCCGCTCACTCGCAGAACGCAAGCTTCTGGAGGGTGTGTAAGTCTGAACAAGTGAATTTAGGTATATTGGTGCAGAGCCAGTGGTTGTTTTGCAGGCGATAACTATTGCCTTGAATTTGATGCGAGCAGCCATTGGCAACCAGTGCAGTTTGATGAAGAGAGGCGTAACATGCGCTCTCTTCGGCTCATTAAAGACCACTCTCGCCGCTGCATTCTGGATCAGCTGCAAGGGTTTGATAGTGCATGCTGGAAGCCCAGCCAGAAGAGCATTACAATAATCCAGTCTGGAGAGAACAAGAGCTTGAACCAGGAGTTGTGCAGCCTGTTCTGATAGGAAGGGTCTAATCTTTCCAATGTTGTATAAAGCAAATCTGCAGGACCGGGCTGTTGCAGTAATGTGGTCAGTGAAGTTTAACTGGTCATCAATCACAACTCCAAGGTTTCTTGCTGTCCTTGATGGAGTTATGGTCGATGAACCAAGCTGAATGGAGAAATTTTGATGAAGTGCTGGGTTGGTTGAGAAAACAAGTAATTCTGTCTTTGCAAGATTGAGTTTAAGATGATGCTCTTTCATCCAGTCAGAAATGTCTGTCAGACAGGCAGCGATACGAACACTGACTGTAGGATCATCTGGTTGAAATGAGAAGTAGAGTTGAGTGTCATCAGCATAGCAGTGATAGGAGAAGCCGTGTTTCTGAATGACAGAACCTAATGATGACATGTAGATGGAGAAGAGAAGTGGTCCAAGGACTGAGCCCTGTGGAACCCCAGTAGCTAGATGATGTGACTTAGACACTTCACCTCTCCATGACACCCTGTAGGACCTACCAGAGAGGTAAGACCTGAACCACTGGAGAGCAGATCCTGAGATCCCCGTCCTCTTAAGTGTTGACAGGAGGATCTGGTGGTTAACTGTGTCAAAAGCAGCAGACAGATCCAGCAGAATGAGCACTGAGGATTTGGAAGCTGCTTTTGCCAGTCTCAGTGCCTCAGTTACCGAGAGCAAGGCAGTCTTGGTCGAATGGCCGCTTTTGAAGTCGGATTGGTTGTTGTCTAGGAGGTTGTCCCGTTCAAGAAACATAGAGAGCTGATTGAACACAACTCGCTCAAATGTCTTTGCAATGAAAGGCAGAAGGGATACCGGTCGGTAGTTTTCTAAAAGTGCTGGATTCAGAGAGGGTTTCTTAAGCAGTGGGGTTACCCGAGCCTGCTTAAATGCTGTGGGAAAGGTTCCCGTGTGAAGAGAAGTGTTGACAATGTGAGTGAGTGCAGTGCTCTCTAGCTACAATAGGCTGTAGAATTTAGCCAACGTTTGAACTTAACGAAAATGAACAATAGACAGCAGTTTCTTTGTTTAATTTACAAATAACTTGCATATAAAATAATAAGCTGATAGCCTAGACATTTAAATTGTTCTGTGTCGGCCAGGCATTCAGCCTTAGGAGGATCGATCTTTCGGTGACTGCAGTGAACATTCATTCATTCATATAAAAAAACTTAATTTTAGCATCTAAGTCAGCAGTTTTCGTTTATTTGCATTTTTTCTTAAAATTCTGAGTGACCGATATCTCATTTGATTTAGCCTATTTTTCTGTGATATTTGTTTTAGCTACGGTGACGCTATAAGAGAAATAAATGATTGCACGGACAATTCCTATCCCCAGTCTCTCTCTTTCTGTAAGGGAAATTTAAAAGATAGATTCTGGAAACAAAATCTAAATTTAGCTGGATCAGTAGGGTCGGGAATAAAATAATTTATAGCGGGTGAGCACGGAGTGAATTTTACGTGCGAACGAAATGGTGCGGTGCGGAATAGCGGGAGCGGGACGAAAATACAGCCCCGCTCAGATTATATTTTGAAGGCTATTTAAAGAAAGTGTGTGAAAAAAAAGAAACAGCGAAAAGGGTGATAATGGACTGATTCCTCTTCTTGAGAGAATGGTTGAGAAATAAATAGCATTTAAAAATTGGGAAATTAAAGTTTATCTTGGTTAATTGCTCAGGGAGGGCAGGGAACTGGGAACTGTGTGAATGCACTAATGTTAAACATTTTATTTACTTCAAGCGCTTGCTCTGTTGTGTTCAATAGTAGCCTATCCATGCTACACTTGAGTTACCGTCTTTAACTGGAAGCTGATCGAGTGCCGCGGGAATGCGGACCACCAGTATGCTATGAATTCTGGGATAGGGAAGGCTGCGAAGTTGTGGGACGGTTCCATCTGCTGTACCCTTCCTTTGCCTGAGAACCGAAGGGCACATTTTGAAGTCGCTCATGAATTGCGGCAGCCTTCGACGCACCGCTGTGACACAATCGCACTTCAAATGCAGCCTTCAGAGGTGCAGCTTTCACTTTGGGACAGCCTTCGTAGTGCCGCTGTGACGTAATTGCACTTCAAATGCGGCCTTCAGAGGGTGCAGCCTTCACATTGGGACAGCCTTCGTAGTGCAGTTATGACGTAATCGCACTTCAAATGCGGCCTTCGAAGTGCGCGCACTTCACTTTGGGACACAGCTATATACAGAAGAATTAAGAAGAAGAAGAAGAAGGAAAAAAAAACTTCTGTAGATTAAAACTACACTGATATTTTCCCCCATCTAGTGGTGAAAAGGTATATGACCATTCAGTGAATAATAGTTTCAGTTCCTCTCAATTTCGATTTCGTTTAATCTATGATCAAATTAATCTATGTAAAATGAATAATAGTTTTACGTTTTCGTTATTTTTTTTTACCATTTCATTGCTAACATCAGCTATCTGGTTCCCAGATGAATGCAAGCTAATCTTAGGACAGATGTAAAAGTAAAGGTGAAAGTCTCGCTTAGAAACAGCTTACTTACATTAGCATTATCAGATTAGACTACATTAATTGTGTATACAGTAAAATAAATGAAAAATAACTAAAATTTAAAGTGCCTACATATATAGCCTACAAATTATAATGCCATTAAAATATTAATCTCATGTTATCCGTCATAGAACATGGATTTATGTTACAGGGTAAACAATACTTTTTCATCATTGACGCGAGGAAAACTATCCTAGACGTCGTTCTAGTGTTATGCACAGCACACCATGATATAATTAGCCAAGCAACAATAAAACTTCCAATATACACAAATAGGCTGAATTAATATTACCTGTCGAGAAGAAAGCAGGCAACGCCGGCGTGCTCCTCATGAGCTCTTTCCATCTTGGAAAGGCCACTCCAATATTTTGTCTTGTTGATATGCCCGTTGCGTTGCCGTCTTAATTCTCTTTTCCGTTTCCTTGGCGACTCTGGCAAATATCCTCGAGAATAAGAGTGATCCTCCATCATCATATAGCAGCCTCAAGCTGTGAGTCTGGATCAAACCATTTCGCCACCGAGAGCAAGATAAAGGATCAATGATAGAATTTAAAATTAAGGCAGCCCAATCCACCATTTATTTTACTTCTTTGAAGTGTAGACCATTTAATACAGTGACGCTTCCCATTCCAAATATATCTATAAATATATCTATCAACAAAGAATCTAGTAATAATTAACTGGTGAGGGGAGATAATTAACTGGTGAAGGGGATAAAATTCTTGCGGGGCAGAACATAAATTTTTATATTGAAGAGGTCCATCTTAAAACATGGACAAACATGTCCATCTTAAAATATCTGACTCAACTCTTCCAAAAATTTATATGTAATTAACTTTTGAAATAAGGGGCAAAGTGGGTCTCAATCTGTGTTGATACCTGAATATTATTTGGAATATAGAAATTAAAACCATTTGATTTGAGGGGCATTAAAATAGTTTTAGGGTGATTAATTTTAAACCCAGACAGTTTGCCAAATTATTATGCTATGATTTGGAGGGAAATAGGTAGAGAGTGTTGTATATCAGATAAAAATAATAAAGTATCGTCTGCATACAGGGAAATAGAATGGGTTGTTGAGCCTAACTGAATCAGGGTACAAATTTTACACTGTCTAAGAAACTGAGCCAGAGACTCTATTGATAAGTCGAACATGAGGGGGGAAAGTGGCCACCCCTGTCTTGTGCCTCTATTAATTTTGAAAGTGTCTGAGATGAGTCCACCAGTAGATACCCTGGCCATGTTGTTAGTGTATAGAGTTTGTATCATTCTAATAAACTGATCTCCAAAATTACATTTTTTGAGTATATACCATAAGTAGGTCCATTTCAGCCGATCAAAGGCTTTTTCCGCATCAATAAATAGGAGGCCACTGGGTGTTTCTAATTCCTCAGATTCAGCAATGATATGTAGCACTCTCCGAATTTTATCTGAAGCCAAACATCCCGTAATAAATCCTAATTGATCTGGATTAATTAATTTATGTATTACTTATTGTAGACGTTTGGAAATAACTTTGGCATACATTTTAAGATTGTCATTAATCAGGAAATGGGCCTATAGTTAAAGTCCATCTTTCAAGTTGAAGATCACTGTGAATGAACGTGTAGATAAATAGTATAGGAACTCGACTTGCGTGAAGAAATTAATCATAAATGTGCATTAAAACAGTTTTTTAAAAGAAATTGTGAGTAAAATTACTTCCGTTGTGAAAAACGCTCTGATCGGAAGTGACGCAACGGCCGGTAAACATCGTCTCTTTGTAATGGAGTCAGACAGCGAAGAGGTTGCAGTTGGGATAAATGTCAACTCTTACGATGGGCTATTGCCGTATAATTACGAGCCGCCTAGGCGAGTTACGGTCTATGGGGGGGACAGGGAGAGTTAAGGGGAAGGGTAAATGGACAGAGGAGAGAGATAGAGTTGCGGCATTGGTTTTGGCTTTTGTTCACACAGCGCTCGTCCCGGGTCGAACCCCGCAATGTTACTAGGTCTCTGACCCGGGTTCAATTCGGTAATTAATTCCGCGACGTGGTTGCTTTCACACAGAAGGCGACCCGGCAATGTTCCGGGAATATTGCGGGTCTGACGTGCAGTGTGAAAGGGGCTATGGTGAGTGACCACAGGGTAACGTTATAGCTAATTGTGGCTAACGTTGTCTCCATGTTTATCACATTGCAGTATCTTTAATAAATCATATTTAGCAATATTGATGTCGACTTTGTTGTTTTTCAAGCATCCATGTAGATTGTCACCATCTATGCCAGCAATATGTGTCTTAAAATAATTAATTTAGATCCCAGATTTTAAATGAATGTTGTAGGATGTTGGCTATAGCTTACATATGTGACGGTCAGATAGTTTCTACACAACATAGTTTATCATGAAATTTTGTAGAAATTGCTAGCTGATGTTTAATCAGTAACTGCTTTTAGACATAGGTGTCCGCTCTGCATGTTCTGCTTCTGCAGATGTCAAGCGTTTGGGCCGTATATCTGAACGACATAACCGGACAGCTGGAATGCCGACCTTAGTCGGCTGTTATACTACTCACCTCTTTCTGACGGACACACTGTAAATGAGCTCACATGTACTGTGGAGTACGTGTATGAAAGCAATTAGTCTTTCGGCTAGGACGGGAATATGCTGTTCATGTAAATACAGTCATTGTAACAATGATCTTTTATTGATTCACCATTGTGACGACTCAAACCTGCTATAACTATAATTACGATAACAAAAATCTCTATTTTCTGTTTCCACCTCTCAGACTCCGTAAACCCACACTGAGAGCCAGCGCTGCAGCGCCTATGTTTGCCTGTCGTTGCGTCATATGACGCGTTCTCTGGGAAAAGGCGGGTTTTTGGAGCGTAGCTTAGAACAGGCACTTTTTTTCTTAATTTCTGCGCGTGGGTGTTGTAAAACATATGTATTCTTATGTATGTCTTTTTAAATTGACATTTTCATACAATATTCTGTATAAAATTAGTTATAAAATTAAATTAAAAGATGGCCTTTAAAACCGTTATTAGAGCTCTATTAAGATCTTTGTGAAAATAGACTTTGAATATGGCCTCATTTATGGTACATAACCAAATGTGGCCAAGTAGATCCCACAGCACCAAGTAGAGATCTATTGGAAGGCCATCGATTCCCAGAGACTTTCCTTTATTTTAACAAGACACTTCATTATAAAGTTCTTCTAAATTAATTTCAGAGTCAAGGCTGTCCGCTTCTTCCTTTTCTTCCTTTCTTATGTTTAAATTCAACTTGTCAAAAAACGTCTCGGTTATGTAACCCTTGTCTCCTGAAGGAGGGAACGGAGAAGTACATCGGACTTAGACAGACGAATTGGGGATCACTTCTGGGAGCCTCTATCAGCTTCGAGATATAGAAAACGGGCCAATGAACATTGGCATGCATGCTTTGCATATCGCACCCTGCCGCACTGCGCGGGTATAAAGCGGAAGCGATCGCCACGCACGGTTGTTTTTCACTGAGGAGCTGAACCCGTGGCTCGAACTGCAGTGATGGTACAGCAACTGTGGCGATGGGACATACATCTCCATTCCCTCGTTCAGGGAATGAGGGTTACATACGTAACCGAGACGTTCCCTTTCAGTCGGTCACGTTCAACGTACGTCGGACTTAGACAGACGAATTGGGATCCCTATGGAAAACGCCACAGTTACTACCACT
The DNA here is from genome assembly GCF_024679245.1 of Pseudorasbora parva. NCBI lineage: Eukaryota > Metazoa > Chordata > Actinopteri > Cypriniformes > Gobionidae > Pseudorasbora > Pseudorasbora parva. The sequence goes on from NC_090175.1 coordinate 31,653,299, forward strand.
TCCAGCGCCCTGCTGGAGTCCCTCGGACCCTGTCTCCCTTATGTAGCAGTGCTACATAAGGGAGTCCCAGGGGTGGCCCCGGCCTTGCTGGGCGGGGGACAGTCACCACACTGAGACGGCAGTCCCCTCTGCCAAGGGAAAGACACAGGCTCGCCGTAGGGAGCCGTACAGTGGAGAATACACATATGGGGCCGCGGTGGGGGTCACTACATATGGAACCCTGCCTAACACAAGTTCCACACTGCATACGAGTGTCAGACCTAGCATCAGACGCTCCGCCACGTCTGACTGCCGCCGGTTGCGGAGGACTCGACAGGGTTCACCAAACTGGGGAACTTGACTGGAGCATATAAGCGCACATATCCGTTCCATGAGGAAGGGAGTGGCGCAGCAAGCCGACACTAGAACGGGCACTTCGGTGCTACCGACTATGAGAAGTGAGTACACGGGAAGATACCAGTTCTACACGTAGGCTATAAAATCTAGCGAACGTGTTGGGTGTAGCCCAGTCTGCAGTCAGCGAGGTGCCACGAGCCAGCGCCCAGGACGAGGCTACACCCTGAGTGGAGTGGGCTCTAATCCCGAGCAGGCAGGGCACGTCTTGGGAATCATACGCCAAGACAATGGCATCCACTATCCAGTGGGCCATCCTCTGCTTGGAGACAGCCTTTCCCTTCTGCTGTCCTCCGTAACAGACGGAGAGCTGCTCTGAGGTCCTAAAGCTTTGCGTTCAGTCCACATAAGGCCGAAGAGCTCGGACAGGACAGAGAAAAGCCAAGGCTGGGTCTGCCTCCTCCGAAGGCTGCGCTTGCAGGCTCACCACCTGGTCCCGGAGGGGAGTGGTGGGAACCTTGGGCACGTAACCAGAGTAGTCCGGCCCGAATTCCAGGCACGATTCGTTGACTGAAAATGCCTCCAGGTCCCCTACCCTCTTGATAGAGGCCAATGCAGTCAGGAGTACTGTCTTTAGAGACAGAATTTTTAACTCTACTGACTGCAAAGGCTCAAAGGGAGGTATCTGAAGTGCACTGAGCACCAGAGACAGGTCCCAAGAAGGTATAGAGGGGGGGCGAGGTGGATTTAATCTCTTAGAGATAGGGTGAGAAGCTCGGTCACTCGGGAGGAGCTCAGAGTAGAGCCGTTGCTCCTTCACATCGAGAGGAGCCAGCTGAGGTGGCTCGGGCATCTATTTCGGATGCCTCCTGGACACCTTCCCAGGGAGGTGTTCCGGGCACGTCCCACCGGGAGGAGGCCCCGGGGAAGACACGCTAGAGGGATTATGTCTCCCGGCTGGCCTGGGAACGCCTCGGGGTTAGGGACTAGGGAGAAGGAAGTCTGGGCGTCTCTGCTTAGACTGTTGCCCCCGTGACCCGGCCCCGGATAAGCGGAAGATAATGGATGGATGGATGGACAGACGCTTTTATCCAAAGCGACTTACAAAAAAGGGGAGAGCAATAGAAGCAACAGTTTGTGATGGGCAGCGATTGCGGCCACATACACCTTGAGGGTGGAGGAAGGACCAACCCGTCTTGTAGGAAGTAAAGCACGGCCCCGACCAAACATCTTCGGGGGTCTTCTCGGTGAGAAGAGCACCAGTCGACGAACAGGTTCCACTTCAACGCATAGAGGTACCTCTTAGAAAGAGCTCTAACGGAAGTGAAGGCCACTAGAACCTCCGCGTCCCGTCCAGGGACCAGACATGGAGTTTCCAGAGGTCTGGACGCGGGTGCCAGAGGGTGCCCCGTCTCTGAGTCTCTGGAAGTAAGAGCTATCGGTCTGTAACTATAGGGTTTAGTTGGATCCTTACAAGGTTTCCTAATTGGAATCACTACTGCTTCTTTCCAGTTACTTGGTAATTTTCCCTCCAGCCATATTTTGTTATACAAATCCAGTAATTTCAAAAGTGATATTTCCCCCAATTGTTTTAACATTATATAACACACTTGATCTTTACCTGGAGATGTGGGTTCCCTATATCGAGGGAACTTCGCTCTGCATCGAAATTATGAATTTGGGGATGCTCCCTAAGCATCAACGCATCTGAAGTATGAATGAAACTAACTCCAATCCTGATTGGTGCTACATCATGACGTAGATGTGATGGCATACCTGGAAGCTATAAAGGGGAGCCCGGTGCATTGTAGTGTCAGTTATCGCTCTTCAGCATAACGCTCTGTGTGTGTTTCAAAGACTGTCTGTCTATTTATTGTTGTTTGTCCCATATATATCAAAGAGACCAATATATATATATTAAAAAAATGGTGCTTCATCTCAGGAACGGACATACACTCTCTATGTGTGCAGTGCCTGGGCGTTCAGCATGCTCAGGTGGCTCTCGAGGGAGCCGCCTGCAGTCATTGTGAGCTGCTGATACTCAGGGTGCTGCGGTCTCGGTTGGCGGTCTTTGACGAGGCCGGCCAACAAAGTGAGCTCCGTGGTTCTGGGCCTCATCGCAGATAATGGGGCTCACAGCTGGACTTGTCAGTGGAGATTGAGACTGCCGAGGCACTTTCTCAATCTTCCTCTGACAGTTCAGAGTTTCTCCCACCTCGTGTGGAAGCCCGCGAAGCGGCTTCTTCTCCCGGGGTGGAGAATCCGATGTTGATCCTCTCTGGATCCGAGGATCCGGACGAGATTAACATCAAGGCGGGTGGAGCTGAATATATGTCACCATCTCATCCATCGCCCAAAAGGAGCTTATTGAGGTACTGACTTGAGCCGTGGCCAAATTGGACATCGAATGGCCACAAGAGAGACAGAAAGTCCAGCCATCAAGCAGGCTGGACGAGCGGTTTCTCTCACGCCGGGCTCAGTTACCTCGCCGGGGCTTGTCATTTTTTCCGGACCTGCACAATTAGTTGTGCAGGTCCTGGAATAGGCCATATTCAACGCATATTTCCAACCCCCCCGTGTTAGATTATGCAAACATTATGGGGGCGCGCGAGGCCGGCTACGGGACGATGCCGCGGGTGGAAGATGCTCTCGCGACCTATCTGTCACCCGAATCGGCATTGTCCCTGAAAGCCCCAGTACTGCGCACCAAGCCTTGCAAGGACACATCGGCATTGGTGGGCAGGGCATATATGGCAGCGGGTCGGGCTGGTAGTTCCCTGCACACACTATCAATTCTACAGGCATACCAGGCCGACCTCCTTAAAGAGCTCGGTGAGGGTGAGAATCCCTCTCCGGAGGACATCCATGAGCTGAGAAAGGCTGCTGACTTGTCTCTCCGCATCACCAAGGAGACAGCCCATGCCATCGGCCGCTCCATGGCCTCAATGGGGACTGTGGAGAGACATCTCTGGTTAATCTGTCGGGGATGAAGGAGAAAGATAAAACGTTTCTCCTAATTTCCCCGATCTCGCCTTCTGGCCTTTTCGGCGAGTCCGTTAATTCGGTCGTCAATAGGTTTCAGGAGGCGAGGAAACAGTCAGCGGCCTTTCGTCAGTTCCTCCCTCGTTGGCCAAAAACTGGGAAGACTGCCACTAGTGGGCAGCCTCAGCCATCAGCCAGCTCCTCGCACCGTCAGGTGCAGAAAGAAAGCGTTGCCTTTAGAGCCCCTCCTCCAGGAGCCTGGCAACAGAGGCGGCGCTCTCACCAGCAGGCTTCTGTGCAGAAGGGCGATCTAAGGAACGTCCTTCTTGCTAAGAAGGCTGCTGGGAAGAAGTCCTAGCTGCGGTGGGACTTCTAAGAACAAGAACAAGAAGTAGAATCCTTGCTGACAAAGGGAGCCATAGAACGCGTCCCACCGTCAGAGAGGGAGGCCGGGTTCTACAGCCGGTACTTTATAACGCATATCATAATTCAAGATCAAATCATATCATAATTCAAATAAAAACGAAAAGCCATGTTAAAAAAAAGTAGTAATTCAATTAAAAGCCAAGTTAAAAAGATAGGTTTTAACCTGATTTTAAATTCTGATACAGTAGGGGCCAAGTTAATTTCGAGGGGTAACTTATTCCTGAGAGTAGGGACGGCCACAGCCAAAGCACAATTTCCTCTTGTCTTTAAGCGGGCTTTTGGAATATTAAGAAGAAATTGATCATTTGATCGTAGGCTTCTATTTGAGCTATACACATGAAATTGAGTAGATAAATATGGGGGAGCAAAATTATTTAAAGATTTGTACACAAGTAACAACATTTTAAACTCAATAAGGAACTCTATAGGCAACCAATGTAACAATCTTAAAATAGGTGTAACATGATAAAAAATTTTATAGCCCTTTAAGAATTTAGCTGTGGCGTTTGTACTAACTGGAGCCGAGAAATTTGAGACTTTGCGATACCATAATATAAGGAGTTACAGTAATCCAGCCGCGATGTAATAAAGGCATGGATGACCGTTTCAAGGGAATGCTCAGAAAGAAAAGGTTTAATTTTTGAAAGAAGACGGAGATGAAAGAAACTAAAACCAAGAACTGATTTAATTTGTTTGTCAAATGACAGATTAGTATCGAATGTAACCCCAAGATTTCTAACATGGGTAGCTGTAGTAGAGCAGATTGACTGAAGGTCAAAGTGGTGGTGTGCTTTGGCATTGGGGGGACCAAAAATAATGATTTCTGTTTTATCAGAAATTAAAAAGAGGAAGTTAAAAGAGAGCCACGATTTTATCTCATTTAAACAAGCTTGCAGGTTATTTAAAATGTTTAAAGAGTTTTTCTCAGACACAGGCAAATACATTTTCAGATCATCTGCGTAACAATGGAAAGACACATCATACTTCCTAAAAATAGAGCCCAATGGAAGGAGGTATAGGGAAAAGAGCATAGGAGATAAAATTGAACCCTGAGGAACTCCACAGGTTACATGCCCCAGAGATGAAGTGAAACTACCAATTTTAACAGTAAACATGCAATTTGTCAAAAAGGATTTACACCAGTGTAGGACTTCACCACCTAAACCCACATAATGTTCTAGCCGAGAAAGGAGAGTTTCATGATCTATAGTATCAAAAGCTGAAGATAAATCTAACATAACCAAAATGACCCAAGTCTGTAGCCATTAAAATATTTAGAGTAAAAGAACTAGTAAAATAACTTTTACTAGAGCTGTCTCAGTACTAGTGCTTTGAAGCCTGATTGAACAATCTCATATATGTGATTATCATCTATATAAGACTGAAGTTGACTAAGCACAATCTTTTCCACTAATTTAGACAGAAAAGGCAACACAGAGATTGGACGGTAATTTGACAGAATAGAAGACTCAAGATTTAGCCTAGAAATCTAGACGCACCCTAGCGGCAGCAAATTTAATCTGCCCGCAAGTGTCGTCTAGGAACTCTCAATACCCTTCTGAGCTGTATTCCTCACAATCTGGACGGGCCAATCACATCGTGTAGTCGGCGGACGGGGCCATAATGACGACGGCCGAGTTGCGTCGAGTTGAGTCCGAGTTGCGTAAAAAGGGAAGATGTGTTCGGAGTTTAGCCAACCGGATACGGTGAATGTTTAATCCAGTGGCGTAGCAAGTCACTCCCGGGCCCATATGCAAAATAAATTGAACGGGCCCCCCTAACCCCGCCCCCAAAGTACACCGAAAATAAATGAATAGATGTTCAGTCTATCAAGAAAATACTGTATAATTAATAAATACAAATAAAACATATTTCGTTATTACGACATAAATGAGTGGGGAAAAAATCTCACCGTAAAAACACACTCTACCCAACCATTTTTCACAACCAGAACAGAATAAAACAAATAATAATAAAAAAAGTTCAGCCAATGTCAATAATAAATGAACTATAGCCTACTGATCTTGGCACGGCGGCCCAAAATGTAAAATCATAAAAACTCACTCATTTTAGTTGCATTCTCCGGGCCTTTCTTTCGGCAAATTCACCCACGATGTCATTGGTGTTTAATTCACTGCTTCGTGCATTCTCGATGGAAAGAATCGCCAGTCCCGAGAGTCTGTTTTGCGACATGGTGCTCCGCAAATAATTTTTTATTAGTTTCAGTTTTGAAAATGAGCGCTCCGCCGAAGCAACAGTAACTGGGATTGTAAGAAAGAGAACTAAAACAGTGCATAAGTCACTGAAGCTAGATGTGATAGAGTTGTTCTCAACCATCAAAAAACTGGCCAGATCTTGAACTGTTTTCATCCCAGAGATTTGTCTTTTAAAGGCCGCACGGAATGCGATCAATTGTTGTGGAAGGGCTGGAGACAAGTCTTTGTTGTGTCTACTAACCTCTGTGCCCCTTCATATATTGCGTTCTTCTCCTCCGTTGCAAGTATGTGTGGCTGGATCACTCTGAACAAAGCGGCAACTGATCGCAAAGCCGAAAATCGCAGACTCAGCTGGGAAATTATGATGTCTAGGCAAGCGTTAAAAACATTTACCTTAAAGTAACTTTCAGCATCAGCCAAATGCTCATCCTGACTGAGCTCATCGAAATGGCACTTTGCCCTTCTAATTCTTTCCTTTTGAAAGGTTTGTTTCACTCCCCACTTCTCAGCCATGAATTGTGCGGTTGCTTTTGCCTCCTCGAAATTTTCCCTGAACCTTTTCAACTCCGCGATGGCAGTGTCAAGTAATTCTGTAGTTTTAAGAAGATCAGCATCCTTCGCCTGTAACATTTTTGAAATGACACTGATCTGCTCCAAGACTTCACTTTGAAGAACTATAATAAAAACAAAGTCAAATCTTTCCATCTGCTTTATCAAAGCCATGGACTCGGTGCGCTCATCTGTCTTTTTGCTGGTGAGTGAAATTTTGGTCAGGGCCTTCAACACGTCAACATATCTGTATCTGATTGCAGACACAGCATCATTGCGCGATGCCAACCTAGTAGCGCACAGTTTTTTCAGCGTGATGCCCGGAGTGGGTTTCTCAGTGATCTCTGCCAATACATTCCACCTCTTTATACTGTGTGCAAAAAAAACGTACAATTTTTCCATGGTGTTGTAAAACATAGTCAGCTCTGTTACTGACTTAACGGAATCATTGAGGACCAGATTTAAGTTATGGGCAGCACAGTGTACATATGTGGCATCTGGTTGTCTCTCCTGTATCCTTGCCTGAACTCCCGTGTATATGCTACTAATGTTCGCAGCCCCATCAAATCCTTGGCCACGGCATTTTGAAATATCGAGACCTTTTTCCTCAACCAAACGTACAAATTTATTGGCTATTGTGGCAGCGGACGAGTCAGGCATTTGCTGGAATCCCAGAAAAGACTCGTTGATTTTCACTGCCATTGCAGCACCCTGGCTATCTCTCTCTATGGTTACATACCGAAAGATTTGACTCATCTGATTCACTTTAGATACATCTTGAGTCGTATCCATGATCACTGAGAAAAACGGCGCGGCCTTAATTTCACTAGTAATTTCTTTCTGGACAGACTCAGAGAGAACACCAATCAGTTCATTTTGGATTTCTGGGCTGAGATACTTCACGGAACCAGCAGGGCGACTGAGCAGCTCCTTCAAATATGGATCATACTTGGCCAGTAGGTCAATTATGGAAAGAAAATTGCCTTTGTTGACACTTTCAGTGTCTTCGAAGTGTCCCCGAAATGCAAGGTTGTTTGATGCCAGAGTTAAAGTGACATTAATGATCCGGTCTAGAACCTGCCTCCAAAAATTAACTTGTTGACGGATTTGCTGTTCTGACACCTCGTCGATAGTGCCATGCAGACGCCACTGATCATAAACACTGCAAGCTGCTACATGGTACTCTGCGCCATGGGCGTAGATTACGCGGGGGACGCGGGGGACGTGTACCCCTCACTTTTAATAAAATGTATTTTCGTCCCCCGCTCTTTTACTGGGTCTCACCAATCCTAGTCGACCCGCTCCGAGCGGGATTCGAACCGGCGTTACCCTGTGCGGGGGCGGACAAGTTAACATGGACGCTAACGACAGCCTTCTCTAAACTCGGTTGAGAGCGCGCTTCTTGAGGTCAGGGGCAAGTGTATTTACATAGAAACCAATGTGAATACATCAAGATTTAAATTCAGAGACAAAAAATTATCTATGAATGACCTGTAATTTTTTCCGACTCTTAATATGAGGAGGGCGTTCTCACAGAAAGTCCAAAAGCGGATTCGTAATGCCTGTCACGCTGGAGCTGCAGCTGAAGGAAAACAATCGGTATGAGTGATGAAACGTGACGACGACAATCAAACGATTGCGACAATATATGCTTTATGTGTGTTTTTCAAGTCATCTCAATGTAGGCTATATATTGACAATAAAGTATCATATGAATAATGCAGCTTTTTTAATGTTTAGTATTCTGCTCACCACGGCTGCATTTATGTAATCAAAAATAGTTAAAACTAATATTTTTAAACATTATTACAAATTAAAACCGCCTTTTTTTCCTATGTGAATATATAGTAATTTATTCCTGTGATCAAAGCTGAATTTATCATCATTACTCCAGTCTTCAGTGTCACATGATCCTTCACTAATCATTCTCAGATGAGGATTTGATGATCAACAAACATTTATGATTATTATCTGTGTTGAAAACAGTTCCCAAAATGTTGTGGAAACCATGATAGCCTACATGTTATTTTTCAGGATTCTTTAATGAATAGAAAGTTCAATGGACAGCATTTATTTGCATTTATTAAATAAATTATCTAATTTGTAATATTAAAAATATCACTTGAGATCAATTTAATGCATGTCTGATCAATTAAAAAAGTATTAATTTCTCTCTTTTTTAATTTTACCACAAATGTTTAGAAAATTTAGCATCACCATGAGCAGCACAACTGATAATAATCATAAGTGTGTGTTGATCATCAGATCCTCATATGGGAATGATTAGTGAAGGATCATGTGACACTGAAGACTGGAGTAATGATGATAAATTCAGCTTTGATCACAGGAATAAATTACATTTTACTATATATTCACATAGAGAACAGATGAGTTACATCATGTCGCCTTTGGCTTGGCTTGCTCAGTTGGGGACACTAAAAATATGATTAAAGTTATTCAACTTATTATACAAATAAAATATATGAATTAGGTCTTATTTAATTCTATAAACTATAATACTGATCTGCCAACATTGTCGCTATATGATAAATTAAAATAAGTTGATAACATCACTGTTTTCTCCAGTACGGCTGTACAGCCAAATCTAATTTTGTCGCAATATTACCCTGTTTGACACTGTGAAGCTGCTTTGACACAATCGTGATTGTAAAAGCGCTATATAAATAAAAGTTGATTGACATCAGAATATATATATTTTTTTACATTGCATACAATCTATGGAGTCTTAATGCAGAAGTGTTTGTGGTATATAAACCAATCATAAAATTGGCAACAACAAAAAATAGGAGAATAGGAGAATAATATTATAGATATTAATTATTGGTTATTGTTCAGCAGTGTATTTGATATCTTGCCCAATTAAAAGCAAGAGATGCGATAAATTATATTGGTCCAAAAAAAAAATGGTATTACGACATTTCTGTCCCCCTCACTTCTCAAAAGATGGCTATGCCCCTGCTCTGCGCTCTCATGCTTGGAAATTTTATTTGACAGGGTCTGCCATATTCTCATTCCTTGTGTCCATGCCATGTTGTAGCTTTTGTGACTGCGGTCTGCAAATAACCAGCATGGTTCACAATATGCAGCGTCAAGCTTTGGCGAGTAACACAGCCACGATCTCGGTAGCTGAATACCATCTTTTGTTGTGGTTGAGTAAAAACTCGTCGAAAAGCATCTATCTCCTTGCAGTGGATCTCGAGGAAAGGGACCGGGGGGTTTGCATGAACCTTGCGACACAATAAAATGCTTTACTTGCCCATCTGTTAGTGTGTCTGGATAGTTTCCTTTATCCGTTGGGTAACCCGCTGACAAATTTCCCGCCGAATATCCAGCTTTTGGCTCGTCTGCAACTGCTTTTTCGCTCGTCAAACTGTCAGCAATTCCATTATTGTTCTCATCCAAAGACGTGCAACTGCTAATATTAGCTGACAAAACTTCTCCCTCACCATCGACATCGCGCTCATTCGCACTAGGTCGGCGCAAAAAACTGTCAATTTTTGGTAGTTTTTGTGTCGTGACTAACTTCTCCATCCTCTCTTTTCTCTGTAAAGCACCACTTTTGTGTTTGTAGTTGTCCATCCTTTAATGTTCAAGTCGCTAGCAACCTCATATACTGTTTTCTTTTTTTAATTTGGCGCGGCGATGCAGTGTCATATAAAAATGACGGAGTGAGTATCAGTTCTACGGCAGCCGCGGGGTGCAAAAAATAAATGCACACAAGAAATCACGGAGAAATTAGACATCACGGAGAAACAAGAAATTACTACACAACATAGATATACAAATATATTTTTATTGTGGCCATGAATTAAAAATAAATTCCCTCTTTTTAATTAAAAATTCCCTCTTTTTAATTAAAAGTTCCCCATGGGCGGCCACGGGCCCCCTATTGGCCCGGGCCCATTTGCACGTGCATACCCTGCATGCCCAGACGCTACACCACTGGTTTAATCTATCAACAAGCTCTGTTTCACCTTCGTTGCTCTGGTTGGTGTAGCGCTATCCTATCGTGTGCAGAGGGAGTTTGAAAAAGACCGTTTATCCTGCCCCTCGGTTTGACCCCTGTCTATGGTGAGTTTCCAGACCAAACATCTTGATGTGGGTCTGGCTTGTCAGGCTACTCAAGATTAGGTTTAAAAAAAAAAAAAAAATAGGACTCACCGTAGCTGTTTTTAAACTATTTGGGATTTTAAGCATTTATTTAAAAATGTGACCAGCTCTGGACCTATTGCATCAAGTATTAACTTAAAATATCGTGGGTGAATAATATCATAAGGAGAAGGAGATGGTTTTAAATTTGTTGCAATTTCTTTGACTGTTTCCAGAGAAACAGGAGCAAATATTAACCAGCTGTAAGGTTGATCAGGGGTTTACTATTTGAAACCTGAATTTGGCCTCTCAAAATTGCAACTTTGACCTCAAAATTTGAAATCATCACACAGACCAATAGATGGATTATGAAAGTTGTTAACAGGAGGATTCAATACAGAGTTTATAACAGAAAAGAGTATTTTTGGAGTGTGATGATGTTTCTCTATGAGATTTGAAAAATAGGCATTTTTAGCCCTCTTTATTGCTTTCTGGTATCTTGTCATAATGATGTCATAAAACACTTGAAGTTTATTGTTTTTCCAAAATCTTCCGCTTTTCTACATTCTTTCCTCATGGAGTGGATATATTGATTGATCCAGGGCTCAGATTTGGATTTTGGTTTAAAAAGTTTATAGGGTGCAATAGAGTCTAATATCTCAGTCTAAGCACTGCTTAAAGTAGAAAGGTGTTTTTCAGCATCAAGGACAGAAAGTAGGATTCAATCGCAGGTGTAGAACAGGATTCTTTACAAGATCAAGTGAAGTCCTGAGTAAAAGAGGGGGTATAAACCCGGGCTCTACTTAAGTCTTTTTTTATGATTTGGAGAGGAATTGAGGGAGAGTCCAGTTTAAAAACAATGGGAAAATGATCCGAGATTAGAGTTTCAATAATTTCAGTATCGGTGATCACCAGTCCAGAGGATAAAATTAAATCGAATGTATGTCCTCAGATATGTGTTGGATGCTTAACCCATTGTGCCAAATTAAAAGAGTCAATAATATTTTGGAATTCAGATATAAGAGGTTTAGAAGGGCAGCACAGATGAATGTTGAAGTCTCCTAGTATAAGGATACGGTCATATTTAGTCAGAAGGTCTCCAATAAACTCTGGGAGTTCCTCATTAAAACCTTTGGATAAATGAGGTGGTCGATATATTAGTGGTAGAACAGTAGAAGCGGACCAGTCAAATAGCAAAATCTGTGCTTCAAAGCTTGAGTAAGAGGTGGATGAAAGTGTGGACATTTCTTTTTAGAGCGTTCCCTCGTAATAATAGCTTAACCACCACTTCTACCAGAGAGGTGGGGAGAGCTATAAAAACAAGTCTTTTGGTAAAAGGTCCGAAAACGGGCTTTGATCCCCTAATTTTATTCATGTTTCAGTAATAAACAAGAAGTCCAATTTCTGCGTTGATATAAACTCATTTAGAATAAAAGTTTTATTTACCAGGGATTGGTTTAATAACGCCATCTTCGGGGAGTGCCGCACTTCTAAGTCATTAGATTTTCTCAGAAATAGAAGACAAAGAAATAAAAGTTCTTTGGAAGGGCCGGCGGCATAATCTGAGGCCGAAGGGGCTAATATGACGTGTTTTAGCCAGCGAGACGAGTGAGACGGTCTTACCGAAAACACATAGTGGCCTGGATAATGCCTCAAGGGTCCATTTGCAGGGACGCCATCGCGCAGCCAGATCCTCAATCTGACAACTGATCTGCCGCGTTTGCCCCGTCTTTTCCGGTGTCTTCTTGGTACAGAAGTCTCCAACGGCCACCGCCAAAGGAAATCCGAGATGTCGTTCACAGGGCTCCCATGAATGTTGTCAATGGTATGTCCCAGGTTAGTGCCGCGGCTGTATAGACTTTGTTTTCGAATGTCTAAAAGAGTCTGACGGTCATAAACGAGAGACTCCACATAAAATGAAAACAAGAAAATGCAAAAAGGGTTAAGTCCTCATTAATGGAACATAATTACTGCACAAATAGATTTTTACTACCAAAAGATCTCCTTGAAATGTTCAATAAATATTACTGAACTACAATATAGAAAATTTAATTGAAAAACAGTTTAGGTGTATTTGACCACCAATGAGTATGAATGAGTTTGACATTAATGTTAACATGGTTGCATCTCTATCACTCTCCATAATAAAACTATACTGTAAATGTGGTTGACGTAATAATCAATGCACACTATGCTTTACTGTTTACCTGGATAGTGAAGCTGTTGCCTATTTCAGTGTTTTCCAACCTTTTTTTCATGGCACCCTTTGAAAATGTTCTCATTTTCCTCCTTACATACATTATAATAGGGGTGTAACGGTACAGATTGCTCGGTTCTGTTTGTATTGCGGTTTTAGGTTCACGGTTTCAGTACGGTTCGGTATTTGCCATGCTCAGGGAAAGAAAGAACTACTGTCAAATAAAAATAAAGAAAATAAGAACAAAAAACTAAATACAAGCAGCAGCACAAATAAATTCTATTGAGCAAAGATACTGATAAAATAAACAATGCTTTTCATATTTTTCAGGTAGGTCTAACATTAGTTCCCTTTCGAAAGGGAACTCGCGCTGCGTCAGCTGACGCTACGGGGAACGCCTTCAGCATGACAGGTGTCTGAAATCGCTATCAAATCACAATCCTACTGACCGTCGGCAGCTGGTGATGTCATCACCGTGCGACCAGGAAGTATAAAAAGGCACCGTGCCAACATGACAACATCCTTTCGTCTTCAGGGACTGTTTTGTCTGGTTCGCTGGAAAGTCAGAATGAAGTGCACACGCAAAGTGAAGGGAGCGTACAGGAAGTGCGCTGATCCGTGTCCCAGGTTTCTTACGCCTGAGGACACACACACCCTTTGTGTGCTCTGCCTGGGGGAAGAGCACGCGCGGGAGGTTCTCGAGGGGGCCTCCTGCGCGAACTGCGAGCGTTTTCCGTTGAGGACGCTCCGCTCTCGCCTGGCCTTCTTCTCGAGGGAAGAAGAGCCAGCATCTGGGAGCGGTCCCGCTCAAGCTGAGGCTGAGCGGCACCGTCTGTCCTGGGGCTCCCAGATGGACCTGGCTCATCGTCTGGAGAGTACAGTTCTCGCGGATGATCAGCCAGGTCGCGAGAGCAGGCTGACGGAGGAGGAGTCGGATGGAGACTCCTCCTCGTCGTCAGCCCATGCTCTTCCGGTCGATCAGAGGATGGCTGTGGATGAGGGGGAAAATGAAGCTGAGGCTGAATCCTCCCAGCCATCCTGCCCCGTGTATGGGGAGCTGTACGATGTGATGGGGCGCGCGGCGCTGAGACTTCAGCTGCCGTGGCAGAGAGCCAGGGGAGAGGCCGCCCGCCCTGACAGATTGGGCGATCGGTTTCTCCCCGACCATCGCCGCCCAGCTCCCGGGAGCCTTCCATTCCTCCCCGACCTTCACAAGCAGGTCGTGGGGGCATGGAAGAAACCCTACTCGGCGCGAATCCATCGGCATCAGCGGTTTAACTTCGCTGATGTCGAGGGATTGGCCGAGGCAGGGTATGTGTCGATGCCGCCCATTGATGAGACGTTCGCGAACTATCTCGCGTCCGGGCGGCCATCGACACTAAGAGCTCCAGCCCTGCCGTCTAAACCATTAAAGACGACCTCGCGTCTTAACGGCAGGGCATACACGTCGGCGGGTCAGGCGGCGGCGGCCTTGCACACAATGGCAGTGTTGCAGGCCTATCAGGCCGATCTGCTGAGGGACCTCGATCAGGGGGAGGGCCTACCCCCTGATGCGATGGCTGATAACATCACTGTTTTCTCCAGTACAACTGTACAGCCAAATCTAATTTTGTTGCAATATTATCCTGTTTGACACTGTGAAGCTGCTTTGAAACAATCGTGATTGTAAAAGCGCTATATAAATAAAGTTGATTGATTGATTAAAATATTCATATTTAATCATAATGAATAATCATAATGAGTTATGAATATTTATTCATATACACTGCATATAACTTGCTACACTGCACTGGCCTCCATCAAGAGGGTAGGGGACATGCAAGCAATTTCGGTCAACTAACATTCCATAGAAATCAGGCAGACCAACTTCAGGGACCAGGTGTGAACCTGCAACCGCTGCCCTCGAAGGAGGCAGACCTATCCTTGGCGTTTCTCTTTCCCGTCCTCGCCCGTCCGTGTTATACATCTACAAAAAGTAAAGCTTAGGAACTTGGGTGACCAGCTCTTTGAATGTTATGGAGGCCAGCAAAAGGATAGTGGGTAGTTGATGCTATTGTCTTGGCATACCAATACCAAGATGTACCTTGTACCTTCCTCCTGGATGCTGGCTCAAGGCACTTCGCTTAAATACAGAGCTGCGGGCTGGGCAACACGTTTGCTAGATTCTTTGTGTAGAGCCAGCATCCTCCTGTGAACTCACGCTAAGTGGTCACTAGTGCTGTGCATCCACTTATTTATTCATACTTTATTCAGAGTGTTGGATGTGCGTACTGTAATGTCCATTGGCTTGTAGTTTACACTCAAAGTAGATTGGTCTTCCAAAGTGATCCCCAATTCGCCGGTCAGTTCCGACGTACGTTTCCATTCCCTTCTTCAGGGAATGAGGGTTACATAAGTAACCGAAACGTGGTGACTAATTCCTATAACTAAGTTCCTAGAACTACCCAGTACAAAAGAGGGTATTTAAAGGATACAATGAGGAGGAGAACAAACTACACTCAATGGCCAAGTTATGCTGAAATAATTATGATCCATGACACTGGCTCAGATTATATGTCAAGAACAATTCTTTGTGACTATATATAGTTCTCATGTTGGAAAAGCCATTAAATCCCCACTTTAATTGAACCTTAGTTCCCAGGACATCCACAAGATGAAAATGTTGATGCTGTAAAAGGAGGGCAGACATAATTGACAGCAAGACTGAAATTAAGTGTAAAAAAAAAATTAAAAGATTGTTTGTTTCTTTTTGTCTGGATCCCTGCCCTACCTTCATAAATAAAAAATAAAAAGAAACCTGTAGGTTTCCTTTTTTTGTGTTTACAGTGACAGTCTGTATAATAAATTGTTGCACAATATTAATGATTAATAATTTAGCCTATTTGTCTGAACCCTTACGGTGATGCCATTCTGATTGATTGTGTGTGTTGTGAATGTTATTATAATGTAGAGTTTTGGAACAACATAAACTGACTAAAGAACAGTGGGAGGACAGGATTCAGACATGGCACGAGGAACACAGGGGTATGCTCAGGTAATTACCATTTTCTGACTTGACACAAACGCATGTACAAAAAATACAGAGTTCACATAACAATAGCTTATAATACAAAGAGCATGCTCTGGTCACTGATGTTTTCAATCCCCAGCTACCCAGCTACCCAATCCCCAGTGAACTTCACAGTGGCTAATATTCATATTTATATTCTTAGAATGTAGTAGTTTGTTATTTGTCCATCTGAATATGTGTTTACAGAGAGGATTCTATGATGGAGTATCTGAAAATCGCTCAGGATCTGGAGATGTATGGAGTAAACTACTTTGAGATCAAAAATAAGAAGGGAACAGAGCTCTGGCTGGGAGTGGATGCTCTTGGGCTCAACATTTACGAACATGAAGACAAGTATGTCTTACACTGAAATAATGTATTTATTTGAGCATTTTCCTAAAGCAGCTACTGTTATTATTACAAGTGGTTATTATCAGTGCCATTTTTCAAGTCAAGTTACCTTTGTTTATATAGCGCTTTATACAGTATATACTGTATACCATATACCATATATACAATGGTAACATGAAAATTGTGCATTTCAGTTCAGTGTTGATTCAGTTATTCAGTTCTGTTGGAAAGTTCATAAATTACTAAATTAGTTAATTTCAACTGTAAAGGAGTTCTGCAACAAAACAAAAAAAAGGGTGTCATTGTCCCTATAAGGATCAGTTTAGTTCTCATACAACAGCATCAGTAAAGTAAGATCAATAATATTGCTGAATATTATGTTGTTGAGTGTTCCCCCAACTAAGCAAGCCAGAGATGACAGTGGCAAGGAACCCAAACTTCATCAGGTTACAGAATGGAGAAAAAGTACCCAAGCTTAGCCAGGGGGCCAGTTCTCCTCTGGCCAACAAACGAACATGGTGTGATTATGATTTTGCCTCACTGGCACGACATGCTCAAAACCTGTCTTCGGCGCAATAATTCCGATCCTTCATGTATTCATACTCTTGTGTAATTGACGCCCCATCCTAAATTAGGTCTTATTAAATTCTATAAACTATAATACTGATCTGCCAACATTGTCGCTATATGATAAATTAAAATAAGCTGATAACATCACTGTTTTCTCCAGTACGACTGTACAGCCAAATCTAATTTTGTCGCAATATTACTGTTTGACACTTCACTGTTTGACACTGTGAAGCTGCTTTGACACAATCGTGATTGTAAAAGCGCTATATAAATAAAGTTGATTGATTGATTGATTGATGATTCAGGCTGCATCACAAGTCAGAATTCAGATCGGGATTGGTAGCATTCAAATATTCATTCAGTTAATTTTGCTTGAAGATTGGATTAATCACACCAGTATGGAGAAGAATCTGGTTGTTAGATCTGTGCCGAGTACCTGTCTGGTTCTTGTGGTCTTTGCTAAGGATCTGTGCCGTGTCTGTCATGTCAACAAGGCCATTCAGGGCTGTGTTGTGGTCATGTCTAGCTGCAGATCCACCATCTGATCTGGATATGGACCAGATCTGGCTGACTGTGGTAATCTCAGAATAAGGGACAGACAGCATAGAACATAACTTTACCATAGATTACATTGTTCTTCTGATGTAACAAGTACATTGGGTGTTATAGGAAGTGTTCCCGGTTCCGGTTGAACTAATTTATGCAGTCTAACAATTATTTAACTGATTTGAATGGATTTGTTTTTAGACTAGATTTAAACTAACAGAGTGTGCCTGCATACTTCCTGAACAAGGCTAGGAAGAATATTCCAGAGTTTGGGTGCTAAATAGGAAAAGGATCTAAGGCTTGCAGTTAATTTTTATAGTCTAGGTCAACTGGCGAAAATTTTGAGATTGTAATAGACATGCAGAACTATAATGCGTTAAGTGCTCGCTGAAGTATTGATGAACTAAACCACTCAGTGCTTTTTAAATAATTGGCAAGAATTTAAAATGTATGCAATGTTTAATAGGGAGACAATTCAGTGCTGAAAGAGCTAATATGATCATATTTCTGGTTCTGGTAAGAACTCTAGCTGGAGTTTGTTTAACCATGAAGGGCAACCACCCAGTAGAGCATTAAAATAATCTAGCCTAGAGGTCATGAACACATATCTTCCAAACTTGAAGCCAGTCTTAGAGCCTAGAGAAATCCTTAATGTCTTCATGTGCAGCGCTCATGATGACCAGGAACATGTGGTGTCCAGACTTTGGTGAGGCATCCATGAAGTTTGGTGACTCTGGTGTAAGCTCAGTGTCAGCTGCCGAGATGGTACAAGGCTCTGGAAGGTCTGCTGTGATGACAGAAGTCACAGATCTGAAGATCAGTCACCAAACTCTGTATATTTATTGCCTCTTCGAGCTGGACAACTGTCTAATTTACAGTTATTAGCTCCAACCAACAAATGAATTCAAATAATATATATATATTTTTAAAGTATTCAAAAATATAATTCAAATGAATTAAAGTCAATTTCACAGTATTTTTTAAGTAAATTGTATAATACAGTTCTTACTCTACACATCTTATTCTAACCTGACACTAATGTTAAAATCATTGCTGCTGTTTCTGTGATTTGGCTCTATTTGTTAATTTTGTAATTAAAAAGTTTTTTTATTTGATACCACCCATATTCAAACAAAGTTGCTGCGCTCTTCAGTTGGAAAGATTTGCTTTTATTTCAGGTGCATAGAGCCAAAGAGGAGTAAACTTAGGCAGAACAGAAGAAATCGCTGACCTCACACTGATTCCAAATTACCCTTTTTCTAGAAAGACAAGCAATTAAAAGCCATCAGCTTAATCCAATTATCACAATCATCATTTAACACCAATCAATATCGATTATCACGTGTCACAGCAAAAGAGTCTGAAAGGCATTGAGCAACACACCCTAAATTCAAAAATCCAAAATGCCTCCGTTTGCTGCAATTTCTTGTCTCTATCTCCGCCTCTTCTATGAGGTAAAATCTTCTCGATGCCCAGAAACTTCATGCCAGACAAAGTATGTTTAGCAAGATTGAAGTGACGATAGATGGGAGATGTATCAATTGTTTGATATTATATGTTTTTTGTGTACACGGATGTACAAATGATTGACATTTAACAATTTTTTGTAACGCTTTAGATTACGGCCCGGAAAGTACTGCATAATTAAAGTGAATTTACAGCATAACTTTCTGTAATTATAGTGTAACTATAAAGTAAGTATATGAGAACAATATGTAATATTGGGGGAATAAAGGGGTAACTATTAGGAAAATTTACAAATTATTTATACTGCAAGTATTTTTTAATTAAGGGGTAATTATACAGTAAGATTTTTTAATTAAGGGGTAATTATACTGTAAGTATTTTTTAATTAAGGGGTAATTATACTGTAAGATTTTTTAATTAAGGGGTAATTATACTGCAAGTTTTTTTTTTTTAATTAAGGGGTAATTATACTGTAAGATTTTTTAATTAAGGGGTAATTATACTGTAAGTATTTTTTAATTAAGGGGTAATTATACTGTAAGTATTTTTAAATTAATGGGTAATTATACTGTAAGTATTTTTTTAATTAAGGGGTAATTATCCATGTAGTTACAGTAAGTATGAATGTGCGGGCTGTAAATTAAAGTGGCTCTTGTTCCCCTCTTGTTTCATGTAGTTACGGGGTAAGTATGGATGTGCGGGCTGTAAATTAAAGTGGCTCTTGTTCTCCTCTTGTTTCATGTAGTTACAGGGTAAGTATGGATGTGCGGGCTTTAATTTTAAGTGGCTCTTGTTCCCCTCTTGTTTCATGTAATTACAGGGTGAGTACAATAAAAACACAAATACAATCTGATATCACTCAGAAACCTTTATTTAAAAAATTAAAAAAAAAACTTAAAAAAAAAAACAGATTTAGAACACATTCATTGGCTTCACCCTCCTCATGTTCCTCTTCTTTTTCTTCCTTGCCACAGATGAATCTTAAGAAGGATCCCACGTCTCTAGCTAGTATTCTGTAACTGTTACTGAAAATACAGTGCGCCTAGAAATGTCCTCACCGTTTACTCGTCTTTTACCTTCATGCAATCCGAGATGTATAGCCTACGACTTTATTTCCTCAGATGAACACAGATAAATAAATAATCTCTGCTAATTAAAACTCATTTGGGTTTCTAAGAGTTAAGGCATCAAACAGCACATACAGCAATAACTACAGTAATCCATACTATCCCAATGGATAAGTGTTTGTAAGAAAAATAACAATATATCGCATCCGACCAGCAGTTATCTGCGTGTGAATGTGAGGGTTGATTTCACGCTTGACGTAACTTGAAGGGTCAAGCGTGACGTGCGCGCGGCGAAAAACTCCGGTCATGTGGATGTCTGATGCTGTCGTTTTTTTTTATGCTCACAACAGTATACAAACAATAACATAATATATGATAATAACAATTAGAAACAAACAAGAATAAAATACAAGATATGTTCGTTCTCATGTGTGTTTCAGATGAAACGTGCATGAGAACGTCATGAAAGCTTGAAGTCTCTCATGTATGCGCTTGGTAACAGGCAAGCTTTCATGACGTTATCATGCACGTTTCATCTGAAACACACGTGAGATCGGACATCTCTTGTATTTTATTCTTGTTTGTTTCTAATTGCTATCATCACATATTATGTTATTGTTTGTATACTGCTGAACTTGTGAGCATAAAAGAAACGACAGCATCAGACATCCACATGACCAGTTTGATGGTGCGCGCACGTCACGCTTGACCCTTCAAGTTACGTCAAGTGTAAAATCAACACTCGCATACACACGCAGATAACTGCTGGTTTGGATGCGATATATTGTTATTTTTCTTACAAACACTAATCGTTTAACTTCAGAAGACATTGATTCATCCATTGGGATCGTATGGATTACTGTACTTATTGCTGTATGTGCTGTTTGATGCCTTATCTGTGTTCATCTGAGGACATCAAGTCGTATACATCTGGGATTGCATGAGGGTAAAAGACGAGTAAACGGTGAGGATATTTCTGCGCGCACTGTATTTTCAGTGTAACAGTTACAGAATACTAGCTAGAGACATGTGTGATCCTTCTTAAGATTGATCTGTGGCAAGGAAGAAAAAGAAGAGGAACATGAGGAGGATAAAGCCAAGCAAGAAAAATGAATGTGTTCTAAATCTGTTTTTTTTTTTTTAGTTTTTTTTTTTCATTTTTTAAATAAAGGTTTCTGAGTGATATCAGATTGCATTTGTGTTTTTATTTTACTTACCCTGTAATTACATGAAACAAGAGGGGAACAAGAGCCACTTTAATTTACAGCCCGCACATTCATACTTACCCCGTAACTAAATGAAACAAGAGGGGAACAAGAGCCACTTTAATTTACAGCCCGCACTTCCATGCTTACCCTGTAACTACATGAAACAAGAGGAGAACAAGAGCCACTTTAATTTACAGCCTGCACATCCATACTTACCCCGTAACTACATGAAACAAGAGGAGAACAAGAGCCACTTTAATTTACAGCCCGCACATTCATACTTACCCTGTAACTACATGAAACAATAGGAGAACAAGAGCCACTTTAATTTACATTCATACTTACCCCGTAATTACACGGATAATTACCCATTAATTAAAAAATACTTACAATATAATTACCCCTTAATTAAAAAATACATACAGTATAATTACCCCTTAATTAAAGAATACTTACAGTATAATTACCCCTTAATTAAAAAAATACAGTATAAATAATTTGTAAATTTTCCTGATAGTTACCCCTTTATTCCCCCAATATTACATATTGTTCCCATATACTTACTTTATAGTTACACTATAATTACCGAAAGTTATGCTGTAAATTCACTTTAATTATACAGTACTTTCCGGGCCGTAATCTAAAGCGTTACCCAATTTTTTTACATGAAGTACACCTGTAGCATGGAAAATTACCCTGGGCATCAACTAGGGTGGTCGGAGAAGAGACATGAGTGTCTGCATGAACAAGCTTTTCCCTTAAGGCGGGCGTACACTGTGCGAATTCGGACACTCGGAAGGTCGTGAGATATTGCAGACGCTACGAGTCATTTAATTTGATCATCGCATCAAATCAGCTGATACACGGCACGACTGTTTGCCCCGCGAGCCGGCCGCGATCACACGAGTTTTCGAGTCACTGACACTGGAGCTTTCAATGTTGCTGCTATAGCTTTGGATACTAAAAATAAAGAAAAAATTTGTGCAAAAGATCTGTTGAAAAGCAGAGAACAGTAGAACATGTTTAAAAAGTTCGGGGAGTCGGCCCGATTTTTATCAGCAAATGGCAGTCCCCAATTGCCAAATCATGCACAAGCACGTCACATAGGCTCAATCTATGACTATTATAGGCTCAGTGGCTGCAAACATACTGCGTTCACACACACACACACACACACACACACACACAAATATATATATACATTGAAACACCGCTAGGGACATTTTTTAAACAAGTTTCAACAATGTCTACAGTGTTGGCATAAAATAATTCAGATTGAAAGATTCAGTTGACGGTTTGAGATGTTATCTAAACCAATCTGAGGTTTACCTGTGCTGACTTTCAATCGCAATCATCACAGGTTTCAGTTTGTCTGCCGCATCAGAAATGTTGACTCTGTCCTCTCCAGCAGCTGAATGTGTTCACGGATGCCATAGCAACTCTCAATGGCCACCAGGACTTATACGGTTTTATTAAAGCTATTTATTTGTTGTAAAGTATAATCATCTCAGAAAAAAAAAAAAAAAAACATCTTCTGTCAGGCGCAGTTGAAGTAAAAAGTGCCTGGGACAAATGCTATCAAGATTAGAGGGTGTAGCCGGGCTATGTCTGTGTGTGTCATTATGCCAACATTATCTTCATAACTTCTTACGAAATAAATTGTTTAACCCTCAGAAAAATGTACTTTCCTCTCTTGTCAACATTAGCCTGCTGTGAGCGTGGCACCGCGCACTCTTCAGTAGTGAAGGCACATCATGTCATAAGGATGCACACTCAAAAGTAATCAGGACAGGTCGTTTACATGTTTAAATTTTTAGTTTGATCGGTTCATGAAAAGGATTATCCCACGTCTCTCTAACCGATTACAATTTCATTCGGATTGGGCATTTTTATTACGATTGAGGTGTTTATATGGAGCATTTTCACTCGGATTGGACTTTTAGACAGATTACGGTGCTCCATGTAGACTGTAAAAAAAATGATGCTACATGGCACTTTAAAAACCGGATAGTTTATTTATGGTTTGATTACGGATATTTCACGTCATGTTTGAATGCATATTCGAATATCGAATAAAAAGTGAAACCGCTAATGCACAAAAATGACCTTAAAACAACCCTTAACGTTTGTTTTCAAAACTGTGCTACTCACCAAGTTGTTAGTGGTGTTCGTTGATGATTAAAAACAAATATATCGGCACAATGTTTGTTTTCAATCTGTGTTATTTACTATAGTGGAACAATTTTTTCAGATACCTCACAACCGTGTATAAACTTCTGCTCGATATTTGAGTCTGAAGCGCAGGAATATCAATGAGCAATGAGTCCTCCAACAGAAATCAATTTGATTTTAAAAAATGCCAAATAAAACACGACAGAAACTGTTTTTCGCTACGCTACTTGCTTTGAAACATCAACGTATATCACTAACCACTCGGTGAGTTGCACAATTTTGAAAAAGAATGTTAAGGGTTGTTTTAAGGACATGTTTGTGCGTGCCGTAGCCAGCCACTCTGAAGCGGTCAAAGGTTGATTCTAAAAGTCAAAAAGTTGAGATGGGCCCTATCGTTAAAATGTATGTGTCCACCACTCTATTTCATCCATGACAAACCAGAAAAGAGTCTCAAAATGCTAAATACTGGAATTATCCTAATCATTTTCCTTTCACAAACTCACTTAACCTTAAATTTAATTGTGACATCCATCATTATCCAATTACTTCCCGTCTCCGTCTGAGAAAGGTGAGGACTTCCCAAAAGTCAGTGTGTTTATACCCTCCCCCTTATTTAAGTGAACCTCCACAACAGCAAGTGACTTGTTTGTGAGTGACAATTGGAAGTAAAGTTGTAGCAGGTAGGGGCGGTTTGGGATTGCACTATTGTATGGTGCATGTCACTAAGTGAGTGAGAGAAGAAAGTTTTAATGGCCTTATCTTAACCTAATTTTAAATCTAATGGGAACACACATGAAACCCCATCCACTCCAACTCTGATAATCTCCATAGTGAACACATAAATTAACATACCAGGTATTGCTTTACCAGGTTCTCTGGATCTTCATTAAAGGGGGGGTGAAACACTCAGTTTCAGTCAGTGTCATGTCAATCTTGAGTACCTATAGAGTAGCATTGCATCCTGCATATCTCCGAAAAGTCTTTATTTTTTTTATAATTATATAAGAAAGATGCGCTGTTCCGAGTCTTTCCGAAAAAAGCCGAGCGGGTGGGGGCGTGTCGTGTGAGCGGAGCTAAATAATGACGTGTGCGTGTGCGCGCTGCTGCTATTGTGTTGAGTCGAGTGCGTCGTAAAGCTGTGTCATCCCTAACAGCGGGAAAAAAACTTTATTCAAAATAAAAATATGGCTTTTAATCAGATACAGCCATACATCTATGATCCGGAATCAGACCCAGAGGCTGCAGTTGAACAGGAGCAGCAGCAAAAACGACTAGAGCAGGACGTCTCTATGTGGTACAAGTTATACACTAACTATATAATATGCTTAGCGACTTGTGTTATTTACATATTTATACTTGAATTATATCGTCGTATTTTTGTCTTTGAAGGTGTACATTTGGGAAGTGCAGTTGTGCACGTGTGTTTGTGTGTTTACGCGTGGTTTAGACAATTGTAACGTTAGTAAACGGACTGGTTTTGCACGGCAGGCTAAGTTAGTGTTTACATAGAAAGACACGGAATAGTAGCGCATTTGAATGAAGAAGCGTGCTTATTTAGTTCAACATATTTCCCCCCTCTTTGTGTATTGTTGTTTGGAGTGCTTTTACAATACACAAACATAAAGTTACACATATAGTGGCCAGCTAAACAAATGTACACGCACTACACATCGCATGCTCCATTGATCAATTAACTATACGTGATCATGTTTGGGCTACTTGATGAGCATAGGCAAAAACACAGACATTTGAAGCAGTCTTACTCACAGCCTGCGGTTCTAACGTTGGGACCTTTATCGTTGGGACTGCTCCATCCTTCAGCATTAGGCGATCGGAAAATCCTGTGTCGAGCTGGGCCTTGTTTATGAAACAGTCGGCACCGAAATGCAGCGAACAGATATAAACATTCGCGCAACTCAGTTGCTGATCCGGAAAAGCAAATTCCATCCACTGTTGCCTTAACGCGGGGTTTTTGGGGAATCTGTGCAGGACTGTCTTGGTCTGGCAACCAAAAACGCAGTTTTTTTGGTGACATTGTAATTGTGCACATCACCTGTGCAGCAGCCTACGAGCCAGCGCTTTGATGGGGGTAGCCTGTTACTTTCGCTCTCTCCCTCTCTCTCTCTTCCGGTAGAATTGTCCGTAAGGCCCATACAAGGAAATTCCGCCCCCATTAACGTCAAAGGGGACGCATGATCGCAAAAAACTTGCCGAAACTTATGACTAACCGGAAGTAGTATTTTTGACAAAGAAATACTCCCATCAAACGTCCACCTTAACTTTTGAAACTTTGTCCATGTTTAGTATGGGAATCCAAGTCTTTAACAGTGTAAAAAGATCAGTATGCATGAAACAGCATTTCACCCCCCCTTTAAGGTACACGCAGAGACCTTTGAGGATGCATTCTCTTCTGACATCAATACTGTCAGTCTTAATATAAAGATCAGAGAAAGAAAAAAAAAAAACACTCTAAACACCATTTCAACAAACCAGCAGTGTAGGTTTACACGCTTAAGAACTTTAAACTGAATTCACAGGAAGTCACAACATAAAAGTGTTTGCTAGTATTGTATACAGCTTGGATGCATGTTAATCCCTTTAGGATAGTTTGTTTAAAGACAAATCTGTTATTTTACTATCGTTTTCCATTAATCATGTCAAGCTTCAAATTAATGTATCTAAACCTAGGTAACCTACCTGAAGATATCACCCAAGACATAATTTTTCCTGAAATGTGTGAAAAACAGACCATTCCATTTTATATCCTTCAAGTTTTATGATAATCACAGTGGCCAATGTGGTAAGAATACCTGGCATCTCCATTTAAGATGGGATGATAAAAGGGACAGCTTTTGAGTGCTTTATGTCAGACATGCATAATAGCACACAGTGCCAATGCTTTTTTCTGTGCTGCAAAACTGCTTTCCAACAGATTCCAGAGTTTTATGATTTCAGAGCAGATTTTTCAGGATTAAAGATGCCCCTTACTCTTAAACAATGAGCCCAAATGGGGGAACAGATGTGGTGCTCAGTCAGTATCTACAATGACCAAGTTTTAAGTGATTTTTGTCACTTTTACAATGGTAACATACCTGGGTTATGGGTGCCATGATGGTCTGGATTTTTTTCCCTTGAACTCCACTCTTCTTGGCATATGCCTTCATCAGGTTTGCAGAGTAAACATCAAGCTTGGAGAAGAACTTTGACTGCAAATGGATCGTTGTGATTCTCTTGAATTCTGCGCTCACCTACAAAAAACATAACAAAAAAGCTAGACAAAACTTTTTGGCACACATTTGAAATAGCAGTTATATCTGTTCAAGCAATGTAAATAAATAATACATGTATTTATCTAAATATTATTTTACTTTGTCAGAAGGCCAGCAAAGGCTGCTATTGCTGGCCTTCAGTAAAATCAGCTATCATGGGGGCCTCCACAACTATCTCTTGCCTTCTGAGTGCAAAGGTCTTGTCCATCATTGCCGCCAACTTGAGCTCATTGTTTCTCTTTTTTACTTCTAAGAGAAGGGCCACTCTTATCTCTTCTAGTGTCTCTGTTGTTTCACCGGCTGGATAGGTGGGGCAGTAATTCACCTCAGCATTTTTCGGCTTCTTTACACCATATGCAGGACTGCATTTGCTCTCAGGTTTGTGTGTTAACGCATTCACAGTCACTTCAGGGCATCCAAGCCATCTGAGTTTTGTTCGGTAGTTAGCAAGTTTATACTTCAGGCTTGTCTTCCATCCACCATACCCAGTCACTGAACCTTGCTCTTTTAAACATGGATGTGTAGTTACCCGAGTTTCTGCTACCTCATCAGACTCCCTGTCAGAGAGAGGTACACTTTGTACTGGACGATTGTATCAGCTAAGCCATCAAGAATAGCAGATTTAAGTTTAGTATCAGGATTCAACAAAGCTCCAGTTTCTTTAAGGGCATTTTCACACCTGTGAAACACCTATATATATATATATATATATATATATATATATATATATATATATATATATATATATATATATAAAAAGCTCGAAAATAAATAGTCGAGCAGAGCACACTGTTCACGCAAGCTGACTGAGCGGTTCTGTTTAAAATGCTGCGCGATCCATCAATGCATGTGCTGTGAGTTTAATCTGTGTTTTTTCACTAATCCTACACCAGAACTTCCTGTAAATGGTCTGAAAGTCCAAACTATACATAAAATGCTTTCACACAAGAAACCAACCGAACCTTTGTTCAGTTTGGTCCGGATCGAGACTACCTCTTTTCGTCTGACCAAATTTTGTATGTTTGGTCCGGACTGTGGTCCGAGGGAGGTTTCACATCTGTAATTTTGTTCGTACTAAACTGAAAAGTCTGAAAATCCGGACCAAACAAACTATGTGTGAAAGCACCCTAAAAGCAGCATTGGCCCTGTCCAGCTGAAGCTGAATATCATACGCAAACTGGGCCATGGGGAAGACAATGGGCCAAGCAGTGGATCTAGAGGAGGTGGACTAAGGAGAAGACAATAGCTGTGTCCCAGAGTGAAGTGCGCGCACTTCGAAGGCCGCATTTGAAGTGTGATTACGTCATACCTGCACTACAAAGGCTGTCCCAAAGTAAAGGCTGCACCCTCTGAAGGCCGCATTTGAAGTGTGATTACGTCATAGCGGCACTACGAAGGCTGTCCCAAAGTGAAGGCTGCACCTCTGAAGGCCACATTTGAAGTGCGATTACATCACAGCGGCACTACGAAGTCTGTCCCAAAGTGAAAGCTGCACCTCTGTAGGCCACATTTGAAGTGCGATTGCGTCACAGTGATGCGACGGAGGCTGCCGCAATTCATGAGCGACTAAATGCGCCCTTCAGTTCTCAGGCAAAGGAAGGGTACAGCAGATGGGACCTTCCCACAACTTCACAGCCTTCCCTATCCCAGATTTCATAGCACACTGGTGACTACAGGATTTGACTGGTTCCGCATTCCCGCGGCACTCGATCAGATTTCCCATAAAGACGGTAGCGGTCAGTGTAGCCTGGATACTATTGAACACAACAGTGCATGCACTTGAAGTAAACAGAATGTTTAGTGCATTCGCACAGTTCCCAGTTCCCTGCCCTGAGCAACCAAGATAAACGTTAATTTCCCAATTTTTAGTTGCATAAATGCTATTTATTTCTCAACCATTCTCTCAAGAAGCGGAATCAGTCCATTATCTCCCTTTTCGCTGTTTCTTTCTATTTTTTCATACACTTTCTTTAGCTATAGCCTTCAAAATATAATCTGTGCGGGCTGTATTTTCGTGCCGCTCCGGCTATTGCGCACCGCACCATTCCGCTCACATGTAAAATTCACTCGTGCTCACCAGCTATAAATTATTTTATTGCCGACCCGACTGATCCAGCTAAATGTAGATTTTGTTTCCAGAATCTCTCTTTTAAATTTGAATGAATGTTGCTCACTGACGACGGTCACCGACACAGAAGAATTAATGTGTAAATGTGTAAATTAAAATAAATTATTAGCCTACTTAAAGTAGGCTTTTTACAACTAGCCTATTTATAGACCAATAATATAACTTAAGTTTAACATCAGAAACAACAGAAATTTAAATTATCAGCTAAACTAGAAGAAAACACTTTTCTACACTTTCATTGCGCTGAGCGGGAGAAGGTGGAGCTGGACCGGGATGGGGAATAATGCACAATAGAGACTCTGGTAAGGCCTGAGCGGGACATCATCTTCTGGGGATGATAAGGGCATATATCCACTGTCCGCAGGTTTGCGGGGCTGAATCGGTCAACAGGCATGTCATAAAAAGTAGATGCATCTGAGATGATGCGTTGAATAAAAATAAGTAGGCCTAGGCCTACTTAAAAAAAAAGACTTGGACGTAATACATAAATGTTTAAAATATATTGTAACAGTTAGATTTAACATAAGAAATAAACTGTTAACTAATAGTTGCAATTTGACAATATTTAACCGGCTACAGATTTGCATGCTTATGGTCCAGTCTCCCATCGTCGCAGGCTTTGAAGGATGTCAAAATCCAATAAAGCTCTAAAAAAACCAGAACAATATATATATATATATATATATATATAATTCTCAAAAAAATTGCATATTGTGATAAAGTTCATTATTTTCCATAATGTAATGATACAAATTAAACGTTCATATATTTTAGATTCATTGCACACCAACTGAAATATTTCAGGTCTTTTATTGTTTTAATACTGATGATTTTGGCATACAACTCATGAAAACCCCAAAATCTCAAAAAAATTGCATATTTCATCCAACCAATAAAAGAAAAGTGTTTTTAATACAAAAAAAAGGTCAACCTTCAAATAATTATGTTCAGTTATGCACTCAATACTTGGTCAGGAATCCTTTTGCAGAAATGACTTCTTCAATACGGCGTGGCATGGAGGCAATCAGCCTGTGGCACTGCTGAGGTGTTATGGAGGAGCAGGATGCTTCGATAGTGGCCTTAAGCTCATCCAGAGTGTTGGGTCTTGCGTCTCTCAACTTTCTCTTCACAATATCCCACAGATTATCTATGGGGTTCAGGTCAGGAGAGTTGGCAGGCCAATTGACCACAGTAATACCATGGTCAGTAAACCATTTACCAGTGGTTTTGGCACTGTGAGCAGGTGCCAGGTTGTGCTCCATATATATCTCCATATAGCTTTTCAGCAGACGGAAGCATGAAGTGCTTCAAAATCTCCTGATAGCTAGCGGCATTGACCCTGCCCTTGATAAAACACAGTGAACCAACACCAGCAGCTCAGCTAACATGACACCCCAGACCATCACTGACAGTGGGTACTTGACACTAGACTTCAGGCATTTTGGCATTTGCTTCTCCCCAGTCTTCCTCCAGACTCTGGCACCTTGATTTCCGAATGACATGCAAAATTTGCTTTCATCCAAAAAAAGTACTTTGGACCACTGAGCAACAGTCCAGTGCTGCTTCTCTGTAGCCTAAAAGTGACTTGACCTGGGGAATGCCGCACCTGTAGCCCATTTCCTGCACACGCATGTGCACGGTGGCTCTGGATTTCTCTACTCCAGACTCAGTCCATTGCTTCCGTAAGTCCCCCAAGGTCTGGAATTGGTCCCTCTCAATCTTCCTCAGGGTCCGTTCACCTCTTCTCGTTTTGCAACGTTTTTTGCCACACTTTTTCCTTCCCACAGACTTCCCACTGAGGTGCCTTGATCAGGGCCGGCGCTCCGCACACGCACATCACGCACTGCGCGTAGGGCACCAAGTGCTTGGGGGGGGCACCAAAAAATCTGGGTCGTGAAAAAATCATCACAATAGGCTAGCCTACTAGTATAAATAACACATAAAATATTTCTAAAAGCATGTTAATATACAAATGCAATACAAAAGTAATATAGGCTGTTATGAAGGACTGTCATGTGTACATAATAATGTACTATGATTGTTTACAATCATAGTTTACCGCGAACTGAAAGTATTAGTAGCATAGATCCTTATCTATCGCAATCGTGCATAGACAATTCTAATGGAGAACGAGTATTCCTCTGTACTATAATTATTATAAGACATGTTTACATATATTTACCATGAGTGCTATATTCTTTGTTGTACATTCGCGAGCTAAATGTGTATGCCGTAAATGCACCGTTGTGTTGTTTACATAAAGGCAGCCGGAATGGCGCTAATGACGTTACGGCCGGGAGTTCGAGCCCCGCTCAGAACAGGATTCTTACATGATGATAAAATAAGCCTACATGACAATTTATAGGCTAGTAAGTGCGGATTTCATTTCTTGTGTAACAGTTTAGTACTTTGTACTGTTATTTGTCCTTTGTTATCATAATTACACATCATTTATGTGTACTGCTATTGGCATCCTTTTGTATATTGTTACCAATTTGTATGTATATTTTCAGAACCACAAACTTGCCCCGACTTATGGTGGAGAATAAATGTTACAGAAGAAACATCAGAGTCCTTATTGCATTCTAACTGGATGTGCCATAGTGATTGCAACCAATTACAACCAGACAATTGAAGTACTTCAAAACATAGGCCTAGACCAAATTAGTCGAGAAAAAGGTGAATCTCTGTGCCAGACTCCCTCTGGTTTTCAGTAGAATCCCTGAATATTTTGTCTTGTGGTTATCAATGGGGACGTGGCTCAGAAACTGTCATATGATGACCTGATAGCTGATTTTGCAGCTAGGAAATGTAGACGTGTGCCTCTGTAGGGCCTCTGACAACTGATGGTAGTGAAAATGTTTAATATAGTTCTATAGAATAGCAGAATGGACTCTTTATAGAGATGTAGTCCCTCTGTTGAGTAATTTGTACTGTGCAGTTATGCATGGTTATTAGCAGTTTAAAACGTGCACTTTAAAATTCATACTTTATAAAATTCATAGACTTATTCTATTTACACAAAACTTTTTTTTGCACTTTTAACTTTCTGTGTTTACATTGTTCAGTTTCAATTATTCATTTGCAGCAGTTATTTTGGAAGTAAAGAGAACCTAAATAAGAAATTCTGAATGGTAGTTATTTCTTTGGTGGGTGGGTGTTTGTTTGGGGAGGGGAGGATAGGGTAGGGTGGGTTGGGTGGTGGGGTGTTGGGGGGGGGGCACCGCCAAGCATTTGTGCTTAGGGCACCCAAATGGCTAGCACCGGCCCTGGCCTTGATACAGTACTCTGGGAACAGCCTATTCGTTCAGAAATGTCTTTCTGTGTCTTACCCTCTCGCTTGAGGGTGTCAATAGCTGCGTTTCCATTACAGATTTGCGAAAAACGTTTGCGATATTTCTTAAATGTCGATAAAAAACTGTTGCGAAATGACAGCGTTTCCATAGCTGCAGTTATGTGACTAAAACATATTACTTTCCTCTCGCGATAGGTCATTCCAAAATGATGGCACTTGGTAGGTTTGTATATCCCATCCACCACACTAGCCATTATTATTATTGGAAGGAGACATATGTGTTATCCAAGTATTAATGGCAAGGAAAGCCCCTTAGGTTACTTAAGCGGCACGGATATGAAGTGTGTGTGTGTGTGTGTGTGTGTGTGTGTGTGTGTGTGTGTGTGTGTGTGTGTGTGTGTGTGTGTGTGTGTGTGTGTGTGTGTGTGTGTGTCAGATCTGCTTCAAGGTCTTTATGATAATGTAGCATTTCTGTGTTTAGCATCCAGTATTACTGTAATCCTATATTGTCTTTTATGAGTTTAATAAAAAAAACTCTGTCTTGTCTTCTCTCCAAACAAACCAAACCCGTCATCTGTAAAGAATGATCGACTTTTACGCGCGTGAGGTTGACGCATATAGAGTAGAGCAAAATGTTTGAATTTGCATGGTAACTCAAATGTTTGTTGTTTTTTTGTTTTTGTTTTTACCACTTTCGTTATTTTGGCTAGATATTTCGTTTGATGGGCATGTGAATTGAATTTAGAAATGCTTTGGAAAAGAATAAAATGGCATTTAATAAACAAAATATTTTTTTTTTAAATGAAGACCGCGTTCTGAGTGAGTGCATTCAAAATAATTAGTTCCCTGAGTCTACAAATAAAAATAGACAGTTTATAGTTTATAATTATGTCTTGAACTCATCTGTATAGCTAAAAATGACAAGAGTATTGTGAATTGTTTCATCTCTCTTAAAGGAAGAAGGAAAAAATGAGAACGTCGGCGCTTTTATCGGCCTTGGGTTAAATAAAACATAGCCTAACTACGAAACTAAATAGGCTACGTTTAGGACTAAACATTAGCCTGTTATATTATTATTTTAATTTATATGTTGATTATGAAAAGTGAGCAGCATGAGTAAGAATCGCAATATGTTTGAGACCTGGGGAGTCACATGATTTTGATCAATTCGAGTTTTATTTTCTAGAAAGTCTTTCTTAAAAAATTTTTTTCGTTTTGTATAAATTGTATTTTAATTTTTATCGATGTTTCATCAATTAATTGCCTGTTTATTAAATAAGAAGCAAACTAAGATCGTCTGGAATGGATTGACGTGCGTAACTGCCCTGTTTCCTCTGCCTTTGAGTATAAGGCTGAAACTATAGGCTAGCTCTTTCTGTTTTAATACATTTCTTGAATATATGTCTTAATTACAGTATATATAGCCTGTAGTCCTTATTAAGATAAAATATATGTCCTTTTAACTACATTATCTTGTTATTACGACACAATTGAGTGGAAAATATAATATATTGGCCCTATGTTGCAGCAATGCGTCACCGCAACAGGTGACATGTAAATGCGAAAAAAACGTTTCCATTGCAGTTTTGCGAAAATGTCCTTTTTCGAATTGCCTGAAAAACCACCTCATGAGAGCGTAAAAACTTTTTGGCGATATATGGGAAATTTTGCGAAATTGCCGTGTTTCCATTAGGCGTGTTTTCAATCCGCAATTTCAATATGCGCAATTTGAAGGGTAATGGAAACGCGCCTAGTGATGGCCTTCTGGACAGCAGTTAGGTCGGCAGTCTTACCCATGATTGCGGTTTTGAGTAATGAACCAGGCTTGGAGTTTTTAAAAGCCTCAGGAATCTTTTGCAGGTGTTTAGAGTTAATTAGTTGATTCAGATGATTAGGTTAATACCTCGTTTATATGACTTTTTCAGGATAAGCAATTTTTTTTTAGATTTTTTGTATTTTGGGTTTTCATGGGCTTTATGCCAAAATCATCAGTATTAAAACAATAAAAGACCTGAAATATTTCAGTTGGTGTGCAATGAATCTAACATATATGAAAGTTTAATCTTTATCATTACATTATGGAAAATAATAAACTGCTCCATTTCTCTTTTTAAAATTTCCTCATGAATGAACGCTGTCAGTTGTCACAACCTGCTAGCTAGGCCATTAATGACGCTTGGTTCATTGTTGCCAAGTCTAGAAAGGGGTTGCATTTAGGCTACTGTTGCTTTGGGGTGTTTGTAGCTTATAGTCCACAGGTTAAGTTGTCTTTACTTAAGCAATATTTCTACCGCCCGCACCCCGCATTTTGGGATACTTTGGCCCATTCTGGCCGTGATTCTGATACCTTTGATTAGCAAGTGGAGGGGTTTTGTTGTTCAGACCTGGCAACCCTGTCCCTCGGTTTGCCCTCCGTGCCACTTCGTGCACTTTGAAGGCGTGGCCTGGCCTGGCCTTCGAAGTGCATGGCATTCGAAGTGTGCACCCTTCACTTTGGGACACAGCTAGTATGTCCGTATCATATGAGCTACCAGCAGATGAGAGGGATGAGGAGTCATTCAGAGTGTGGGAGGTGGCAGCAGCTGAGTAGGCAGGGAGCGGGGTGACACCAGGCTGGGCAGGTGCAACAGAGTTAAAGATGACCTTGATGGAGCTTTTGTCCTGGATGTCTGACATTGAGACCAAGTTGATGAATACATTCCCAAACTCAACATCTATGAATTAAAGCCTGAACTCCCCATCTACTCCACATTGTCTCTTAATTTCCTGTTTGAGTTTGATGATAGTCTCTGGCATACCACCTGGAAGGATCAATCTCTGGGAATCGTTTTCTCCAAGAAATTTCATGACCGCCTGAACAAGGATAGAGAAAATTAAGTTTAAACAAGGGTAATCTGATTTTAAAACACAAATGACTACAAAAGTAGGGAATGCCATGCCAATTTAATATGGCTATGAAAATAAAATCCTGAAATAAATGAGAGAACTGTTTTAGTATTTCATAATACCAAACTTATTCCCAAACTGTTTCACTTACAGTTTGCATTCAAATGAATGGGCTGTGATTATCAAAGCAGATCAAAGCAACAAGACCAGGGCAACACTATCACTACCAGTTGGTGAACAAAAAACGACGAGGAGAAAGAGAGAGTAGAAAATAAGACTAGGAGAATAATTTGAAGAAAGGTGCTGCTGTATGTGACTTTGTACCCATACCTCTGCTGTTGCCTGAATCTGTACCAATTATGCTCCTTTCATTTGAATATATGAAATCAAAATAAATAGCTTGGAAATAAATGTGGCATTATGAAGTCACACTTTCCTGAAATAAGAGAGTCCATTGAGATCCATTTAATATTAAATAAAACAAACCTGTTTATGTATCTTTTTAATGTCACCAGTCTTAGAGGTCCAACAAAGTAATCTGCCAAAGAGTAGTCATCGGCCAGTTCACCAAGTTCAATCAGAAGAGTTTCTCTGGTAGGATGTACACTCAGCTCAAACACTCTGAAATGTTCCCTGTACCACCCATAAAGCCTTCTCACCATGAAACACAGTCTCTCCTGAACACCACAAATCTGAAGAATCTCTCTGAAGTCAGGGAGTCCACTTGTAGAGCCATGAGCAACTATCATCCCATTTCTGAAATGTACACCTTTGTTTGACGCACACTTGGAAAGGTGAACTTCAGAGTTACCAGGGAAGTTATTTTCAATAGTCTGAACTATTTCTTGTTTCAAACAATTCAGAGGGACTGTTGAGACGTTTGTAACCTCTAGGGATGTTTCTTCAAAACTGGATGATCTCAAGTGATATGACATCATGCTTAGTGGCTAGCGGGAGGGGCACATTTTTAAAACAATTGGTGTGTTGCACAACCTGTTTAAAAAAACGGTGTTTGTCCTTCAAACTCATTGTCCAGAGGCACACAAGAGGCCCAAACATCCTTATCAGTTAAGGATAGTGCTCCAAATAATGATGTTTTGGGAGCAGTTGCACACCAGGGAAGGGTTCTTGGTACTTTTGTCTGTGCTCAGAAATTTTGCCCTCAAGATAGGCAATGGACTCATCTGTGTGTATTGGAGCAACCACAAGCTCTACCATGTCTTTTAAGTCCAACAGTATTTGCCATGCCATTTCACCCTCAGGCACCAGGTGCCCAATGATGAATGGGAGTAGTCTTATTAGAACCCAATTTTCATGGGCGTTTCCACCTATTGTTGCCCTGGTTGAAAAGGTGTGTGGGATCACATGTGGCCTATTTGTCTTGTCAGTAAGGGAAGTGCAGGATGGGTTTGTTCAAGGTTTGAAGACTGAAATACTTCTTGGATATAAGCAATGTCAAACACTGTGCAAGCTTTACTGGCACTATTCCCTCAAAAAGATCATGCATAATATCTGGAGGATAGCCTGTGTGAACGGTTAAGTGGGCAAGCGTTTTGGTGATAACACAATGTCTTTTCACCCCAAAACAGCTTGTACCATTCTCCTGAGCTGAGGTCACATGAGAGTCATGGAGTTCTTTTGTCCTAAGGGTGAATGCACCTGATTTTACCTCTTTTGTTTGGATGTCTGTTTTTGTTCCTGTGCAAAATCGGCAAATATACCCACTAGAAAAGCTCTCATTAAAACCTGCAATACTGTGAGCCCCCAAGTTATCTGCTGCAACAACCTGAATTGTACCTTTAACAAATCTTCCAAGTAATGGAATGAAAACTCTGTCTTGCTCCAGAGTTTTCATGTCTTGAAGAAGAGGAGGTAAGACACGGTCATAACCATACTTACTTACATCATCAGTTTTACACAACAATGCCAAGTAAATTGATGATAGTGATGAATATGAGCCTGGAGGCAAATTACCTATAGAGTCCAGTAGATTCCACAAAGCTTATGTTTCCTGCGAGAAGTACCCAGAGGATTGCAAACCTCAAAATCATCTATGTATAAACGTAACAATAGCCTCATCGCATACCCTGACAGAAAAATGTTTTGCTGGAACCATCCTGTGGAGATTTGTAAGTGTGGTGTTCACGACTCGCCATTTTACTCTGCTGTGCTCTGTGGTTTTCATTTACCCTATCTACAACATCTTTCTTAAAGAGTTGCTGCAAAGACTTCAGTACAGGAACATACTGAAAGCTTCTGTTTTCTTTGGCATCAAGCACATATTCAATGTGTTCTAAAACTTTAATTTTTTCTTGATAATACTTGTTGCGGAGATAAATTGAGCTTAGGGGACCCCCCTTCTTTATGGCTTTGAGCAATGGATTAGAAGTGCAGAGAGCATTTGCTACTTTTGTTACCGCAGACCTATCAGTTGTGGGGCTATGTTTCTGAAATACCCCTTCAAGAATGTCAATGGAGAGGGGTAATGTTGCTGAACTTAAGTAGTGCAGTTCCTCTAAGAACTCATCTTTTTTTTTTTTGCCTGGGACATGTGCAAAATGCTCTAACTTAAGCAATTCTGCTGCAAAATTATTCTCAATTACTTCAGGCAAGTCATTGGTTACATCTACATCCCTTTTTGAACATGCACTAGCTGTGTCTCATTTCGTTAAATTTCGAAGGCTGCGTCCTCCGGAGGACACGTCCTGTGTAGGATGCAGTATACGGAGTGTCCTCAATCAAAATTAAATGAGATGTCCTTCGTAGGACACACAGGCAGAAGTATCACGTTCCTATGCCAACATGTTCAACCTTGTTGCGCTCTCACACCAGTTAAATGAATGAAAATTATTTATAATTTGAAAATGACTATGAAATGTTTCTTGTCTTGACAGCAATACTGTCCTATACATTTAAAAAAAGGACTAAACAGTTGTAATCCTGTTTACCACAGCTATCTGTTTAGAGTTAATAGAGCTTAAAAAACAAAAACAAGCTTAAACTACTTACATTTAAACACCACATCTACGCTTGCATGTATATCTGACGGTGGTGCCGTTTTTTCATATAATATTTATTTTTTAAAGACGGTTGTTAACGGCGACGCAAAGAATTGTGGGTTTTCTCCAGCCGTGAAGGATACACCTCATGCACACTCCGTATTCCGATGAAAGAAGGACACATTCGAAGGTCGCATTTGGAGAGTCCTACTCACTTTTTTTATATGAGACGGCCTTATGACGTATGCAGCCTTCACATGCGACCTCCGGAGGATGCGGCCTTCTGAAATGAGACACGGCTACTGTCTGCTTCAACTGCAGAGTCATTTTGATTGCCTGCACCTTCCTCAGGATTATAAGAGGATTCTTGTGGCACTCGAGTGTTTCTTACTATGTCTGGCTTGAAATCTTTCAATGTATGTTGACTGTGTTTCCTGTTCTTGTGACTGAAATGTTCCGTATGCATTTGTTTGAAAATTACAACCCCCAAACATACAAGGAACAGTTTCATTACTCTTCAAATGAGTGCCAATGTGTGAAAAATAATCCTTCTCTGTAGGAAGATCCATACCAGTGCACAAATGACAACTATATGTTGACAATTCCTGTAGCTCCTGGGTGTTTTGTTTAGGATGGGCTCTACTTAAATGAATATGCAAAGCATTCCATGTCTAAAAGGTACATGGGCAGTTTATGTGTGGGCATGGGTAACGTTGTATATGCCGGTGCTGAAGTCTAACATGTTTTAGTACGTCATATCTACCAGACAGCGATAGACTACACGCCTTCCACTTCCACATTCCTACCACACCCCCACCCCAAGAGAAAAAAAAAATCTAAACAAACTGGCAAATACAGGTTTAACTTGACCCTAGCATCATAAACATTGCAACATTGGAATCAGTCAGTAAGACAAATTCACTGTTTTAGGCCAAAAATATTCAGGTCTGGCAAAACTTACAAGTAACCATTGAAATCACAAACCTGATGATGGCCGATGACCCCCTTCATGATTACTCATGTGGTTGGATGGCAGACAGGTGATATTCTGAAAGAGATCCGATAAATTTACAACCATTAAAATATTTATGTATCTGTACACTGTACTTTTGGTATAGGTCTCTTGATTGCATGATCATGACCACTGCACATGTAGTACAGATAAATCACCATGAGTTACACAGAGAACAGAGATAAATTAAAGCAATAGTAATAATATAATACAGGACAAGATAAGCTGTTAGGAAGGAAATATAAAACCCAATACTTCAAACTAAAAAGATATTTTTACAGCAGTGGACTGCTCTACTTTTTTCAAAAAGAGAGCTATAACGTGTGTTCAGTAAACCACTATTTAATTAAAATGATGATTAATGTTGTGCATTTTTATCCTCACTATGCCAAAAAAATAAAACTGTGACTTTATACATTTACTCAACTGATTTGTGTGTACTGTTACACCCCTAATCTGAGGGACATTATAGTTCAACAGTTGCGGTACAAAGTAGGAAAGAGTTCAAATATATAAATTAGTGATGCATCCCTTTGCATCAAATTTTAAATCAACGCCATACATAAAAGGTATTTATCATAAAATTTTAATTTGATGTGATTTTCACCAAACCTGGTTCTCCCTTAAATTAGGCAGCATATATTAATTAAAGTCAGACTATTTTTTTAACTTAATGCAAAAATACTGAGTAGAATAACAACTCCTTAAAGCTACACTGTATAACTTTTTTAGTTTATTCTTAGCTAAAATCACTTAGTTCT
The DNA here is from genome assembly GCF_024679245.1 of Pseudorasbora parva. Lineage (NCBI taxonomy): Eukaryota > Metazoa > Chordata > Actinopteri > Cypriniformes > Gobionidae > Pseudorasbora > Pseudorasbora parva. Next base: position 31,692,892 of record NC_090175.1, read on the forward strand.
TTCAAAAATATATGTGCTCATTAATGTATATTTACTTCTTTCAAGTAATAATGTATTCTCGTAATTTTATAATATACCATTGAAAATACATACGGGTGAGGGTTCGGATGCCGGTCGCCATGTTGTTCCTCCATCTTGAAAGTACATTTGCCAAAGAGGGACATACCTGTAAATTCAAGCTTCGCTTTTCGCATTTTAACACTCGATGGCACCGTGTCGAATGTGAAGAGGAGGATTGCTTGAGGCTGCTATATGATGATGGAGGATCACTCTTAAGCCCCTCTCACACTGCACGCCGGACCCGCAATATTCCCGGAACATTGCTGGGTCGCCTTCTGTGTGAAAGCAACCACGTCCTGGAATTGATTACCGAATTCGACCCGGGTCGGGGACCTAGTAACATTGCGGGATATGTATCAGAGTCGCCAAGGAAGCGGAAAAGAGAATTAAGACGGCAACGCAACGGGCAAATCAGCAAGACAAAAGTAAATATTGGAGTGGCCTTTCCAAGATGGAAAGAGCTCATGAGGAGCAACGATTTTAAAAAGAACGCCGACGTTGCCTGCTTTCTTCTCGACAGGTAATATTAATTCAGCCTACTTGTGTATATTGGAAGTTTTATTGTTGCTTGGCTAATTATATCATGGTGTGCTGTGCATAACACTAGAACGACGTCTAGGAACGTTTTCCTTGCGTCAATGATGAAAAAGTATTGTTTACCTTATAAAATAAATTCTGTGTTCTATGATGGTTAACATGAGATTAATATTTTAATTGCATTATAATTTGTTTGCCTTACGCTAGTGATGTCGTACAATATACAGAATAAAGATAGCACTGATAAAAGTTACTTTACTAAGATTAGCTTGCATTTGTCTGGGAACCTGATAGCTGATGTTAGCAATGAAATGGTAAAAAATAACAACGTAAAACTATTAATCATTTTACATAGATAAATTTGATCATAGATCAGTTGGCAAATGAAATAACTGCAAATTATAATAGTTTTCAAAAGTAACCTCATCACTTGAAGCAACACTCACTGAAGAGGTCGAACTGGAAGCCATAATCTTTGAGTAAATCGGCCACCGTAGGAGTTGAAACGATATCGAAATTGAGAGGAACAGAAACAATTATTCACTGGATGGTCATATACCTTTTCACCACTAGATGAGGGAAAATATCACACAGTGTAGCTTTAATAACACCCCCCCCCCCCCCACACACACACACACACACACACACACACTGCTGTACGATTAATCGAAATCAAACCGCAATCGCAATTTGGGTTATGTGCGATTATGAAAGCGTAAAGGATGCGATTTTAATTAAATAAATAAATGCCCAGTGTGTTAGCGAAGAGCGGCTCTGTGATCAGGAGTTAACGTTGCTCCGTCTAAGAGAATGTTAGATTGAGTCGCTTATAACGTGCCTTTAAAAAGCAACAGGAGTCAAACATCTTCACAAACTAGTGAAGCGTTCATAAACCTGTTCAAGAAAATACAACGTTTAATGACATGTTTTAACTCACTTCATAAAGTCAGTCGAGTGTTTGTGAGCTGATGTGGTTTCTCATCACAGAATGAGGCAGACATATAGACAACTAGTGAAGCGTTCATAAACCTGTTCAAGAAAATACAACGTTTAATAACCTGTTTGGTAACACTTTATTTAAAGGGTCCAGAACAATGCACTAGTTAAGCATTAATTAATGATTAACTTGTTCACAATTAAGCTTTAGTTAAGCAGGAACACACACGTAATTAATGATTAATTTAACATTAATTATGCATTAGTTAAACTAGTAATTAATTATTTGTTTGTTCACAATTATGCACTAGTTAAGCATGGACAAAATAGTAATTAATGATTAACATAACATAATAGAAAGGGCATATTAGCCATTATTTACAACTTAATAAGCCATACATTATTTTTGTGTACTGATGTAATTATATTTCTGTACCATTCTGTTAAGTTAACTGAACAATAAGCTAGTAGTTATGTTTAATTACTGCTGATTTTGCCATTATAATTGGCTAAAATAGTGTAATAAAGCAAATTTGACCCCCTATTCTAAAGTGAAAGCTTTATCCTCGTCAATTATGGCACTTATTGAGTGATATCCAAGTTTATTAACCAGAATAAGCCAATATTTAAGCCTAACTACCATTAATACAGTACTAATAAAGGCAATTTGACCCCCTATTCTAAATTATCCCCAGTACTTAAGCGAGCTCTTAAAACATTATACTTCATCACATCTATTGTGGTCTCAAAACTCTGGCCAGTTGATAATACCTAGAATATCTAAATCAACTGCAGGCGGTCAATCCTTTTCCTACTTAGCACCTAAACTCTGGAATAGTCTTCCTAGTATTGTTCGGGAAGCAGAGACACTCTGTCAGTTTAAATCTAGACTAAAACACATTTCTTTACAATGGCATACACATAGAAAATGTTTAACTTTCATTATTCAAATCAATTGACTGATTGTTAGGCTGCATTAACTAGGTCAGCCGGAACCGGGAACACTTCCCATAACACCTGATGTACTCGTTACATCATAAAAAGAGTGGCATCTACGCTAATGTTAGTCTTTATCCCGGATCCGGGCCGTGTCCGGATCGGATGGTGGACCTGTGCCTGGACATGACCTGGAGTGTCTGCTGAGACCATGTCAATTGGCGTCTCCTCTGAATTTGCCTCACCGGCACGTCATACTTAAAAAACCTGTCTCCGATGCAATAACTCCGATTTTTTATGTATTCATACTCTTGTGTAATCGACGCACCATCCTAAACAAACCTGTCTCTTGCGTGATACCCTGAAATTTTGAATATTACGATCTAATATGATTTCTGACCTGTAAGGTTGCCAGAATAATAATCATACACGGTGTGTTAATAGTCCAGAGGAGAACTGGCACCCCGATTGAGTCTGGTTTCTCCCAAGGTTTATTTTTCTCCATCATGCCCTGATGGAGTTTTGGTTCCTTGCCACTGTCACCTTTGGCTTGGCTTGCTCAGTTGGGGACACTAAAATTATGATCGAAGTTATTCAACTAATTAAACAAATAAAATTTATGACAAAAAAGGCAGGTCCAAGGCACTCAGTTAAGTAAAGGATGAGGAAATAATTAAAAAGCCTTTATTTGGTATGGCTTAAATCATTTTAAAATACAAGAGCCAACATGTTTCGACCCAAATTGGTCTTCATCAGGGCAGAGCAACACAATGAATGAGAATGTTAACAATTTATATGTTACACCCCACCCATAACCTAACAAACATCCAATTAGCCTAACAAGGACTAATACAATCAATTAATCCAATGAGGCAATCAGGTGTACAGGATTGGGGATACCAACGTAATAGAAAAAAAAAAAAAAAAAAAAAAAAAAAAAAAGACAAACTCCCCTTTAACGTAGGCTACCTGGAGAGAAAAACAAAGCAAGTGTACAATATTAGAAACAAAACCCAAAGACCAGAAAAGCAAAAGTAAGAAAGACTAAAGTAAGAAAGACAAAGCAAAATCATCATAAAGACATAGACAATACATCATAAAAAACATGGATCTGATGGATCCAAAATGACTCACGCTGATTAAGTTTGCGGATCCTATCACCTCCTCTATCCAAAGGTCTCACATGCTCCAAAACCTCTATTTTTAATAGAGAATCATACTTATTGTGCACATATAAAAAGTGTTGGGCCATATTAAAAATAGAGGTTTTGGAGCATGTGAGACCTTTGGATAGAGGAGGTGATAGGATCCGCAAACTTAATCAGCGTGAGTCATTTTGGATCCATCAGCTGGACGCGCTTCGTTATCCAGGTCTGAACGAGGACATAGAGTTCAAGTGTTTTTTATGATGTATTGTCTATGTCTTTATGATGATTTTGCTTTGTCTTTCTTACTTTATTCTTTCTTACTTTCGCTTTTCTGGTCTTTGGGTTTTGTTTCTAATATTGTACACTTGCTTTGTTTTTCTCTCCAGGTAGCCTACGTTAAAGGGGAGTTTGTCTTTTTTTTTTTTTTTTTTTTTTTTTTTTCTATTACGTTGGTATCCCCAATCCTGTACACCTGATTGCCTCATTGGATTAATTGATTGTATTAGTCCTTGTTAGGCTAATTGGATGTTTGTTAGGTTATGGGTGGGGTGTAACATATAAATTGTTAACATTCTCATTCATTGTGTTGCTCTGCCCTGATGAAGACCAATTTGGGTCGAAACATGTTGGCTCTTGTATTTTAAAATGATTTAAGCCATACCAAATAAAGGCTTTTTAATTATTTCCTCATCCTTTACTTAACTGAGTGCCTTGGACCTGCCTTTTTTGCCATTCGTCTTTCCCCCTTTCCCAAGAGCACCGATTACAGACTATTTAAACTCCACCAGAGCGCCGGGTTGAATCTGTTACAAATAAAATTTATGAATTAGGTTTTAATTAATTCTATAAACTATAATACAGATCTGCCAACATTGTCGCTATATGATAAATTAAAATAAGCTGATAACATCACTGTTTTCTCCAGAACGACTGTACAGCCAAATCTAATGAAGCTGCTTTGAGACAATCGTTTTGTAAAAGATTGTAAAAGCGCTATATAAATAAAGTTGATTGATTGATTGACCAATCGTGGGTGCCTTTGGGATTCTCAGACCTCTAGAAATTCGACTTGCTCTCCAGTATTCACTAAGAGTTGAACCATGAAAAGTATAGCGGATCTTTTTCTCCAGGAGGTACTTGTAATGATTCATAGAGTTTGGAATGGTTTCTGAATGCAGGACACTGATTTCAGCTCTAGGAAAAAGGATATCTTCAGAGTCTTCAGGATTGTAGGTGAAGGTTGTTGCTTTAGAATCCATGATTAAGTTGATCTCAGCAAAAGATGACATTTTGAGTTATACATAGATCAGCATACACAAAATGATAAATAAAGTATAAAAAAAGTTTGTGTGTGTGGGCGTCTAATCCCTATGTTATGGGGACAAAATGTCCCCATAAAGATGGTGATATCCGAAATCCTTGTATTTGTGGAGACATTTTTAGGTCCCCATGAGGAAAACATCTTATAAATCACACAGGAGGAGTTTTTTGGAGAAAGTAAAAATGCAGAATGGTTCCTTTGATGGGTAGGTTTAGGGGCAGGGGCAGTGTAGGGTGATACAAAATACGGTTTGTACATAATGAAATCCATTACGCCTATGGAAAGTCCCCATAAAACATGGAAACACTACACGGTGTGTGTGTGTGTGTGTGTGTGTGTGTGTGTGTGTGTGTGTGTGTGTGTGTGTGTGTGTGTGTGAGCCTGTTTATGTGGTTTATGAGGACACAAATTTGTATAACTACATGGGTATTACACTGGTATTACACTATAAATGTGGTTTATGAGGACATAATGAGGACAAATGTCCTTATAATTCAAATGGCCTTAAAAACATACTAAATGATGTTTTTTTGAGAAAGTAAAAATGCAGAATGTTTCCTGTGATGGGTAGGTTTAGGGGCAGGGGCAGTGTAAGGGGATAGAAAATACGGTTTGTACGGTATAAAAACCATTACGCCTATGGAAAGTCCCTGTAAACCACATAGACCAGCATGTGTGTGTGTGTGTGTGTGTGTGTGTGTGTGTGTGTGTGTGTGTGTGTGTGTGTGTGTGTGTGTGTGTGTGTGTGTGTGTGTGTGTGTGTGCGTGTGTGCGCGTGTGGCCAATATCTACCCAAGAAATGCGCAGACCTTATTCAAATCATGTTCATGTTAGAATCATGGTAAATCATAATACATAAATCACAATGTGGTAAATCAAATTAGAATGTGGTAACTTTTGGTAAACTATGGTAAATCATACTAGAATGTTGTAAATCACAGTAGAATCATGGTAAATCATACTAGAATGTGTTAAATTGTGGTAAATCAATTTAACTATGTTAAATATGTTAAATGACATTTAACTATGTTAAATGTCAATTTGTGGTAAATCAATTTAACTATGTTAAATCATAATATAATCAGGGTAAATCATACTAGAATGTGGTAAGTAAGGGATAATGTACACCCAGCCGGTTGTTATCGCAGAATAAACCCAGACAGAGTGATCAGGACCCTGACGCGAAGCAGAGGGGTCTTGCATCACTCTGAACCGGTTTATTCTGCGATAACAACCAGCTGGGTGTACATTATCCCGCTTATTACGGCTACTAGTCTCAAATAACTAATTATTAGACACAAAATATTGTCTTGAGATTAAATATTTTATTAGCTCTTACGCAAAGCTTCCGCGAAGAAAAACAGTTCCAACCTGCTTTAAGCCTTTATCTATTGCTGAAGATTTGCCATATGCCCTTGCTAAATGTTTAAAATGAATGTGTAGTAGTTTGTGTGTGGGAAGGAACAGGACACAGGGATCGGTTGGACAGCTGACGTGTTTATTCTCTTAACTCAAAGATATTTCACAAAGGCACCACTGTGCAGCTTGAAACTCAATGCTTGGGTTACTGGCATCCGGGAACTCATGTATCACGTCAGCAGTCCGTCTCTCTCTCCCTGTCTTCCGTCCCTCCGGGTGTTTTATATTCTCGCCGCGCCACTCACTAGACAGAGAAACAGGTGTTGGTAGTTTTCATCCAACCCACTCACTTACCGCTCATCTCCCGCCTGTCTCTCCCACTGCAGACCTCGCTGAACCACGCCCCCTCTGCCACATACCCCTACCGCCCGTCTCAGGCCGGGGAGCTTTGGGTCACCTGGGTAAAGGCCTGCTGACACGGCTCTGTCCACTAGACCGTATCTGGCACCTCCTTTTTAGTAAGGTCAGTCAAAGGGCTGGTGAGGTCCGAATAATTTGGAATAAAGCGTCTGTAATATCCCGCCAGCCCTAAGAACTGCCTCTTCTCCTTTTTGGTCTTGGGGCGCGGGCAGGTCGCAATCGCGGCGGTCTTATCAATTTGGGGACGCACCTGTCCATGCCCCAAGTGGAAGCCCAGATACCTCACTTCCACACGCCCAATCGCACACTTCTTTAGGTTGGCCGTGAGCCCCGCTCCTCTCAGCGACCTCAGGACAGCCCTCAAATGCTGCATATGCCGCTCCCAATCATTACTGAATATAATGATATCGTCCAGATAGGCAGCCGCATATGCCGCATGGGGCCGCAGAATCTTTTCCATGAGGCGCTGAAAAGTATCGGGTGCCCCGAACAAGCCAAACGGAAGGGTAAGGCAAGGCAAGGCAAGTTTATTTGTATAGCACATTTCATACCCAATGGCAATTCAAAGTGCTTTACATAGAAATTAATTAAAACAGTGGCAACAAATGCATGAGAAAAAAAAAGAATACCATATGGACGAATAAAGAATTAAAAACAAGCATAGTTAAAACAGTCGTAAAGATATAGTAATTAAAAAATAATAATAATAAAAAAAAAAAAAAAAAAAAAAAAGATAAAATAAAATAAAATAAAATGGTCAGATCCACAATAATGGTCTGATATAAAAATAAACATTCTTCAGTTTACTGCCTACATACATGTACCATCTTAATTAGAACACCTCTCATTCATTTCTTTCTCAAACACGTTCATAACATCCATTTTAATCACTATTCCCTGATTTTTACTCAGAAACCTTCTTGTTAAAGCCCTTACTCACTCATCATACCCTCCACAGATTTACACATACTCAAACCTTATTGTCAAACTTACTATTTCCATCAAACCCAGTTTTCACTCGTCATATTAAACTCAAAAGAACATATAAAATAAACAATAACCAGAGATAAGAACAAAGGTAAACTAAAACAATTATAAAAAGAAATATAGCTGCAAGCAGCAATTGTCGGGGCCAAGCGCAAAGAAGAAGACAAGACATGCCAGCATGGCTGGAAGTGTCAAACCAACTGCAACAATGAGCCATTAAAGAATTATTAAGTTGATTTTAGGCAAAAAAGCAGTACAATTTTAAATACAGTCAATAATAATGATTTAATGGTTTATCATTTTCGACCAATAGGTGGCACTGTTACTAAACTGATGTGGTGTAGTCAGATTGAGGAGACAATGACACATGCAAAGTTTGGTGTCAATATGTCAAAGCATTGCAGATATACAGCTGTTTTGTCTATCAACACGAAATCCATAATTATTTGTTCACATGGTCTGGAGACGATACGATTTAATTTTGGTGAAAATTGGAGAAACGGTCTAGGATGAGTTTGAAAAAGTAGGTTTTTAACCAGTAACAAGATAGAGGGGAGAGAGGTTTGCCAAATATGGGAAAAATTGGTATCTATGTTCTCGGCATGAGCCATAGAATGATTTATAACCAGTCTCATTGCAATAGGCTAATTTAATCAAAAGTTATTAGCATTTTTGTACACTTTATTACAACTTTTGACCACAAGGTGGCGTTGCCCGAAAACTTTTTGAGTACCTTCAGGACATAGAGCGGAAGACACATACTGAGTTTTGTAATTATACACTAATGCATTCGTAAAGTATAGCATATGCATTTTATACCCTAATACTGCATTGAAGTCAATGGGAATTTCATGTTTGGTTCTATTATAGCGCCACCAAGAGGCACAATCCCACCATTTTTTATATGTCCTCAGAGTGAGCCCATACATATGTGTGTCGAGTTTGGTGAAAATATCTCATTTTGTTTTGGAGTTATAAACAGTTGTATGAAAAAAACACGTAAAAAATGACTGACACCTGACTTTGATTGGATTTTACTACCCCTTACTATCAATATTTTGACATTTGGGAATTAGTGTATAGCTATCGACCTATGTTTCCGAACTTCCGGCGCTGGTTTCGTCTCGATCGGAATGAAAATATAGAATGAACTACTATTAGATATTACATATTTTAAGAAGTAAAATGAATTTTAAAAGGAAGGGACATTTAATGGAATTCGTATGTTTCATTTTATTGTTGTGGGCCCGAGCACTGATGGCTGGTCTACATGTCAATATTTAGTCAGTTATATTGTCACCTGTGGGCAAGAGTAAATTATGATTAACTACTTATTAAGATTGAACCAAAACAACATCATATTTGGTCAGTCTAATAGTTAATAGACTTAATGATGTTAAATTTCAAAGATCTTGAGTTTTGTTGAACATGTCCGTGGTATCCTGACAAAGTCTGATGTTTCGGCAAAATTTTAGTTATTCATAGTGCCACTAGCTGGTCAAGTCGCCTTTATTTATATAGCACTTTTAACAAGTCCAGTTTCAAAGCAGCTTCACAGTTTTAACAGGAAAATAATGCAACAGATTTTGTACAACTGCTCTGTTGAAAATGGTGATGTTATCCAGCTAATTTCAATTATCATGTAGTGTCAATGCGGGCAGATCAGTAATATAGTTGAAATTTAGGTGTCCCCAACTGAGCAAGCCAACCCAAATGCAACGGTGGCAAGGAACCAAAACTCCTTCAGGGCCAGGATGGAGATAAAAAAATCTTGGGAGAAACCAGGCTAAGTCGGGGTGCCAGATCTCCTCTGGCCGACGAACAAACAGTGTATGATTATTATTTTGCGTATAACAGTGTATGATTATTTTTTACCTTTTAAACTGGCAACATTACAGTTCAGAAGTCATATTAGATAAATAGATATTCGTAAGATCATTTGATAGATTGGAGTTGTCGTGCCGGAGACAGGTTTATAAGGATGTCTTTTCGAGTCTGCATTTACAGGGCAGAGTTTAATTGACACACTCTCTTCAGACATTTCAGGGATGCATTGGTCATGTCCTGGCACAGGTCCACCCTCTGATCAGAGTACAGCCCAGTAGCAGGAAGTGTGGTAAATACAAATGATTGATATAGTCCTCATATTTTTATATACTTAAATGCATATTGCCCACCGTGCTCTGTGTTCCTACAACCACAAGGTAGTGGTGGCACAGTTGCGAGGACCCTTTTATTCCTCTTGCAGCTTCAATGTAGTTTTGTATTTTTTACTTTTTGGGACCTCAGGAAGAGTAGTCACTGCCTAGGTATTGGCTAATGGGAATCCAAATAAACAAATAAACTTAGATCATAGATGGGAAAGAGCATTCATGGGTAAATTAACTAAGGAAAAATATAATATCATAGCTTTTTTAGGTGTCCTCAAAGGGGTCCATAAATATATGTCAAATTTGTTGTAAATATCTAACTTTCTTTTAAAGTTATAGCAAAATATATTTGAGAGCATGGGCTGCATTGATTGGATTTTTTTTTTCTTCCAAAATTTTGGCTTTGTTTTGGTCATTATTGTTTAGCTATTGACCTATGTAAGTATTCAGAATTTCCTATTGTGGTTTTGTTTTAATTGGACTAACTGTTTCCTACATTCGCAAAGGTTTTTTAGGTGCTAAAGTACACCTTTTTACAAACCATAAGGTGAAACCAGGAATGTTTGGTATTATTGGACTCGGCAAGGATTCAGGAGTCTAATGAGGTGAATACTGTGAAAAACACTGGCTTGAAAATTCTCAGGCTCCTTCAGGGCATTGCGCCAATGAAGTATGCTTTGTTTGTGATACGCCATTGTCCTCATAGACTATCATGGCACCAAGGATAAAGACAATGAATGCCCATTTTCATCTGACTAATGTTTGGGTGCGTATATTGCCAGTTTCATGAGTTTTTCCCCTGTTATAGCGCCACCAAGTGATCAATCGTTGCGATTTTTTTCATGTGATCTCAGACTGATCTCACTCATACGTGACCTTAATTTGGTGGAAATATCTCGTTCTGTTCACAAGTTATAGCCATTTTATTAAATAAGGTCCCTGTCACATCAAACATTTTGGCTCCCCTTAGCAACCATAAATCAAAATGTTTTTTTTTTTTTTATAATTATTGATAGTCTCTCTCCAGAGAACATTTCTGCAGTGGTTTGGTTCCGATCAGTCAAATAAGCTGGGAGTAATTTGCAAAAGTAGGTTTTACAAAAAACCTAAAATATCTCGAAATTGGCGCCTGAAGGGCGAGCAAATCCGAGATATGCATTTTGTCCGTCTCGAGCCAAGGATTCCAGCAATATAAGACACTCGAGGCTAAGCCTTACGGTTGAGGAGTTATGAGCCGTTTCGTACTTTTGGTCGCCGTTTCGTACTTTTGATCGCTGTAGCGCCCCCGTCAGGCCGATCGGGGCGGGCTTCGGTGACGTCTGCAGTGGTTGTGAGTACTACCAGCCCTGAAAGTTTCAAGTCTCTACGACTTACGGTTTGGTCTGCCCGAGCAGTTTTAGCTGGAAAATGATGCATCATGGGGAAATGAACAGTTCCAATAGGGTTTCAGCCTGACGCCTGACTTTGATTGGATTTTACTACCCCTTACTATCAAAATTTTGAGATTTGGCCTCACGATTGTGCCTAGCGACCTATGTTTCCGAACTTCTGACGCTGGTTTCGTCTCGATCGGACCAGTGGTTTCGAAGATATCGGCTAATTTTCTTAAAGCGCTAAATTACAACGGTGCACAAACCATACGCCGAAACCTGGCAAGTGTGGTATCGTTGGACTCGGCAACGATTCAGGAGTCTAAGGAGATGAGTCCCGTGAAAATAAGTCAACCACACCCAAAGTTATAAGCACTTTTAAAAAAAAATCTCAACTAGGTGGCGCTGTTTCGAAACTTCTCAGGCTACTTCAGGGCATCGTGGTGATGACCCATGCCGAGTTTCGTAACAATCCGTTCATGCGTTCATAAAATACAGCATTTTGGCACATAATTCAAGATGGCCGACAGCCAAAATGGCCGACATGGTAAAATTGGACATCAGTCGACTCGGCATGACGTCTCGAATCTGACGAGACCACTTTTGTGATTTTTGGGCAAACGGTTCAGCAAAAAAAAGCAAAAATAGCCATTTTTCCTATCTCCGGGCCAGTAGGTGGCGCTGCGCCGAAACGCAGCAGGTTGCCTCAAGACATGCTTGTGCCGACATGTACCAAGTTTGGTCTGAATACGATAAAGCGTTGCGGAGATACAGCCATACGTCTGTTTTCGCAAGCGCTACGTAAAATTTGTTTGCGCGTTTAACGGAAAAGATTTGACGAATCAACTTGAATTCCATAACTTTTTGTCGACACTGGCTGAAGATGATCTGGTTCAATTTTCATGCAAATCGGACGAACAGTCTAGGACGAGTTCGCAAAAGTAGGATTTTGGGGAAATTCAAAATGGCGGGAAACATATAATGTCGGAAATGACGTCATAGGGTGCTTTCGGATTGGCAGGAGCTCAGAAATCTGAGGAAACGAGAATTTTGTTTCTAGCCCTTAAGGTTCAAAAGTTATTAGCATAAACATGAGTGCAACTTTGGACAGGTGGTGGCGCTAGAGGGATTGAGTTGGAGACACCAAAATTGGTGTATTTAATGTTGGGACTGCCCTCTATCAGAATGTCAAATCGTTACAACTTTCCCGCAATCGGTTCTATGGGCTGCCATAGACCTCCATGGCGGAAGAAGAAAGTGCGACAACGGTTTCAATAGGTGCCTCCGCACCTTCGGTGCTTGGCCCCTAATAAAAAGGCAATAAAAAGGGTATAAAAAGGCCTATAAAAAATAGACCATAGGGTTTGAGCACTTGAGTTTTGAGCTGCTGGTTGCTAAAACTTTATCATGCCTGGTGACATGTGCATCGCAGAGGTCAAAGGTCAATTTTTGCATTTTCAGCTCATTTATCATGAAAATGGGGTGTTTTTATTTATTTATTTTTTTACCTTTTAAACTGGTATGCCTCTACTGATGGCCCGATCTCCGCCAAAGTTTGCACGCGTCTTTACAATAATGCGGCGCACATGCTCAGCCGATTTGGTGAAGTTCTGCACAAAGCAGGCAATTTTTAGTCATTTAAATGTCATTTTGCATAGGATAATATAGGGCATTTGTTTTTCACCAGTTTAACAGTTGGAGGGCCCGATCTCCGCCAAAGTTTGCACGCGTCTTTACAATAATGCGGCGCACATGCCCAGCCGATTTGGTGAAGTTCTGCGCAGAGCAGGCAATTTTTAGTCATTTAAATGTCAATTTGCATAGGATAATAATAGGGCATTTGTTTTCACCAATTTAACAGTTAAAGCGCCCCGGCGGCCATAAAAGTCTTCAAGCCTCTTTAGGGTCACGTGACGCATGCGCACGCGTGATTTCGTAAAGCTGTATGCCAATCAGGCAGGAAGAGGGCCGCTTTCAGGCCTTTAATGGGATTTTCCATAGAAATACATCATTTTGACCCCTTTTTAACCATTATAGCGCCACCAAGTGGCCGGTCCCCACGTCCTTTTTCACTTGGCCACAGAATGAGCTCTTACATAGGCGTGCTGAGTTTGGTGAAAATACCTCATTCCGTTCACGAGTTTTAGCCAATTTAGTAAAAGGGGCTACTCCCCCTTCCAACGTTTTGGCTGCCTTTAGGGTCCAGGAACCCAAATTTCCGGTTTTTTTAAATGACTTTTGACAATTAGACTCCAGAGAATCTCGCTGTGCTGGTTTGGTTCCGGTTGGGCCAAAAACCTAGGACTAGTTGGCAAAAGTAGGTTTTGCAAAAAACCCGAAATACCCGAATTTTTTCCCACTATTCCGAGCCAATCCGGGGCATGCATTTTGTCCGTCTCGAGCCAAGGATTCCAGCAATATAAGACACTCGAGGCTAAGCCTTACGGTTGAGGAGTTATGAGCCGTTTCGTACTTTTGGTCGCCGTTTCGTACTTTTGATCGCTGTAGCGCCCCCGTCAGGCCGATCGGGGCGGGCTTCGGTGACGTCTGCAGTGGTTGTGAGTACTACCAGCCCTGAAAGTTTCAAGTCTCTACGACTTACGGTTTGGTCTGCCCGAGCAGTTTTAGCTGGAAAATGATGCATCATGGGGAAATGAACAGTTCCAATAGGGTTTCAGCCTGACGCCTGACTTTGATTGGATTTTACTACCCCTTACTATCAAAATTTTGAGATTTGGCCTCACGACTGTGCCTAGCGACCTATGTTTCCGAACTTCTGACGCTGGTTTCGTCTCGATCGGACCAGTGGTTTCGAAGATATCGGCTAATTTTCTTAAAGCGCTAAATTACAACGGTGCACAAACCATACGCCGAAACCTGGCAAGTGTGGTATCGTTGGACTCGGCAACGATTCAGGAGTCTAAGGAGATGAGTCCCGTGAAAATAAGTCAACCACACCCAAAGTTATAAGCACTTTTAAAAAAAAATCTCAACTAGGTGGCGCTGTTTCGAAACTTCTCAGGCTACTTCAGGGCATCGTGGTGATGACCCATGCCGAGTTTCGTAACAATCCGTTCATGCGTTCATAAAATACAGCATTTTGGCACATAATTCAAGATGGCCGACAGCCAAAATGGCCGACATGGTAAAATTGGACATCAGTCGACTCGGCATGACGTCTCGAATCTGACGAGACCACTTTTGTGATTTTTGGGCAAACGGTTCAGCAAAAAAAAGCAAAAATAGCCATTTTTCCTATCTCCGGGCCAGTAGGTGGCGCTGCGCCGAAACGCAGCAGGTTGCCTCAAGACATGCTTGTGCCGACATGTACCAAGTTTGGTCTGAATACGATAAAGCGTTGCGGAGATACAGCCATACGTCTGTTTTCGCAAGCGCTACGTAAAATTTGTTTGCGCGTTTAACGGAAAAGATTTGACGAATCAACTTGAATTCCATAACTTTTTGTCGACACTGGCTGAAGATGATCTGGTTCAATTTTCATGCAAATCGGACGAACAGTCTAGGACGAGTTCGCAAAAGTAGGATTTTGGGGAAATTCAAAATGGCGGGAAACATATAATGTCGGAAATGACGTCATAGGGTGCTTTCGGATTGGCAGGAGCTCAGAAATCTGAGGAAACGAGAATTTTGTTTCTAGCCCTTAAGGTTCAAAAGTTATTAGCATAAACATGAGTGCAACTTTGGACAGGTGGTGGCGCTAGAGGGATTGAGTTGGAGACACCAAAATTGGTGTATTTAATGTTGGGACTGCCCTCTATCAGAATGTCAAATCGTTACAACTTTCCCGCAATCGGTTCTATGGGCTGCCATAGACCTCCATGGCGGAAGAAGAAAGTGCGACAACGGTTTCAATAGGTGCCTCCGCACCTTCGGTGCTTGGCCCCTAATAAAAAGGCAATAAAAAGGGTATAAAAAGGCCTATAAAAAATAGACCATAGGGTTTGAGCACTTGAGTTTTGAGCTGCTGGTTGCTAAAACTTTATCATGCCTGGTGACATGTGCATCGCAGAGGTCAAAGGTCAATTTTTGCATTTTCAGCTCATTTATCATGAAAATGGGGTGTTTTTATTTATTTATTTTTTTACCTTTTAAACTGGTATGCCTCTACTGATGGCCCGATCTCCGCCAAAGTTTGCACGCGTCTTTACAATAATGCGGCGCACATGCTCAGCCGATTTGGTGAAGTTCTGCACAAAGCAGGCAATTTTTAGTCATTTAAATGTCATTTTGCATAGGATAATATAGGGCATTTGTTTTTCACCAGTTTAACAGTTGGAGGGCCCGATCTCCGCCAAAGTTTGCACGCGTCTTTACAATAATGCGGCGCACATGCCCAGCCGATTTGGTGAAGTTCTGCGCAGAGCAGGCAATTTTTAGTCATTTAAATGTCAATTTGCATAGGATAATAATAGGGCATTTGTTTTCACCAATTTAACAGTTAAAGCGCCCCGGCGGCCATAAAAGTCTTCAAGCCTCTTTAGGGTCACGTGACGCATGCGCACGCGTGATTTCGTAAAGCTGTATGCCAATCAGGCAGGAAGAGGGCCGCTTTCAGGCCTTTAATGGGATTTTCCATAGAAATACATCATTTTGACCCCTTTTTAACCATTATAGCGCCACCAAGTGGCCGGTCCCCACGTCCTTTTTCACTTGGCCACAGAATGAGCTCTTACATAGGCGTGCTGAGTTTGGTGAAAATACCTCATTCCGTTCACGAGTTTTAGCCAATTTAGTAAAAGGGGCTACTCCCCCTTCCAACGTTTTGGCTGCCTTTAGGGTCCAGGAACCCAAATTTCCGGTTTTTTTAAATGACTTTTGACAATTAGACTCCAGAGAATCTCGCTGTGCTGGTTTGGTTCCGGTTGGGCCAAAAACCTAGGACTAGTTGGCAAAAGTAGGTTTTGCAAAAAACCCGAAATACCCGAATTTTTTCCCACTATTCCGAGCCAATCCGGGGCATGCATTTTGTCCGTCTCGAGCCAAGGATTCCAGCAATATAAGACACTCGAGGCTAAGCCTTACGGTTGAGGAGTTATGAGCCGTTTCGTACTTTTGGTCGCCGTTTCGTACTTTTGATCGCTGTAGCGCCCCCGTCAGGCCGATCGGGGCGGGCTTCGGTGACGTCTGCAGTGGTTGTGAGTACTACCAGCCCTGAAAGTTTCAAGTCTCTACGACTTACGGTTTGGTCTGCCCGAGCAGTTTTAGCTGGAAAATGATGCATCATGGGGAAATGAACAGTTCCAATAGGGTTTCAGCCTGACGCCTGACTTTGATTGGATTTTACTACCCCTTACTATCAAAATTTTGAGATTTGGCCTCACGACTGTGCCTAGCGACCTATGTTTCCGAACTTCTGACGCTGGTTTCGTCTCGATCGGACCAGTGGTTTCGAAGATATCGGCTAATTTTCTTAAAGCGCTAAATTACAACGGTGCACAAACCATACGCCGAAACCTGGCAAGTGTGGTATCGTTGGACTCGGCAACGATTCAGGAGTCTAAGGAGATGAGTCCCGTGAAAATAAGTCAACCACACCCAAAGTTATAAGCACTTTTAAAAAAAAATCTCAACTAGGTGGCGCTGTTTCGAAACTTCTCAGGCTACTTCAGGGCATCGTGGTGATGACCCATGCCGAGTTTCGTAACAATCCGTTCATGCGTTCATAAAATACAGCATTTTGGCACATAATTCAAGATGGCCGACAGCCAAAATGGCCGACATGGTAAAATTGGACATCAGTCGACTCGGCATGACGTCTCGAATCTGACGAGACCACTTTTGTGATTTTTGGGCAAACGGTTCAGCAAAAAAAAGCAAAAATAGCCATTTTTCCTATCTCCGGGCCAGTAGGTGGCGCTGCGCCGAAACGCAGCAGGTTGCCTCAAGACATGCTTGTGCCGACATGTACCAAGTTTGGTCTGAATACGATAAAGCGTTGCGGAGATACAGCCATACGTCTGTTTTCGCAAGCGCTACGTAAAATTTGTTTGCGCGTTTAACGGAAAAGATTTGACGAATCAACTTGAATTCCATAACTTTTTGTCGACACTGGCTGAAGATGATCTGGTTCAATTTTCATGCAAATCGGACGAACAGTCTAGGACGAGTTCGCAAAAGTAGGATTTTGGGGAAATTCAAAATGGCGGGAAACATATAATGTCGGAAATGACGTCATAGGGTGCTTTCGGATTGGCAGGAGCTCAGAAATCTGAGGAAACGAGAATTTTGTTTCTAGCCCTTAAGGTTCAAAAGTTATTAGCATAAACATGAGTGCAACTTTGGACAGGTGGTGGCGCTAGAGGGATTGAGTTGGAGACACCAAAATTGGTGTATTTAATGTTGGGACTGCCCTCTATCAGAATGTCAAATCGTTACAACTTTCCCGCAATCGGTTCTATGGGCTGCCATAGACCTCCATGGCGGAAGAAGAAAGTGCGACAACGGTTTCAATAGGTGCCTCCGCACCTTCGGTGCTTGGCCCCTAATAAAAAGGCAATAAAAAGGGTATAAAAAGGCCTATAAAAAATAGACCATAGGGTTTGAGCACTTGAGTTTTGAGCTGCTGGTTGCTAAAACTTTATCATGCCTGGTGACATGTGCATCGCAGAGGTCAAAGGTCAATTTTTGCATTTTCAGCTCATTTATCATGAAAATGGGGTGTTTTTATTTATTTATTTTTTTACCTTTTAAACTGGTATGCCTCTACTGATGGCCCGATCTCCGCCAAAGTTTGCACGCGTCTTTACAATAATGCGGCGCACATGCTCAGCCGATTTGGTGAAGTTCTGCACAAAGCAGGCAATTTTTAGTCATTTAAATGTCATTTTGCATAGGATAATATAGGGCATTTGTTTTTCACCAGTTTAACAGTTGGAGGGCCCGATCTCCGCCAAAGTTTGCACGCGTCTTTACAATAATGCGGCGCACATGCCCAGCCGATTTGGTGAAGTTCTGCGCAGAGCAGGCAATTTTTAGTCATTTAAATGTCAATTTGCATAGGATAATAATAGGGCATTTGTTTTCACCAATTTAACAGTTAAAGCGCCCCGGCGGCCATAAAAGTCTTCAAGCCTCTTTAGGGTCACGTGACGCATGCGCACGCGTGATTTCGTAAAGCTGTATGCCAATCAGGCAGGAAGAGGGCCGCTTTCAGGCCTTTAATGGGATTTTCCATAGAAATACATCATTTTGACCCCTTTTTAACCATTATAGCGCCACCAAGTGGCCGGTCCCCACGTCCTTTTTCACTTGGCCACAGAATGAGCTCTTACATAGGCGTGCTGAGTTTGGTGAAAATACCTCATTCCGTTCACGAGTTTTAGCCAATTTAGTAAAAGGGGCTACTCCCCCTTCCAACGTTTTGGCTGCCTTTAGGGTCCAGGAACCCAAATTTCCGGTTTTTTTAAATGACTTTTGACAATTAGACTCCAGAGAATCTCGCTGTGCTGGTTTGGTTCCGGTTGGGCCAAAAACCTAGGACTAGTTGGCAAAAGTAGGTTTTGCAAAAAACCCGAAATACCCGAATTTTTTCCCACTATTCCGAGCCAATCCGGGGCATGCATTTTGTCCGTCTCGAGCCAAGGATTCCAGCAATATAAGACACTCGAGGCTAAGCCTTACGGTTGAGGAGTTATGAGCCGTTTCGTACTTTTGGTCGCCGTTTCGTACTTTTGATCGCTGTAGCGCCCCCGTCAGGCCGATCGGGGCGGGCTTCGGTGACGTCTGCAGTGGTTGTGAGTACTACCAGCCCTGAAAGTTTCAAGTCTCTACGACTTACGGTTTGGTCTGCCCGAGCAGTTTTAGCTGGAAAATGATGCATCATGGGGAAATGAACAGTTCCAATAGGGTTTCAGCCTGACGCCTGACTTTGATTGGATTTTACTACCCCTTACTATCAAAATTTTGAGATTTGGCCTCACGACTGTGCCTAGCGACCTATGTTTCCGAACTTCTGACGCTGGTTTCGTCTCGATCGGACCAGTGGTTTCGAAGATATCGGCTAATTTTCTTAAAGCGCTAAATTACAACGGTGCACAAACCATACGCCGAAACCTGGCAAGTGTGGTATCGTTGGACTCGGCAACGATTCAGGAGTCTAAGGAGATGAGTCCCGTGAAAATAAGTCAACCACACCCAAAGTTATAAGCACTTTTAAAAAAAAATCTCAACTAGGTGGCGCTGTTTCGAAACTTCTCAGGCTACTTCAGGGCATCGTGGTGATGACCCATGCCGAGTTTCGTAACAATCCGTTCATGCGTTCATAAAATACAGCATTTTGGCACATAATTCAAGATGGCCGACAGCCAAAATGGCCGACATGGTAAAATTGGACATCAGTCGACTCGGCATGACGTCTCGAATCTGACGAGACCACTTTTGTGATTTTTGGGCAAACGGTTCAGCAAAAAAAAGCAAAAATAGCCATTTTTCCTATCTCCGGGCCAGTAGGTGGCGCTGCGCCGAAACGCAGCAGGTTGCCTCAAGACATGCTTGTGCCGACATGTACCAAGTTTGGTCTGAATACGATAAAGCGTTGCGGAGATACAGCCATACGTCTGTTTTCGCAAGCGCTACGTAAAATTTGTTTGCGCGTTTAACGGAAAAGATTTGACGAATCAACTTGAATTCCATAACTTTTTGTCGACACTGGCTGAAGATGATCTGGTTCAATTTTCATGCAAATCGGACGAACAGTCTAGGACGAGTTCGCAAAAGTAGGATTTTGGGGAAATTCAAAATGGCGGGAAACATATAATGTCGGAAATGACGTCATAGGGTGCTTTCGGATTGGCAGGAGCTCAGAAATCTGAGGAAACGAGAATTTTGTTTCTAGCCCTTAAGGTTCAAAAGTTATTAGCATAAACATGAGTGCAACTTTGGACAGGTGGTGGCGCTAGAGGGATTGAGTTGGAGACACCAAAATTGGTGTATTTAATGTTGGGACTGCCCTCTATCAGAATGTCAAATCGTTACAACTTTCCCGCAATCGGTTCTATGGGCTGCCATAGACCTCCATGGCGGAAGAAGAAAGTGCGACAACGGTTTCAATAGGTGCCTCCGCACCTTCGGTGCTTGGCCCCTAATAAAGAGATAAGATAGGGTGCAATCAGTCGGACATACAGTGCTCAGAGCTCATTCAGTAAATGCACAGCTAAACAGATGTGTTTTAAGTCTGGATTTGAATGTGGCTACTGTTGGAGCACATCTGATCTGTTCAGGAAGCCGGTTCCAACTGCGGCTGGCATAATAGCTAAAGGCAGACTCTCCTTGCTTTGAGTGAACTCTTGGTATTTCTAACTGACTTGATCCTGCTGATCTGAGTGATCTGTTGGGTTTGTATTTAATCAGCATATCTGCGATGTATTGAGGTCCTAGCTCATTGAGTGATTTATAAACAAGTAATAGTACTTTAAAGTCGATCCTAAATGTAATTGGAAGCCAGTGTAAAGACCTGAGGACTGGTGTGATATGGTCATATTTTCTGGTTCTGCTCACAATCCTGGCAGCAGCGTTCTGTATGAGCTGCAGCTGTCTAATGGTCTTTTTAGGAAGGCCGGTGAGAAGGCCGTTACAATAGTCCACCCTACTGGTGATGAAAGCATGAACGAGTTTCTCTAAGTCTTGCCTGGAGACAAAACATCTAATCCTTGCAATATTTTTCAGATGATAGTAAGCTGATTTAGTTATTGCTTTGACATGACTACTGAAACTCAGGTCGGACTCTAAAATCACTCCAAGATTCCTGACTTGATTTTTTGTTATCAGGCCTTTAGCCTCAAGATACGCGTTCACCTTGAGAATTTCATCTTTGTTTCCAAATGTAGTGATTTCGGTTTTGTCTTTGTTTAACTGAAGATAGTTTTGGCACATCCAGTTGTTAACTTCATCAATGCATTTGCACAGGGAGTCAATGGGGCTGTAGTCATTTGGTGACAGCGCTAAGTAGAGCTGGGTGTCATCAGCATAGCTGTGGTAAGCAATATTGTTCTTTTTCATTATTTGGCTCAATGGCAGCATATACAGGTTAAACAGGAGTGGTGCTAGAATGGACCCTTGTGGGACTCCGCATGTCATGGATGTCCACTCAGACTTATGGTCTCCTATACTCACATAATAACCTCTCCCTTCTAAGTATGATCTGAACCATTTGAGGACCATCCCAGAAAGCCCGACCCAGTTTTCCAGCCTGTCTAGAAGTATGGTGTGGTCAACAGTGTCGAATGCGGCACTGAGATCCAGTTGTACCAGAATTGATGTTTTGCCTGTATCAGTGTTTAAGCGAATATCATTTATAATCTTTATGAGTGCTGTCTCTGTACTGTGATGTGGACGGAAACCAGATTGAAAATTATCAAAGTATCCATTTGAGCGTAAGAATTTGTTCAACTGATTGAAAACAACTTTTTCAATGATTTTGCCTATGAAGGGGAGATTTGAGATTGGTCTGTAGTTGCTCAGTATGGAGTTATCCAGATTTCTCTTTTTCAGAAGAGGCTTAACTATTGCAGTTTTAAGGGCGGTTGGAAAAGTCCCATAGAGAAGTGAGGAGTTTACCACTTCTAGGAGATCTGCTTCTAAACAGTTAAACACACTTTTGAAGAAAGAAGTGGGGAGTGTGTCTAGGGCACAGGTTGATGTTTTAAGATGCTGTACTGTGTCTTCTAAAATTTTGCAGTCAATAGCGTCGAATTCTGACATGGTAATTTTCCGAGGGTTTGGTATGATCTGACTGACCCCAGAGCAACTAGAGGATGTGCTGATCGCCTTTCTGATATTATTGATTTTCTCGGAAAAGTAGGAAGCAAACTCACTGCACTTACTGTCTGAGAGCATTTCACTAGGAGTCTGACTCGGGGGGTTTGTTAGTCTCTCGACAGTAGCAAAAAGAGTGCGCGTGTTGTTTATGTGTTTGTTTATAATATTTGAGAAGAAGGTCTGTCTAGCTTTGCCTAGTTCAACATTGAAAGCATGAAGGGTGTCTTTATAGATGTTATAATGGACTACAAGTTTTGTCTTCCGCCACATGCGTTCAGATTTTCTGCATTGTCTTTTCATTATTTGAACTGCTGTTGAGTTTCTCCAAGGTGCTTTTTGTTTGGTACTCTTTTTCCTGACTTTTAGAGGAGCAATATCATCAATTACACTCTTAACTTTTGAGTTAAAGGAGTCAAGGAGAAAATCAACAGAGTCTGCAGATATGCTTGGTGTTAGAGATAAAGCCTTCATAAACAGCACATTAGTGTTCTCATTTAAGCATCTCTTTTTGACAGAGACAGATCTAGCTTCAATGGCAGGAGAGATTGATATATCAAAGAAAATACAGAAATGATCAGACAGTGCCACATCCTTAATAACAATCGATGAAATGTTTAGACCCTTACTGATAAGTAAATCTAGAGTGTGTCCACGATTGTGTGTGGGTCCATTTACATGCTGTGTCAAATCAAAAGTGTTAAGAACAGTCATGAGCTCTTTTGTTTTACTGGATTCAATATTGTCTATGTGAATGTTAAAATCCCCAGCAATAGCAAAACAGTCAAACTCTGAGGAAATTATTGATAACAGTTCTATAAAGTCCTCAGTGAAGCCTGCAGAGTATTTCGGAGGCCTATAAATAATGATAAGCAGGATGCGTGGAGAACCTTTTAACACAATACCCATATATTCTAGAGACAAATAGTCACCAAATGATACTTGCTTACATTGATAGAAATCTTTAAAAAGAGCAGCAACACCCCCACCTCTCCTAACTGCTCTGCAAACACTCATAAAAGTAAAGTTAGGAGGGGCTGCTTCATTGAGGACTGTTGCACTACAGTTTTCTTCTAACCACGTTTCATTTAGAAGCAGAAAATCTAGGTTGTTAGTGGTTATTAAGTCATTGACTAGAAATGATTTGTTCTTAAGTGAACGGATGTTTAAAAGCGCTAACTTAACAGTAATAATTTTTTTCTCCACATTAATCCTATTTTGGCAGGTAACAGGCAGCAGATTATATTGGTTTATTAAACGGCCTGACAAGGCCTTAGACTTTCTTTCACGTAACAGAACAGAGATAGAGAAAGAGGCAGGCACACTGGGTTCCCCCTTGTTTTGTAAACATTTGATAGAGTTACTGTTATCATAGCGGGGACCCAAAACACATCACTGAGAGCTGGAATCAGTTGTTTTTGGTTCACCTACAACAGATGGAGGCGGGTGTGGGCCCTGACGTTGTGACCGAAGAAATCTCACAGGAGGAGGGCGAGGACGAGCTGGGCCCACAGGCTTTGGTGTTTGTGGGGCTCCACGATTTTTGGTCGATATTTGGGGGCTCATAGCGATCGAGTGTGATAGTCTGATTCCAGCATGAACCAAGTCCTCCATTTTCTCTGAGAAGCTCAGATGCGGGGATGCTGGAGAGAGGAATGACATGTCCGGTGAGAGGGGCTGTTTCTCTGGTTTTATCGGAAGTTGAAATATGTTGTCCTGGCTTCCCTGTCCATTTTCCAGAAAATCATCCTTGGGTGCTGAATCTTGGAGCAGATCTAATCCTTCACAGTCAGTCTGTGGTGAGCTCTGTGGGCAGGGCTCAGCTGGGAGTGTGTCCGTGAGCAATTGTTGTTGTGGGGGCGCGGTCTTATCATTGTCCTTGTGGGATGTGTCAGCCACATGTCCATTCAGCTGCTGAAAAGAAGTCCTGTGGTCGTCCATACTCTGTATCAGGTTGAGTGGGTTAGAACACACAGCTGAAGGATGATGAAGGGAAAAATAAATATTGTCCTTTAACACTCTTGCACCAAGTTTGTTTGGGTGGTGGCCATTTGATGTAAACAATTGTCTCTGGCTCCAGAAGAGATTAAAGTTGTCGATGAAATTCATCCCTTCATCATGCAGGTTTTTTGCAGCCATGTATTAAGCCCAAGCAACCGTGAGAATCTATTTGTTCCTCTTGCTGGCAGTGGTCCACTGATGAACGGCTGAACTTTCAGTTTGCTAAGTGTTTCAAAAAGTTCATTGAAATCCCTTTTAATGAGTTCTGACTGCTCTCTCTGAATATCGTTCTTTCCTACATGAATGATAAGTCGATTTGCGGTCTTATGTTTTATCAGGATGTTCTGAATTTCCCTGTTAACATCAGAAATGGTTGCTTGTGGAAGGCAGCATGTAGTTGTATCTCTGCTGCTAATGTTTCTGACTGTGGAATCACCCACTATCAGAGTCCTTGGCTCGGCTGCGCTCTGAGCTGAGGGCCGCTGTCTGCTCGACCTTGAGCGCCTGTTAGCATTAGTGTTAGCTGTGGGCTGATGCAATCCGTGTTCGATCACATTCATCACGTTTTGGGATTCATCACCCTCATTCATTAATACTTCAAATCTGTTTTCGAGATGTATCGATGGTGGTCAGAAACTACTGTTTGCAATCCTTGTGTCTGGGGTAGAGCATGCTACTGCAGCAATATATGAAGCTCGTGACAATCTGATGTCTCGAGTGCGTTTGGGTCTTGCCCCCTGTTTGTGCCATCGATTAATGTGTTGATCAGTTACTTGTTTCTCTATCTGTTGAGTAGCACTAAATTTACGGGACTCACCAGCTGTGTGCAGAGGACGTTCGTGATGAAGCTCTGCTGTGTGATTCGTCCGGTTTGGTAGTTGCGCAAATAACTTTGTTTCAAGAACTGCAATCCGTTGTGAAAGTCTGTGGCAGTTTGTGCAGCAAGTAGATTCTTGAACTAAAAGAGGCATTTTCTTATCCTTTCGATAGTAGGCAGCTGTGTTTTCCCTTCCGGAATGTAAGCTGATGGAAGGGAGAGGCTGGTCAGATGAAGTGTTCGCTTTTTTGTAGTAATCCAGTCTCCAGAGTTTCAAGTTTTATCAAAAAAGTTAAGCTTTGTTGTTTGAGCGCTGTGTTGATTTGCTGAAGTTGAAGTTATGAGATAAAATATAGAAGCGATAGAGCAAAGCGCGGAGCAGTAAGCAAGAGCGTCCGAACAGTAGCGAAGCAGGAAGCAGGGTGACAAATTGGTGTAATCCAAACGGCGTTGTGAAAGCTGTCTTTTCCCTGGACAATGGAGACAAGGGGATCTGCCAATAGCTCTTTGTTAAGTCCAATGTCGAATAAAAACGAGCCGTTCCTAGCCGATCTAACAACTCGTCAACCCATGGCATTGCATACGCGGCGAATTTCGACACAGCATTCACCTTGCGATAATCCATGCAGAACCGGATAGAGCCGTCCGTTTTCGAAACTAAAACTATCGGGCTCGCCCAGTCGCTGTTGGATTCATTTATTACTCCCATGTCTAACATCGCACTCAATTCGTCCTGAACTACCTTTTTTTTATGCTCAGGTAAGCGATATGGCCGGCTGCGAACTACCACAACCGGCTCGGTCTCGATATGGTGCTGAATTAGGTTTGTACGGCCCGGTAGAGGCGAGAACACGTCGGCGAACTCCGCCTGTAGTTTCGTTAAATCAGTGAGTTGGGACAGCGAGAGGTGATCGGCCCCTGGGGCCAGAGTGAGGGATTGCAGTTTGATGTTCGCCTCTGGGCCGAGATCATCCTCCCCCCCCAACCACTGACACCAACATCACTGATTCAGCCTCATTCCATTTTTTGAGAAGATTGAGGTGATAGATCTGACGGGCCCCACTTCTATTGGGCCGTATTATCTCATAATCGAGATCCCCGACTTGTCGTGTGACCTCAGACGGCCCCTGCCACTTAGCCATCAATTTAGAGTTAGACTTTGGGAGTAATACGAGCACTTTCTCTCCCAGTGCAAATTTGCGCAGTCTAGTTCCCCTGTTATAGAGCCGGCTCTGGCGGTCCTGGGCTTGTTACAAACTGTCCCATGATAGCCGCCCCAACGTGTGGAGTTTTGTTCTCAAGTCCAGCACATATTGAATTTCATTTTTGCCTTGAGAAGGCCCCTCCTCTCAAGTTTCTCGCAGGACATCCAGCACCCCTCGGGGCTGGCATCCATAGAGGAGCTCGAAGGGGGAAAACCCTGGAGGCTTGTGGGACCTCTCGCACAGCAAATAACAGGGGTTCTAGCCACCTATCCCAATTTTTGGCATCTTCCTGTATGACCTTTCGGATCTTGGATTTAAGAGTGCAATAAAATCGTTCGACCAGGCCGTCTGTTTGTGGGTGATAGACGCTGGTTCGGATCGACTTAATGCCCAATAACCCGTATAGCTCGCGTAACGTACGTGACAAAAGCTGTGCCTTGATCGGTGAGGATTTCCTTTGGAATCCCCACCCAGGAGATAAGGCGAAACAAAGCATCCGCAACACTTTTCGAGGAAATGTTTCGGAGGGCTACTGCTTCCAGATACCGCATTGTGTAATCTACTATGACTAACGCAAAGCGGTGTCCCCGCGCTGATCGCTCTAATGGCCCGATGAGGTCCATTGCAATTCTCTCGAAGGGGAACTGCATTAACGGAACGGGGCGCAAAGGTGCTTTTGGGGCAGCCGGTGGGTTCACCAACTGACATTCAGGACACGCTGCGCACCACCTGTGCATGTTGTCATGAATGCCATGCCAGAAGAAACAGGTCATGGGGCGATTTAGTGTTGCCGCCTGTCCCAAATGTCCCGCCATTGGATTTGTATTCTTTGCAACTAACAACTGGGTTGTATCTACTTTTGTTCGAGTGTCTTGGGTCACTCGATACAACCAATCTTTTAGAATGGCAAAATATGGATAGGAGAGCGGGAGGGCAGGTCGGAGAGACTGGCCATCGATGAAACAGACCTGTTTAAATGCATATTTTAATGTTTCATCCTGGGACTGCTCCAGAGGAAAGTCATCCCGGTCTGAGAGAATTAGTCTCTCGATCACAGTCGGTTCCTCTGAGGCAGAAGCCCGAGGTCCTGGCTCAGTCTCCCCCAGCTGCACTCGCGCCACCTCCTTTCGTGCCCTATCTCCCCAAGGGCATTCACACATAGCGACCCCAATAAAACCATAAAGGCGGGCCAATTCGTCCCCAAAATGATTGGATGCCGGAGGTGAGGACTAACCGCCACCTCAACTCTATGGTTCTTCCCCCGTGATTGGGACAACCGGATATTCCACCACATCCTCGTGCACACACCGCACCTTTACCACGCGGCTTGTATCCAATGCCCCATTGAATCAGGCTTTGATGGATTGAGGTTTGGTTACATCCTGAATCCACCAAGGCCAGATAGGTACCCCCCCTGATAGTCACAGGTATTTGGTACTCGCCCGCCTGACCGGGGGTGACCTGGGGGACGTCCGGGACCCGGATCATCGTCCCCACTTCCATCACCTGGCACCTGTCGACAAAATGGTCCGGGTCCCCGCAACGCCAACAGGCCAGCCCAGACCTAAGGCGGTGCTGTTCGCTCCAGTGGCAGGGAATGGGCTGGAGACTTGGAGCGGAGAGACGGAAGCACTGTCTCCCCCGCCTGCCATAGGCCCCACCCCCTAGGTGGAGCCCTCGAGGTCCCGAAATACCCTTGGCGGGGCCCGGGGAGGTCCTGGTGGTCGAGACCTAGGAAGAGGGACAGGGCGAGAGAGAGAAGGGGAGGGAAGAGAGAGAGAGTTAGCGCTGGATGTTTCACCGACCCCTGGGCACGCCACCATGTGGTCCTCCGCTAGATCGATGGCTGAGTCCAGCGATGTGGGTCGGTGGCACTGGACCAATTCGACCGTCCTCTTGGGCAGCCGAGCGATGAACTGTTCCAGTACCACCAGATCGATCACTTTGTCCATGCCCCTTCCCTTGGCCAGAAGCCATTTGCGGCAGGAGTCCCGGAGCTGTTGGGCCAACGCGAAGGGTCGGCCTGTGTCGCCCCAGTCCAGAGACCGGAAGTGTTAGCGGTGCTGTTCGGGCGACTGGCCGACCCGCTGAATAATGGCCCGCTTCAAATCATCGAAGCAAGGAGGTTCGCGACCCGAAGCTGGTGCGCAGCCACCTGGGCTTCTCCTGACAACAGAGGGATAAGGAGGGATAAGGAGTAGAGGGATAACTGCTCACGGGGCCACCCGCAGGCCTCCGAGGACTTCTGGAAGAGTTCCAGGAACACTTCCTGCACGTCTTGGGGTCCCATCTTATGTAGCGAAAAGTTCAGGGGCGAGGCGGACTGCCCGGTGGCATTGGTTCAAACCTCCTTACCAATCCAGCTCCGGAACCTCTCGCGGTCCTCCTGCTGGGCCTGTACGATGGCCTGGAACCGGTGCTCTTGATCCATCCGAAGGTCCAGCAGGGCTTGATTTTGTTCGCGGTTCAGGACCGCGAGGGATGTGATGATGACTGCAAATGGCATGGGGGACGGTGGTGTTTGCATGGCGGCGGCGATGGTCCTACTTCCTCCTGGGTTTCGGCACCAGTGTAGTAGTTCGTGTGTGGGAAGGAAGAGGACACAGGGGTCGGTTGGACTGCTGACGTGTTTATTCTCTTAACTCAATGCTTCGTCATAAACTCTTCCGGGTTACTGGCATCCGGGAACTCATGGATCACGTCAGCAGTCCGTCTCTCTCTCCCTGTCTTCCATCCCTCCGGGTGTTTTATACTCTCGCCACTTACTAGAACGAGAAACAGGTGTTGGTAGTTTACGTCCAACCCACTCACTTACCGCTCGTCTCCCGCCTCTCTCTCCCACTGCAGACCTCGCTGAACCACGCCCCCTCTGCCACAGAATGCTGAAAGGGTTAGTTCACCCAAAAGTGAAACCAAGCCTATGATTTAATCACCCTCAAGTTATAATAGGTGTATATATGGCATTCTTCTTTCAGACAAATACATTCGGAGTTTTATTTAAAAAGGCTAACCTTAATCCAAGCTAACCTTAATCCAAGCAGTAGTTGTAGTTGTGTTTGAAGTCCATAAAAAATGCAGCTGTCCGTCAAATAACGTGCTCCACACAACTCCGATGGGTTAATAGAGCCTTCTGATTCGAATCGATGCGTTTGTGTAAGAAAAATATCTATATTAAAAACATTATAAAGGAAACCTGCCTTGAAGTCTTCCATTGTAACCCACGGCTGTGTAAGCCACAAGATGGCGCCAGCATTAAGCATAGAAGTAGTATGTGTCAAGATAACTCGTAGTGCCCGCATGAGCGGTTGTTATCTAGAAAGAACATTCCGTTGAAATGCGCGATTGATCAATCAGAATCAAGTAATTCACAGAGCCGTGTAATAAATTGTGGTAAATCACAGTAAATTCTGGTAAACTATGGAAAATCACAATAGAATCATGGTAAATCATAGCCTAGAGATCTAGACGCACCCTAACGGCAGCAAATCTAATCTGCCACGAGGGTTGTAGCAACTCTCAATACACTTCTGAGCTGTAAAAACCAAACTCTGGTCAGGCCAATCACATCATGTATAGAGTCAGGGGCGGAGCTTAAAGACTACATGAAAGACTACAATTCCCAGAATGCTTCACTGCCCTATGAGGCCATTCTCAAAGCCATCGCTACTGGATTACAGTGACTGAGTTAGAGAACAGACACTACAATTAAATACTGAACGCTGTTCAATATAACGATCGAGTTGCCGCGTGAGTCTCACAGCACTAACTCAGATTAGGAGTCAGATGAGAGCTGAGGAAATCGGGACCACATTAGCGGCATACATTCACACCACAGCATACATTCCATTGAATAATGACTAAATACATAAGCTTAATCAACAAAATATTGTTTATTTATTTCACTCCAGCAGACCAGCGCAATGTTTGCCATTAAGTTTAGCAAAAGCATATTTGTGATATTTGAGGCTCGATGTGCTGCGGTGATACGCAAATTCCTTGTTGTATAGCTTGCACACAACCATGCTCTTGACGACGATTCCATTCTTTCCATCCATGGGGCCAAGCAAAGCAGTCTCATCAGCTTCTTCGTTCATGTTCACTCATGGTTTGTTGTTGTCATGACTCCGGAGCGCTAGTTGGTGTTCCAGTATAATCGGTCCGTCGAAACTCATTCATTGAAAATCGTAAACGTGCAAAAATAAGTGTGGTTACATTTTTATTTTTTTGCGTAATTAATTAACGCGTAATTTTTTTGCGTAATTAATTAGTCACGTAATTAATTAATCTTAATAAACGCGTTAAAGTCCCGGCCCTAGTTAAAACACTTACATTGCTCAGTATAGGTTCATTTTAAGTTAATGCCTGTGCTGTGAGTGTGATCTTTTATCCCCAATGCGCGGGTGTAAAACATGAGGAAATAGCTCCCTCTGCTGGCTGTAGTCTTTAGCCTCTGGCCAAACATTCCAAAGATGACGCAAATATCGTCAATTTGCGTCACAGGAGGAATTTTTCTAGAAATAAAATGCATAAATCTCTCATCTCAGGGGGATATGGGGGGGGGCACAATCATTTGATTATACTCCAGGGTTTCTACTGATACAAAGCCATATGCTAATCGCTGAAGTAACCTTTAAAGGGGGGGTGAAACACTCAGTTTCAGTCAGTGTCATGTCAATCTTGAGTACCTATAGAGTAGCATTGCATCCTGCATATCTCCGAAAAGTCTTTATTTTTTTTATAATTATATAAGAAAGATGCGCTGTTCCGAGTCTTTCCGAAAAATGCCGAGCGGGTGGGGGCGTATCGTGTGAGCGGAGCTAAATAATGACGTGTGCGCGCCGCTGTTATTGTGTTGAATCAGATACAGCCATACATCTATGATCCGGAATCAGACCCAGAGGCTGAAGTTGAACAGGAGCAGCAGCAAAAACGACTAGAGCAGGACGTCTCTATCTGGTACAAGTTATACACTAACTATATAATATGCTTAGCGGCTTGTGTTATTTGCATATTTATACTTGAATTATATCGTCGTATTTTTGTCTTTGAAGGTGTACATGTGGGAAGTGCAGTTGTGCACGTGTGTGTGTGTGTTTACGCGTGGTTTGACTGGTTTTGCACGGCAGGCTAGTGTTTACATAGAAAGACACGGAATAGTAGCGCATTTGAATGAAGAAGCGTGCTTATTTAGTTCAACATATTTCCCCACTCTTTGTGTATTGTTGTTAGGAGTGCTTTTACAATACACAAACATAAAGTTACACATATAGTGGCCAGCTAAACAAATGTACACGCACTACACATCGCATGCTCCATTGATCAATTAACTATACGTGATCATGTTTGGGCTACTTGATGGGCATAGGCAATAACACAGACATTTGAAGCAGTCTTACTCACAGCCTGCGGTTCTAACGTTGGGACCTTTATCGTTGGGACTGCTCCATCCTTCAGCATTAGGCAATCGGAAAATCCGGTGTCGAGCTGGGCCTTGTTTATGAAACAGTCGGCACCGAAATGCAGTGAACAGACATAAACCTTTGCGCAACTCAGTTGCTGATCCGGAAAAGCAAATTACATCCACTGTTGCCTTAACGCGGGGTTTTTTGGCAATCTGTACAGGACTGCCTTGGTCTGGCAACCAGAAACGCACTTTTTTGGTGACATTGTTAATTTCTTGAAGTCACATCACCTGTGCAGCGCAGCCTACGAGCCCCGCTTTGATGGGCGTAGCCTGTTGCTTTCGCTCTCTCTCTCACACTCTTCCGGTAGAATTGTCCGTACGGCCCATACAAGGAAATTCCGACCTTTTAACGTCAAGTTGACCCATGATCGAAAAAAACTTGCCGAAACTTATGTCTAACCGGAAGTAGTATTTTTGACAAAGAAATACTCCCATCAAACGTCCACCTTAACTTTTGAAACTTTGTCTATGTTTAGTATGGGATTCCAAGTCTTTAACAGTGTAAAAAGATCAGTATGTATGAAACAGCATTTCACCCCCCCTTTAACATAATCATGGCCGAGTTCATTGAGAATCATTGAGTTGCGCTTGCATGCTACTAGTGAACACAGAAGCTGGTAAACAGCGGTCTTTCGAATCAGCTTTGACCGTGACACTGGAAGACTTGTAGTTAAGTTTTTCATTTTTTTAACTTTTATTTTTTTTTATTTTAACTTTTTTTAAAAAATTTAATTTTAATTTCTTTATAAAATGTTAAAAAAAATATAAAATGTTAAAAAAATTAACTTTTATTATTTATTTATTTTTTAATACAATTTTTTTAATATATATTTTTTTATTTTTTTAACTTGTAGTTAAGACTCGTAGTTAAGGTAAGTCATACTAGAATGTGGTAAATTGAGGTAAACCATGGTAAACTATGGTAAGTCATAATAGAATCATAGTAATGAAATGTTTCCAATGAGTGTTTCTCTGCTGCCACCTGCTGGTTAAAGGTGCCCTAGAATGAAAAATTGAATTAACCTTGCCATAGTGAAATAATAAGAGTTCAGAACATGGACATCACATACTGTGAGTCTCAAACACCATTGCCTCCTACTTCTTATGTAAATCTCATAAATCAAAAACAAAAAAAAGTACCTCTTAACATAAACTCAACCGTGACACAAGCGTTGGGGATCTACGGAAGCTTATTGCATTCACTTGAGAAAAAAAATCTACTCTGTTTTTCTGAATTAATGACTTAATTATCTCAGAATTATGAGATCATTTTTCATGACTAATTTTTTTTGTTCTGTTTTTCTGAATTAATGACTTAATTATCTCAGAATTATGAGATACTTTTTCATGAATAATTTTTTTGCTCTGTTTTTCTGAATTAATGACTTAATTTTTTCTTGAAAAAAAAAAATGTGTTCTGTTTTTCTGAATTAAGGAGATCCCTCAAAATCCAGCCAAGAGCTCTATTTTAGCTGGATTGCATGGAAGTAAACATGTCCCGCCTTTCAAATTTGTGCAGACAGCCGATCTCATGAAAATTCGTATAAATAGTAGTATAAATAAGTGTGCAATCTTGTGGAATGTATACGCTAAAATGAGTTTTGGTGTGCATATGGTACACAGTTTTTCACGTGCTTATACGCACTTTATGGCATATTATACGTACGAACCCCCCCATCCCACCATCCCCAACCTACTCAAGAGCATGTCATATGCATGTAAGCGAAAGACTGCGTAGCACGTGCATTATCTCAGTAAACATTCCACACAATATACATTCCAGACAATATACATTAGACACGATTTCACACTCGTACTATTGATACGCATTACTATGTGATCGTGTTAAGATGATGCATCTGAAATGCATTCAGGCTGGCTACGTGGTGACACAAGAGACAATCAGGCAATTGTTGAAAATACTGGATCCCCATGGAGTGCAATAGCAATGTCAAGCAGATCAGAATGTTCATTTCTGCTGTCATGAGCTGTCTGCACAAAGTTGATGCACTAAAAACAATACAATTTTTATTACTTAAAGACAATGTCTCAAACCCAAAGTAAAATAAATCCGGATTAAATTTGAAAGGCGGGACATGTTTACTTCCATGCAATCCAGCTAAAATAGAGCTCTTGGCTGGATTTTGACGGATCTCATTAATTCAGAAAAACAGAGCAAAAAATATTTTATTCATGAAAAATGATCTCATAATTCTGAGATAATTAAGTCATTAATTCAGAAAAACAGAGCAAAAAAAAAATTATTCATGAAAAATTATCTCATAATTCTGAGATAATTAAGTCATTAATTCAGAAAAACAGAGCAAAATATTTTTTTTTCTCAAGTGAATGCAATAAGCTTCCGTAGGGATCATTTATATGCACGCCCCCAACATTTGCATCTGTCCAAACATGTGCATTGTCAAACGGAACTGATGCAGCCGAATCATCAAACGACACTTGAGGATAGCTAAAACGGCTCTCATGACATGTCATATTTAGGCTGTGTAGGGGACTGTTGTCATATGTCTACAGTCATGGTTAAGGTTTATTATAATCGGCTCGACAGCGCCCCTTAAAGTGGGGTCTGAAAACGTGGTCTATAAATCAAACACACTTGCACGTACATATACGAAACTTGGTACACATATAGATCTCATCGGGCCAAACAACTTTCGTAATCGAAGTTATTTGTCAGCCCAACAGGAAGTGAGCTATTATGGGTTGTTAGGAAAACGCATGCTCTGGAATTTAACATACTCCTCCTGGACGATTCACCCGATCAGCACCAAACTCGGTCAGCATGAAGTCAAGACATTGAGGATGCTAAATTGCGAGCAACTTTTTGATATCTCAAACAGTTAGGCTGTGGCGAGGAGACAAATTTATGGCGAGAAAAGGGAAACAGGAAGTGTGTTATAACTTCTGCATTCATTAATTCATTTTGATGAAACTTCAGCTGTGTGTTCGTTGTAAGAGGCTGATCACATGGATATGACTTTTGTGAGTCAAAGTTATAGCGCCAACAACTGGCAGAAGGAACTGTGTCACTTTCAAAATGCTTTGAAATCACCATCTTATTTTTACCCGATTTACTTCAAACTTCATCAGGATATATTGTATATACTGTTGCCACGGCAACACATCAAACTATAACATTCTTTTTCGCTGCTTTTGAGACTCTTAAAATGCTTCAAATTACATGAAACTCAACACACACATCAGACATGCTGTCCAGTAGATATGGGCAAAGACTTAAAAACGGGCATGGTGGAGGAGCTCAGTAGCGCCATCTTTTGACAAAAGTAATGCAATCTTTTGTCAAAAGTGGGGGGGTTAGTTTTATCTTCATTCACCAAACTCTGTATATATATTGTTCTCTTTGAGCCGAACAACTTTCTAATTTACAGTCATTAGCTCCGACGAACAGGAACTCAGATATTTAGGGCTTAATGTGTGAGGACCTTATTGTAATTGCTCAAACCATCATTTTTCTTTTCCCAAATGAATTACATTTTTGAGGGCCTAAACACGCATGAAAACTCATGAAACTTTTCACATGCATCAGAAGTGGTGAAAACATACATCTGATGTGGGTTTCAGAATTAGGTGTGGCAAAATGGTTCGATAGCACCACCTACAAAATTTAAATTAAGCGTCATTCGCGCTACATTTCATGTATGAGTATGAAAATTCGGTAGACGCATTCAGCAGCCCAATAACTACAAAAAAAGACCCAGGGCGCCAAATCTGAAAAACCAACAGGAACTGAGATATTTTGAATTTTCTTTGGTAAATTGGTGCAGTTTTTGCCATTGCCAGACGTTGTACTGTAACAAACTCCTCCTAGAGATTGAATCATATCAACATCGTATTTGCACAGTCTAATCTAAAGGCCTTTGTGGTGTTAAATTGGGAAGATCTTGAGTTTTCCCTGAAGGGTGTGTCCGTGGCGGCCTCACAAATGTTGATGTTTCGCCATGACACAGGAATTTGTTGTACCTCAGACATACAATGTCCAATCTGCCTCAAACTTCATATGTTTGACAAGAGTCCTGGCCTGAAGACATCTACATTCCAATATTCAGTCAAAGTTATAGCGCCACCAACTGGCAGCAGGATGTGTGTCATTTTTTGATTTTTTTTTTAATCACTGTCTTACTTTCACCCGATTTACTTCAAACTTCATCAGTATAATGTGAATACATGACAGATATAGACATACGAATGGATTCCTGATATTTTATATACTGTTGCTATGGCAAAGTGTCATTTTAATTATCTTTTTGGGTGTTTTTGAGACTTAGCATGCTTGAAATTGTGTGTGTGTGTGTGTGTGTGTGTGTGTGTGTGTGTGTGTGTGTGTGTGTGTGTGTGTGTGTGTGTGTGTGTGTGTGTGTGTGTGTGTGTTTTCTATACATGGGCTTTACAGAAGGTCATTTGCTGATTTTGAAAAGACACATGTCTTAAAATTAATTATTTACTGATAAAAATCAAATTGATTTAAAAAGTAAATTTCACATGATTTTCTAGTTTATAAGTTGTCTGGGTATCACCAGACCAAGCTCAATTTAAGATTGATCAATGAGCATTATTTGAATGACTCTGTATGCAATTGGATAGTCAACTAAACTAGCCAATAGCGTGCCAGGTGAATAAGTTAGTCTGTGATTTATTCCCGCAAAAGTGTAACAGAAGCAGTAGAAATGAATGTACGGGTTTTCAGACTGTGTTGCAGGGCGAAGTCAAATCGCTGGCAGATCAGGCTGGGCTTACCCAGTCAGTCTAAGTAAATTTTATAATAAAGTTTATAATAAACTTCCATAAAATTTAGACGCGCATCTTACTCTTACCTGACACTAATATTAAAATCAGTGTGCACAAATATCTATCACTTTATTGTGAAAAATAAGTAAAAAACCAAAACATATATTATATCTTTAATTAATACTGGTCTTCTGAACTTACACAATTGAGCTGCAAAAAATACATTTGCGCATAATTGAAAGTGATATCCTAATACTTTTAATTGTTTTCTATAACATGGGCTTTAAAGAAGGTCATGTGCTTTGTTTGCAAAGATCACAGATGAAATCTCTTTAAACTAATTATTTATTGATAGAATTAAAATGGATAAAAAATGTTAATTTCACATGATTTTATAAAAGTGCCTGTTTATAATAAACTTCCATAAATTATATGCACGCATATTACTCTTACCTGACACTGATATTAAAATCATTTTTGCGGTTTCTGTGATTTGGCTTTATTTATTTATTTATTTATTTTAATTTAATTTAATAAAAAATATTGAATGCCACACATATTGAAATAAAAACAAGCATGCTTTTTTCGGCATAAGATTGGTGAACAATCACAAGCTACAGCAGGTCAAAAACACATAAAGAGAAGTGTGAGGATAATACAACTTCAGCATTTGGACAGTATTCTGCACTCATTTGGAATTGACATTTGACATCACCTGACATAAAATTAATAAATAAAATATAATTGATCTCATAGATGTGACTGTTGTGGTTCCTGGTTATAGCAGCACCAGTTGCTGCAGTTAATGAGGTGAATTCAAATGACTTTGACATAGTCCCTTTATTTATTTTTTCCCATATTAAATGCCTATTGGCCTGCTGTGCACAGTTAAGCTGATGCCACCGGGGTGGCGGTGCCACCGGCTTGGGCCCGCCATCGCTGCTCGCAGCTTTAATTATCGCTGTTGTTGTAATGTATAACTGAGGAGCCAGCACGTGTATCCATCGACAGAAACATACATAAAGCATTATTTTCAAGTTACAACCTATATTAAAGATGCATCATCAGATGTGAGATGAACCGCGATGCAAAGTCCGTGCTGAAACCTTTTCGGCACCCCGCGTTCCCCGGTTGGTAAAAACTGCATTAATCTGACGCACCACCATCCACAACATGTTTTATATTGACCCATAGCAGGCCTAATATGACTTTAAATTAAGATGGTTATTATTGGCACAATGTTGAGCTACAAAACAAAGAAGAAAATATTAAAATATTGGTGATGACACGAAAATATCTCGCCAGACATCTGAACCCGGCTTAAGTCGCAATGATCTGTTTGCAGCTCGTGCCGTTTGATAGTAATGTCTTTCTCTTCCTAATGGTAAAAAAAAATAAGTTCTTGAACCGATCTATCATACGAATCAGCTGGTGTTGTTGTGATGAAAACCCCCTGAGATTATTAAAATCGACGTTTAGGGAGCCCGCATCCAAAAAATTTTTTGTGCAAAAGTATAAAGTGTAGTGTCAATAAAATCACTAATTTCAGTATTTATAATGTTATGAATTAAAAATTGAGTATTGTATCTTAAACCCCTTGGAATATTTTTTCATTTACAGCAATAAACACAAATTACCTATTTTCGTCATTTTTATGGCTATGCCACTTTGACGATCAAAATCTCATAATTACATTTTGCGACTTTAGCCGGGGTTTCACAGACGGGGTCACAAATTAGTCATTGTGTTCTATAATTCATATTTAGACTTTATAAAGTCACTATTATAACATTTTAAATCACACTTTGTCAGTTTATCATTTAATTTCACCTGAGCTCTTAATTTTATTATTTTACTGTTTAAGGCTTTAAATGCTTGAACCTGGGTCAATTGCTGCTTGCAGCTTTAATTATTATTATTATTATATTATTATTATAATTATTATTAAGAATGTTGCTTTATTTAATGAGCAATAACTTTGCTAATGCAATAACAAGTTTGTTTCTTGCGCATATAAACAGGTCATTTCCATTTGCTCTAATTAATATATATTTTTCAAAGTCAACTTAAATTTAAAAAAAGCACATTCCACTAATAATATTTAATTCATCATAAACACATGATGAAAAACAAACATGTTTTGAAGTACTACTTTAATAAGCTGGATACTTATGAACAAGCATTCACTGATTCTAAAGACGATCTGAGGGATGATGAAAGTGGCATAATAAGACTGAATAATATACCTATAACTGAGCGAAGATGAAGACAAGGAAGAATGTATCAGACTGGTGTCAGACGAATTGGACTGTAAGATATCAGAGGCTATATCGATAGTAACATTTGATGGGGATAAAGACAGAGAAATGGGGAACATCCGTAACTTTCACTACACAAGGAGAAGAGAACTCTCTGCATGGGAGACAGTCCTGCAGCCAGAAACTTTCTCCAGACATTATATACAGCTGGTTATATGGCTGGATTCTACCAGTGACACCTGTGAACAATGATTAACCCATAAACCAATGAAAACAAGACACAGGAACACGGCAGGAACACATGAGGGCATGGAATCGCATGACAATAGACCACATGACAAAACCAGGAAGTGCATGACAACATGACAGTGAACATGAAAACATGAAACCTACACCAAAACACCCTGTGACACCGTTCTCTGAATCAACAACCTTTGTAAGTGTACACAAATAAAAGTAGACAGTTTATAGTTTATAATTATGTCTTGCACATTTACATTTACATTTAATCATTTAGAAGACGCTTTTATCCAAAGCGACTTACAAAAAAGGGGAGAGCAATAGAAGCAACGAAACAAACAAGGCCAACAACCTGTAAGAGCTGTAAGAAGTCTCAAACAAAAATTAATGGATAGTTAAGTGCTATTCTTTATTGGTTAGGTTCAATTGGAAGAGATGTGTCTTAAGATGTTTTTTAAAAATGGCTACAGACTCGGCAGCACGAATTGAGATCGGCAGTTCATTCCACCAGATGGGAACGGTCCAGGAAAATGTCTGTGAGAGTTATTTCATGCCTCTTTGGGATGGAACCACGAGGCGTCGCTCACTCACAGAACGCAAGCTTCTGGAGGGTGTGTAAGTCTGAGCAAACGAGTTTAGGTATATTGGTGCAACCAGTGGTTGTTTTGTAGGCGAGAACTAGTGCCTTGAATTTGATGCGAGCAGCCATTGGCAACCAGTGCAGTCTAATGAAGAGAGGCGTAACATGAGCTCTCTTCGGCTCATTAAAGACCACTCTCGCCACTGCATTCTGGATCAGCTGCATGGGTTTGATAGTGCATGCTGGAAGTCCAGCCAGAAGAGCATTACAATAGTCCAGTCTGGAGAGAACAAGAGCTTGAACCAGGAGTTGTGCAGCCTGTTCTGATAGGAAGGGTCTAATCTTTCTAATGATGTATAAAGCAAATCTGCAGGACCGGGCTGTTGCAGTAATGTGGTCAGTGAATTTTAACTGGTCATCAATCACAACTTCAAGGTTCCTGGCTTTCCTGGATGGAGTTATGGTTGATGAACCAAGCTGAATGGAGAAATTTTGATGAAGTGCTGGGTTGGTTGAGAAAACAAGTAATTCTGTCTTTGCAAGATTGAGTTGAAGGTGATGCTCCTTCATCCAGTCAGAAATGTCTGTCAGACAGGCAGCGATACGAACACTGACTGTAGGATCATCTGGTTGAAATGAGTAGTAGAGTTGAGTGTCATCAGCATAGCAGTGATAGGAGAAGCCGTGTTTCTGAATGACAGAGCCTATTGATGACATGTAGATGGAGAAGAGAAGTGGTCCAAGCACTGAGCCCTGGGGAACCCCAGTAGTTAGATGATGTGACTTAGACACTTCACCTCTCCATGACACCCTGTAGGACCTATCAGAAAGGTAAGACCTGAACCACTGGAGAGCAGTTCCTGAGATCTCCGTCTTCTTAAGTGTTGACAGGAGGATCTGGTGGTTAACTGTGTCAAAAGCAGCAGACAGATCCAGCAGGATGAGCACTGAGGATTTGGAAGCTGCTTTTGCCAGTCTCAGTGCCTCAGTTACCGAGAGCAAGGCAGTCTCAGTCGAGTGGCCGCTTTTGAAGCCGGATTGGTTGTTGTCCAGGAACATATCTGTATGGCTAAAAATGTCTATTGTATTGTGTTATATCTGCTGCCATAAAGGAAAAAGTCCATCAGAATGCGCTGTCGACCATGGGTTAAAGAAAGCGCATAGCCTATTTAATTAGGCTTTGTTTAAATATTAGCCTATAATATTATACATTTTTTTATTTCATATGTTGATTATTTAAAAAGTAGCATGAGTAAGGTTATACATAAGATGCGCATATGTCTGGAGACATGGAGTGGGTTCAGGCATTGAGTATTATTTTGAATAAAAGTCTTTATTTAAAGTGACTTTCGTTTCATTTTTAATGACCGCAGATTTCTAGTGTAGCCTATTTACTTGAACCTCTTAGGTAGTCTAATATTTATGGTTTCAAAGGCAGCCAAAATCAGAATTTGAATGGCCCGAAGAGGCCTAAGAGAGAGCTTATCTTAGGCCCATAGCTTCTACGGGCCTCTCTCTAAGCTTTTCATTCACTGAAAGTCCAGGTAACCAAAACTTAAAATATTTTAAAAGGTTAAAGGACAACTCTGGGGTTAAAGGACAAAAATTTTAAGTTTATAGTCCATAAAAAGAAAAAAGAATAAACGAATCGGATTGGTCCTTGTAACACGGAGTTATTACAGTTAATGCCCAGAGCCCCCACTCACCTAAAACGAAAGCTTTGGGGGCATAAACGTAAAGGGTGTCTTTGTGCCTCTTGCAAAATGCAATTAAAATGTCTGTCCAACATGAACAGGTCCCTTACATGATAATGAGATGTGTTTTGACACTTAGCCATTGTTTAAATTCATCTAAACAGTGTGTTAGAAGGCTAGCTGTATCTCGCGCTTAAGTCCTGTGGGAACTCAGCGGTAGCCAGAAAAAAAGGCAGTCCAGTTGGGAAGAACGTTGTGTGTGTAAAGAACGGTTATTTTATTACTGCACATCTTTCATCTTTCACACAGCCATTTGGGCACACACAGGAAAATATTTAGTTCCCTTTCGGGGAACTCGAGCTGCGTCGAAACGCTGTGAGAACGCCTCTGCGTTAATGCGTCGTGAAGCGCCTGTAGAACCATTCCATCGGAAAAAAGATCGATCGTCGGCGTGATGACGTCATCGACCGGAAGCTATAAAGCGTCCGTGAAAACAAACAGGAACTAGCTTCTGAGCCTTCAGCAAGCGATCTGTGTGAACCTGTCTGTCTATTTGGTGTTTTTGTCTGTCTATTTGCAAGAGTTTTTCCACCCTTTTGTTAAATATTCCTATATTTACAAAAAAAGAGAAAATAAATAGATAGAGAAATGGCGAGTGAAAGCAGTCAGTTCAAGAGGTGTGTTCATCCCTGCCCACGCTACATCACGAGTGGGGATACACACTCTCTTTGTGTTGCCTGCCTGGGAGCGCAGCATGCCCAGGCAGCCCTCGAGGGGGCTGCTTGCGAGCACTGTGAAAGACTACCGCTGAGAACGCTGCGCTCCCGCCGGGCACTCTTCGAGGAGGGTGCCTCGGCTCGTGTTCCCCGCGGCTCTGGTCCCGCTGCTGCCGAGGCAGAGCGGAGGCTGCAGTCGTGGGGTTCACAATTGGATGTTGCAGAGGGGTTTGAGACGGGCGCTGCCTTATCTCTGCCCTCACCTGCTCCATCCAGCGGCTCTTCTCGGGGCTTGGAAGCACGCATTGCGGTTTCTTCCCCCCCGAGAGAGTTTCGCCGGTGCTCCAACTATCCAGCTCCGAGGAGGTGGACGTTGAGAGCATCGCGACTGAAGATTCGCCACTTCAGTCCCCTGCGAGTGAGGAGCTTGTTGAGGTTTTGACGCGAGCTGTGGCCAGACTAAATATTGACTGGCCCATTGAGAGATCTGAGGCAGGAAGGAAAAGATCTAGTAAATTAGATGAAAGGTTCCTGCCCGCTCGCGCTTCAGAACCTCAGCGATGGGGCCTGCCATTCTTCCATGATTTGCACACCGAGGTGGCAAAGTCATGGAAGAGACCGGCGTCATACCGTGTGTTCAGCCCTCAGACTTCGGTCTATAGCAACATCATGGGGCTGAAGCACTACGGTTATGGGGCGATGCCAAAGGTAGAAGAGACGCTCGCGAGCCATCTCTCGCCTTCCTCGGCATCGTCCCTGAAGGCCCCGACTTTGCCCACCAGACCATTAAAAACAACGTCGGCACTGGTGGGCAAAGCGTACTCGGCGGCAGGTCAGGCTGCTGCATGCCTGCATACAATGGCAATAATGCAGGCTTATCAGGCTGACCTGCTTAGGGACCTAGATGGATGTGATGAAGTGGGGGGTGATGTAATCAATGAGCTAAGAACATCAGCTGATCTTGCTCTCCGGGCCACCAAGGAGACGGCCAGATGTGTTGGCCGCTCTATGGCAGCCTTGGTGGCTACGGAGAGGCATCTGTGGCTCAACCCCACTGAAATCAAGGAGAGGGAGAAAAGCTTCCTGCTCGACGCGCCGCTGTCTCCTGGCGGCCTCTTCGGTGACGCAGTACACACTGTCACCGAGAGGTTCCAGGAGTCAAAGAAACAAGCTGCGGCGCTAAAGCAGTTTCTCCCTCTCCGGGTCCAGGTCCCTGGGGCTGCCGTTGATACCAGGCAGCCCAAGCCGAGTACGAGCTCCGCTCACAGGGCGCAGCAGAAGCAGAGCGTCGCCACCCGAACTCCCCCTCAGCGTGGGGACGAGGGGCGGCGCTCTCAGGCGAGGTCTTCGAGGGGCAGGACTGATCTGAGGACAGTCCTGATCGCCAAGAAGGCTTCGTCGAAGCGTT
The DNA here is from genome assembly GCF_024679245.1 of Pseudorasbora parva. Lineage (NCBI taxonomy): Eukaryota > Metazoa > Chordata > Actinopteri > Cypriniformes > Gobionidae > Pseudorasbora > Pseudorasbora parva. The sequence goes on from NC_090175.1 coordinate 31,736,039, forward strand.
CCTGACGCCAGAAGCGTCAGGACGCTGAGGGTGGTTCCCCCCGTAGGGAAACGGTGCTTACCCCTGCCTACGGTACCCGTTTCCCTGCGGCACCCTCTGGGGGCCGCGCTGCCAACCCCGCCGCAATGCCGGGGCGCAGTCGGTCTCCGCGGGCCACCCGAGGGTGGTCCGCGCCCCCTTCGGGGGGCCCCCGAGCAGTCAAGTCAGTCGTTCCCTGCCGGTCCGCCGCTTCAGGGCACTGTGCTTGTTGCTCAAAGTACACCAGAGGCCAGCCTCGAGAGGCTGGTTCCCATAGTAGATTTTCTAGACGAGTGGAAACGTCTATCAAATATATCTCATTGGGTCCTGCAGATAATAGAGAAGGGGTACGCCATTCAGTTCAGAAGTCGGCCACCTCCTTTCAGCGGTGTCCTGCCTACAGAGGTGGGCCCGGAGCAGGCTCTGGTAATGGCACAGGAAGTAGATACACTCCTGCAAAAAGGGGCTATAGAGAGGGTTCCCCCTCCCAGCAGGGAGTCTGGCTTTTACAGCCGTTACTTCATCGTGCCGAAGAAGGATGGGGGCTTACGCCCGATATTAGATCTGCGGCTATTGAATCGCTCGGTGGCCAAGCTCAAATTCAAGATGCTTACACTCAGACAGATTGTAGCGCAGGTCAAATCGGAGGATTGGTTTGTCACCATAGACCTCAAAGATGCGTATTTTCATGTCTCCATCCTTCCACATCACAGGAAGTTCCTGAGGTTTGCCTTCGGGGGAGAGGCATACCAATATCGTGTACTTCCCTTCGGTCTAGCACTGTCACCCCGCACGTTCACCAAGTGTGTGGATGCAGCTCTGGCGCCGCTGCGTCTGCAGGGCATCCGCATACTGAACTATATATATGCGGGCGCAATTATCGCCAACACGCATAGCATCGGTCCTGGCAGCCGTCAAAGAACAGAAGCTAGGCCGGGCCGTCACTGTGAAACAGTTCCAGAAACTGTTAGGTCTCATGGCAGCAGCGTCCAACGTGATACCTTTTGGCCTACTGTACATGAGGCCACTGCAGTGGTGGCTCAAAACGAAAGGGTTCTCCCCGAGGGGAAACCCGCTCCGCACGATCAAAGTTACGCGGCGATGCCTACGTGCTCTGGTCATGTGGAAAAACCCGGGGTTTTTATCTCAGGGTCCCGTGTTGGGGGCTCATGTTCGTCGCGTAACGCTAACGACAGACGCCTCTCTCACGGGCTGGGGGGCGACCATGAGTGGTCGCTCGTCCCAGGGTCTATGGCAGGAACATCAGCGGCACTGGCACATAAATCGGCTAGAGATGCTCGCAGTGTTTCTTGCATTGAAACAGTTCCTGCCCGACCTCAGGGGCCACCATGTGTTAGTCAGGACAGACAACACGTCGGTGGTCGCCTACATAAATCACCAGGGGGGTCTGAGGTCCCGTCCTTTGGACAAATTGGCACATCGGATCCTCCTGTGGGCCCAGGGGAAATTGCTGTCAATCAGGGCAGTATATATCCCCGGGGTCCTAAATCAGGAAGCAGACAGCCTGTCGAGACAGGGGCCGAGGCCCGGGGAATGGAGACTCCACCCAGAGGTGGTGGAGCTCCTATGGAAGGTTTATGGGAAGGCGGAAATAGACCTATTTGCTTCGGCGGAGAATTCCCACTGCCCGCAGTGGTTTTCTCTGACCCATCCAGCCCCGCTGGGGCTGGATGCCATGGTACAGGAGTGGCCGAGGCTACCTCTGTACGCCTTCCCCCCGATTGTCCTGCTTCCAGGAGTTCTGGAGAGGGTACGCCGGGACGGGGCCCAGGTACTTCTAGTGGCTCCGTACTGGCCGACCCGAGTATGGTTCTCGGACCTGATATCTCTCCTGGAAGGCTCTCCGATGGAGATTCCGACCAGGAGGGATCTACTCTCTCAGGCGGGCGGGAGATTCCTGCACCCACGCCCGGAGATGTGGAAACTGTGGGCCTGGCCTCTGAGGGGGCTAGGCTCATAGAGGAAGGTCTCTCGGCCGAGGTCGTAGAGACCATCCTTCACTCCAGAGCTCCGTCCACGAGGAAACTGTACGCTCTGAAATGGAAACTTTTCTCAGCATGGTGCAGAGAACGCCAGTGGGACCCAGTTAACTGCCCGGTTGGTACAGTGCTGGAGTTTCTGCAGGCAAGGTTCTCGGCAGGGTTGACCCCCTCCACAATAAAGGTGTACGTGGCGGCCTTGGGTGCCTTCCACGTCCCTTTCGGTGGAGTGTCTTTGGGAAGACACCCTCTGATTACACGTTTCCTCCGTGGCACTTTAAGGTTGAGGCCTGTGATGCACTCGAGGGTCCCAGCATGGGACTTAGCCATTGTTTTACGGGGCTTGTCCGAGCCTCCATTCGAACCCTTGGAGGAGGTTTCGGATAAGTTCCTTACCCTCAAGACGGTATTTTTGTTGGCTATTTCATCTCTAAAGAGAATAGGAGATATTCAGTCCCTGTCTGTAGGGCCCTCATGTTTAGAGTTTGCGCCTGGGATGGTGAAAGCATTTCTGCATCCCAGGCCGGGCTATGTCCCCAAGGTTCCTACGAGCCCACGGGGCCCCATCACTCTTCAGGCGTTCTGTCCTCCTCCTTTCACGACGTCAGACCAGGAAAGATTGAATCTGCTGTGCCCGTCAGGGCGTTAGATACTTATGTCCACAGAGCTGCCCTGTGGAGGAAAACTGATCAGCTGTTTGTCTGTTTCGGGCCCCCTAAGAAAGGGGCCCCAGTATCTAAGCAGAGGATGAGCAAGTGGGTGGTCGAGGCCATCTCACTTGCTTATGAGGCGGCCGGGCAGCCGTCTCCACTGGCTGTCCGGGCGCATTCAACCAGGGGTATGGCTGCTTCAAAAGCACTTTTGTCGGGGGCTTCCCTCAGCGATATTTGTAACGCGGCCGGATGGTCGTCTCCTTTAACCTTCGTCAGGTTCTATGAACTAGACCTGGCATCTACAGTTGGGGCACAGGTACTCTCGTAACCGTGTGCGCTTCGGCTTCACACATACGAGACACTTGGTCCTATGGCGATGTGGGTATAAGCGTTCTCACAGCGTTTCGACGCAGCTCGAGTTCCCCGAAAGGGAACGTCTCAGGTTACGTATGTAACCCTAGTTCCCTGAGGGAACGAGACGCTGCGTCGCTCTGCCATACTCCCGGCGTGTCCGTGATCACTTACTTCAGGCTTTATCAGAAGTTAGTTCCTGTTTGTTTTCACGGACGCTTTATAGCTTCCGGTCAATGACGTCATCACGCCGATGATCGATCTTTTTTCCGATGGAATGGTTCTACAGGCGCTTCACGACGCATTAACGCAGAGGCGTTCTCACAGCGTTTCGACGCAGCGTCTCGTTCCCTCAGGGAACTAGGGTTACATACGTAACCTGAGACGTTTATCTGCTTACAGACATTTAATTTAGCTGACATCTTAGACTCTACAATGAAAGTAATTTCCTGAATGTAAAGTCTCAGATTGTAGTTTCTGACTCGTTGGAGTTTTTTGACATGGGATGAACACTACATTGGAGTTACTTTGACATTGGATGCCACGGCTGTGTGTGCCCAAATGGAAGGATAAATAAAGTTTACATTACCTCCACACAGTTGTTGCACCCTAGCCTTACAAGCCAGACCCACATCAAGATGTTTGGTCTGGAAACTCACCATAGACAGGGCTCAGTCAGAGGGGCGGGATAAACGGTTGTCTTTCAAACTCCCTCTGCACGCGATAGGATAGCGGTACACCAACCGGAGCAACAACGGTGAAGGGGAGCTCGCTGACTGATTAAACATTCGCCGTATCCGGTCGGCTAAACTCCGAACACATCTTCCCTTTTTAAGAATGACTTCAGTGCCGTTCTTTGTTCTTTTCTCAGAGGAAAGCTTAACTCCAAGTCTTCCGGAGGCGCGGGCAGAGCTGATTCGAAAGACCGCCGCCGTTCGCCAGTTTCTGTGTTACTAGAAGCATGCAAACGCAACTCGGCCGTCGTCATTATGGCCCCGCCCGCCGAGTCTATAGCCTACCTACACGATGTGATTGGGCCGTCCAGATTCTGAGGAATACAGTTCAGATAGGAATTGAGAGTTGCTAGAACACACTTGCGGGCAAATTTGCTGCCGCTAGGGTGCGTCTAGATTTCTAGGCTAGTTGCACCCGTCTTTAACCACGGAATAGCATTTTTCTTCAACCGGCCCGGCTGTGTTGTGTCTGTATAAGTTAGTCAAGTGTTCGCTGCAAATGTTCACAATTCAGAAAGGCACAAACGCAAACCATTTCTTCTACACTTGTGAGCCCGATCACAAATGAATCGTTCTTTTTATCCGGTACTTTTTAGTGAACTGGGGGAACCAGTTCACCAAATCAGACTGAATCGTTCTAAACGGTTCGTGTCTCAAATCAGCGCTGATCAAGTTACTTTAGTTACTCACATTCTGACATGAGTGACAGTCCCTCCGAATAGAAATAAACTAATGTCTTGAAGTATATTTTATAAATCCAACCATTCACTGAACTGAGTCATGTTTTGCTGAGAGATCTGATGATCTTACGAGCAGCTGATACTGAGCATGCGCTAGTAACTGGACGAGCAGCGGTCCTCGGATCAGCAGTACAGAATCGAAAACTGTTTCTCTCGGACACATTCAATACTGAGAACCGACGAGCCGATGAGCAGAGCCTCTTCATACACACGACGCTCTTCACAACTGGCTTCAACAGAGTTCCCACATGACTTCAGCGCGAGACACAGCTAGCCGCCTAATACAGGTGAATTTAAACAATAGCTAAGTTGATTAATGCATCTCGTTGTCATGTAAGGGCCCTGTTCATGTTGAACTGACATTTTAATTGCATTTTGTGTCTGTTAAGAGGCACAAAGACACCTTTTACATTTATGCCCCAACGCTTCCGTTTTAGCTGAGGGGGGGCTCTGTGCATAACTGTAATAACTCTGTGTTGCAAGCACCAATCCGGTTCGTTTTTTCTTCTTCTTTTTTTTCTATAGACTGTTCTCACAAAGATATAACGATCAAGATAAACTTACAAATTCGCCAGAGTTGTCCTTTAAGATGTCATAAAAGGAATCCATATGAATCAAATGGTTAAATACAGTTCTTGTAAAGAGATTTGATCGCTTCATATGATAAACAGATTTACTTTAGGCTTTTATTTATATCTAAACAATGACTGACATACATACATAGCTCATCACATATGGTAAACACAAAAGGTTCTGCATAATTATTCTGTGAGTGACACCCATTCATCCCCACCTTACATGCGCTGACTCACCCTGTACTAATGTCTTCCTTGTGTGACTTTGCCTCTGGGTAAAGGGAAATGTAGGCGTGTCTTCCCCTTTTCAGGAAGAGTGTGGCCATTACTCTTTTCATCGGTAGTGTTCATCCCATGTCAAAAAACTCCAACGAGTCAGAAACTACAATCAGAGACTTTACATTCAGGAAATTACTTTCATTGTAGAGTCTAAGATGTCAGCTAAATTAAATGTCTGTAAGCAGATAAACTAAATATTTTCCTCTGCTTTTTAACATGATTTTCTGTATATTGTTGAGTAAATATATACATTTTAAAGCTTGTTCATCTTTCTGTTATTATTATTTAAGGCTTACACCAAAGATTGGTTTCCCATGGAGTGAGATTCGAAACATTTCTTTCAACGATAAGAAGTTTGTCATCAAGCCCATTGATAAAAAAGCACCAGTAAGTACTTTCATGATTATTCAGTTCGAAGTTAGGTCGTCTCAAAATTGGACTTATAAGTGATGCTACAACAGAAACTCAACACACTTGAGTTTAACGCAACACCACTGTAACCATAAAGTTAAAAATGTATATGAATCTTCTGTCTCTGCTTTCTGCAGTATCTCGAAAAGTCTTAAAGGTGTCATGAACTGGCTTTATTTTTTATACTGTTGTCTGAGGTCAACTAATAATGTTTGTGTGGTTTTTACATTCAAAAACATCATAACCAATAAGTAATAGGCTATTTTCTACACTGGTTTTGAGGCTCTCTTCAAAACACTGGGTTTTGATGGACTTGCCGCACTGGAGACTTGGAAGTAAATGAGAGATTGTTTTGAAAATGGCAACCGGAATGATTTTCTCGATCACAGGGCTCGTAAACATCTTTATCAAACAAACACAATGATTTGTCTCATCCACCCATGATTGATTGGACTATCATTTTTATATTACACATAGCCCGCACGATCGGTCGATTTAAACCCGAACCGCCAGACACACGCATAACACTTAAGCGCACGCACCACCCTTCAAATGTCAAGTCGAGAGACCCAACAGCACAGATCAAGAACGGAAAATTATGAGATTCATAATCGGCCTGCCGGACTTTGCGAGCCCTGGCCCATACATGTCTGAATCCAGCGTGCTAAAGGTATGTTTCTGTTAGACACATACACATAAGCAAAACGATCTATAACAATGAAATTCTCCTTCTTCTTTCGCCACAGCGAATCATCTGCCTCCATCCAGTCCTATCCTCTGTATCCTCTTCTCTCAGACTGACTACCTTTATGTCCTCCTTCACTACATCCATAAACATCCTCTTTAGTCTTCCTCTTGACCTCCTGCCTGGCAGCTCTAACCTCAGCATCCTTTTACCAATATATTCACTCTCCCTCCTCTGAACATGTCCAAACCATCTCAACCTGGCCTCTCTAACTTTGTCTCCATAGCATTTCACATGTACTGTCCCTCTGATGTACTCATTCCTGATCCTATCCGTCCTCGTCACCCCTGAAGAGAACCTCAACATCTTCAGCTCTGCTACCTCTAGCTCTTCCTCCTGTCTTTTCCTCAGTGCAACTGTCTCCAAACCATACAGCATCGCTCGTCTTACCTGGTCCTGTACACCTTGTGTACTGTGTTGATTTTACGTGATTTATCGTCTGCATTTGATACATTAATAATAATAATAATAATAATAATAATAATAATAATAATAATACATTTTATTTATAATGCACTTTATATTAAACAAAATCTCAAAGTGCTACAGAATTAAAAACAATCAACAACAATAAATAAATAAGTAAATGAATAAAATAAAATAAATAAAACTGAAAAAAATAAAATAAATAAATAAATAAAGAAGTAACAAGTCAATTAAAAGCTTTCCACAGACTGGGGGCTGCAGAGCAGAAGGCCCGATCTCCCATAGTACGGAGATTGGTCGAGGGAGTTTTAAGATGAAACAGAGAAACAGAGCGGAGGTTACGAATGGCTGGTTGTGTGGTGAGGAGTTCCTTGAGATAGGAGGGAGCACTGGTGCGTAAGGAGAGAGATCTTGTACTCGATCCTGAACGACACAGGAAGCCAGTGGAGTGATTTTAGAATGGGGGTGATGTGGTCGTATTTGCGCACCCTCATGAGGATCCTAGCAGCACTGTTCTGAATACACTGCAGCCTCTGGAGATTTTACCATAATGTGTTGACAAATAGGCTCCAAAATAAAATGGGGTTATCAGGGACGGTTTTAAATTGGTTCTCCTCTTACTTGAGTGACCGATAATTTTGTGTGTTTGCTAATAACATTCTTTCAGAAATGACCCCTGTGTCATTTGGAGTTCCTCAGGTCTCGGTTTTAGGTCCTACTTTGTTTTTAATGTATATTAGCCCTCTTGCTGAAATTATTCGTAATTTTAACAATGTGTCATCACTTTTTTGCTGACGATATTCAGTTGTACTGCTCATTTAAAGAGTCAGAGTTAGGTAAGGTAACTGAATTGCTGGAATGCATGTCTTGCATTAAGATCTGGTTAAATAATAACTACTTACAATTAAACACAAAAAGACTGAAACATTAGTCATTGCTCCAGAACAAAAACAATCTCTAATTAAACAGCATCTCTGTTCCTTGGACTCAACCCTTCAATTGAGCCTAAGTAACCTTGGTGTTCAGCTCAACTAATCAATGTCTCTGGATAGTCATTCTAGGCAGTTGGTTAGAAACTGGTTTTATCATTTGAGAAATATTTCTAAACTGAGGACTTTGCTGCCCAAAGCAATGGAGTTGACTATTCATGCTTTCATTTCTTCATGTTTGGATTATTATAATTCTCTTTTTACTTGCTTTAACAAATCCTCTCTGAGTCGTCTCCAAATGGTGCAAAATGCTGCAGCCAGTCTTTTAACAGGAACCAACAGAAGGGCACACATCACTCCAATTTTATTTACATTACATTGGCTTCTTGTTAAATACAGAATTGATTATAAAATTTTAGTTCTAACTTTCATAGCACTACATGGTCAGACCCCCCAATATATTACAGACCTGCTGTCACCGTACTCTTCCACCCGCACTCTTCGTTCCTCAGACCAAAATTTCCTGAGTGTCCCCAAAACTTGTCTCAAAACTTGTCACGATATCAAAAGCCCGCCCACACTCTTGCAGATGCAGAAAAATTAATTATGTTGGTGTGAAATAAACAGTTATGGAAATCTAGAAATTAAAGCTAAAGCTCCAATCTGCTCCCGAAAATTCTGGAAAAAGTCTGTTAGTGCCTCAGTGACAACTTCACTCAGAAAAGACATCAATCTCAGCTGTCAGTCATGACGTCACACCCCCCATTCATCAAATAACTAACTAAAACTAAACTTATTTTAAAAACGAACACTTGAAATGAAATCATCGTGATGATAACTGCCTTTAATGACATAAACTAACTTTGGGGAAAAAATATTTAAAGGGTAATTTTATTGTTTAGTTTACCTTGTGTCCATTAGAAAACACAGAGGGGGGACTCTGTGGGAACACTATACTGGGGCCGGTCACCGGGGGGCGATCGAGGCGCGAAAGCATCAATATCTGAGAGGGATACTGCAGGCTTGGGCAGAATCTGTTGATTATTTTAAAAAGCAGCTGAAGATACTTTTATTTAGACAAGCTTTTAGGTAATTTTGGCCTTGATGTTTTTTTTTAATTTATTTATTTATTTATTGTTGTTTTTTTATTGGTGTTTTAAAGTGTTAAATTGTATGTACTTTGTAAAGCACTTTGTGACTTATAAATAAAGGTTACTTACCTTTCCTTTCATTCTTGCTGGTACTCTTTTATCACACAACAGACCTGACACTTTTCTCCACCCATTCCAACCTGCCTGCACAAGCTTCTTCACCTCTTTTCCACACTCCCCATTGCTCTGGACTGTTGATCCCAAGTACTTAAAATCCTGCACCTTCTTTACCTCTTCTCTCTGTAACCTCACTGTTCCACGTGGTTCTCTTTCATTCACACACATGTATTGTGTCTTGCTGCAACTAACCTTCATTCCTCTTTTCTCCAGAGCAAACCTCCACCTCTCCAGACTTTCCTCCACCTGCTCCCTGCTCTCACTACAGATCACAATGTCATCAGCAAACATTATAGTCCATGGAGATTCCTGTCTGACATTTGTCAGCCTGTCCATCACCACCGCAAACAAGAAGGGGCTCAGAGCCGATCCTTGGGTGCATTTACGTGCACACCAGTAAGCTGATAACTCCAAAAAAATCAGCTTATTGAAATAACCAGTTTTCCCCGTTTACATGCAAACCAGTAAACGGAAAACGCAAGTAAACCACGTTTACATCCCTATTTATAAACCGGGTTATTTCCTTGTAGTGCCGTCAAAAATAATAATGTCTGTATATCTGACTATGAGTTTTTCAAATGTTACGTCAGTTGTGATGTTAAATAAAGCGTGCACCGTGTCAGCTGGAGATTTACGGCTCATATTATCCCTTATGCAGTTATGCAGCGTTTTGACTGAACCTCTTCTAGGCTACTTCTGCTGCATGTGATGAGAACACATCTTTACAATTTTTTGGGTCTTAAACGAGTCTGCGTTTGTGATATATGTCCTTATTGAATGCAAAACGCTAGCTCGCTCTGTCTGGATGCGTTTAAATCTGCTCTAAGTTTGCGTTTTTGTCACCTATCACACATGCACACTTCAATAAGCCGACAGAAAGCAGGTTAATGTGTTTACATGCAGTACGAAATCGAGGTAAGAGGCAAAAAACTACCTGTTCCGACCGGTTTATGCTTACGCCGTTAATGACGTTAATCCGATAAAAGAAAACGGGTTACCGTGTTTACATAACCATGTTCATTGTCGGCTTATTGGGCATAATCGGCTTAAGAACGTGCATGTAAACGCACCCCTTGATGCAGTCCCACCTTCACCGTGAAGTCCTCTGTCTCACCTATGGCACACCTTACCACTGTCCTACTGCTCTCATACATATCCTGTACCACTCTAACATACTTCTCTGCAACCCCAGACCTCCTCATACAATACCACAGCTCCTCTCTTGGCACTCTGTCATACGCTTTCTCTAAATCTACAAAGACACAATGCAGCTCTTTCTGACTAGGGATGTCAATTTACACAAATTTCCATGATCGATCATCGTTTAAATTAACGATCAATTAATCGATTAATCGTTAACCTTAATACTGCAATATGCGTCTAAAGCAGTGGCTTATAGCGACAGCATGACAGGATGTAAAAATGCTGCTCAACACATGTTCCTCACCAAATGAATGAGAAGGATTTTTAATCTAAATAAAGGGCTATAGGATTGTAAAAATAGTCGATGAGATTGATGATTTAATTAAATTACTTATTTAATAACCATAACCTCTACAACATGTCACCAACGCCGCCTCAGATCTGTTATTCTGAATGTGGACACACACTTCCTGGAACAACGCGCTGGAACGGCACCTAAACCTAATTCATTCAAAATGATTTTTTAAAATAGTTTTCATTAATGTTATGGATGTGAAAGTCCCAATCATAGTTACTATCAGTCGTGCGTTGCTGTTTGAGCTGAAGCTGAAGCGCTGAATCAACACTGGTCCACTGAGCTCTTTGCTAGCGCGTTATTTAACTCAACAAAAAGCTTTCTATATGAGATTAATCAGATACATATCAAATAAACAAAATCTTACAAGTTATATCTGCACAAAATGGTGCGAATGCACAAGTGAACTTGAATTGAGTCGCTGATATGCATATTTAGAATGGGAGACTTCCTGGAACTCTCTTCCTGGAACAACGCTCTGAACATGGCACCTAAACCCAATGAATTTACAACCATTTATTAAAATAGTGTTCTCATTAATGCTATGTAATATTACAGGCCCAATCATGGTTATTATGCATTACTGTTAGAGCTGCATGCGCTAAAGCCGAAGCACTGAATGAAAACCGGTACACTGAAGCCCTTTGCTAGCGCGTTTTATTTAGCTAAAAGAAATGCATCCTATATGTAATTGATCACATATATACAAAATACATGTAATATTACAAATTATCTGCACAATCTAATGCGAATGCACAGTGAACTTGAACTAAGTTACGTGCACGAGTCAGAATGCGCTCTTCCTAAAACAACGCAATGAAACACGACAGCTAAACCCAAATAGTCACAATGTTTCATTACAATAGTGTTCTCATTAATGTTATGTAATGTGACAGTCCCAATCATAGTTATTATTAGTAGTACATTGCTGTTGGAGCTGCACCTGATCACCGCCAGGCTTTTATTACCGCTTGCCTCTAACGTTAATTATTAACTAAATGCATCTTATATGAGATAAATCAGCTTAAGATTGGCCTGCACAAAATAAACACAATATTACAACTTAGATTAGCATAAAACAAAAGGCAGCGAATGGACATGCAAACTTGCAGTCATGATGAAGGTGTAACTCCAGCTGTAAAATGGTCCCAAACAGAACTCCGGTTCCCTTTCGTTCAGTCACTCCGACGTAATGTCAGTGACTGACGAATGGGGGTTTCGCTTAGAAGCCTGTCATCTCCGAGACTAGAAAGCGCCCAATGGCAGTGCCAATGCCATGGGCATGCGAGATTTGCATGCGTAACTCCGCCTACCCACGTGGGTATATAAGGAAGTAGCTGGCATCATCGCATTATGTTTTAATGCTTCGGAGCCAAGGGTTACATACCTTTCACTCCTACAAGCCTTCTGAGTTAAGTCAGTTCTTCGAGACGATCAGGATCTTCCAGTCGGTGTTGGTGTTCGGCGCGTTCCAGCGGTCACATACTTCCTGCCTGCTGGTCAGACGATTGGTTTCCAGTTGGTGTGTGGTCCCCTGGGCGCTTCGGCATCGACTGCGAGGTTAATCCTCTCACAAAAAGAGCTCACACGTGGCACGTCCTTTTCAGGATGTCTCGCCCGTGTGCTTCTGGGTGTGGCCGGTCTCTACACTCTTCTGATGGGCACTCGCACTGTCTGGCATGCTTGGGCTTCCAGCATGCTCAGGCGGCGCTTGTGGATGAGTCATGTTCTCACTGCGGGAACATGGCCATCTCCGTGTTGCGGTCGAGACTCAATGATCTCCGTGCGGCTGCCGGAGTGAGAGTCCCCTCCGTCACCCCCCGATCTGACGTGTCCGCGGCCTCGGTCTCATCCGGTCCGCGGGGCGTCTCTTCGGCTGGTGGCCAGGGTGACCTGAGGGTGATGGTGTGGAATACAGCTCCGACGCTCACGCCTCGGCCCACACCCCCCTCTGTTGCACCGGTACCCGCGAGCGTTGTGATGGAGCCCGCGGCCTCGGTCTCGGCCGGTCCGCGGGTTTTGTTCGGCGCTCCAGAGGAAGACGAGATGTCGGTGACCACATCACAAGGTGGGCTAGAGTCCACGGAGGATGAGGATTCGGCTGTGCTGCCGCCTCCGGGCGCGCCAGCATTGTCCGAGTCGGACCCGGAGCTGACAGCCATGCTTGCCCGGGCGGCCGCGGCGCTCGGTCTGGAGTGGAACCCTCCACCCCGGCCGGAGCGTTCGCGGCTCGATGATTGGTTTTTGGGTGCGCCACGTCAGGACAGCCGTCCTGCCGTGCCCCCAATTCCTTTCTTCCCGGAAGTGCATGAGGAGGTTGCGCACTCGTGGAGGGCCCCCGTGTCTTCCCGCGAGCGTTTGGCAACCTCTTCCGCCTTCTCTGCCCTCGATGGGGCGGTGGCTAGAGGGTACACTGGGGTCCCCCCGGTGGAGCGTTCTGTGGCGATGCAACTGTGTCCCCAGAGCGCCTCCTCCTGGCGCGGCGATCCTAAGCACCCCTCCAAGGCCTGTAGATTCACATCTTCAATGGTGTCGAAGACCTACAGAGCTGCGGGGCAGGCTGCCGCCTCTTTGCATGCCATGGCAACCCTCCAGGCCTACCAGGCCAAGTTGTTATGTGACATGCACGAGGGTGGAGCCGACCCAGGGCTCAGAGATGAGCTGCGTGCCGCGACCGACCTCGCTCTCCGGGCGACGAAGGTTACCGCACGCTCCCTGGGCCGGGTGATGTCCACATGCGTGGTCCAGGAGAGACATCTATGGCTCAACCTGGCCGATATGCGGGACGCTGAGCGGACTCGTTTCCTCGACGCCCACATATCCCAGGCTGGGCTATTCGGCGGTGCGGTCGAGAGCTTCGCCCAACAGTTCTCGGCCACCCAGTAGCAGACTGAGGCTATTAAGCATATACTGTCCCGGCGGCCCGCTGCTGCACCCCAAGCGCCGCCAGCACAGTCGCCTCAGCTGCCTCGCCGCCGAGGGCGGCCTCCTGCGGTCCCCCCCGCTCCCGCGCGGCCACAGCAGCAGCCTTCACCCGGGCCGCGCCGCGGAGCGCGCCGCAAGAAGCCGCCCCAGTCCACGCCAGCCCCGCGGCCCACTAAACGCCAGGCCAAGCGGCGCTCCTGGCGCGGACAGCTCAGAGATGGGCAGTTATTTCCAGGAGACGGCAGCAGGGCCGCTCCTTCCCTCGGTGGAGGGCCGGGGGAGAATCTTTCGTTCCGCTGCCGCCCCCCGGGGTGGCAGCACCCTAATGTGGTTAAAGAAAGAACTGACATACCCATCTCTGAGCACACAGAGACCGGTGACGGCAGTGTGCGCCGCCCCCGGGCCACACCGCTCTCGTCCCTCTCTGTCGCCAGCCCCCTCTCAGAGCAGACCCCAGTGGAACACGAGTCCTTCCCTGGTCTCCTCTGTCAGGGCGCAGCTGTTACCGCCGCCCCGACACCGGGCCGCTACGCCACCCGAGTCCGGGCCGGTAACGCTGCCTCGCTGCCCCACCGAGGGTACGCCGGTGCTCCGCATGATCCCGTTGGTACACTCCCTGGGAGCGTGGCTACAGCTGCCGGGACTGTCCCGCTGGGTCGGACGGACCATCCGGCCCGGCTACGCGATTCAGTTCGTGCGAGCTCCTCTCCGCTTCCGGGGTGTCCGGTACACCATGGTGGGGTCCAATGCCCCAGTCATGCGTGCGGAGATCGCGACCCTACTGGCGAAGGGTGCGGTCGAGCTCGTCCCTCCAGCCGAGATGAAGTCCGGCTTCTACAGCCCCTACTTCATTGTACCGAAGAAATCCGGTGGGTTACGACCGATCCTGGACCTTCGCGTCCTGAACCGATCCCTGTACAGGCTTCCGTTCAGGATGTTGACTGTGAAACGCCTTTTCGAATGCGTTCGTCCATGCGATTGGTTTGCAGTGATCGACCTGAAGGACGCGTACTTCCATGTGTCCATCCTTCCGCGACACAGACCGTTCCTGCGGTTTGCGTTCGAAGGGCGGGCATATCAGTATGCCGTACTACCATTCGGGCTAGCTCTGTCCCCTCGCATCTTCACGAAGATTGTCGAGGCAGCCCTTGCGCCACTCAGGCAACAAGGGGTTCGCATCCTGAACTATCTCGACGACTGGCTCATACTGGGCCACTCTCGGGACAGGGTGTGCGAACACAGAGACCTGGTTCTCCACCACTTAGCTCGTTTGGGCCTTCGGGTCAACTGGGAGAAGAGCAAACTCTGCCCCGTGCAGAGGATCTCTTTTCTCAGTATGGAGATCGACTCGGTCGCCATGTGCGCGCAGCTTACCGGCTTGCGCGCGCAGTCGCTGCTGACTTGCCTCAGGCAGATAGAGAGCAAGAGTGCGGTTCCACTGAAACTATTTCAGAGGCTCCTGGGGCATATGGCATCTGCAGCCGTGGTGACGCCGCTCGGATTGCTTCATATGAGACCGCTTCAGCACTGGCTTCGCGATCGAGTCCCGAGATGGGCATGGCGGTCTGGCACGCTCCAGGTCCCAGTGACTCAGGCCTGCAGACAGACACTCACCCAGTGGTCGAACCTCAGCTTTCTACGGGCAGGAGTGCCCCTAGAACGAGTTTCCCGGCATGTTGTTGTATCAACAGATGCGTCCACCGCGGGTTGGGGTGCCATGTGCAATGGACATGCAGCCGCCGGTTCTTGGTCAGAGACCCAGAGCCGCCTGCATATCAATTGCCTCGAGTTGCTGGCAGTACAGTTTGCCCTGCACCGCTTCCGAGCGTTGCTGAAGGGTCAACACGTACTAGTCAGATCGGACAACACGGCCGTAGTAGCGTACATCAACCACCAGGGCGGTCTACGCTCCCGCCGCATGTCTCAACTCGCCCGCCATCTCGTTTTATGGAGTCAGAAGCGCCTGAGGTCCCTTCGTGCTGTCCATATCCCGGGGATCCTGAACCGTGCAGCCGACGAGCTCTCACGGGTTCAGCCAATCCCTGGGGAGTGGAGACTCCATCCCCAGTCGGTCCAGCTGATTTGGGATCAGTTCGGGGACGCACAGGTAGATCTGTTTGCCTCCCACGACTCGACCCACTGCAGCCTGTTCTATTCCCTGACTGAGGGCATGCTCGGCACGGATGCACTGGCGCACAGCTGGCCGCGGGGCCTACGCAAGTATGCGTTTCCCCCAGTGAGCCTTCTTGCACGTCTTCTGTGCAAGGTCAGGGAGGACAAGGAGCAGGTCATCTTGGTCGCCCCGTACTGGCACGGCCGGACCTGGTTCCCAGAACTAGTGCTCCTTGCGACAGCCCCTCCCTGGCCAATCCCTCTGAGACAGGACCTACTCTCTCAGGGACGGGGCACCCTGTGGCACCCGCGTCCCGATCTTTGGAACCTCCACGTGTGGCTCCTGGACGGGACGCGGCAGGTTTGAGTACCCTACCACCTCCGGTGGTGGCTACCATCACTTCCGCTCGGGCCGAGTCCACGAGACAGGCCTATGCGTTGAAGTGGAACCTCTTCGTCAATTGGTGCTCTTCTCGCCAAGAAGACCCCTGGAAATGTCTGATCGGGTCTGTGCTCTCTTTCCTCCAGGAAGGGTTGGATCGAAGGCTGTCTCCATCCACCCTGAAGGTTTATGTGGCCGCTATCGCCGCTTACCATGACCTCCTGGACGGGAAAACGGTAAGTAAGCACGACCTGGTCATCAGGTTCCTGAGGGGTGCGAGGAGACTACATCCTCCTCGTTCTCCTCTCGTACCCTCTTGGGACCTCTCAGTAGTTCTAAGTGCTCTGCAGAGGGCCCCATTTGAGCCTTTGCGGTCAGTAGATGTTAAGTTCTTGTCTATGAAGACAGCGCTCCTGACCGCACTGGCCTCCATCAAGAGGGTAGGGGACCTGCAGGCATTTTCGGTTGACGAAGCGTGTCTGGAATTCGGGCCGGCCGACTCTCACGTGATCCTGAGACCCCGGCCTGGATATGTGCCCAAGGTTCCCACCACTCCGTTCAGAGACCAGGTGGTGAACCTGCAAGCGCTGCCTTTGGAGGAGGCAAACCCAGCCTTGGCATTGCTCTGTCCAGTACGCGCTCTTCGCGCTTACGTAGACAGGACGCAGTGTTTCAGGACCTCAGACCAGCTCTTTGTCTGTTATGGTGGGAAGCTGAAAGGGAAGGCTCTCTCAAAGCAAAGGCTGTCTCACTGGATAGTGGACACCATTGTTTTGGCTTACCAGCATCAGGGACACCCATGTCCCCTTGGGGTCAGGGCCCATTCCACCCGGAGTGTGCCCTCCTCTTGGGCTTTAGCACATGGCGCTCCGCTGACAGACATCTGCAGAGCTGCAGGCTGGGCGACACCAAACACATTCGCCAGGTTTTATAACCTCCGAGTGGAGCCTGTATCCGACTATGTACTCGCCTCTACAAGTGGCCGGTAATGAATTGGCTCAGGTGTATTCGCTTGCTCGCCATTCCACTCCACGGACTGGATACGTGCGATATTCTTCTCAGGTGAGTTCCCCGAGAGCCCTGAGCTCCTCCAGCACTGACGACGCCGACGCCAGTAAGTCTGCCCTTAGCCCAGACACTCGTGTCCGGCCAGGTGCCCCATGTGCATGGTTCCCCTCCAGCAACCCCCACATGTGTATTTCCACCGTAAGCCTCCCTGAGCGGGTGTATTCCCTTTGCAACCTTGCCACCTCCTGGGGTTAAAAATCCACCTTCGGCTGGTACCCCAGTGATCTTCCGTATGCAGCCCCCCGGGGTCATACGTGTATCCCTAAGTCCTCCCTACGGGTAGGCATCTTGGCGCATATCTCCTCCTGGAATATGCCTCCCAGTGTACCTTGGTATTCCTGCGTTAAGTAGAGGCCTTTGACCGTCTAACTTGCATCAGGGTTCTCACGCTTGCGCAGGGCACTGGAAGACAGCCGAGTGGCGTTATTGTATTGGGACCCCCATTCGTCAGTCACTGACGTTACGTCGGAGTGACTGAACGAAAGGGAACGTCTCGGTTACGTATGTAACCCTCGTTCCCTGAGGAGGGAACGGAGACGTAACGTCCCGTTGCCACATCCGCTGTACCGCTGGAACGGAGTTCAACTTGGCTCCTCAGCAGGTAAAACATAATGCGATGATGCCAGCTACTTCCTTATATACCCACGTGGGTAGGCGGAGTTACGCATGCAAATCTCGCATGCCCATGGCATTGGCACTGCCATTGGGCGCTTTCTAGTCTCGGAGATGACAGGCTTCTAACCGAAACCCCCATTCGTCAGTCACTGACGTTACGTCTCCGTTCCCTCCTCAGGGAACGAGGGTTACATACGTAACCGAGACGTTCTCCGGCGCACTTGCTTGAGCCGCATGCACACGCATGACCCTGCTTAATCGAGGATCGATAAGTCTTATCGATTAAACGTCTTATCGACAATTAATCGATCACCGTTTAATCGTTAACATCCCTATTTCTGACCCTCTCTGTACTTCTCCAATAACAGTCTCAGAGCAAATAATGCATCTGTAATGCTCTTTCTTGGCATAAAACCATACTGCTGCTCACAAATGTCCACTTCTCCCCTTAGCCTTGCTTCCACTACTCTTTTCCACAACTTCATTGTATGGCTCATCAGCTTAATACCTCTGTAGTTTCCACAACTCTGCACATCTCCATTGTTCTTAAAAATCGGCACCAAAACACTTCTCCTCCATTCCTAAGCCATCCTCTCACTCTCTAAAACCTTGTTGAACAACCTAGTTCAAAACTCTTCTGCTATCTCTCCTAGACACTTTCATACCTCCACTGGTATGTCATCCAGGCCAACTGCCTTTCCTTCCTTCATCCTCTTCAAAGCTCTCCTAACTTCACCCTTGCTAATACTTTCTACTCCCTGGTCAACAATATTTGCCTCTACAACTTTTCTCTCCCTGTCCATCTTTTGTTACGTCACAGACGATGGAAATGGTGTGAGGACTCAAGTGCAGGAGAAAAATGATAATTTATTGTCAAAATAAAACAAATACAAAACAAAACACCCACGAGGGGGCTGAAACACATAATAGAACATAAAACAAAAACTCAAACATAACAAATAGAAATCACAGGAGGAAGGGGAGACGCAAACATGAGACAAGGATCCAACCCAGACTGACAAACACAAGGAGCTTATAAGGGGAAGAAATCAAGAGGGAACAGGTGGGAGAAATCAACACTAATCAGATAACAAGGGAGAGGGATCAGACAATGACAGAAGCACAAAGGCCATACTGACAAAACCCACATGTGCACACAAGACAGGACAGGCATGTGACATTACCCCCTCCTTAAGGAGCGGCTACCAGACGCTCCACTAGGGACGGGCGGGACAGACCAGGGCGGGACGGGAGGGACAGACCAGGGCGGGACAGGAGGGACAGACCAGGGGGGCACGGGAGGGACTGACCAGGGGGGCACGGGAGGGACTGACCAGGGGGGCACGGGAGGGACTGACCAGGGCGGGACGGGCGGGACTGACCAGGGCGGGACGGGCGGGACTGACCAGGGTGGGACGGGCGGGACTAACCAGGGCGGGACAGACCAGGGCGGGACCGGAGGAACAGGGGAAACAGAGAAGGAAGAAACAAACAAGGGAAGGGTCAACAAGGAGGGAATAGGGAAAACAAAATTTTCAGGAGGCCATGGTGGCCCACAAAGTTCAGGCACCCAGGGCGGCGTGGTCAGAGCAGGGTGCTGGTTTTGCGCGGGCAGGCCAGTGCGCCGGGGCGGCGCAGCCAGAGCAGGACGCCTCAGCGGCGCACGGAGAGCAGGACGCCTCAGCGGCGCACGGAGAGCAGGACGCCTCAGCGGCGCACGGAGAGCAGGACGCCTCAGCGGCGCACGGAGAGCAGGACGCCTCAGCGGCGCACGGAGAGCAGGACGCCTCAGGGGCGCACGGAGAGCAGGACGCCTCAGGGGCGCACGGAGAGCAGGACGCCTCAGGGGCGCACGGAGAGCAGGACGCCTCAGGGGCGCACGGAGAGCAGGACGCCTCAGGGGCGCACGGAGAGCAGGACGCCTCAGGGGCGCACGGAGAGCAGGACGCCTCAGCGGCGCACGGAGAGCAGGACGCCTCAGCGGCGCACGGAGAGCAGGACGCCTCAGCGGCGCGGGCAGAGCAGGGCACCTCAGCGGCGCGGGCAGAGCAGGGCACCTCAGCGGCGCGGGCAGAGCTGGGCGCCACAGCGGCGCGGGCAGAGCAGGGCGCCAGGGAGGCGCGAGCAGAGCGGGACGCCTGGGAGGCACGGTGAGAGCCGGACGCCTGGGAGGCGCGGTGAGAGCAGGGAGCCTGGGAGGCACGGTGAGAGCCAGACGCCTGGGAGGCGCGGTGAGAGCAGGGCACCTGAGAGGCATCTCCTGCCCAGCGGCGTTCACCGGAACAGAGTCCACCGGCATAGGGACAACCGGAACTGGGACCACCGGAACACGATCCACCGGCACACGGACCACCGGAACACGATCCACCGGCACAGGGACCACCGGAACACGATCCACCGGCACAGGGACCACCCGAACACGATCCACCGGCACAGGCACGGAGGGAGACTTCCTTCTCCTCCTCCGTTTCAGGACCACTGGAACACGATCCGCCGGTACTGGGACCACCGGAATACGATCCTCCGGAATCGGGACCACCGGAACACGATCAGCCGGTACTGGGACCACCGGAATACGATCTGCCAGCAAAGAGACCACCGGAATACGATCCACCGGTACTGGAACCCCTGGAATCGGGACCACCAGAGCAGGCACGGAGGGGGCTTTTCTCCTCCTCCTCCGTTTTGGGACCACCGGAGCAGGGACCACCGGAACACGATCTGCCGGTACTGGGACCACCGGAATACGATCCGCCGGCATTGGGACCACCGGAATACGATCCACCGGCAAAGGGACCACCGGAGCACGATCCACCGAAACACACACCATGGAAGGACTGGGGCCCAGGCAGTAGACGAACTCCCAGAACCCCAGATTCCCCATCCTGTCCATCACCCCTGGAGAGAGGGGCATGTCGAGGCAGAGGTTAAAAGTCTCCTTCCACTCTGCCTCGTTGAGCCCAAGATGTTCCACCTCCTTGAGGAACAGTCCTGCAAACTCTTGTACATCCGACCCCTGTTGCCGGATGTACTTCGAGTTGAGGTGTCGCATCACCCGCAGTCTCTTCCCGAACTCCATCAAGGGAGAAAAAAAAGGAAAACAAATAACAAAGAACAAGTCCTGCTGAGTCCTCAGATGGTTGGATCCTTATGTTACGTCACAGACGATGGAAATGGTGTGAGGACTCAAGTGCAGGAGAAAAATGATAATTTATTGTCAAAATAAAACAAATACAAAACAAAACACCCACGAGGGGGCTGAAACACATAATAGAACATAAAACAAAAACTCAAACATACCAAATAGAAATCACAGGAGGAAGGGGAGACGCAAACATGAGACAAGGATCCAACCCAGACTGACAAACACAAGGAGCTTATAAGGGGAAGAAATCAAGAGGGAACAGGTGGGAGAAATCAACACTAATCAGATAACAAGGGGGAGGGATCAGACAATGACAGAAGCACAAAGGCCATACTGACAAAACCCACATGTGCACACAAGACAGGACAGGCATGTGACATCTTTCCATCACCCTCCTGTCACCTGTCAAAACATTTCTATCTCTATCTTTAATCACTCTAACCTGCTGCACATCCTTTCCATCTCTATACCTCTGCCTTGCCAACCGATACACATCCCTCTCACCTTCTTTACTATCTAACCTTGCATACATGTCCTCATACGCTTTCTGTTTGGCCTTTGCCACCTCTATCTTAACCTCATGCTGCATCACCCTATATTCCTTTATACTTTCCTCCGTGCTCTCACTGTCCCACTTCTTACTAGCTAACCTCTTCCTCTGGATACTCTCCTGGACTTCCTCATTCCACCACCAAGTCTCCTTGTCTTCTTTGCTCCTTCCAGAAGACACACCTAGCACCTTTCTACCTGTCTCCCTGATCACTTTGGCTGTAGTAGTCCAGTCATCTGGAAGCCCTTCTTGATCACCTAAAGCTTGTCTCAACTCCTCCCTGAAAACCCCACAGCACTCTTCCTTTTCCAGCTTCCACCACTTTGTCTTCTGCTCTGCCTTTACTCTCATCATCTTACACACCACCATTCTATGCTGTCTAGCTACACTCTCACCTACCACTACTTTACAATCGCTAATTTCCAACAGATAAGATATAGTCCACTTGAGTGCTCCTTACTTGTGCTCCTTACTTGTGCACTCTTATTTGTCACCCTGTGTTCCTGCCTCTTCTGAAAGTATGTGTTCACCACAGCCATCTCCATACTTTTAACAAAGTCTACCAACCTCTGTCCTTCTGGGTTCCTTTCCTGAAGACCAAACCTGCCCATCACTTCCTCGTCCCCACTATTCCCTTCCCCAACATGTCCTTTCAAATCTGATCCTATCATTTCCCTCTCACCTCTTTCTCATCTTGCTTACAACCTACTTGTGGAGCATAGGCACTAACAACATTCAACATCACACCTTCAATATACAGCTTCAGACTCATCAACCTATCTGACACTCTCTTTACCTCCAGAACACTCTTCACAAACTCCTCCTTCAGGATCACTCCAACTCCATTTTTCTTCCTGTCCACACCATTATAAAACAGTTTAAACCCTGGCGATCCAACCGATCGGGTATGTAAGTCATATTCGTGATTCGCATAATGAATTTGGCAAAAACTTTACATTGGATGCCCTTCCTGACACAACCCTCTCATTTATCCGGGCTTGGGACCAGCACAAAAGGTACACTGGCCTCCTGTGGCTAGATTAACAATGCAATACTATTACATATAAAAACACGTTTTACTCATGTGTGTTTCACCATTCCTGCCGGATACAAATCCAGCATCGACCGGAGATTTGTTTACAAATGATTCCGCAGTGAAATGAAGTGAACATGTTTTCCCCACGTTAGTTCAACCACACATTCCTAATATTATAGGATCCGAAGGAAGCTTATGCAGCGACTGTGTTCTTTCAACAACCAGGAAAAGCGCAATATCTTGCTATATTCCTCGGCATGTTTATTGTTGTTGGCTAGCGACAGCCGATCAGCTCCATGAGTCGGTGGGCGGGCCTACTGAATTACACGCTCTGTAGAGGGGTGTTTCTTCGCACGATGACGTAAGGATGAAGCACAAAGTCGTTTTCTGGGCCTGGTGTCAATAAAAGCTTTTCTTTGACTAACAAGAAAGTTCTCTTTCCTAGGTTCACTTCGACGCTGCGTAATGACGCATATGGGGTACGCCCCTGGGCGTGCCAATTGTCTGAAGCCCTTATAGAATCACACCAATTCATTGGCTCATGGCACAGCTCTCTAGCTCATCACCTTTGAGCTATACTGGCACGCGCCATTATCTCCCCAGATTTCTCTGCCTTCACAAAGCGGTAGCATCGCTCCCTTTGTGCGATTTATCCCTAAAAACCTGCATTTAAGCTTCTTTCTCCTGCATTACTTCAAAGACCATGGATAGTGGAACTCGTTAGCCTTACTAACGCGGCAGTTACTGATTTCACCAACCTTGTTGGTTCTGAGGAGCACGGTTATTCTGCCTTTCCGGCGGTCGAGGACACTTTAGCCTCTCATCTCTCTCCGTCGTTGGCATACACTTGGAAGTCTCGCCCCCTCCTCCCTTCTAAGCCGTGTAGGACCACTTCCGCTCTATTTGGTACGTCCTATGCAGCGGCTGGTCCGGCTGGCTTGGCTCTCCATACGATGGCCATTCTCCAAGCCGGGGTCATGCCAGAGGCTGTTAAGGAGCTCCGCATGGCCACTGATTTTGCGGGCTACTAAACACACTGCGCGTGTGGT
Source organism: Pseudorasbora parva (assembly GCF_024679245.1). Lineage (NCBI taxonomy): Eukaryota > Metazoa > Chordata > Actinopteri > Cypriniformes > Gobionidae > Pseudorasbora > Pseudorasbora parva. Next base: position 31,759,548 of record NC_090175.1, read on the forward strand.
GGGACGCTCAATGGCTGGATTAGTCGCGGCTGAACACCATCTTTGGTTGGACCTTACTGAGATTCGCGACAAGGAGAAGGTTTTCCTTCTCGACGCCCCTGTTTCTTAGGAGGGTTTATTTGGCGAGGCCGTCAACAGTGGTTGACCAGTTCAGAGCAGCCAAGTCTCAGTCGGGAGCTTCCAGGCAGTTTATGCCTAAGAGAAATAGGGAATCTTCCAGTACCTCTTCTTCTCAGCCCAGAGAGCATCCCCTGTATAAAAGAGAGTTTCTCTCTGAAAGTAGGAGTGACCAAAGTCAACCCCCACCTACCACGGTTTGGGGAGCTCGTGGTCGCCCCTTTCCGTGACATAGACCTCATCGGCGCCTGCAGATGAAGCGGCTTGGCGGTAAGCCTGCCGCTCCCGCTCCGCCGAGTCGTTCCTGACCCTCTGGTCGGGAAAAAGACAGCCGTGCCGTTCGTTCGGGGTTGGGTCAGACCGTGCAATATTTCTGCCCGCCCCCTGGCTGCTCTCTGAGTCCAACCCCATTACACTCGCAGCCCAGTGCATCTCGAGGGGCGGGGTCGGCTCACCCTCTCGCCACTCCCACAGCAGAGAATGGAGATACTTCAGGCTTTTCTCCCCCTGAGTCCGTCAGAGCTTATTTCCACCACCCATATTTTCGTTGGTGGAAATAAGCGGAAATATGAGAGCTCTGCTATTTTATAATGTGTTCAAATATCATGATTTTTTTGTAGGCTAAAATAACATGCAAGCATGGTGCATTAATCAACATCTACTTGTTTTTGTAAAACAAAAAGCAGTTTTATGTTATCTCAACAAAAACACAAATGCCAGATACTCTCTTGAGCTGATGGGTTCCTTAAAGGGTTTGCTTGGCTGTAGTTTCAGTTAAAGGTGCCCTAGAATGACAAATTGAATTAACCTTGCCAAAATGAAATAATAAGAGATACTGTGAGTCTCAAACACCATTGCCTCCTACTTCTTATGTAAATCTCGTAAAACAAAAACTCAACAGAAAAAAAAGTGATTCTCAACATAAACCCAACCGTGATGTATTTATATGCACGCCCCCAACATTTAGATCTTTCCGAACAAGCCGAATCTACTGATGGTAAACAAGACACTCGAAGATAGCAAAAATGGCTCTCATGACACATGGTTGAGGTTTATTATAATCGAATACCACAACAAATCGTTTGTTTATTCTGCTCATTTCAAGCAAGCTTCACTCAGCATCTTCACTGAAAAAAGGGGCAACTATATTCCTGCAAGCAGTAAGTAATTTATCCACTTATTGACTAGCTGTTTAAACAATTTCTGATTAAGTTGAAAGTTTCTTAGAGAGACCGCATTGTCTAGGGCTCCATTTACACTGCAGGTCTTGATGCACAATTCCGATTTGGTGACTATATCCAATTTTTTTGACGACCCGCTTACATCATCTTTTCAAAAGCGACCCGTATCCGATATTTGCATTTACATTGTACACTGGCAAAAGAGTCCAAGACCACTTAACCGCACTGCATGAAAAGTGGGATTTTCGTCCCCGTAAACGGCCGGAAATCTCTCTGATTTTCGACAATTAACGTCAGTTTACAGCCTGTGAACGTCGCGTTCGTCTGTGCCACATATTGACGGAAACGAACCATGACGTATGTGGAGCTTGCGGAGGCATGCTGGCGCCGGCGCTAATGGCTCTAATTAGCATATGAATAGCAGCTCTGGGCGGCGCCTTGCCGGAATGGCTTGAATTTCCTCACTCAGTATTGGTTGAAACTACTACATTGAAACAAGAAATATCACTCGTGATTGGTTGGCAGATCTGTTACTATTGGTCAACCTGGGTAATAAATTAATAAATTTAAACCCCCAAATTATAATAATTTTACACACATATAAAATTATGATTTGCATATTAATTTTTAATTGTATATATTCATATTCATGTGATATGCTATTATGTTTTATATTCATGTCATTGTTATCCTATGGACTACGCTATTATAACCATCAAGGACATTCATTTATTGAGGAAAGGAAAATATGCCAGGGACGTGCAGTTTATTCAAAGAAAGAGCTTTATTAGAACAAACACAAACACACAACCAAATGCAAAACGTGTGAGATCTGCCCACACAACAATAGGAAGCTCACGAGAAGCCCAAAATCCTACAGCAACATGAAGTCTCTGTTTTCCGCTTCAGAGCTGTAGGTAACTAGCGCCATTCTTTCTGATTTCAGTCCATTTTTCAGACGTCTGTCGTGCGTTGCCCTGTTCTTTGGAATCGCCTCTAATCTCGATTGCAGCGTGGCACAGAGCTCGGCGAACAGTCCATCCAGACACCGCGCGAACGATGCCGTCTTCATCATCAGACATCAGGTCTATGGTAGCGCACTTCCAAAGGCCCACCTCATCCTCAGCTAACACACTCTTTCTTGCTTGTAGCAGCTGTAAAAACAAACAATAAAGACAATCAGTATTGCGCGATGTACTGCGTAAAATGCACCTGAAAAATAGTCACACTGACCAAAAACGGATCTAATCTAATAAATCTTACCCTCTTTCTTCTCAATCGACTCCGAGCTGAACTCTTCACAGCTTCTGCGTGCGATGCAAGAACCGGATGTTTGTACCTCCTGCGTACTGTCTCTATGTCTTACATGCAGCTGGAAAACAATTAAATGAGTGTTATGACGAAGTTGTGAAGACGGCGTACTGCTTCCTGTAAAATGACCAGAAAAAGAAAACACTTTTATAAAGCAACTTACATTTGTTCTTTTACAAGGCTAATTTCAGCTTGTGCTACTTAAAAAGCTTTGCTTTAGGTTACTTTAGCTTAGATAACAGTCTTACCGCAATCTTAGGACTGGTCTTCTCTTAGGCACTCGTCTTCTCTTCTTAAAGTTAGTATCTTCCACACAGTTTTTCGACTCCAAAGCAAGCAACCTATCATCTATGGACAGCAACCTGGAGATTACTAAAGTTAACTGCTCGTTAAAATCGGCAGCAAACTGAGCAAGCTGACGAGATAGCCCACTGATTGCATTCAGCTGTTTCTTCCCGCCGGTGTTACAGATCAACTGGGGATCATGTTATCTGGGGACGGGCGCGTGCACGCAGCTAGTTTTACCTGGATTTACAGCAGATGTTTGACGAGGACAGATTCGTCACAGCGGATTTTCCACAGAACAGATTTAAAACGCTTTCCACATTATTGGTAAATGTTTGCATAATATCAGGCTCTGTGTTTTCCTCTGTCGCTGCTTTGCTGTATGTTTCAAACGCAGTTTAAGGGAATTTTTTAATGTGGTTTCATTTCACAACACAGACCACGCCCACATTGTATTCTATTCTATTATAATCTATTATATTGCCCACCCCTTGCCCACCTGCACATCCCAGCTGATATACAAGATTTGGGGGGTCATTCTGCATTTGAAAGTTTGAAAGGGTTTTAAATCTTCTAAATAAAGTAAAAGGATTCAAAATCAAGTAATTTATATATGCCAAAGTCAACTTTAAACATATACAATGTAATTTCCAAACAGCAAAATTGTGGCCAGTGAAAATGCTGAGTGGCTAGTAACTTTGGAAAACCACTAGCCACGGTGGCCGGTGAGCAAAAAAGTCAATGTCAACCCCTGTATGTATGTATATATATATATATATATATATATATATATATATATATATATATATATATATATATATATATATATACATACACACACACACACACACACACATACATACATACATACATACACATATATATATATATATATATATATATATATATATATATATATATATATATATATATATATATATATATATATACATAGTGCCGTTAAAATTAATTTGCGTTAACACGTTAATTTTGACAGGCAATGATATATGATATATAAAGTTTGCTGATGTATGACGCCGCTTATTAGCAGGAGACCGCAATGATTGGTAAAAGTTGCGGTGATTGGTCAAAATTGCGAGTCGCACTGAATTCACGGGGACTGATTGCAAATGACACACAATAAATAATCTAGAATACTTTCATCAAATATATAAATTCAAGCTTAAGGTTAAGATTTTACAATTAGGCTATACTGAGCCTGATCTATCTAAGAGATTTTCTTAGAAGGAAGTTAATACCTTTTAAATGTCACATGGGTTAAAACTCCTGCTACGCTGATTTGCATTTGTATAGCTCACAGCATGTTCATTTACATCTTAAAGCCTCCCCTGGAGTTAAGGGAAGGGGGGTCTTGGGGGGGACAACTGCCAAGCAAGGCCCACGTCAATTTCTGACAATTCACGGCAGTTTTCGGTGTCGCCTGCAAACTGCCGTGTACAGTCGTAAACCTGATCTTCCACGACAATCTACAGTGCCGCTTACTGACGAAAATCCCACTTTTCATGCAGTGCCGGTGAAAGTAAGTAAAACAGTGCGATATGCAATGACGCAGACAAAATGATAGCACAATGTTTTGTTGTCTGCACTGATCCACACATCTTTAAAGGTCGGCAAAACATTTCTCTCTTCTTAAGGCAGAAAAAAAGAGGAGAGCCCTTGACGGGGTTGCCAGGTTTTCACAACAAAACCCGCACAATTGCAACTCAAAACTGTGTAAAATAGCCCAATTCTGCATGAAAATCGCGAACTTGGCAACACTGGATCGCAGTTTGTGTCCACCTGAGTTGACGTCTTTCGCCTCAGTCCTTTTTTCAATGATGTACAACTCGCATTTACTGGGGAATATCCGATTTGACCGCTTACAAGGCAGATGCTAATGCACGCATCCGAATCATATCAGATTTATTACCACATGAGTGAGGCCTGAATCCAATCTGAGGATATCGAAATTCATGCGTTTTTTTACTGCTTACACGTTCACATGTCATATCCGATCTGTGCCGCATGAGATGAAAAAATCGGAATTGGGTCACTTAAACCATGCAGTGTAAATGGGGCCTAGATGACGCAAGATGCTAGTACAGTAACAATAGGAAACTCCAAATACCAAACAAAACTAAATAGTGTGTCTAATGACAAAGGTTAATATTTTTTTTGTATTGCAAAATACAACCGTAGATACTTTGCTTACAGATCGTTCATGTGATCCTTCTAGCAAACGTCACCTTTTCCACCATATAAGTTAAAACGATAGTCAATGGAGATTGCTGAAATGCATCTTACTTGTTTATTGGTGTTTTAGATAATCCATGCGCGAGAGAGATCTTGCGTGCATATGGTTGCCAGATTGGACATGTTTAGGTAAAACACTGGATAGTATATGAGTTCTTTTCACAGAAAAGCTCTGTTTGGGGGATTTAATTACTGAAATCTGGTAACCACACGAACGCGAGCTCTTTCTCGCGTGTGGATGATCTGACAACACCAATAAACAAGTAAGCTGCATTTTATCAATCTCTGTTTGAGATGTTTTGATTAAAGTTTCATTTAGCCGCTTCACTGAACTGCTGTGAGCTGCTGAAATAAGGCAATCAGAGCAGAGCTCAACATTAATATTCCTGACTCTTCCAAATACGGCAAAAACAGAGCATTACATCCTAGGGACAATTTATAGGGTTGTAAATGGACCTGTAAAACTGTATCTGGACATTTTTTGCCCTTAAATAAGCCACATACCCTCTATGTAGATATCAGAGAACAATTTACCATATTGTTTCAAATCATTCTAGGGCACCTTTAAATAAGAGATTAAAATAGCGGTTCACACATTTTAGGTTAGAAGTACACAGTTTAGGTTAGAAGGCCACATAATATTATAGAAATAAAAATAAAGTGCCTTACAAAAATACTGGATTAAAAAAATAAGCTTTAAATAGCCTTTTTTAAATTAACCTATGACAAGCAAAAAATCTGAATTTAAATGTTAAATGGGAGTCTACATACACAACATAACTTATGATCACATATCTTATGACAGGATGGAGTTTCTTTTAGAGTCAGTCTCTTGACACTGCGTCACTGATAGGCGTCACTATGGGGTTATCCCCTCCTCCTTTGAACCAACTGAAAGCTTATGAAATCTTGTAGGTTGGCCAGGGGACTGTTTATTTCAGTGTGTCTTGAGAATGCTTGCCTCTATGTTCAGAGCATCACAAGTGTAATATGGAGGATATTGTTTTGCGACTGGGCTGGTCCTCGCAAAATGTATTTGCTGGGATTTACAACCTGGAAATTCTCTTTTTCCACAGCATGTTTCATCTCTGCAGGGAAGAAAGGCTTTGTGTCCATGCCCCTCTCTGGCGCGGGTCTCAAATAGGTTGTATAGACCAATGTGCAGTGCCTCTGCTAGCTACTACATATGCAAACTGATACATTCATGATACAGCCTTCTGTTTTCTTTTCTTTTAAATTTCTCATGAACTGGATTTTTTATTTTTTTTTCAATTAATGAAGTTTGTGTGGTTTTTACATTGAAAAACATCATAATGAATAAGTAATAGGCTATTTTCTACACTGGTTTTGATGCTCTCTCTCCTTAAAGCTGGGTTTTGATGGGCGTGGAGACTTGTAAACACCCATGGCTAGGATTGGGTAAGATTTGCATATTTAATTAGCTTAAGCACTCCTCTCAGTCCACATGAGGGAGGGATTGTTTTGAAAGTGGCAACCGGAATGATTCTCTCGATTACAGGGCTCGTAAACGTCTTTATCAAACAAACATAATGATTTATTTTTCATCCACCCACAATTTTTGGGAATATAATTTTTTTATTACTTGGCCCACCTGATTGGTGGATATAAGAAGATCAAGAAAGGAATATTAATTTACTATTTGAGATTTACCGGCCTGCCAACAGGCTTATGTTTTGGTAGCCCGTCCGGAAAACGGAAAAGCCCCCAGGACGTTAGGCTTTGCGAGTCATGGCCCATCCATGTTGAGTCAGACCCCCGAATCACAATGAACCAACAAGGGATTCTCCAGCCTGGGACAGCGTGCTAAAGGAACGTTCTGTTAGACACATGCACATAATCAAAACAATCTATAACAATGCAATACTATTACATATGGAAAACACATTTTACGCATATAAGTGTGTTCCACAATTCCTGCCGGATCCAATATAGAAGGCACAGTATTGTGGAACACAGGGGGGGACAATCGTACTCAGGCCCGGTTCATGGCAAGCCTTGCCTAGAGTGAGATCACCCTTAATGTCAATATGTCTGCAAATCCAGCATCAACCTGAGACTTGTTTATAAATGGTTCCGCTGTGAAATGATACGAACACGCGTATAATTTCTTCCCTACGTGAGCTGGAACTTCATTAAAAATAAAGTTCAACCACACAATCCTAATATTAGGTTCCGAAGGAAGCTTATGCAGCAACTGTGTTATTCCACAACCAGGAAAAGTTAGAATCTTCTTCGGCATGTTTATTGCTGCTGTCTAGCACGATCCTGACACGACTGAATTAGATGTGCTTGTTATTCTGTAGAGGCAGTGTTTCACCACACGATGATGGTGAGGCATATTCTGAGAATTATCGTTTTCTGGGCCTGGTGTCTATAAAATCTTTTCTTTAACTAACAGTTAAAAAAAAATTAGCTTTAAAACGTATAGGATATTCTTATATTACCATCAACATTTATATATCAAAAGCTCATGGGAAAGTTGATTTCTCAATTCATCACCCCTTTAAGGCACTGCAAATGTAGGGCTATCATAAGAGCTGGTTTAATGTTTATGCACCAATATGTTTGTTGCTTGTTATTCCACGCTCTGCGTGCTGAATGAATCTAGCTGATCGGCTGATCATAGTCCATTCAGAGAGTGTATTATACCATAGCATCTTCTGCTTCTCATCCTAAAACCCAAAGAGTAGAGCTAGGCCTTGTTGTGATGCAAGTTTGTATTTCACATGGGCCCAGAGTAGTTTCTGCCTTAAGAGTGTTCAGGAAGCACTTGGTTTAGACAATGGGAGTCTACAGGCCATGTTAAGGTTTATGTGACAACTATTGCCTCATTTCGGTCCCCGGTTGATGGGCAATTTGTCGGGAGACAAATTCGGGAGACAAATTTATAAATTCATTTTTGAACGTGTGTTACTCAGGCACTAGGTGCTCTAGGTCCCTGCAGACAATTTGGGCTGTTTCCACTAAATTCCAGAAAATAGTGGAAATAAGAAGTTGGTCTGTGTCATTGTATGCAGGATTTATTCAAATGGGCCAGAAAGGAGGATTTATATAGGACCTTTCAAGGCATTCACAGCAGATTACATGGAAGGGGAAATCTCCTCAACCACCACCAATGTGCAGCATTCACCGGGATGATGCGATGGCAGCCATATTGCACTAAAACGCCCATCACATCACAGACCACAGTGGAGAGGAGACAGAGTGATGAAGCCAATCAGTATATGGAGATGATTTGGAGGCTGTAATAAAGTTTGTACATTGGAAGAAAGGAGGCGGGAACCAGCGAACGTTCAACAACTTTAATTCAATAAATAAAACAAAAGTAAACTGCGGGCAGCCCCTCATGGACGACTGCCCACACAGACATATCAAAACACAACAAACTCAACGTAAAGTCCAGGCCTGGTCCTCTCTCGTCCTTGACTGGTGTCGCTCGTCCTTAAATGCCTCCGTGCTCCCTCATGAGAGGACTCGAGACCGGTGTGGCTCGCAGGTGATGCTCCTTCGCAATCACGTCCCCGGTCTCACTTGCTCCTCCGATGTCTCTCGCTCGTTCACCTCGCCACATACCCCCATCGCCCCTCGTAGGCCGAGGGGTACACCCGAGACTGCGCCTACTCCCTGGGGGGGCCCAATCTCTCACACGTCTGGGGTATGGGCGGACGAGACGAGAGAAGCGGAAGACAGAGACTGAGCGACAGGACGAGAGAGTGGAGAGAGGGAAAAAAATAAAATAAATCTGGTCCGGTTCTCCGACACACTGCCGCTCGGTCCTCACCAGCCGAGAGGATCTTCCTCTCTGTGCCATGCGATGGTGCTGGATGCCCGGTGGACGGCCCGATCCTCCTTGAGGGCAATTGGCAGCGAGCCCCGTGCTCCCTGCTCCTCCCCATCATGCTGGACATCAGCAGACTCTGGCCCACAGTGAACACTCCTCTGCTCCCTCCAGGACGGCCGCCACCCCACCTTGACCCAGGGGCATGGCAGCGAGCTCTCCGTCCCACCAGTCTTCACTCGCTCTAGCACCACCCCCTCAGACAGCCATTCATTCCTCGCGGTCTTTTGCGGTCTTTCCTCATCCGCACTGCCCGAACTCCTCAGCACCGCGATCCCCCTTAGCTGCGAGGGCTCTTCGACAGCGTGTCCCTCCTTCCTCCCGGATTTCGACACCATTGTAATTAAGTTCATAGATTGAAAGGAAGGAGGCGGGAACCAGCGAACGTTCAAAAACTTTAAACTTTAAATAAAACAAAAGTAAACCTCAGTCAGCCCCTCACGGACGACTGCCCGCACACAGATAACAAAACATAAACAAAACTCAACGTAAAGTCCAGGCCTGGTCCTCTCTTGTCCTTGACTGGTGTAGCTCATTCCTTAAATGCCTCCGAGCTCCCTCATGAGAGGACTCGAGACCGGTGTGGCTCGCAGGTGACGCTCCTTCGCAATCATGTCCTACGCAATCACGTCATAGGCACCTATGCATGTTGCTATGGCATGTATTGTCTCTGCAGGAATCCAGCTAACTGAATCGATGTTTAGTATTCATCTTTAGCTGTTGTAGCCACAGGCAGTGTTCGACTAAGTTGTGTAAATTAAAGACTGGGTGATTGGCACCAGTGTTTCTGTTGCCTTTGTGTTTCATCTGCAGAGTGTTAACCACGCTTGCATTATATTCATGACAACATCAGCATTGCCATTGCAGAAGACATTTGTTAATTATGGCTGCATGCATTATTGGTCACCAGCACACACTGCACGGTGCTCACAACCTGGATGTCATGTCCCAGGATGAACGTTGCTAGGCAATTTTGCCTATCCAGGTGTCTGCCGTGCAGAATGGCAGCTGTTAATGCAAGTGAACTAAGAAGCTAATAAACACACGATAACTATGGAATAAGGTTTTTGTGTGATTTTTCATGTGATTTTGGCAATTTTATATCAATAATGGATGTTTAAATTATGACTGCTAACAGGTGTAGCGATTAGATCCATATAAAATTATAAATATAACATGTTTTAACATCACCATTTGAATGAAATCCCCATTATATCGCGACATGAAACTAATACAAACACTCAATTGGGGTCTAAAGTAAAATATATATAAAGGGAATGTGTCATTTTAATCTTTTAAAATGTGTTATGTAGCTTGATGCTTACTGAAGCTCTAATGCACCTGTTGGACCAGGAGCTTTGTCTATTTTGTTACAATAATTTTACATAATGTCCTTTTAGTTTAGTTTTTAGAGGGTTTTTTTTTTTTTCTTTTAGAAAGACTTTAGATATTGTGCTACTAATTTAAATACTGTTAATGTAATTTAGGCAGGCATTCAAGTTATAATGTATTTGAATAATGGCTATTAAAAAAAACAAAGATTCATAACAAAAGAATAATGAGGATTACGTCTCATACATTCAAAAGTGTGAAACGATCATCGAGTGAGCACATTGTAGTATTAATTGAGCTGTTCTCCGTGTCAGACATTAGACAAAAGACTGCAAATGTGTCTTCACGTCAACAAAATTATTTGATCAAAGCATCTCTAAAAAAATCCAAACATGGTCTCAAAAAATGTTTCATAAAATTCATAGTTTTGGACATAACAGCCTCAGATTTTAAATAAAGCATGACCACACTTGTGCCTCCACTTTAGTTGTAGTTATAAGTCATTATACTACATTCACATAATATTTTTATACTATATTTTTTTTTTTAAATATTTACATTATTTTTCTTCATTATGTTTAAAAATATCATGTGAATGTAGTACACTGTAAAAAAATTCTAGTGCTTTCAACTAATTATTATTTAGTAACTAGTTCCACAGATTTTTTACGTTCACTCAATTTCGTTCTAGAAATTGTTACCTGAATTAATATTTTTTAATTGGCTCAACTTGACTTCAACATTAAAATGTACGTTTGCTCAATTATTTTTAAAGTTAATTGAATTAATAATTTTTAGTTGGCTCAAACTTGACTTCAACTTTAAAATGTACATTTACTCAACCTGTTTTTATAATTAATTCAACTAAAACGTTTTAATTAGGGGTTTCATTTTTAAATGGTTTTAACTGTTACTAGAAATTGCAGTGGTGGAACTAGTTACAACATGTTATAGCAAGGATAAAAACAATTTAAAGCACATTGTATCATCTGCATTTTTAACATTTGGCATACAAACAATACATTTTCATAAGATTTAATTTCAAATTTCTTTAAAAAAAAAAAAATGACCAAAGCCCTTGTCACTTTTCTATAATGTCTTTAATGCACCTTTAGATTTGAAAATACACACACAGTCAAAGTAGATACAGTGGAGCATTCTTGCTACTTGTCAGTGTTTCAGCTGGTAAAGCGATAGTTCACCAAAAATGAAAATTCTGTCCTCATTTACTCGCCCATATGTTGTTCAAATCCTGTATAATTTTCTTTGTTCTGCTGAACACAAAATAAGATATTTGGAAGAATGTTTGTAACAAAGCAGATGGAGCAACCTATGGTATTGATTGGTTGCTCCATCTGCTTGGTTACAAACATTCTTCCAAATATCTTATTTTGTGTTCAGCAGAACAAAGAAACTCATACAGGTTTGGAACAACATGAGGGTAAATGACAGAATTTTCATTTTTGGGTTAACTATCCCTTTAAGAAGAACTGACTGGCTTGGATGAGAACCTTTGCAACGACAAAGCATCAATGGTTATCTTGGTCACACCCTGTTGGAAAAAGAAAGAGAAAAATGAATAATAATAAAAATAATTATATTCTTTATACATTTTATCAATATTAAGAATTCACTTGCATGTTAGAATTCGTCACACTTGTGAGGACGATGAAATGGGCGCCATTTTATCATAGTATTCATGGTTATGTTGTTCCCTTAATTTACAGGACAATTTCAAAAGTTGGAACGCGAAAAAAATCACGTTCAACACAACCACGTAACCCTAAATAGCGTCCATTATTTGGCCTACATTAAGTTAAACGTTTGAGCACTTTTGTGATATTATATTTATGTTGTCCATCAAAAGTGTGCTTTCACTTTAACTTACACCGTGACAGACCGAGAGCCACCTGTCTGAGTATTAAATACTAAACTAAACGAAAGTTTGTTATATTTTCTGGCTAGTTTACTTATTTTTTATAATCATAACCATACTCTCACCCAAACTGAATAATCAAAACAAGTTTAAATGGGTAAATCTACAGATATTTTTTATTCTTCGTTTTCTTCTCTGACATACTCCAGTTATTGTTCAAATACACTACACGTGCTTCCTGTGTGCATTTTAGGCACTTTTTGTGTTTTATTTAGGCACTTATTTTGTCCTTTAAAAGTGTGATTTCACTTTAATTGAGCGTCAGAAGCGCCAGAGCGCTGTGGAGACGGCTGCCGGGCGCCTCGTAAGTAAGTGAGATGGCCTCGACCACCCACTTGCTCATCCTCTGCTTAGATACTGGGGCCCCCTTCTTAGGGGGTCCGAAACAGACAAATCTGATCAGTTTTTCTCCACAGGGCAGCTCTGTGGACATAAGTATCCAACGCACTAACAGGGCACAGCAGATTTAATCTTTCCGGGTCTGACGTCGTGAAAGGAGGAGGACAGAAGGCTTGGAGAGTGATGGGGCCCCGTGGGCTCGTAGGAACCTTGGGGACATAACCCGGCCTGGGATGTAGAAAGGCTTTCACCATCCCCGGCGCAAACTCTAGACATGAGGGCCCGACTGACAGGGACTGAATATCTCCTATTCTTTTGAGAGACGATATGGCCAAAAGAAAGATGGTTTTTAGAGTGAGGAACTTGTCCGAAACCTCCTCTAAGGGTTCGAACGGCGGCCCAGACAAGCCCCTCAAAACAATGGCCAAGTCCCATGCTGGGACCCTCGAGTGCATAGCCGGCCTCAACCTTAAAGTACCACGGAGGAAGCGTGTAATCAGAGGGTGTCTTCCCAAAGACACTCCACCCAAAGGGACGTGGAAAGCACCCAAGGCCGCCACGTAGACTTTTATTGTGGAGGGGGTCAACCCTGCCGAGAACCTTGCCTGCAGAAACTCCAGCACTGTACCAACCGGACAGTTAACTGGGTCCCACTGGCGTTCTCTGCACCATGCTGAGAAAAGTTTCCATTTCAGAGCGTACAGCTTCCTCGTGGATGGAGCTCTGGAGTGGAGGATGGTCTCTACGACCTCGGCCGAGAGACCTTCCTCTATGAGCCTAGCCCCCTCAGAGGCCAGGCCCATAGTTTCCACATCTCCGGGCGTGGGTGCAGGAATCTCCCGCCCGCCTGAGAGAGTAGATCCCTCCTGGTCGGAATCTCCATCGGAGAGCCTTCCAGGAGAGATATCAGGTCCGAAAACCACACTCTGGTCGGCCAGTACGGAGCCACTAGAAGTACTTGGGCCCCGTCCTGGCATACCCTCTCCAGAACTCCTGGAAGCAAGACAATCGGGGGGAAGGCGTACAGGGGTAGCCTCGGCCACTCCTGTACCATGGCATCCAACCCCAGCGGGGCTGGATGGGACAGAGAAAACCACTGCGGGCAGTGGGAATTCTCCGCCGAAGCAAATAGGTCTATTTCTGCCTTCCCATGTACCTTCCATAGGACCTCCACCACCTCTGGGTGGAGTCTCCACTCCCCGGGCCTCGGCCCCTGCCTCGACAGGCTGTCTGCTTCCTGATTCAGGACCCCCGGGATATATACTGCCCTGATTGACAGCAATTTCCCTTGGGCCCACAGGAGGATCCGATGCGCCAATTTGTCCAGTGGACGGGACCTCAGACCCCCCTGGTAATTTATATAGGCGACCACCGATGTGTTGTCTGACCTGACTAGCACATGGTGGCCCCTGAGGTCAGGCAGGAACTGTTTCAATGCAAGAAACACTGCGAGCATCTCTAGCCGATTTATGTGCCAGTGCCGCTGATGTTCCTGCCATTGACCCTGGGATGAGCGACCACTCATGGTCGCCCCCCAGCCCGTGAGAGAGGCATCTGTCGTTAGCGTTATGCGACGAACATGAGCCCCTAACACGGGACCCTGAGATAGAAACCCCGGGTTTTTCCACATGACCGGAGCACGTAGGCATCGCCGCGTGACTGTGTTCGTGCGGAGCGGATTTCCCCTCGGGGAGAATCCCTTTGTTTTGAGCCACCACTGCAGTGGCCTCATGTACAGTAGGCCAAGAGGTATTACGTTGGACGCTGCTGCCATGAGACCTAACAGTTTCTGGAACTGTTTCACAGTGACGGCCCGGCCTAGCTTCTGTTCGTTGACTGCTGCCAGGATTGATGTTATGCGTGTTGGCGATAATTGCGCCCGCATTATTACCGAATCCCAGTTCACACCTAGAAAAGTGGTTCTCTGAGCCGGAGAAAGCACACTCTTCTTAGCGTTCAGCCTCAACCCCAATTTCGACATATGCGCGAGAACAGCATCTCGATGCTGAACCGCCATCTGCTCTGTATTCGCTAGAATCAGCCAGTCGTCGATGTAATTCAGTATGCGGAAGCCCTGCAGACGCAACGGCGCCAGAGCTGCATCCACACACGTGGTGAATGTGCGGGGTGACAGTGCTAGACCGAAAGGAAGTACTCGATATTGGTATGCCTCTCCCCCGAAGGCAAACCTGAGGAACTTCCTGTGATGTGGAAGGATGGAGACATGAAAATACGCATCTTTGAGGTCTATGGTGACAAACCAATCCTCCAGTTTGATCTGCGACACAATCTGTCTGAGTGTGAGCATCTTGAACTTGAGCTTGGCCACTGAGCGATTTAATAGACGCAGATCTAATATCGGGCGTAAGCCCCCATCCTTCTTCGGCACGATGAAGTAATGGCTGTAAAACCCAGACTCCCTACTGGGAGGGGGAACCCTTTCTATAGCCCCTTTTTGCAGGAGTGTCTCTACTTCCTGTGCCATTACCAGAGCCTGCTCCGGGCCCACCTCTGTAGGTAGGACACCGCTGAAAGGAGGTGGCCGACTTTTGAATTGAATGGCGTACCCCCTTTCGATTATCTGCAGGACCCAACGAGATATATTTGATAGACGTTTCCACTCGTCTAGAAAATCTACTAAGGGAACCAGCCTCTCGAGGCTGGCCTCTGGTGTACTTTGAGCAACAAGCACAGTGCCCTGAAGCGGCGGACCGGCAGGGAACGAGTGACTTGATTGCTCGGGGGCCCCCCGAGAGGGGCGGGGACCACCCTCGGGTGGCCCGCGGAGACCGACTGCGCCCCGGCATTGCGGCGGGGTTGGCAGCGCGGCCCCCAGAGGGTGCTGCAGGGAAACGGGTACCGTTGGCAGGGGTAAACACCGTTTCCCTACGGGGGGAACCATCCTCAGCGTCCTGACGCTTCTGGCGTCAGGAACACTTCGACGAGGCCTTCTTGGCGATCAGGACTGTCCTCATATCAGCCCTGCCCCTCGAAGGCCTCGTCTGAGAGCGCCGCCCCTCGTCCCCGCGCTGAGGGGGAGTTCGGGTGGCGACGCTCTGTTTTTGCTTTGCCCTGTGCGAGGCGCTCGTACTCGGCTTGGGCTGCTTGATGTCAGCAGCAGCCCTAGGGACCTGGACTCGGAGAGGGAGGAACTGCTTGAGCGCCGCAGCTTGCTTTTTAGACTCCTGGAACCTCTCGGTGACAGTATGGACTGCGTCACCGAAGAGGCCTCCAGGAGAAAGCGGCGCATCAAGCAGAAAGGCTTTCTCCCTCTCTTTGATGTCAGTGGGGTTCAACCAGAGATGCCTCTCTGTGGCCACCAGGGCTGCCATAGAGCGGCCCACACATCTGGCCGTCTCCTTGGTGGCCCGGAGAGCTAGATCAGCTGACGAACGCAACTCAGTGATAATATCTCCCCCCACGACATCACTACTGTCCAGATCCCTCAGCAGGTCAGCCTGGTATGCCTGCACGATTGCCATCGTGTGCAGGCATGCAGCCGCCTGACCCGCTGCCGAGTACGCTTTGCTCACCAGCGCCAACGTTGTCTTTAAAGGTCTGGTGGGCAAATACGGGGCTTTAAGGGACGATGCCGAGGAAGGCGAGAGATGGCTCGCGAGTGTCTCCTCAACCTTTGGCATCGCCCCATAGCCATACTGTTTCAGCCCAGCGATGTTACTATAGACCGAAGTCTGTGGGCTGAAAACACGATATGACGCCGGTCTCTTCCACGACCTTGCCACCTCAGTGTGCAAGTCGTGAAAGAACGGCAAGCCCCGTCGCTGAGGCTCTGAGGCGCGAGAAGGCAGGAATCTCTCGTCTAAATTACTTGTACGTTTTCTTCCTGCCTCATATCTCTCGGTTGGCCAGTCGATGTTAAGCCTGGCCACCGCTCGCGTCAGAACCTCAGCGAGCTCCTCGCATGCAGGGGACTGAAGTGGCGAGTCTTCAGTCTCGATGCTTTCAACGTCCACCTCCTCAGAGCTGGACAGTTGAAGCACCGGCGACTCTCTCGGGGGGGAAGAAACCGCCATGCGTGCTTCCATGCCCCGAGAAGAGCCGCTGGATGGTGCAGGTGAGGGCAGAGATAAGGCAGCGCCCATCTCTAACCCCTGTGCAACATCCAATTGTGATCCCCACGACTGCAGCCTTCGCTCTGCCTCGGCGGCAGCGGGACCAGAGCCGCGGGGAACAGGAGCCGAGGCACCCTCCTCGAAGAGTGCCCGGCGGGAGCGCAGCGTTCTCAATGGTAACTTGTCACAATGCTCGCAAGCAGCCCCCTCGAGGGCTGCCTAGGCATGCTGCGCTCCCAAGCAGGCAACACAGAAAGAGTGTGTATCCCCACCCGTGATGTAGCGTGGGCAGGGATGAACACACTTCCTGAAATTGCTGCTTTCGCTCGCCATATCTCTATCTATTTATTTTCTCTTTTTTGTTAATATATCTGAAATATTTAACAAAGGGTGGAAAAACTCTTGTAATAGACAGACAAAAACACCAAATAGACAGACAGGTTCACACAGATCGCTTGCTGAAGGCTCAGAAGCTAGTTCCTGTTTGTTTTCATGGACGCTTTATAGCTTCCGGTCGATGACGTCATCACGCCGACGATCGATCTTTTTTCCGATGGAATGGTTCTACAGGTGCTTCACGACGCATTAACGCAGAGGCGTTCTCACAGCGTTTCGACGCAGCTCGAGTTCCCCGAAAGGGAAATCTATTTACCACAGTAAAATATTGTGTTGGCCATATAGCCTACTTTTATAAAATGTTGACTGGATTCACGTTTTTTAGTCCAGTCAACATTTGCAATTCTAAATGTTGACTGGATTTGAAAATATCAATTAATTTAATGTTTTTCAAATATATTTCTGCAGACTTAATATAATTAGTCTTCTTAATTAAGCACAAGTAAGAAAATGAGTTCAACATATATTTTTTTGCTCTTCCAACATTTTATTAATTGGAGTTTTTAGAGTGTATAACATTCTGTTATGGCTGTTATTTCCAAAACAATGAATTTTATGAAACATTTTCTAAGACAATGTTTGGATTTTTTTAGAGATGATTTTATCATTATTGGCCTGTATACACTTTTGCAGTCTTTTGTCTAATGTCTGGCAAGAAGAACAGCTCAATTAATGCTACAATGTGCTCACTCAACAATCGTTTTTACACCTTTGAATGTATGAGACATAATCCTTATAATTCTTATGAATCTTTTGTTTTTTAATAGCCATTATTCAAATCCATTATAACATGTATGCCTGCCTAAATGGCCCATTAACAGCGCAGTATTTCATTTAGTAGTCCACATTATCTAAAGTCTTTCAAAAAAGAAAAAAAAAGAAAACAACAAAACTAAATGCACATTATGTGAATTATTGTAACAAAATAGCCAAAGCTCCTGGCCCAACAGATGCATTAGAGATTCAGTTAGCATCAAGCTACATAACACAATTTAAAAGATTAAAATTACACATTTACTCTATATGTCACTTTAGACCACCATCGAGTGTTTGTATTAGTTCCCTGTCACGGTATAATGGGGATTTCATTCATATGGTGATGTTAAAACATGTTATATTTAGCATTTTATATGGAGCTAAACACTATTCCTGTTAGCAGTCATAATGTAAACATCCATTATTGATATGATATAGCCGTAATCACATGGAAAATCACACAAAAACCTTTCTCCATAGTTATTGTGTGTTCATTAACTTCTTAGTTTACGCGTAGAAATGTAGAATTGGCTCGTTCTTTACAGAGACAGAATGAGGAAGTGTCCACACAGAAGAGTGCGTCATGCGGAGGGCAGTATTGAGCATGTGAGATTATTGACAGCTCAGTGACCAAATGAACGCCTGGTGACTCATATCTGACGCATATCATAAAGAGGAGACACAGAGAGAGCTATGTGCATGTTTTAATTCTTTCAGATCGGATAATTCAGTGAGAAATTAGTAGAAATGGGTTTCTGTAAGACTAAATATTTAGCAAACGTGATAATATACCAATATTTCTCCAAATATGAGCACTTTTTAACTTAGAGCTAAACTGAAAGCTGCTCTTTGCGTAGAGCTGCAACTAACGATTATTTTTTTCTGTCGACTAATCTAACGATTATTTTTTTCGATAAGTCGACTAATCTAACGATTTATTTTTTTACCTTTTGAAATTTTTTCACAATTCTGTGGCACCCCCTCGCATATGTTACGCTAGAGGTGTAACAGTACAGACTGCTCACAGTTCGCTTTGTATCACGGCTTTAGGTTCACGTTTCAGTACAATTCGGTATTTGCTATGTTCAGGGGAAAAAGGACTACTGTCAAATGAAAATAAAGAAAATAAGAACAGATCACTTAAATAGAAGCAGCAGCACAAATAAATACTATTGAGCAAAGATGAGAATAAAATAAACAATGCTTTTCAGGTTCAGGTAGGTCTAACCTTAGTTTTTAGGTAGAGAAATGGAATAAAGTAATCAAATGTAAAATAACCACACATTTAACTGTTTAAAATTTAAAAAATAATCCTTATTAAACTTACAAAAGCTATTCAGTCAGGAGCAGTGAGGGATGTCTTTATCTTTTGTTTGACATTAAACAGACAACAGTGAATGCTACTGCCCCTTTAAGACCCAAGGATAGTCGTCGTATTTTCTGTATAAAGTTCACAGAGTAGGCTATGACATTTTGACATACTTTTTGTGAGTTTGTCCGTTTAAGCACATGATTTGAAAGATAACTCAATATTTGCACGCTTTGGGACGAGTGCACAGAGACAGATCTTCTCATTCGAGTCTTGCTACACGGGGGTGATGACGGTGAAAATGACTGCTCATATTCGGACATACGGCGGCACTCGCATGCGTTTTATAAAGTTTACAAAGAGAGGCCGTTTTGCCCACGTTTTTCTTTTATAATCGCTGTTGTTGTAGTGTATACCTGAGGTGTCAGCACGTGTATCCATCGACAGAAACATACATACAGCATTTTTTTTCAAGTTACAACCCATATTAAAGATGCGTCATCAGATGTGAGATGAACCGTAAGTGCGTCCCGGCACCTTTTGCTCGGGATCCCGGTTGGGAAACACTGGTCTGTAATTGATTGACACCGCGCTGGTTTGTTTAGAATTATAATGAGCGCCGTGACCGGGCTGCCGCGTGATGAAGGTGTGTCGCAACTCTGTTATTCAACTGCTCTGGTTTTAAAAGCTATGTCACACTAAATGCACCAAAATGCAATAAAACTTGTTTTACGGTCGAATGCAACGCACGTGTGTGTGTGAGTCAGTGAGAGATGCGCAAAAGGGCGGAGAGAGAACTTAAGGAAATGCAGCTGAACGAATATGCGTGCGTATTTTAAATAGCGTAAAAATGAATGAATGACGAATCAATATGTGGCGGCCGTTATTGATTATGTGGGTCGGTCCGCCACAAATTAGTCTATGTGTGGGAAACACTGTTTGGCCTCTGTTTAAAGTATTCCCATACGTTTGATATTCGTGGTCTAGGATTTTGTGATAGAATGGAGAACTTTCTCCATTCCCAGGAGCAGAAGCCAACATTACGCGAGATGAATGTGTGACGCGACGCGCCGACGCATTTCACGAACGTCGACGTATTTCCCTAGTCGACGTCATCGATGACGTCGATGCGTCGTTGCAGCACTATCTTTGCAAGCTGTGTGAACACAACTGAGCCGTTGCAGATGAGAGAGAGTTAATGTGCGTGTGATATTCCATTCAAAATATTGTTCATAACGGATCAATTTAATGCACTCCTGACATAAAAGAAGAAATGAATGTCACTGCAACCCAGTTTTATCATAAACAATGTTTAAATATCAAAGCTGGAGTCTTTATTCTGTCTAATGATACTGAGTTTGTCCAGATAAAGCAAGAGTGGGATGTTTTAACGAGCAGTGAATGTTAAACAAGAGTAATATGGGGCCGTCTGCAATATTTGACAGGCACGGGGTTAAATGTAATGCTTTGTGATTGTATAGTATTTTTCCAATATTAATTAGGAATATGAATAGACAGAGATATTATAATATATTAAATATAAGATAATGCACTTTACATTAAACAGAGTAAAATTAATAGAAATAACATTTTCCGTAAAACAACATGTTCTACAAAACAGTATATTCTTAAATACCATATTACAAAAACAATTACCTGGACAGAGCAGTGAAGAGAGAGAAAGTAGTGAGCAAAAAAGCTTCAGCTCCATCTATTCGAAACATATTTCACTTGTTAGGAAGCACATGGGAAATGGTGCACACAGAAATATCAAATTAATTCAAACACAAATAAAACTATCAAATACACAAAAATATAAACAGAAAACACTCTAGAAGTCAGAGTTCAATGTGTGCAATCCCCTTTATACATCGTCTAACATTCAACATGAAACTTTTATTTTTACTTTTAATACGGAGCTCCAGCAGAAACGACTCACCCACAGCAGTTCTCTCTAGCTCTGCTGTAGATTGTTCGAATGCAGTGAACTACAGCGCCACCATCACACCCAATAGGATGCGTGAACACATTACAGCAGGATTTATTTAAAGAACCCTTGAACAATGATATTTATCCTGTTACACGTGTGTGTGTGTGTGTGTGTGTGTGTGTGTGTGTGTGTGTGTGTGTGTGTGTGTGTGTGTGTGTGTGTGTGTGTGTGTGCGTGTGTGTGTGTGTGTGTGTGTGTGTGTGTGTGTGTGTGTGTGTGTGTGTGTGTGTGTGTGTGTGAAACAAAGAGAAACACAGAGCTCTGTCAAAGTGACAGTGAGTTGTGCGTCTTCAGACTAGAATTCACGGTACATCAAATAAAGGCACCCTGCGCATTCGTTGAATTTGGCAGATATGACTATACAGTTAGAATAGCTATTGCATTGTTCTCCCATTTGAAGGTGCTATATCTCAGGGGTCTATATGGGTGTGTTAAAAATTCATCTGGTACATTATACCCATTGTACTTAACTATCATGATTCAAATTTTAGACATTTTTAATGTAGAATTTTGAAGTTATGGATCCATGAATTTGACAGATATAGCACAATTATAATAGCTATTGCATTTTTTGCCTATTTGGTTGCACTATATCTCAGGGATCTTTATGGGTGCATTGAGAGTTGCACAGGGGACTTATTCCCAGTGCACTGAACTGAAGTATCAGCATGCAGAATTCCCGACATTTTTACTGTATCATTTTGAAGTTATGGATCCATGAATTTGACAGATGACAATTAGAATAGCTAGTGCATTGTTGGCAGATTTGGAGGCACTTTATCTTGGCTGCCTTTGATGGTGTGTTAAAATTTGCACTGGGACTTTTACCCAGTGTGCTTGACTGTCACCATGCCACTTTTCAGATATTTTTACTGTAGTATTATTACTTAATGGACCCACAAATTTGATGAATGACTAGTTAGAAGAGCCATTGTATTGTTGGCGAATTGAGAGGTGCTATATCTCGGCTGCTTTTATGGGTGCATTGAAGTTTGCACTGGTTGACTGCCACCATGTAGAATTCCAAACATTTTTACTGTAGAATTTTTAAGTATGGATCCATGAATTTGACAGATATGACAATAAAGTTAGAATAGCTAATGCATTGTGGCCAATTTGGAGGTACTATATCTCAGCTGCTTTTATGGGTGCATTAAAGTTTGCACTAGGGACTTATACTATACTAGTGCACTTAACTTTCACCATTCAGAATTCCAGACATTTTTTTCTGTAGCATTTTGAAGTTATGGAGATGTATAGCTCCTTCAAATGGGCCAACAATACAATGGCTCTTCTAACTGTACTGTCGTTTGTCAAATTTGTGGGTCTATAAAGTCATAATGCTACAGTAAAAATGTCTGTAATTTCGCTTTTTGCCAGTCAATAACACTGGCTATAAAGCCCCAGTGTGACTTTCAAAACACCCATAAAGACCCCTGAGATCTAGCACCTCCAAATGTTCAACAATTCAATAGCTATTTTAACTGCATTTTCATATCTGTCAAATTCATGGATCCATAACTTCAAACTTATACAGTAAAAATGTCTGGAATTCTACATGGCGACAGTCAAGCACACTGGGTATACATCCGCAGTGCAACCTTCAATGCACCCATAAAAAACCCTGAGATATAATGCCTCCAATTGTGCCAACAATGCAATTTCTCCTTTAACTGTAATGTCACATTTGTCTATAACTTCATAATGCTACAGTAAAATTGTTTTGAATTTGGCATTGTGACAGTCTAGCACACTGGGTATAATGCACCCTTCAAAGGCATCCAAGATATAGTGCCTCTAACTGGGCCAACAATGCAATAGCTATTCTAATTGTATTGTCATATTTGTCAAATTCATGGATCCCTAACTTCAAAATGCTACACTAAAAATATCTGGATTGTTATAGATAAGTGCACTGGGAATAAGGCCCCCGTGCAACTCTCAACGCACCCTCAAAGGAAACTGAGATATAGTGCCTCCATTACAGTAAAATACTACAGTAAAAATGTCTTAAATTCGGTATGGTGAAAGTCAATTGCCCTTAGAATAAGGCCCCGGTGAAACTTTGAACTCAAAGGAAGCTGAGAGATAACGCATCCAATTCAATCTTTGGCGCAAGTTTGATTGACAGGCGATTTAAGCAAATCGCATTGTTGAATCTGCTGTTTTGTCCGACAAAGCAGTTTTCACCTTTAACTGAGGCGTTAAAGTGATCACAACACATTAAAGAAGTCCAAAAGAGTATTTGTTTTGTCCGACAAAGCAGTCAGGAGATTTGGTAGATTAACGTTGGTAGACTTCAACTTGAAAAACGGTGTGTACTGTTGTTCATTTATGTTTATTTGATGATTATCAATGAACTAGAAGGAAGAGATTATTGGTTCACGAGCACCTTTAACTGAGGCATTAAAGTGATCAAAACACATTAAAGAAGTCCAAAAGAGTATTTATTGTTTCAATTTCTTAAAAAAAATTGCAACATTTGAAAGTTGAGACTTTGTTTCACATCGAAAGTAACTTGCTCTGTTTTGTCTGCCGGCGTGTTGTCAGTGTCCTCTTTGCTCTATGTACATCTTTGATGTATTTTTCTCTACGTGAGAATGTGTATAGTGTGAGAGCACCATGGCTTGTCGGACATGACAACAGGACGACATGGTCTTTGTGAACGGTCAATTGGGCCAACAATGCAATGGCTAACTTGTCATATCTGTTAAATTCATGGATCCATAACTTTCAAATGCTACAGTAAAAATGTCTGGAATTCTGCATGGGGACAGTCAGGCACACTGGGTATAATACTCCAGTGCAACTTTGAACTCACTCATAAAGGCCGGTGAGATATAGCGCCTCCAGTTGGTCCAATAATGCCATGGCTACTCTAAGTGTATTGTCATATCTGTCAAATTCATGGATCCATAACTTCAAAATACTACAGTACAAATTTCTGGAATTTTGCATGGTGCAATCAAACACACTGGGTATAATACTCCAGTGCAACATTGATCGCACCATTAAAGGCAGGCGAGATATAGCGCCCCCAATTGGGCCAACGATGCAATAGCTACTCTAACTGTATTGTCATATCTGACAAATTCACGGATCCATAACTTCAAAATACTGTTAGTTCATCAGAAGTTGTAAGGCCGCCCAAATCGTCCCAATGGAGGCCAACGATCGGCGGGTGAAGGTCGCTGTGCGTTCGTCTTTTCAGCGGGGAAAAGGGGATTTTTCCAATTCCTGACTCCATTTAATTATAATTTAGAATTTGGGTTAGAATGCCATTTGGTTATTTGGTCATTCAATTTTAATAGTTTAACTACACATTTAATTATTCCGTTTAACCCTTTGTTGAAATTATACCCAACCTGAATAATTCCAGAGCAAGTCAGAATCAATCAAAGTATAACAATTTATTAACAATCAGGTAAATGTACAACGCCAATTACATAATCAATTCAAAGGTATACTTCACATCAAATACTCTAAAGTAAAGAATGAGATGTATACCTGACTTATCAAGGTTACATAATGCTGCATGGGTTAAAACGTCCAGCATTACGGGCTGACCTGAGTACAGTATCGAGCCCTGAGCTCTTTGCAACATTTCCTTATATACCCAGAACCAGATACATACCCATCACAATAGGAATTTGCATTGATCAAGTTCTATAGACTTGATTAGAAGAGAGGCCAAATGGCTGAAAGCCACACCCATCATACACCAAGGAAAGATATCTTTAAACCCTTAAAACATTCATGATGTTCTAGTTTACTTCTGTGGAGTTGAGATATTTTTACCAGTCGCACTGAGACATTTCAAACGATATCAAACACATATGATACTCGATCGTGTGGATTGACATTGTAATATAGAGATTCTGGATGCATTTTCAGTGATCTCAGCATGAGAGAGGGAATGAATTGGGGGAGAGGGAGTCAATAGGGAAAGATGTAGATTAGCTGATAGTGAGGTGAGACTTGCGTCTCCATTGGTGTGTGAGGGACAGTTCAGATGTTAATTTCCTTATTTTCTCAGAGAGTCTTTGTTCTTCATTCAGACATTTCGGCATATACTAGTTTTTTCAGTCTTACAAAGTCTTCGGAGGCTAGATTTAAGCTGAATCTGGCATTAATATCTAGTTACCTTGTGATTTATTATAATAATTCCTTGAATTATTTTTTATTCAATTGATATATTAATGCATTAAAGCATTCAAGTGCAAAAATTTAATCTGCAGTAGGTAACTTTTGTAAAAAAATGTATTTTTTACATATTTGGTAAACCTGTTATTATGTCCTGACAGTAGAATATGAGACAGATAATCTGTGAAAAAATCAAGCTCCTCTGGCTCCTCCTAGTGGTTCTATTGCCATTTGCAGAAATACACCGCTCCCTATAAGAAACAACCAATCAGAGCCAGGAGGATTGTCTTAGCAGTGTCAATCAAGCGCGTGTGCGCGTTGATCACAACCCCCTCTCATGCAGAGTGCGTGTACAGGTGGTCAATCAAGAGCCTGCGACACACTGCCAGCATGGCGTATCATTTTTATTTCTGCTCCCATGTTAAAAGTTTAGAGCTTGCACACTGCCCGCGTGACACAGTGTACACATGCATGCTAGAAATGGAAATAACGCCTATTTTTCACGTGACACGCAAGCATGTTGGAAGTGTTTCCAGGCAAAATAAAATAGGAAAAGATGTTAATGTGTCATTTTGACATGAATACATATTGATAAATGACATTTTGATGTTTGAAAGTCTCTAAGGCTGGAGACACACT
The DNA here is from genome assembly GCF_024679245.1 of Pseudorasbora parva. Taxonomy (NCBI): domain Eukaryota; kingdom Metazoa; phylum Chordata; class Actinopteri; order Cypriniformes; family Gobionidae; genus Pseudorasbora; species Pseudorasbora parva. The sequence goes on from NC_090175.1 coordinate 31,785,467, forward strand.
GCATGTGTGCCGTTTCTGTTACGTGTCAGCTGAATGGCGGCTGCGTGGTATTTTCTATGCCTTTGCACACCAGAAGTGTGTCTAACATGGCGCTGTTGCTGCTAGTTAACGTATAGGGAAGGCCTATACTTCATATTAAACATACATATATAGCCTACTGATACAGCAAAGAAAACATCGGCACTCAGCAGTATTGACCATACATATCTATGATATTGACGGCAAAATAGGCTACAGAATATTTAATTCTGTATTGACGTTCAATATTTGAAAATGTATAATTATTATTTATTTAAATTATAGTTATATCTTCCCATCCCCTGCCTGATGCTCTGCGCAAACCACGGCTTCCTCTTCTCCCAGCCCGTTGACTCCTCGAAGTCGCTGTGGATGTGAAGCCCATTGACTCAGTGTCAAAACTCTAGCCGCACACTGGCTTGTCATGTTGCTGAAATAATGTACTAGCAAACCTTATTTAGCATTACATATCGATAGAATAATTACTCACATACTGTAACATTAGTTATATTACTAGTTATTTATAACTTATAGAAATAGTGCAACGTCATATAGTTACGTTACATATATTGCAAAATATGTAATGTTTTGAGAACCAAGTTTGTAGTCAAAGTATGGGCAGGCCGTAGTCAATGTAAAACATATTGTTGATGTTTTGTCCAAACCAGTACATTCACTAGTTCGGACAAAACATCAACAATATGATAAACCATAACTGTTTATCGACCTTCATTGGTGGCTCTGCCTGTTTACTAGACTGTGCATTCATGGCAGGCTCCGTTGTGATAAGGGAGGAGCTATGGAGCGTGGGCTGTAGCGCAGCAGAGAGCAAGGGGGGGTGAGCTGTAAGTTAAGCTTGTTCAAATTTTCAGGCTAAGCAAACGTTTTCTAAAAACTCCCTACTGCAGCTTTATGGAATGATGTAATAATATTGTATGTACATTTATGTTTTTACAGTTATTTTAACTGTTTTGTGTTATTTACCTTTCAAAATAGTTTATTATTATTTCTGAAAAGAGACATAATAGTATCAGGTTCCCTAAAAAGTGTGAATAAGAGAAAAACCACATGATCCCTAAATTGAGCTGAGCCAAAATGAGGCAGTGTGCGGTCAAGATGAAGCTGCGAATAAGAAGCTGGATTCAGCCTCATTTTAGATTCGCAGAGTGAAGATTTACTTGCAAATAGACATGTGCCGATTTTCGATAATGCGATTTATCACGATAATGAATATGCACGATATTGTTATCGTGGGCACTTTAAAATATCGTAAATAATAATTTATTAACATTTTATTTTTTTTTTTATAATGTACTCAAGAATACTTTGCCCATCAACCGTATAAATGCTCAACACCGCTTTATTCTGTCAAAGGGACTCGCGCTCAGATATAAACAAGCCCAAAGTGCGTTTGCACATGACTGAACCGGTGAAGGAGACGCGCTGCTGAAGTGCCGCTCAGTGACAGCAGAGGGTGCTGATGAACTGCAGAATGCGGCTGTTACCCCGGAAACCAGCAAACAAAAAAAAAAAATGCGTGTGGTTTTTAAAACAGCCATTCCTTTTTGTAATCTCAATGTTGTTCATCACAGCACCAAATACTTAATACTTAAAGACTTAATAGGCTATTTATTTTCAAATTTAAACATTTTTATGTTTTAATCTGGACTAGCCTACAACATGCCCTAATGATTAGAACTGTTCTAATTATTTGTTATTGTTCAGTATAACTTTGAGATACGACTTCATTAGTTAACATGTTAATTCATTATTACCAAACTGACAATGAAAAATACTAATAAAGAATTAATCATTCTATGTTAATTTCTTAGTTACTATTTAATAACATTAAAATCAAAATCAAAAGAACTTTTTTAATGGACCTAAGATAAAACTAACAATGATCAGTATTTCTTAACTAACATTAACAAAAACATTATTCTTTCTGTACCAAATGTAGCTGTTGCTCATCTTAGTTAATGCATAAACTAATGAGACCTTATTGTAATTTGTAAGCCTACCTGTTGTTCTTTATAGCCTAATTCTTTTGCACTTTATGATTAAAGTTATTCAACTTATTATACAAATAAAATATATGAATTAGGTCTTATTTAATTCTATAAACTATAATACTGATCTGCCAACATTGTCGCTATATGATAAATTAAAATAAGCTGATAACATCACTGTTTTCTCCAGTACGACTGTACAGCCAAATCTAATTTTGTCGCAATATTACCCTGTTTGACACTGTGAAGCTGCTTTGACACAATCGTGATTGTAAAAGCGCTATATAAATAAAGTTGATTGACTTTAATCTGTTTGAAAAATGTTCTTTTACAGCTCTGAAAAAAATCAAGAGACCACTTAACATTGATTTCTCAAGAGGGGTCTCTTTTTTTTTTCCAGGGCTGTATATATTTTTGGTGCATTATTGTATTTAAACATTCAGTTATTTTTGTTCTTACAAAAAAAGTTCTTAAAGCTGTTATGCTATGGCAACACTTTAAAAAAAAAAAACGTATTTCAATATCGTGATAATATCGTATATCGTGATAAAACTTCATCAATTAATCGCAACATGAAAAATTGATATCGGCACATGCCTACTTGCAAATGCAAGTGATTTACTTGCATTGTAGAGGGTTGATATATGTTTATGTATAATGTTAAAGTGTATAAATGTATGTGTGAAAGTGTATAAACTTTATGTATAAAGTTGTGTGTATATGGCAAATATGTTGACTGAATCTTTTCGATTTTGACATCAGGACTTTGTGTTCTATGCACCACGACTGCGAATCAACAAGCGCATCCTGGCTCTGTGTATGGGCAACCATGAGTTGTACATGAGGAGGAGGAAGCCTGACACAATTGAGGTGCAGCAGATGAAGGCTCAGGCCAGAGAAGAAAAACACCAGAAACAGATAGAGAGGTGACAAATAACACTTTATATGCCATAATTTACATAAACTTTCTATGGTTTAATTTTATGCTCTTCATAGTTTTTTTTTTTTTTTTTTACAAAATTAAAATGAAATGCAAATGCTTAAATTATCAATTGTGCAAACACAATTGTAGTTCCCTTTTAGTCAGTACACTACGAGTTATGTCAGTACTGACAAAATGGGGGTTTCGCTTAAGCCTAGTTCAGACTGCATGATTTTCAAACTCGTCGGGTCACTACTTTTTTCACACTGCATGACTATCTGGGGTATCATTCAGTCACTGCAGTGTTCACACTAACCGATGGTTTGAGGACAGAGGATTTCACACTGCATGACTGAATCGTCTAACCAATGGTTTGATGACAGAGGAGTTCACACTGCATGACTGAACAAGAGGCCGACAACTCTCTCTCTCCGGTGCGCAAACTAAGTTTCCCAACTACACGTGCGATGTGACAAGTAAACAACGCGAGATCACACGTGCGTCAGACCGGAGTTCTCGCGTGGGACTTAGAATTGTTATTAAAAATGATAAACTGCACAAAGTTTGCTTCAAAATGTATGTGCAGAGAAAAAGAAAAAAGATTATGGTGAAATAAATTGTTGGAGAGACAGAGGGATCCAGGATTGTGTTTTGCAAAGACAGTTTGAGGTAAATAAACAATTTTTTAATGTGCTGCTGCTGTGGCTGGATGTGCAAATGTTTGGCCGTTGTTTCTGTTTGATTGAATTGTAAATATATCTATTAAAATACTGATATTCTGCTCTATAACTCCTCCCTGAACCCCCTGCTGCCCTGTATCTCACTCTTTCATTGGCTGTCGGTCATCGCCGATGTAATTTTCAGTCAGAACGCAGTTCACACAGCAGGAGTTTCAATCCCTGACAGGTCCAGATATTTAACATGCCAAATATCTCTCGGGCGTCTGCGACTCATCGGCGATTCTCTCTGATTGCGTCTTTGATCATTTAGACTGCCTGATTGTCACTCGCGTGCATGAGCACCAATTTGCCTATGATCTCGGCATTTGTAGGCGATTTCACAAAACCTGTCAGCGACTCAAAATCGGGGAAAAAATCCGGCAGTGTGAACTAGGCTTTAGTAAGCCAGCTGCCTTCAATCTCAATCAAAACTATCCAATGACATGAAAATGGCATGGGTCTGCGGAATTTGCCTAATGCAACCCCGCCCCACTGCATAGCAGTCACACATTTATGTTTCTGCTTCGGAGCCGAGTACTACTTGCCTTCCTAAGCGTTGTATCTCTTCAAGACAAGTGTCTCCCCTGAGTGTTGGTGTGATGGCCCATTCTAGCGAGTCCCGCATTCCTGTTAATCTGTGCAGTGGTCTGTATAGGTCTGTGTGTTCTCCCTGGGCGTCTGAGCACTCTGCCTGAGTAAAACTCCTCTCTAAAAGGGCTGCACATGGCGCGTCTTTTTAAAGATGTTTCGCCCGTGCATGAGCGCGGTTTGGCGTGCTTGGGCCTTGCGCACCAAGCACACATTCATGGATGCGTCATATTCTCACTGCGGGAACATGACCATCGCAGTGCTGTGCCCTGCAACGCTTCCAAGCCCTGCTCAAGGACAGGCACGTACTTGGCCGGTCAGACAACACGGCAACAGTAGCGTACATCAACCGCCAAGGTGGTCTACGCTCCCGCCGCATGTCGCAACTCGCCCGCCACCTCTTGTTATGGAGCCAGAAACATTTGAGGTCGCTTCGTGCCATTTATGTCCCCGGGGAACTAAACTGTGTGGCCGACGAGCTGTCGCAGTTTCAGCCTGTGCCGGGGGAATGGCGGCTCCATCCCCAGGCAGTCCAGCTGATATGGGCCCTGTTCGGCGACACACAGATAGATCTGTTTGCCTCCCACGACTCCTCCCATTGCTGCTGGTACTATTCCCTGACTGAGGGGACCCTCGGCACAGATGCACTAGTGCACAGCTGGCCACGGGGCCTACGAAAATATGTGTTTCCCCCAGTAAGCCTTCTCGCACAGCTCCTGTGCAAGATCAGGGAGGACAAGGAGGAGGTCCTAATGGTCGCCCTGTTCTGGCCCGGCCGGACCTGGTTCTCCGGACTCATGCTCCTTGCGACAGCACCTCCCTGGCCTATTCCTCTGAGGACGGACCTCCTTTCTCAGAGAGGGGGCACTGTATGGCACCCGTGTCCTGACCCGTGGAACCTCCACGTATGGCTCCTGGATGGGACGCGGCAGGTTTGAGAAGCCTACCACTTCCGGTGGTCGCTACCATCCCTTCAGCCTTGTCCACGAGAAAGGCCTACACTTTGAAGTTGAACTTTTTCGCCACCTGGTGTGCTTCTCGAGAAGATCCACCAAATCTCCAATCCCTTTCGAGCCACTGCAGGCAGTGTAGCTTAAGTTCCTGTCTATGAGACACTCCTCGTTGCTCTGGCTTCGATCATGAGGGTAGGGGACCTGCAGGCATTTTCGGTCGACGAAGCATGCCTGGAATTCGGGCCGGCTAACTCACGTTATCCTGAGACCCCGGCCTGGATATGTGCCCAAGGTTCCTACCACTCTCGTCAGGGACCAGGTAGTGAACCTGCAAGCGCTGCCCTTGGAGGAGGCAGACCCAGCCTTGGCACTTCTCTGTCCAGTACACGCCCTTTGCACTTACGTGGACAGGACGTGGTGCTTTAAGACCTTTGACCAGCTCTTTTTCTGTTACGGAAGGAAGTAGAAAGGGAAGGCTCTCCCCAAGCAGAGGCTGTCTCACTGGATACTGGATGCCATTGTCTTGGCTTTCCAGGTTTAGGGCTTGCCATGCCCCCTTGGGGTCAAAGCACACTCCACTTGGAGCGTAGCTCCCTCTTGGGCTTTAGCGCATGGCGCCTTGCTGACAGACATTTGTAGAGCTGCAGGCTGGGCGACACCGAAACACATTCACCAGGTTTTTATAATCTGCGAGTGGAGCCTGTGTCCTCTTGTATAATCACCCCAGATGGCCAGTGACTGGACACACGCTGGTGTCTTCGCTTGCTGCGCCATTCCCCTCCAGAGACGGCCCGGATACGTGCGTTTACGTTCACTCAGGTGAGCCTCCCCGAAGGCCCTGAGTTCCTCCAGCACTGTTGACGCCGGCACCAGAGTGCATGCCCAAATGGTCCTTGCTCTGGTGTCAGGTTAGGTGCTCATGTGCACGGTTCCCCCGTTGGCCAACCGTCACATGTATTCTCCAAAGTAAGTCTCCTTGAACGCATGTCTTCCCTTGGCAAGACCCTTGCCACCCCTGTGGTTGAAAAACTTTTCCACCTGCGGCTGGATACTCCAGGTTCTTCCGTATGCACCCATATGTGGGTCATACGTGTTTTCCCAAGTCCTCATTACGGGTAGGCACTCTGATTGCATTTCTCCAAGTGGGATATGCCTCCCAGTGTACCTTGGTAGCTGAGCCAGTCCCTTGTCATGTTAAACTCTGAGGCAGGGTGCACAGGTCAGCCCAGGATGCTGGAAGACTGTCGCTGTGGTGTGATTAGACTGGGACCCCCATTTCGTCAGTACTGATGTAACTCATAGTGTACTGGCTGAAAGGGAACATCTCGGTTACGTATGTAACCCTCGTTCCCTGAAGGAAGGGAACGGAGACGTTACATCCCCATGCCACATCCGCTGTACTGCTGGTATGGCCAGGGCGGTTGGCCTCAGCTCCTCAGCAGGTAACATAAATGCATGACTGCTATGCAACACTGTTTATACCCACGCAGTGGGGCGGGGTTGCATTAGGCAAATTCTACAGACCCATGACATTTTCATGTCATTGGATCGTTTTGATTGAGATTGAAGGCAGCTGGCTTTCTAAGCGAAACCCCCATTTCATCAGTACTGACGAAACGTCTTCATTCCCTTCCTTTAGGGAACGAGGGTTACATATGTATTTCATAAACTACATATATATATATATATATATATATATGCGTTATATATGATATATATATATATATATATATATATATATATATATATATATATATATATATATATATATATATATATATATATATTGTGACAGGGTGAAGAAGCACACGACACAGGATGGCAGGTGAATTCCCCGAAGATTGGATTTTATTTGTGGTTTAAGTGCTCTCTTAAGTGATGTGTGTCCGTGCTCCTTCTTCCGTGGTGGGGGCTGGCCGTCACACGCTGCTTTCTGGGGGAATAAACAGAGACAACAGTTAGCATGAGTCTTCTGCCTGAGCCTGACAGACCTGCGAAAGCTGACCACATCCGGGAAAGACCATCGGTGTTGCTGTTGGCCGTCCCGGCTCGATGTTGTACGGTGAAGTTGCAGTCCTGGAGTGCCAGGAACCACCGCATCACCCTGGCATTCGTCTCCTTGGCTCGGGCCATTCATTGTAGCGGGGCATGGTCGGTGGTCAGGGTGAAGTGGCGGCCGAGGAGGTAATACCTGAGCTCCAGGACTGCCCACTTGACGGCCAACGCTTCCCTTTCCATGGTCGCATAGCGCTGTTCTGCTGGGGTCAGCTTTCAGCTTATGTAGAGCACCGGGTGTTCCTCACCGTCGGTGAACTGGGAGAGGACGGCTCCCAACCCGGTGTCGGATGTGTCCATCTGCAACAGGAAGGGGCTATTTAAGTCGGGGGCTCGGAGCACCGGTGCCGAGGTGAGGGCCGTCTTGATGCGGTGGACCGCTGCCTCTGCCTCGGCGTTCCAGGGAATCTTCTCCAGCTGCCCCTTCCTGGTCAGGTCTGTCAGGGGAGAGGCTAAGGAGTAAAAGTCAGGGATAAAGCACCGATAGTAACCCGCCAACCCCAAAAAGGCCCGTACCTGTGTCTTGGTGGCTGGACGAGGAGCGGAGAGAATCGCGGTGACCTTCTTCTCTTGGGGCCGGATCAACCCCCGTCCCACCTGATAGCCCAGGTACTTGGCCTCAGCGAGTCCTAGGGGACACTTCCGGGGTTGGCGGTCAGCCCAGCCCGACGTAGCTCCGACAGCACCCTCCGCAGTAGATCCAGGTGGTCCTCCCACGTCTCTGAGTGGATCACGACTTCATCCAGATAAGCCGCCGCATATGCTTGGTGTGGCCGGAGTAGCACGTCCATGAGCCATTGGAAGGTGGCGGGTGCCCCGTGCAGGCCGAAGGGGAGGACGCGATAATGCCAGTGTCCGCTCGGGGTCAAGAAGGCCGTCTTCTGCTTGGCCTGTTCGGAGAGGGGTACCTGCCAGTAGCCCTTGGTGAGGTCGAGGGTGGATATGTACTGCGCCCTCCCCAGGCGGTCCAACAGCTCATCCACCCGGGGCATTGGGTATCCGTCGAACTCAGAGACTTAATTTAGGCGGCGGAAGTCATTACAGAAGCGGAAGGTGCCATTGGGCTTTGGGACCATCACGATCGGGCTGGACCATGAGCTGCGGGATGGTTCGATGACCCCTAACTTCAGCATCTCCTGTGCCTCCGCCTCGATGGTGTGTCACCAAGCCTCAGGAACCCGGTAGGGTGGCTGCCGAACAACAACTCCTGGTGGTGTTCGGACGTCATGCTCTAGGACGTGGGTCCGCCTGGGCCGAGGGGAGAATACCACAGAAAACTGACTGACCAGGTGATGCAGCTCTGACTTTTGGGCCGCCGACAGCTGAGGGCGGGGGATCCGTGAACGCGGAGAGTTTGGGTCCGGTCCCGACCCAGCGTTTCAGGACGTTCACATGGTACAATTGGTCAGCCTTCCTCTTCCTGGGCTGCCGGATCCGGTAGGTGACGGGACCGACCCTCTCGGTGACTGTGAATGGGCCCTGCCAGGTGGCCAGAAACTTGCAGGTGGCGGTGGGGACCAGGACCAATACGCTCTCTGATCGGCGAGAGCCCGATGCGCCCCAGAATCTCTTTTTTTAGTTCAGCATACGAAGTACCCTGCGCAGGGGAAAGCGCAATGTATGCTCGCTGGGCTTCCCCTGTCAGCAGCGGGGCGACAATGTGTGCCCACTCGTCCTCAGGCCAAGCCTCACGGGTGGCGATGGTTTCAAACATCTCCAGATACATCGCCACATCATCGTTTGCTGTCATCCTTGTTAGCAGTTGGGTTGCCTGGATGCGAGGGTCAGGCAGCGGAGCGCGTTGGGCAGCCGTCGTGCGGAGCGTGAGCAGCTCCCGCTCTGTGTTATCTTGCCGGGAGGCCATGTGCTCCATGATCTGCTGCTGACGGATGCTCACCTCGGTGAGGTGCTTCAACAGTTCCTCCATCGCTGCAGGGAGGAGCGCCACCTGGGGAAACAGAAAGGACCAGTGAGTTTTTGTTGAATGTGCGCCGCGGAAAAACCAAGGAAAAAAAACTCCAATACGAAAAAAAACCTCCAGGGAAAAAAAACCCCACTCCACGTGAAAACCTGGTGTTGGTGACTTCTTCACTCTTCTGCCCGCATTCTCCACCAGTGTGACGGGGTGAAGAAGCACACGACGCAGGATGGCAGGTGAATTCCCCGAAGGGTAGATTTTATTTGTGGTTTTGATAATAAAAGTGAAGGTGTGGCGTGAAGAGTGCTCTGTGCTCGGCGTGTCTCTTTCTCTCTTTCCCTCTTAAGTGCTCGCGGTGATGTGGGTCCGTGCTCCTTCTTGGTGGGGGCTGGCCGTCACACACTGCTTTCTGGGGGAATAAACGGAGACAACATTAGGCCGACCCTGCGTTCCAATTCGCATACTATCCATCCTAAATAGTATTCGAAAATAGAATTAGTATGTCCCAAATTGTAGTATGTTGAAAAGAGTATTCCAAAGATTCCCGGATGGTTTACTATTTCCGGTCCGAATACACAGTATGGATCGATGGGCACTCTAACGGCTGATATTGCCCACAACCCATTGCGAGTTGGACGAGGATTCGATTAGAACTACAAACGCGGATAAAAAGCGTTCAAAAACTACAAACATGACGGATGTGCGAGTCCGACGTTTAAGTAGAGAAGTTTAGATAAAGGGGTTTGAGTGACCCTATCAATATTTAACCTGACAAAAATATATTTATTCAGTGTTGTCCATATTATATTTCACCTACAGCAGCATTGTGAACTTTTGTAATGACACGTTTGGCCATTAACTTTTAAATGCATCATTATATTTAAACTGCAAACACATGAGGAGAGTCTCTGCATTAAAGACCCACAAATGGCAGATCAACGAGCGGCTACATTTCTCTCCGATACGGTAGGAGATTAAACTGAATGTGAAGGATTTGAACTGTGACGAATCTGACGATGATTGACAGGGCAGATAAAGGTGACGTAACTAAGCGACAGAGTCCGTTAAAGATGGCGAAGTAGTATGTCCCGAAGCTTGCATACTTTTCTGCTACACACTCAAAAGTATATACTTTTTCTTCACAAAAAGAGTACATACTTTTAGGACGTAGTATAAGTAGGCGAATTGGGACGCAGCACGAGTCTTCTGGAGACATCTCTCACCTCTCTGGTTGTTTGTCGGCTTTATGAAGCCGCTCGCTGATTGGGTGCAGATGTGGCGGCTCAGCCCGTGATGAGCGTGTACAGGTGTGACGGCCTTGTTTTCAGGGTGACGCTGATGAGCGCTCGGGACACTTGTCACAATATATATATATATATATATATATATATATATATATATATATATATATATATATATATACAGTCTTGTTCAAAATAATAGCAGTACAATGTGACTAACCAGAATAATCAAGGTTTTTAGTATATTTTTTATTGCTACGTGGCAAACAAGTTACCAGTAGGTTCAGTAGATTCTCAGAAAACAAACAAGACCCAGCATTCATGATATGCACGCTCTTAAGGCTGTGCAATTGGGCAATTAGTTGAAAGGGGTGTGTTCAAAAAAATAACAGTGTCTACCTTTGACTGTACAAACTCAAAACTATTTGTACAAACATTTTTTTTTTCTGGGATTTAGCAATCCTGTGAATCACTAAACTAATATTTAGTTGTATGACCACAGTTTTTTAAAACTGCTTGACATCTGTGTGGCATGGAGTCAACCAACTTGTGGCACCTCTCAGCTGTTATTCCACTCCATGATTCTTTAACAACATTCCACAATTAATTCACATTTCTTGGTTTTGCTTCAGAAACAGCATTTTTGATATCACCCCACAAGTTCTCAATTGGATTAAGGTCTGGAGATTGGGCTGGCCACTACATAACATTAATTTTGTTGGTTTGGAACCAAGACTTTGCCCGTTTACTAGTGTGTTTTGGGTCATTGTCTTGTTGAAACAACCGTTTCAAGGGCATGTCCTCTTCAGCATAGGGCAACATGACCTCTTCAAGTATTTTAACATATGCAAACTGATCCATGATCTCTGGTATGCGATAAATAGGCCCAACACCATAGTAGGAGAAACATGCCCATATCATAATGCTTGCACCTCCATGCTTCACTATCTTCACTGTGTACTGTGGCTTGAATTCAGAGTTTGGGGGTAGTCTCCCAAACTGCCTGTGGCCCTTGGACCCAAAAAGAACAATTTTACTCTCATCAGTCCACAAAATGTTCCTCCATTTCTCTTTAGGCCAGTTGATGTGTTCTTTGGCAAATTGTAACCTCTAATGCACATGCCTTTTTTTTAACAGAGGGACTTTGTGGGGGATTCTTGAAAATAGATTAGCTTTACACAGACGTCTTCTAACTGTCACAGTACTTACAGGTAACTCCAGACTGTCTTTGATCATCCTGGAGGTGATCATTGGCTGAGCCTTTGCCATTCTGGTTATTCTTTTATCCATTTTAATGGTTGTCTTCCGTTTTCTTCCACGTCTCTCTGGTTTTGCTCTCCATTTTAAGGCATTGGAGATAATTTTAGCTGAACAGCCTATCATTTTTTGCACCTCTTTATAGGTTTTCCCCTCTCTAATCAACTTTTTAATCAAAATACGCTGTTCTTCTGAACAATGTCTTGAACGACCCATTTTCCTCAGCTTTCAAATGCATGTTCAACAAGTGTTGGCTTCATCCTTAAATAGGGGCCACCTGATTCACACCTGTTTCTTCACAAAATTGATGACCTCAGTGATTGAATGCCACACTGCTATTTTTTTGAACACACCCCTTTCAACTAATTCAACTAATTGCCCAATTGCACAGCCTTAAGAGCGTGCATATCATGAATGCTGGGTCTCATTTGTTTTCTGAGAATCTACTGAACCTACTGGTAACTTGTTTGCCACGTAGCAATAAAAAATATACTAAAAACCTTGATTATTCTGGTTAGTCACATTGTACTGCTATTATTTTGAACAAGACTGTATATATATATATATATATATATATATTAGTGGTGTAACGATACGCGTATTCGTATTGAACCGTTCGGTACGAGGCTTTCGGTTCGGTACGCGGTACGCATTATGTACCGAACGGTTCTTGGACTAATTAATTAGATTTGGAAAATAAAAAAGTGTGTGAAATATAATAATATGCGTTCAACAAGGTAGCCCAATAACCAAAACGACATAACAGGCAATGCCCCTGACACCGCCGAAGTGAGAAAAAAAAACCCACCAAATATGTTTTAGGCTGCTGAGTCAGGTGCTCGCTTACTCAGTAGGCTACGCGCTGAATGCTCGTGGCAAAATGGCAATTGCGTTTAACAAACCAGAAATAGAAGATCCTCCAATAACCAACAGGTCTGGTGTTTGGGTGAACTTTGGATTTTTGGTAAGCTATGATGGTGTTGGCAAGATTGATGGATTAAAAAACAACGGTATGTCGCATTTGCTGATGGTACAGCAGCGGGAATAATTCATGTCATGTCAATCAAAGCCGACAACAAGACGATCTTGTTGTCTTTACGCCGACAACAAGACGATAAAAAGGAGAAACAGCCACAAACTATCCCACAAACTATCCCCGCAGCATTTAGACAGACATTTCCAACTTATTCAAATGGCAAAAGACATCACCGCGGCGAGTGGTCCATTTATAGCCGCGGATATGAGACCTAACGCCCGTTTCACACATACTCCGTCTGCAGTGCGTGTGCGGTGCGTATTTTTTTCCGTACCCATGTTAACGGATGACAGCTTTCAAACTGCACGCGGATGCTGTCCGTCAGTCTGTTCCAGGTGCGTTGCGTCTGCAGCAGTGCACGGATCGTTTTCGTACCGAGTCTAATTTTTGCTGCGCTGCGTTGCTGCATTAAAGTGGTAGAACATTGTTCGCATTAAAATAAACATGTACTGACGCTAAAATCTAGTAATTTCACCACAGATGCATATCATTTAAAATATACTCTTGTTTCAAAGTCAACACATGGCTTTTTTTTTCTCAAGTAAAGCAACAAAACGACACCTTACCTGGCATTTAGGTTAAAAAAAAGTGCCATAATGGAGAGCACTCCTACTTTCTTTGGAGGTGAAAAGTAAAGTTCTTTTTGACCTGCAGGATTTCTTTTAAAAGGGTGTAAAAACGAAAGTAAAGACTAGAGTCGGCTGTTTTTGAATAGACTATTGTAAGTTTCTAATTTAAAATGTTTGTGATTTAAGGCTATAACCTATGTTTAAATGTTTTGCCACTTGTGTGAGCTAAATCTAAAGTATATAAATATAAGTAAATGAATTTAATAAAATGTTGTTTAAATGTATAGCCTAGGCTAAGTAACCTGACTTCTATTAAAGAGTAAACAAAGAGAATTGGAATTCTGACGAGGCATGTTCAGTAAAAACGTTTGGATTTAAATAAAAAATAATGAATAAATGCTGTGTTTGTGGTATGCAACAGCGGATCAGTTGCGGACTGCAAACGCAGCATATGTAAAGCACTACAGGGTGTGGGGCTCCTGCAACGCAACACGCACCGCACACGCACTGCAGACGGAGTATGTGTGAAACGGGAGTTAATGTAAAGAGCTAATATCTTATTCCTGTAACTACATAGAAGATGGGTAAAATCATACAACAACAAAAAATCATACTTTGTTAGTTTTAATAAAATAATAATAAAAAAAGGTAATTTCTGCCAATTTTTTCTTTTTGCTGTATCTAAAACATACCGAACCGTACCGAACCGAACCGTGACACCAGTGTATCGTATCGAACCGAACCGTGAATTTTGTGAACCGTTACACCCCTAATATATATATATATATATATATATAAATCCCAATGATGCAAACCTGTCACCTTTCTGGTGAAAATCGCTATTTTCAACAACAACAAAAAAAGAAGGTAATTTGTGTGATTTCTGCAGCTCCTATTAGCTTTTGAAAGGAGGATGGGCTGTGATGGGAGGTTTGCCAACAATCAATGACACGAGAGCCATGCCTTTTGAGTTTAAGCCTAAAAGAACTTCTAGTTTCAGTGCTTGAAGCCTGGTGCTGTTTTTTGACACACTAGCAGGATATGATCCAGTGTTTTTAGTGTCTTGGAGTGGCGAAATTGTAACGCATAACCATCTTACCAAAATTTGTAATGAGAATTTTTTTTAAAAGCTGTTTTAAAGCAAATAAAATGTTTTCTGACCCTCCCAGGGCTCCTAACCTGCCATAGCTGCCCTCGGCTCCTGACCTGCCATAGAGGTCCCCCAGCCCATCTGTCCTAGTGCCCCCACCTCTAGGACTCAAGGTTGCTCAACCCCTCCCCTCCCCTATTAGACTTCTATGGCGCGAGGATGCACCAACTGGGAGGGGGGAGTAATGTTACATGTATGGTCTACATTTGTGTTTTTGCCCCTGTACTTCCTGGTTGCAGTTGTCACATGTGCTGTTTCCCACCACTTTTCCCTTGTCATAGCAACCTTCGTTAGTTTAGTCCCATTCAGCTGTGTCTAGTTAATTATCTTCTGTCCCCTGCCCCCCTCGTTATTCTGTCATCAGTGTTTAAGTTATTGTCATTCGCGTGCACGAGCACCGATTTGCCTATGATCTCGAGCATTTGTCGCCGATTTTATAAAACCCGTCGGTGACTCAAAATCGGGGCAAAAATCGAGCAGTGTGAACTAGGCTTAAGTTCATACTCGTTTGGTCACTCTTTGTCTGGTTTTGCGTTATACTACAGTGCTTTGTTCTGTTTTGAGTCTGATTTAACTAAAGCCTGTTTTGTTTGGAAGTCCTGGATCATCTCTGATCACACATAAGACACACATCAAAAATAAGATGTTTACATTGAGGATAGATAAAGATTGCAAAAATATTATTGGCCAAAAAGTATGAACGTAAACATTTCTAAAAAGTTACTACGGTTGGTATTGCTATTAAAATGGATGTTGTGATTTATTCAACCTCATGCCATTTCAAACCGATAAGAGTTTCAGAACACTAAAGAACATATTTTCATTATTCTCATAATTGTCATGCTTCAAAAATTTCATAAATCCAAATTAATTGAGTTGTTGAATTTTAGTTTTTTAACTTTTTGAAGCGTGATCATTTTTGTTACATAGACTTTCATTGCTATGCTAAACTATTTTCTAATTCAATTTTCTCTGAAGGTTAGCGATTTTTAGGTTTTTTTGTTTAAATCAAATTTGAATGCGTCCTTCTCTGTCTCCATCAGAGCTCAGCTTGAGAATGAGAAGAAGAAACGAGAGCATGCAGAAAAGGAGAAGGAGAGAATAGAGCGGGAAAAGGATGAGTTAATTGAGAGACTGAGGCAGATTGAGGAACAGACGATAAAAGCACAGAAAGGTATAAACGTATCTGGACTTCACTCATGGTTTTTCTCGCCCTCCCATTCCCTATAATGCCGGGAAATAGAATAAAACAAATGGTTTTGCTTCAGGGCTTAAATTTTATATTTGACGACTAACACACTTTTTTTCTTTTCTTTTTTTAACACTTAATGCATGTCCCTGTTACAGTGTATTTGTACATTTAAATACAGAGTAATATTAATTAACTACATTGAAATGTACAGGTAGATGGAAAGACTGCTAGGCATTGCTCGGGGTTGCACCTCCTCCGGTGCCCTGCAGGGTCATCAGCCAGGAACCACCGTTCCCCAACGTTTCGCTCCTTTGACCCTGGAATGTCTCCTGGAGGCGGAGCAGTGACAGGGACGTCTCCCTGTTACCCCCTGCAGCTGATAGGTGTTACTCTCTGCAGCTGTTGTCAGGGTTAGTTGTTTTTTTCCCCAGCTCTTGTCTTTCCTCCTCAGCCAAAGCCAAAATCTGCCCTTCTCGGCCTCCTCTGCTAACTCTTTAGTTACCTTCTTTAGGTTCCCTCCGGTCACTCCTACGTCCCTCAGGATGTAGTTGACAGCCCCATGTAGCCTCAGCATCCAACCTCTAATGCATAGATGGTGGTCTTCCAGCCCACCTCCCGGCACTCAGCAGCCAGTTCTGAGTACTTGGCCTTTTTACGTTCGTAGGTGGCCTCCATCCCCTCCTCTGCTGGTATTGTGAACACAATGAGGAGCACAGCCTTTGCCTTGGAGGACCACACCACTATGTCAGGGTGGAGAGATTTAGAAGTGATCTCAACCGGGAACCGGAGCTGTTTATCGTGGTCGACTCTCATGTTCCACTCCTAATCAGGGGAAAACGGCCTAGATGTTTCTCTTGGCCTGATGTTTCTTCTCCCCCAGACTTCCATGGCAAAGCTGATTCGGTTCTCTGCTGGTGAAACCTGTTTGCTTTCCTGTCGACGTCCCTCCAGCACCTCGGCTAGCTTTCTCAGGACATAGTCGTGGCACCATATATAGCATCCCTGGGAGAGCACAGTCTTACAGCCTGAAAAGATGTGCTGGAGGCTTGCGTTAAGGGTACAAATACTTCGTTACTTTACTTAAGTACATTTTTTACGTATCTGTACTTTACTTAAGTAGAATAAATAGTGCATGCTTTTTACTTTTACTTCGTTACATTTTACAGCAAATATTTTACTTTCTACTCCACTACATTTCTACAACGTTTCGTTACATTTTCTGATCAGTTTCAGGGCTCGAGATTAAGGCTTGCCCAGATAATAATATATAATGTACGTTATAGGCTAACGTTAATGAATTGACGGTTGCGCTGTTGAGGCTCGCGCAGCCTCTCAAGGAGAAATGGAAACAAATCAGCCCCGCTCACACAAAGAAACTCAGTAACATACTGCATTAAAAATTCAAAATGTTTAGTTTTTATATTTTATAACAGTTAAAAAAAACATAACCAACGAGTGTAGTTTTCCTGAATACCATCACAACAGAAAATGTGACACTGATTTCATTTGACAGTTCCATAAACAATTAATTAACATCAAGTCACTTACATTTTACTGATTGCTTTATTGCTTTTGTTTTATTTCAGCAGCGAAAATATTTCCAAGATCAGATTTCCACATCCGAACCATAACATATTGCACAGCAACAGTGCGTTACTGAATCAAAGATTCAATGCCCTATTCATAAACGACTGCCTCATTTATGAACGAATCAGCCGTTTGAACGAATCAGCTGTTTGAACGAATCGACTCAATGACTCTCTCATAAGGATTCACCTGCCGCGATCTACTGGTGGTTTAGTTAACTTTTTTTTAGTTAAAACAATCTCATAGCATTATTTAGTGCAGTTGTAATTTTTCAGTGTTAATTATTTAATTGGATTGGTAACAACCCTATTGTATCTTATTCTACTTTAATTTATTAATCAAATTTAAGAATATAAAGGTAAAGCTGAAGCAAAGCCTATATTTAATAAGATTAGGGGAAATGTCCTTTATAAAAGGTAAAAATATCATAAAAATACCAGTTACTTTCTATTCTTGATTGTTTTAATCTAACTCAGCATGCTAATTTTCCAACTCATACTCGTAGTCATACTCTAGATTTGATTTGTACATCAAGGGCTGATATTTCTTCTATCACCTCTACTGACACTGGTATTTCTGATCATAAATTTCTTGATTTTAGTTTCAGCCTGCCTATCCCTAAAAACTGTTCTACAACTGTCATATCTTACCACAATCTCAAAGCTGTTGATATTTCATTATTTTGTACCTCTATTTCCTCTTCGAATCTCTCTGATGTCTTTGATATCTCCTCACCCTCACTGATTCTATCCAACTATAACTCCATAATCTCGGATATCTTAGATGAGCATGCTCCAGTCAAGACCAGAAGTGTCCCTTCCACACATTCGTCTCCTTGGTACACTCCTGAGCTCCATATCTTAAAGGCCACTGGTAGACGGCTTGAGCGTTACTACAGGAAAACTGGCCTGACTGTTCACCATTTGGCATTCAAAGAACATATGAAAAATTATAAATCGGCTCTAAATCTGGCTCGTTCCAGTTTTGTATCGGCTACAATTAATAAATCAAGCAACAGGCCAAAAGCATTATTCAAGTCAATAAACAAACTTATCAAACCTCCGTCTCATGCTGCTCTTGCTTCTGATGAACTCTGCACTTCATTTTTAGCTCACATGCTTGAAAAGACAGATGCCGTAAACCAGTGTCTCTTTAATGATGCCACTAACACTAGTTATCTGCCGAATCAACCTGGTCAATCCCTGCTGCTTTTTTCTCTGTCTACTCCCTCTTCTGTCTCTGAGTTAATCTTGAAATCTAACCCTACATCTTGTCATCTTGACCCTGCTCCTACTACGCTACTAAAACGTTGCCATTCAGTCATTGCTGCACCTATCTCTCATTTCATCAACGCATCTCTTACCTCTGCTTCATTACCTCTATCACTCAAAACTGCAGCTGTTACCCCCGTTCTCAAGAAACCCAACCTTGATCCCTCAGTTTTATCTAATTATCGTCCCATTTCAAATCTCCCCTTCATAGCCAAATTACTGGAAAGTACTGTTGCCTCCCAGCTTCAGTCTTTTCTAGTTGAAAATAATCTTTTCAATCCTTTTCAATCTAGTTTTCGCCCTTTGCATAGTACAGAAACTGCTCTAGTTAAGGTACTGAATGATTTGCTTCTCTCTGGTGATTCTGGTTCTCTGTCTATGCTTTTGCTGCTTGACCTTAGCTCTGCCTTTGATACCATCTCCCATCAACTACTCATTCTGTGCCTTTCGGATGTGGGTATTTCTGGTGCTGCTCTTTCCTGGTTCTCCTCCTATCTCTCTGACAGACTGTTCTACGTTTCTCTTCAGAATTTCCGCTCACCCACTGTCCCCCTGAAGCAAGGTGTCCCTCAGGGATCCGTTCTTGGGCCATTATTATTTATAATCTATATAATACCACTTGGTGAGATCCTACGCCGTCATGGTTTTAACTATCATGTTTACGCTGACGACATTCAATTATACACTACCTGTACATCCACTTTATCATTCACAACTGACAAAATCTCTGCTTGTGTACATGAAATAAAACATTGGCTTCATTCAAATTTTCTAAAACTCAACATGGACAAAACTGAGATTATTTTCACTGGACCTTCATCACTCACTAATTAAATTCCTACCAACTTCACCTGTGAGACTGCTGGCACTCTTATCAAACCATCTACTACTGTTAAAAATCTTGGTGTAATTTTTGATTCTTCTTTATCTTTCCACTCTCACATTAATTCCGTCACCAAATTAGCATTCTTTCATCTGCATCGTATCGCTCAGCTCTGTCCCTTTATCAGTATCTCTGATGCTGAAACACTCCTCCATGCGTTTGTCACATCACGTCTTGATTACTGCAATGCACTTTTCATTGGCCTACCAGCTAGCTCCATTTCCAAATTACAATATATTCAGAACTCTGCTGCCAGACTACTCACACACACCAAACGTTTTGCTCATATTTCCCCAATTCTGCATGATCTTCACTGGCTTCCTGTGTCTTACCGTATTAAATTCAAAATTCTTCTTCTCACTTTTAAGTCTCTGCACGGCCTTGCTCCCCCTTACCTCTGTAACTTGATTCTCCCCTTCAACCCTACTCGCTCTCTACGACCTGCTGATTCCAACTTTCTCGTTGTCCCTCGGCATCGCCTTGCTTCAATGGGGGGAAGATCATTCAGTGTAATAGCACCCAAATTATGGAACTCTCTACCCCGATCACTCCGTTTTGTTGCCACTATCTCTGAATTCAAATCCATGCTCAAAATACACCTCTTTTCTGAATGTTATAGGTCTTAGAATTTTTTTTCCCCACCCCGATTTCTCTATTATTATACTTGCACTCTCAATTGCCTACTGTTGTTCTGTCTACTCTGTTTGTAATTGGCTTTACTGTTGTTTGTTTATTGTAAAGTGTCCTTGAGCTCTGGAAAGGCGCTATATAAATAAAACTTATTATTATTATTATTATTATTATTATTATTATTATTATTATTATTATTATTATTATAAATATGAAGATTTAAATACATCAAAGCTGATGAGAATGTTGCTTCAGAAAAATGACACTAAATTAAAATGCCACCGCTCATACTGTTTTCTTCTTTTTAATTATTAGAATTAGACATTAAGAGAATAAATTTGTATGCAAGTACTTTTAATACTTAAAGTACATTTAAAATCAGGTACTTTTTACTTTTTACTTAAGTAGGGTTGTCGTTGTAGTACTTCTACTTTTTATATGAAATCAGAGTGCTTACTGTATGTAGTAAATGGAAAATCTCTACAGCAAAAGGCAAACCGCTACATGCATTCAGTTTGTTCCATTTATTAGTAATGATTTACACAGTTTGTTTACTATTTACTATTTACCTGAACATTCAGTATTGTGCAATATAGCACACAGAAGGTGAGGGACATTTTGGGGAGAAAGAAGTGCTGCATTTTATCATTTAAACATGTGGCTTTTCATGAAAACTCTATAATCCAAGATTTTCCCCATGTTATGGCGTCATAATATGCAAATGAGATGGGAAAATTTGATCTCTCCATAAACTTAGGGTCCTCCTTAATATTTCTCTAATTTGCAGAAAGTTTCTATCTTTTACCACTTTTAAGATATAGCCTTTTGAAATTAAGATGTCAAAATCGAACATTTTAGGAAAAAACCTCTGGTGCCTAAAGGGTTAATATGTGCCAGGAGTTATGAATATGATCATGGGCGTCGCTACCTTTTGATTGTAATATGCGCGTCATTTGCTCCCATTCATAAAAAAACTCCTCTGTGGTCATCATGAAGACTCTCGACAAAACAACTTCCCTCAGGGCTTTTACTTCAAATGTGTGCAGATGTGGAGAAATATTGATAGATTCGCATATGTTTGAGTCAAATTTCTATACTGAGAAGTATTATTTATTCAATCTTTATCCAAAATCCGCGGATGTATCATTATGAGCGCAGTAGACTGTGATGTGCTGTGTTTTCAATTCATTCTGGCAGCCGGAGGGCGCTGGAAAGCTGTACTACTGAAAATTCAGTCCTAATATGGAACAGATGAAGAACAGACACACCATGTGACATTCAGGAAGTATCTGACATAACCAAACAGCTTCCAGAGATCGTCAGATCGCTATTTCATGCAGATAGACACGTTTGAAGACAATAAACACACAATCGCGGCAATATATGGTTGGTCTGTGTTCTTTATGCCATGTTGGGTGGTTTCATAATAGATTATATTTATAATGCAATGCTATTCCACATAGCTTTTTAGCATTGTGTATTTTCTGTCATATTTTTTAACCCGAAGCTTCATGAGATCACATATTGTTATATAAATCACTCGACTTAAAACATGATTTTAATCTTATAAATTGTTGTTTTGCTGGTGTGCTAAGCTAACATGCTAGCTTGCCCTAGATGCACCTGCCACTGAGCAAATACTTATTTTTTATGAACATTTTCTAAATGTAAAACTACTGAAATACTTATTTGCATGAAATGCATTTGACAGAGTCAGGGAAGGTAAAGTGGGAGGTTTGATTTATAAATGAGGTTTGAATAAAACAGTTTTAATAGAGAGTCGTTAGTAATAATAATGCAGACAAAGGAATAATAATTAGAGCCATATCCAGTCCACAGAAGTGTGAATGTGTGCCGGGAAGAAAAACTGAATGGGGCAGTTTGCACCTCTAAACAATAGAGGCAATACACTGAATGAAAGCTCAGAAGACATCTCAATAAACATCAGTTGATATTATAATAATAATAATGATAATAATAATGTGTTCGATTTATATAGCGCTTTTCAAGGCACTCAAAGCACTTTACATTGAAGGGGGGAATCTCTTCAACCACCACCAATGTGCAGCATCCACCTGGATGATGCGACGGCAGCCATATTGCGCCAGAACGTTCACCACACATCAGCTGATTGGTGGAGAGGAGACCGAGTGATGAAGCCAATCAGGAGAGGGGGATGATTAGGAGGCCATGAAGGACAGAGGCCAATGGGCAAATTTGGCCAGGATGCCGGGGTTACACCCCTACTCTTTTTCCGAAGGACATCCTGGGATTTTTAACGACCACAGAGAGTCGGGACCTCGGTTTAACGTCTCATCCGGAAGGCGGTGCTCTTTGACAGTATAGTGTCCCCATCACTATACTGGGGTGTTAGGACCCACACAGACCACAGGGTGAGCACCCCCTGCTGGCCTCACTAACACCTCTACCAGCAGCTACCTGGTTTTCCCAGTTGGTCTCCCATCCAGGTACTGACCAGGCTCAGCCCTGCTTAGCTTCAGTGGGAAACCAGTCTTGGGCTACAGGGTGATATGGCTGCTGGTATATTTATATTTATATCTATATTTTAGAGATATCTCAAAATAAAATCACATGAAACGATCTTGTAAAACATTTAACAAAATTCAGAGTTTTAGACTTATCATCTTCAGATCTGAAATATAACATGGTCAGACTTGTGGCTTTAGCTGTAGTGCATTTCTAGATTGCTACAAGGCCAACTTCAATTTTATTTTCATAAAGATATTTCATACAAATACATTTCTAATAACTTTAACTTTCTAATAACTTTGAAGCTTATTACAGCTATTTTTGATTATAAAAAATATGATCATTTGGACTTTACAGTAAACTGCCAGGTTTTTGCTTTCAAATGAGACCATAATTATGCTTTTAGTGCAAAGGATTCACAAACTGTATTTATTTTAGTTTGAATATGCATTTCTTAGGATTTTTTTCAAAAGCTGGGATTCAGCTTAACAGGTTAATGGGTTTCTCAGAGAGGAGTGGGATTTTTTTCTCCCCCTATGACGAAAGTAGTACTGTCGTTTCTGACTCCTCTTCTGATAGAAAGGCTCCATGATTTTGATGGCTTGATCTTCATTTGTGCCCACGACATCAACTCATCCATCCTTTTCAGGAGTCTTGATGTACATGCTGCTGTCTGAAGTAGACTGGTGACGTTATCCATGTACGCCCTCAATGGTGGTAGTCTCTGCCCAGATTGTAGCTTGGTGCCTCCGACCATCTGTCTTGCTCAAACAAGAATTACTTCAAAGGCTGACACAAACAGGATAGGAGAGATGGCACAACCCATCCTACTTCTAACCATTACCATCCGGTGGTGAAATCTTGGAGGGCAAAGCACATCTGCAGGTCATTGAAGTAGGATGCAACCATGTTCTTAATGCAGGAGGGCATATGGAAGAACTCCATGGCATAGTTTATTAGCAGGTGTGGGACTGATCCATATGCATTAGCAAGATCAAGCCAGACCACATGCAGGTCTATCTTTTCTCGCTTGGCCTTCTGGATCTGGTCCCAGATTGTTGTAGAGTGCTCTACGCACCCTGGGAAGCCTGGGACTCCCGCCTTCTGGCAACTGGTGTCAATGAAGCCATTCTCAAGCAGGTAGGTCGGCATCCTTCTGGCCAGCACTGAGAAAATGTTTCCTTCTACATTCAGCAGAGCAATGTTTCTTAACTGGCTGATGTCTTTGGAGTTTGCTTCCTTGGGGATGAAGACTGCCACAGTTCTATGCCACTCAGCTGGTATGAGTTGCTTTTTTTCAGGCAGCTCTCATGAGGTAACATAGCAGCTCTAGTACTTTGAGGCAGTTCTTATAGAGCTTGTTGGAGATTCCATTGGGGCCTGGTGCTGATGACGACCTTGCCTTCTCCACGACATACCTAACTTCACTGAGCTTGGGGGGCCTGAGGTTGAAAACAGCAGTCGGAGGTGCAGACTTAGGCACGTATCCTGGTGTTCCTAATGGGACATTCCTTACTTGATCGCTGTATTGTATTCTGATGTGCTGTTCCAGTTGCTCCCTGGTGGTTTTGAGCCTCCCACTTTTCTCCTCCAGCAGCTGTCTGGCATGCTTAAAGGGGTCTTTGAAGAAGCTGGCTCGTTCTTTCTGTTTCCGTTTGCTGCGCTTACAGATACATTCCGCCCTGCAAAGCCTAGATAATCTTTTCCTAACCTCCTCCCACAAGGCTTTCAGACCCTCTTTCTCTGCCATTGTTACCTTCCTCCAGTTCTTCCATAGTTGACGGCGCCTTCGCACTAGGTGGTCAATATCTACTTTTCTTCTACTCTTCTCTCTTTGGACGGACCTCTGATTGTAGGTAACTTCGCCAAACCTGTTCTTGCAGGCCTGGTATAGGATGTTCCCAATTTGGATGAGTTTGGATTTCACCCCTCCTCGCAAAGATCCCTCCAGTGTCTTGACCAGGTCGATATCCAGTGTTTTCCATACCTCTGCCTCGTTTGCCTTTGGCCATTTGAGCTTGTCTCTTCTAGTTGGTACCTTTGCCTCTGCTTTTGACATTTACATTTACATTTAATCATTTAGCAGACGCTTTTATCCAAAGCGACTTACAAAAAAGGGGAGAGCAATAGAAGCAACGAAACAAACAAGGCCAACAACCTGTAAGAGCTGTAAGAAGTCTCAGTTAATTAACACAGTACACGTTTTTTTTTTTTTTTTTTTTTGGCAAACAAACAAAAATTAATGGATAGTTAAGTGCTATTCTTTTAGATCTTAGTCTTAAGATGTTTTTTAAAAATGGCTACAGACTCGGCAGCATGGATTGAGATCGGCAGGTCATTCCACCAGGTGGGAATGGTCCAGGAAAATGTCTGTGAGAGCGATTTCATGCCTCTTTGGGATGGAACCACGAGACTTCGCTCACTCGCAGAACGCAAGCTTGTCTGAACAAGCGAGTTTAGGTATATTGGTGCAGAGCCAGTGGTTGTTTTGTAGGCGAGAACTAGTGCCTTGAATTTGATGCGAGCAGCCATTGGCAACCAGTGCAGTCTGATGAAGAGAGGCATAACATGAGCTCTCTTCTGCTCATTAAAGACCACTCTCGCCGCTGCATTCTGGATCAGCTGCAAGGGTTTGATAGTGCATGCTGGAAGCCCAGCCAGAAGAGCATTACAACAGTCCAGTCTGGAGAGAACAAGAGCTTGAACCAGGAGTTGTGCAGCCTGTTCTAATAGGAAGGGTCTAATCTTTCTAATGTTGTATAAGGCAAATCTGCAGGACCGGGCTGTTGCAGTCATGTGGTCAGTGAAGTTTAACTGGTCATTAATCACAACTCCAAGGTTCCTGGCTCTCCTGGATGGAGTTATGGTTGATGAACCAAGCTGAATGGAGAAATTTTGATGAAGTGCTGGGTTGGTTGAGAAAACAAGTAAATCTGTCTTTGCAAGATTGAGTTGAAGGTGATGCTCCTTCATCCAGTCAAAAATGTCTGTCAGACAGGCAGCGATACAAACACTGACTGTAGGATCATCTGGTTGAAATGAGAAGTAGAGTTGAGTGTCATCAGCATAGCAGTGATAGGAGAAGCTGTGTTTCTGAATGACAGAGCCTAATGACGACCTGTAGATGGAGAAGAGAAGTGGTCCAAGCACTGAGCCCTGGGGAACCCCAGTAGCTAGATGATGTGACTTAGACACTTCACCTCTCCATGACACCAAGTAGGACCTACCAGAGAGGTAAGACCTGAACCACTGGAGAGCAGTTCCTGAGATCCCCGTCTTCTTAAGTGTAAACAGGAGGATCTGGTGGTTAACTGTGTCAAAAGCAGCAGACAGATCCAGCTGGATGAGCACTGAGGATTTGGAAGCTGCTTTTCCCAGTCTCAGTGCCTCAGTTACCAAGAGCAAGGCAGTCTCAGTCGAATGGCCGCTTTTGAAGCCGGATTGGTTGTTGTCCAGGAGGTTGTTCTGTTCAAGAAACACAAAGAGTTGATTGAACACAAGTGTTGAAGAGAAGTGTTGACAATGTGAGTGAGTGCAGGAGTGATTGAAGAAGAAATGGCCTGAAGGAGGTGAGTGGGTATAGGATCAAGTTGACAGGTAGTAGGGTGATTGGAAAGGATGAGTTTAGAAATATCTGCCTCGGAGAGCGGAGAGAAGGATGGAGGCATGTTCGTGTTAGTTGTTGAGATGTGCGTGTCAGTTTGTGGTGAGGAGAACTGGTTGCTGATGAGAGATGTTTTGTTTGTGAAAAATGATGCAAAGTCATCAGCTGTAAGAGTTGATGAATGAGGGGGAGGAGGAGGACAAAGGAGAGAGGAGAATGTTTTAAAGAGTGTGCGCGAGTCAGAGCAATTGTTGATTTTGTTGTGGTAGTATGTTGTTTTAGCAGTGGAGACATTTGTAGAGAAAGAAGAGAGAAGAGACTGATAAAAGGTAAGGTCAGTATAGTTTTTAGATTTCCGCCATTTCCTCTCTGCTGCCCTGAGTCCAGAGCGATGTTCACGGAGAACATCAGACAGCCAGGGGGCAGATGGGGTGGGGCAGGATGGTCTGGATGAAAGGGGGCAAAAACTGTCTACGGAGGATGTTAGAGTGGAGCAAAGAGTGTCAGTAGCACTGTTAGCGTCCAGTGCTGAGAACTGAGCAGGTGGAGGGAGTGAAGATGAAACCATAGTGGATAGGCGAGAGGGAGAGAGTGAGCATAGATTACGCTGAAAGCTAATCTGTGTAGGAGTGCGTGTTGTATCAGGAGTCAGTATGAGGTTAAGAGTGATGAGAAAGTGGTCTGAGGTGTGTAATGGAGTAACTAAGTGTTGTCCATTGAGCAGTTGCATGTGTAGACAAGGTCTAATTTGTTACCTGATTTATGAGTAGCCTTAGTAGATACTAACTTAAGGTCAAATGAAGTCAGTAGAGTGCTGAAGTCTGTGGCTAGGTGTTTATCAAGATGGATGTTGAAGTCACCAAGCAGAATCAGAGGACTGCCATCCTCAGAGAAGCTAGAAAGTAACATATCCAATTCCTCCACAAAGTTACCAAGGTGACCTGGAGGACGATAGACCACTACCACATGGATTTTAATAGGGTGAGCAATAGTGATTGAGTGTGATTCAAATGAACTGACCGATAGAGATGGTAATGGATCAAATTTCCAATCATTTGAGATAAGCAAACCAGTACCCCCACGCCTCCCAATAGGCCGAGGGGTGTGTGAAAAAGTTAAATTGGTTGAGAGTGCTGCAGGAGTGGCAGTGTCCTCTGGTTTAATCCAGGTCTCAGTTAGGGCCATGAGGCTGAGCTGAGAATGAGTCCCAATAGATGAAATAAAGTCTGCTTTGTTTACAGCAGACTGGCAATTCCAGAGACCAATTGGAATAGAGAGTAAAGTAGCAGAGGATTTCTGTATTCTGCGCAAATTATTAGGATTGCGGCATCTCGCACGTACAGAGCGTGATTTACGAGTGCTAGTAGTAATAGTTGAGATTTTAAAACACATGGTGAATACAGATCAGAGAAAAGGCCAGATAGAAATAAGAAAACCGAAAAGGAAAATGATACTCAAGTGCCTTGTCGGGGTCCTTGCTCGGGAGGAGTTGCACTGGGAAGAGTTGAAGTCTTTACTCTGTGGTTTTCAACCTGGCTTTCGGTCCCTCTTGTCTCATCTGCCAAAGCAGTGCAAGGTTGCTGCTGGCCCTTCTGCCCCCACTTTCGCATTGACTGATAGATGCAATCAATGCTTCACCCTTTTGACTCTGTCTTGTGTGAGTTGGTGGCGACTGGTGGGCTACCTCTCCACCAGTGGGCTTTCCTTAAATGCGCCATCTTTAGCTTTTGCAGCATTGGGTCCATCGGCTCTGTGGTTTTCAACCTGGCTTTCGGTCCCTCTTGTCTCATCTTCCAAAGCAGTGCAAGGTTGCTGCTGGCCCTTCTGCCCACACTTTCGCATTGACTGATAGATGCAATCAATGCTTCACCCTTTTGACTCTGTCTTGTGTGAGTTGGTGGCGACTGGTGGGCTACCCCTCCACCAGTGGGCTTTCCTTAAATGCGCCATCTTTAGCTTTTGCAGCATTGGGTCCATCGGCTCTGTTGTTTTCAACCTGGCTTTCGGTCCCTGTTGTCTCATCTGCCAAAGCAGTGCAAGGTTGCTGCTGGCCCTTCTGCCCACACTTTCACTTCCCCTTGTGGATTTACAACTCCTGGAACATGGTAACTTTTTCCCATCCACATTCACACTTCCAGAGGATCTTCTTTTCATTTCCTGAAGTTCTAGTTTTCATCTCGTTGTCCATTTCCATTGCCGTCGTTACCGTGTGGTCTGTCCTTTTAGGCCCATCTTACATCCCGCCTCTCGGAGGGCCTGTGGGTTATTTTTTCTTAGGGTTCTTTGTAGTCAAGGTTTGGGTGTGCCTCTTCTGAGGTTACTAGTGGTTGGGTAACGTCTCCCTGTCACTCCCTGCAACTGATAGGTGTTACTCTCTGCAGCTGTTGTCGGGGTTCGTTGTTTTTTTCCCAAGCTCATGTCTTTTCTCCTCAGCCAGAGCCAAAAACTGCCTTTCTCGGCCTCCTCTGCTAACTCTTTAGTTGCCTTCTTTAGGTTCCCTCTGGTCACTGCTACGTCCCTTAGGAGGCGTGTATTTGACAGCCCCATGTAGCCTCGGCATCCAACCGCCACTGGATAGATGGTGGTCTTCCAGCCCACCTCCTCTTCTTCCCCAGAATTCCATGGCAAAGCTGATGTGCTTGCAGGTCTCTGCCGGTGGAACCCGTTTGCTTTCCTGTCGATGCCCCTCCAGCACCTCTGCTAGCTTTCTCAGGACCTGGTCGTGGCACCATCTATAGCATCCCTGGGAGAGCACGGTCTTACAGCCTGACAAGATGTGCTGGAGGCTTGCATTAGGGGTATTGCAAAATGTGCAGCCTTCCTCACTTCCAAACCACTGGTGAAGTTTGTGAGGACAGGGAAGCATGTCTTAGGTTGATCAAATAAGGAAGGTGAGCCTTGCCTGCGGGATCTTCCACAGGTCTGCCCAGGTGATGTTTCGGCTGACAACTCCCTCCCAGGTTGTCCAGCTTTCCTGTTGGCCCAGCAATACGGCCTTGATCTTGTAGTGCTCTTACTCCATTCGTCACCTCCGACACCACCATTCCCTTTTTCTCCTTGTTATTGGCCTTGGACCAGAAGTGTGGTACTTCTCCTCACCCTAGCCCTGCTCTACTTGCCTGAACTCTGCCGACAATCTCTTGATGTTGCAGACTACTGACGGCTTGGTCAACCTCAGTCTGGGCATTCCACTTTCGGCCTGTTTGAAGCTTGGGGTTTGCGTTCCTTACAGCCTGGTGATACTAACTAAACGAACAAATCTTGCCTCCCGTCGGGTTGTCTTCTGAGGAAGGTAATTTTCTTAAAACAGAAAATACCACTTTGAAGTCCTTTCAACAAAATATATTTTACCTTTAATGCTACATTCTGCTACATTTTGGTTTATATTAACATGTCTGTGTTATACTCCATGCATGCCTGTGTTTGTCTAGACCTGGAGGAGCAAACACGCAGAGCTCTAGAGCTTGAACAGGAGCGGAAGAAAGCAAAAGAGGAGGCAGAGAGGCTGGAGAAAGAGAAACAGGCCGCTGAGGAGGCCAAAGCAGTACTGACTAAACACGCAGCTGACCAGATGAAAAACCAGGAACAACTGGTATGTATTTCTACTAGATCTTTGATCTGCAACCAGTAATAAATAAAATAGTTACGTCTTGGTGAAACAACTAAATGTGCCAATGAACATTGACATACCAACTTTGCATCACACGTTACGCCCCTGCAGTACAGGTATAAATACGGAAGTAGTTGCTCACTTCTTTGATTTTTGCTGAGGAGCTGAGCTAGTGACCTGGCACAGCAAACATGGCAACGGGACGTATGTCTCTATTCCCTCCTTCAAGGAACGAGGGTTACCATACCGAGCAGTTCTCTTTCAGTCTGTCACTCGATGTACATCAAAGATGA
This sequence comes from Pseudorasbora parva, assembly GCF_024679245.1. NCBI lineage: Eukaryota > Metazoa > Chordata > Actinopteri > Cypriniformes > Gobionidae > Pseudorasbora > Pseudorasbora parva. The sequence continues at coordinate 31,815,462 of NC_090175.1, forward strand.
TCCAACAAAATGGTATCCCTACCAAAACGGCATGTTGCTGGCCCTTCCAGCGCCCTGCAAAAGCCTCTCAGACCCCTAGCTGTTTGGGATGGTAGCTTATGCATAGAGTGTCAATCACTGCTGTTCTGCATGACCCACTCAGTACAATTATTGATACACTGCAGAAAAATGCCCTTCTTCTTCAGTAATTTTGTTTTGTTTCTAGTCTAAATATCTAAAAATTCTTAAATCAAGATGCATTTACTACAAACCCGATTCCAAGAAAGTTGGGACACTGTACAAATTGTGAATAAAAAAGAATGCAATAATTTACAAATCTCATAAAGTTATATTTTTTTCACAATGGAATATAGATAATGTATCAAATGTTGAAAGTGGGACATTTTTAAATGTCATGCCAAATATTGGCTCATTTTGGATTTCATGAGAGCTACACTTTCTAATAATATGTAAGAGGCCGTAAAATAAGAGGCCGTAAAAGTTGAATGTACATATTAAATCCAACAGTGTTATTTGGGCTGATTGTTTTAGGCTATATTCATCTAGTAAAATCCAAACGTAATTCAAAATATATTTAAAAAAATACAAAATAAAAATAATCAGCGCTGCCTTACAGTCACATTGTCCACAACGGGAGCACAGGAGGAAATGATGCGACTACATGTGATACAAAATAGTACGAAATACCCTTTTATTAGAGAACTGCAGAACACAGTATAAAAACGTAATATTTTCCTTTATGTAAAATACAAAAACACAAAATGTTTTCATACACCACAGCGACGAAGTTGAGGCATAATGCCAAAATGACTCTTGAGGCTGTATCTCTGCAATGCTTTGACATAATGACACCAAACTTTGTCTGTGTCTCTGTCACGTCACTCTAACCACACCACATCAATTTCTTAACTGCACCACCTATTGGTCAAAAGTGATAAACCATTAAATCAGTTTATTAGTGACTGTACAATATATTCATGGTTGTTCACGCCTCTTCGCATATGGTCTTTGTAAAGAAAAAGTGTCTTACAAAATTTAAATCAATGTATTGTATTATGTGAATTAGCTGGCTCAATGATTCTCACATCAGTTTGAAGCTAAAATTCTAGGCAACAACACCCATTAGTCAAAACTCTTGTGGCCGCATATCTATTGTGTGGTTTGAGGCCTTCATTTTAAAACATATTTTTCAGTTTTTTCAAAACTCCTAAATATTCTGTCAAATACAAGCATGCAAATACACGTTGCTCACATATTATTGTAGCCCAGTTTGTGCTGAATACAGGTTTGTGCATTGTGCATTGTGTTTTTAGTGCAAGTTTGAATTAGGGTGGCCATACATCCAGATTTGGGCTGGACAGTGAGGATTTTAAGCCCCCTGTCCGGCGTCCGGTGCAGTCTCAAGCCAGACATTCATTGACTCATTGTCCTCCTTTTTGGAGTCGCGTAGCCTGACAAGCCAGACCCACATCAAGATGTTTGGTCTGGAAACTCACCATTGACAGGGCTCAATCCGAGGGGCGGGATAAATTGTTGTCTTTCAAACTCCCTCTGCATGCGATAGGATAGCGCTACAACCAACCAGAGCAACTCGGCCGTCATCATTATGGCCCCGCTCACCGACTCTATACACAATGTGATTGGCCCGGCAAGAGTTTGGCGATTACAGCTCAGAAAGGTATTGAGAGTTGCTAGACGACACTCGTGGGCAGATTAGATTTGCTGCCGCTAGTTTGCTTCTACATTTCTAGGCTAGGAGTGGCGCTGAATCGGCCTAAAAAAACAGCTCTTAGAATCTTTATTGGGATGCAGCAGCATAGTGTCTAATGCCTTAAGATCTCTAGTCAATCAAATAATTGGCTAAAAGGGGTGTCAAATAAATATCTGATATATCATTGGTTAAAAACGTAAACAAGCACGACGTGCTGGCTATGTCATGTCATATAACGTTATATGCCCAAACGTCAGACCTCATTTAATCCGGAATGGACAAAAGAGCGCAATTTTATATCGAAAAACGCACTGTGTTGTTGTGAAGTGGACATTAGTAGTCAAGAGAAAGCCGCCACTAACCGACATGCCAGCACGGAAAAACATAAAAGTAACCAGCAAGTTACAGGTATGTCTTCCCTCTGGTCAATGTAAGAAAGTTTGTAGAATAAGGAGGAATTAGGCAAGCTTGGCGTGACTGGGACTCGTGTTCATTCAGAACTGTCATTGTACAAACAAATTAAGGTTGCGCTAATACGCTCACTAAACAAAAAGTTCAATATAACTTGTTCACAGCAATCTTTCTCCAACTCTCCATTTTCGTGCAGACTTAACTAAACCACGCCCCCTCTGCATAAACCATGCCCCTCCGTTTAAACCACGCCCCCTCAGCCACAGTCATGTTTCACTGCAGAGCTTTGTAAATTCATGCAGTCAAGCATCACCAGTCATTCTGTATAACAAATACATAAACAAATAATGAAAATAATGAAATACACATTTCATTTCTTAACAAAGAGCTGCCTGAGCTGGTGAAGAAGGTGTACTTCTTTGTTAGAGGCATAGTTCACCCAAAAATTCTGTCATAATTTACTCATCCTCATGTTGTTCCAAACTATGAATTTATTTCTTCTGCTGAATGCAAAAGAAGATATTTTGAAGAATGTTTGTAACAAAGCAGACAGAGCAACCATTGACAACCATAGTATTTCTTTCCCTACTATGGTAGTCAATGCTTGCTCTATCTGCTTGTTGAAATGTGTATTTATTAGGGGTGTCCCCGACTAAGGATTTACACATTCGAATCAGAATTTACAAATCTCTCTATGGTCGACCGATAGTCGAATCATCTATGTGTGTGTAAACCCTAGACCAGAAAAAATAAACGGTATAAACGGGTTGGGAAGGGCAGGACACTAGTAAGCAGGAGGCTAAGACTATTTTTATTTTACTTTACACACAGCACACAGCCACCACTTTTAATAAAGTGATCAAAACTAGGCTACACTACACATTCGTAAATTAACCATTCTCTCATAACATTTAAAAGCTGCGATCCTAACAACGAACATCACACAAATATATAAAAGAACATTTAGATAAATAAACCTAAAAAAGATACCTGCCTAGAGAGGAAAAGAACACTTTCAGTGCGTTTATATGCACATTCTTAAGCCCATTGTGCCTAAAGGGGGTCGCACACCGGACTGAAGCTCAGCGCCGTGTCTCAGGTAACTTATCTCACACCAGGCAGATGTGAACATTATATACGTGGAAGCTCAATTTTGAATCGACTTCTGACAGAAGAGCTGCACGATGAGTGTATCTTGTAGCACAGGGTGAAATCAGTAAGTATATTCACGATTTGAGGGAAATAAACATTTAATCGAATGCCGCCGTCAGTGTATATGTGTTCGAATTTTAAAGCCGCGACACGTCTTTATAACACTAATATTGAGCACCCCCATATTGCCAAAACACCCGCGAAGATTCGACCATGAGATCAGTGGTCGAATCCGGTCCTGCATATCGATGCATCGAATCTTTGACTATTAGGGTCACCCCTAGTATTTATTTATTTATTGCATTCATTATTTTGTTTATTTATGTATTTCTGTTATTTCCAGAAGTCCAGAAATGTTAGGCCTATGTTTTCAGGCACTGTGCAAGACAGGTTCATCTCAGTGTTCAGTTTTTGAAACAGATATCACAATGTCTTGAATAAATAAATACAAAATGTGGCTCTTACACATATGTCTACACAAAGCTAGCATAGATCAAATTGTGACAATGAATAGAGTAGGCTATTTCAGAATTACTGTATCATGATACCATCGATATGATGAAAAAAAATGTATTGTAGTTACAAGTAGCCTAGACCATGTCCTATGCAATTATTCTTGCCTTACTAAAGTACGCGAAGTGTCCTCCTTTTTGGTGTTATGTGTGCAGCACATTTTTTGTAACATCCACATCCGAAGATGAATAAGTTCTAGGGTAATCTAACCGAGCATGATGTTTTAGCACACCGGCAACCAGCCATGTGGTGCTTATATTTACAAAACGAGCCTACAAAAATAAGTATACATAAATATAGATCCATGTTTATTTAAAAATCAAGAAACTAAAATGTATTTAGTGATATTTGTTAAATATTTAAGAGATCATTAATTTAGTTGTATACATTTGTGCATATATTTTGTTCTCAAGTCACAAGTAATAATATCAAGGTTTACTGAGTTTTACACAATTCTTTTGTAGTGTGGTTTTTGTTGAAATGTACTAAAATATATATCATCACCTGTGTACATTAGCCCACTTCTCTACGTTTTTTGGCCTGATGGTTTATAGAACAATTACTCTGAGTTGCCCTCATTTGTTTTAAAGAATAGCACAATGGCACGCGAGTCAAGTATAAATGCCTTGTTAATTTTGGGAGAAGCGTGTGCAGTCAGTGGAGGCTCGCGCTGCAGAGCCAGACAAGAGTATAAACAAGGCTTTAGGCCCAGTGCCAATTTTATTTTATACTCCTTCACCTACCCCAACCCCTATGCCTACCCCTTCCCTTTGCCCCTTGAAACAGAGTGGCAAGGCATAGGAGTGAAAATATTCCCCTAAGAAATGGGACAAGACTACTACACAATTAACCAACATCATATGTCATCATACCCATTTATATGAAATAGTATGAAAAGCAGTGAAGTGCGTATGCTATATCTAATAGAAATCTGGCACGAGAACGTATAACAAATTACTCACTCCCAATGCCGCTTTCTGGCCAACGTTGTTTCACTCCCATTCCGTGTTGTGCCGATCTGAGCCGACCGGTATGGATATGGTTTTGTTTTCTACTGTGGTGCTGCGAAAACAGAGCTCTTTACAATGTAATACAAATGAGTCAGTTGTTGCCTTGGTAACACAAGAGTTAACAGACAATACATGATAAATATTGACTGAGTTATGAAGGATCACCAGACATTTTTTCAAACTGTATTATTACTTTATTAAAGAAGCACTCCACTTTTTTGTTTAAGTAAATTCAAATTTTCCAAGTCCCTTAGAGTTAAACAGTTGAGTTTTGTCGTTTTTGAATCGGTAGCACTTTTAGCTTAGCTTAGCATACATCATTGAATCCCATTAGTCCATTAGCACAGCTCTAAAAAATGATCAAAGACTTCATTTTTTCAAACATAATATTTTTCCTATTTAAAACTTGACTATTGTGAAGTTACATCATGTACTAAGACCAACAGAAAATTAAAAGTTTAGATTTTTATACCGATGTACATAGGACCTATTTTCTCATTCCTGCGTAAGAATCATGCGGTCGTACCATGGATTCAGCTATGCAGTGCCATGGATTCAGTGATGTTACGCAGCACCTGAAAGTAGTCCTCAGAGAGTTAACTTCCAATGCGACCGGCACTACATTTGTGTCGTTGCAGATAATGCAGAGTTGCAGCCGGCAAATTATGCAGTGGATTTACTGCGCGATTAGCCATGGTTCGTTTTGTCATGAAAGCCTGTGATAGTGAGTCGAAGGTGTATACTACCATCATGTTTCACAGAATACAAACGAAAATCAAGTAATGAAAGAATCAGTGGTTTACTGCTCTGAACCCATAGATATCTAGCCTGGATGCCAGCTGAACTTAGCCCCGCCCACAACATTTTAAGGTCGGGCAATTCGGTCTGGCTTTGCTCCATAGAGGAGTAATTATCTCTGAACAGAAACTGTTCGGACCAATGAAATCATCAGGGCGGGCTTTAGACGATGACAGACAGATGAACAACAGTAACGTAATCATGCACGTCATCAAAGGAGCTTGGATTATATTTACTCGAATCCTAAATGGAGAGCTTGTTCGTGCATTCACCTTCATAATTTCTCTCAAAGGTGATGATCATGTTGGGTAAGTACTCTGTGTATCAATAAATTATTTTATTTTTTTACAACACCGGCAAAGATCGTTTATTCCAGCACGTGTGCAGACAGGGTTGCCAAGTTTTTACAAAAAAATCCGCCAACTACTAGCCCTAAACAATAGCTTCTCGGAGGGTTCTCCGGGGGAAAAAATTGTGTTTAGGGGGTAAAATGTGTGTTATTTTGGCAAGGTTGCCTGAATATTGAAAAATATTTAAAGTTTTTGGTCATTTTTTTGAGCACTTATGCTAATGGACTAATATGATTCAATGATGTATGCTAAGCTATGCTAAAAGTGCTACCACCAGATACAGAGTTCGGTTGAATGGATTCAAAAACTGTAAAACTTAACTGTTTAACTCTAAGGGACATGTTAAATGAGCCTTTTTCAACAAAAAAAAAAAAAGAGTGTTCCTTTAATTATTAGTTCACATCACTCAAATGGTTGTCTATGGAGAATCTGACATCCAGGCAACATATAAATCTGATCAGATCCAGAGTGGCAACATCACTACACACATTCTAGTAGCCTATAAACACACAAAATGAAGGGGTAGGGGAAAGGAAAGGGCTAAAGGGTAGAAATGGGATTGGGCCTAATATTAGCATAGATGCTATTCTTCTTATGATGCAATGAGTACATCAGGTGTTATGGGAAGTGTTCCTGGTTTACCTAATTTATACAGCCTAACAATCATTTTACATGATTTGAATTATAGAAATAGATCAAGTGTTATGTCAGGTTAAAGAATTGTATTTTAGGTTATTTTCCAGCAGTTGATTCCAGCAATTGATTTTTATATTTTAGGTATTATCAAATGGACAAAATTCTGAGATTGCAATAGATGTGAAGGACTATAGTGAGAAGAGCTGTGAACACACAGGTGGTGGGATTTTGGTTGTACAAGCACCTTTTGCTCAGTATTTGCTACTACTAGAATCAGCTGCAATTTGCTGTGCGTCTGATTCACCCAAAAATGAAATTGATGTCATTAATGACTCACCCTAATGTTGCTCCACACCTGTAAGACGTTGGCCTTAAGCTCATCCAGAGTGTTGGGTCTTGCGTCTCTCAACTTTCTCTCAACTACAATATCCCACAGATTCTCTATGGGGTTCAGGTCAGGAGAGTTGGCAGGCCAATTAAGCACAGTACCATGGTCAGTAAACCATTTACCAGTGGTTTTGGTACTGTGAGTAGGTCGTGCTGAAAAACCAAATCTTCATCTTCATAAAGCTTTTCAGCAGATGGAAGCAGGAAGTGCTCCAAAATCTCCTGATAGCTAGCTGCATTGACCCTGCCCTTGATAAAACACAGTGGACCAACACCAGCAGCTGACTTGGCACCCCAGACCATCACTGACTGTGGGTACTTGACACTGGACTTCAGGCATTTTGGCATTTCCTTCTCCCCAGTCTTCCTCCAGACTCTGGCACCTTGATTTCCAAATGACATGCAAAATTTGTTTTCATTCGAAAAAAGTACTTTGGACCACTGAGCAACAGTCCAGTGCTGCTCTGTAGCCCAAAAGTGGCTTGACCTGGGGAATGCGGCACTTGTAGCCCATTTCCTGCACACCCCTGTGCACGGTGGCTCTGGATGTTTTTACTCCAGACTCAGTCTACTGCTTCCGCATGTCCCCCAAGGTCTGGAATCGGTCCTTCTCCACAATCTTCCTCAGGGTCCGGTCACCTCTTCTTGTTGTGCAGTGTTTTTGCCACACTTTTTCCTTCCCACAGACTTCCCAATGAGGTGCCTTGATATAGCACTCTGGGAACAGCCAATTCGTTCAGAAATTTCTTTCTGTGTCTTACCCTCTCGCTTGAGGGTGTCAATGATGGCCTTCTGGACAGGGTCAGGTCGGCAGTCTTACCCATGATTGCGGTTTTGAGTAATCAACCAGGCAGGGAGTTTTTTAAAGCCTCAGGAATCTTTTGCAGGTGTTTAGAGTTAATTAGTTGATTTAAATGATTAGGTTAATAGCTTGTTTAGAGAACCTTTTCATGATATGCTAATTTTTTTAGATGATTTTTTTAGAAAGACCTATATATATATACACACACCCTTTATAATAAGAATATCACTATTATAATAAAATAATTTGTATTTAAAAAAATTTAATAAAAATAAAAACATGCAAACTAAGTTTATTTTAACTTCAAAAATGCAATTTACGATTTTCCTCCCTACATTGCACTGTGCCTACTTCAGAGATCACTTTTCCCACCTAATTTTACCTATCATCAAATGCCTTACCTCTTTAGAAAGCTGAGACCCTGTAGTTTCTTAGGAAATGAGCAGAATAATTGTGTGAAGTACTGGCACAGAGTTTTAGGGGCTAGAATATTGTTGTTGTTGTTTTTTACACAAGCTGCACGATTAAGTCATTTATCGAAACGAAAAGCTGCAATTTCAACGTTTTGAAGAATCCAGCTTTGTAGCCATGCTAATAACGTTTGTAAGAAACCAAACCATTTGTAAATCCGTCAAGATTTCAGCAAGATAAAAGTATTTATGTTCATACAGATCAATCACCTTACATCAGGTTCCACAGAGCCCGACAGAAAGCTTACCTGTGACAAGATGGCCGCCGGTGATGACGATGGTGACTCCGCCGTAAGACATCTAGCCTTTATTATGGATATCTAAGGACAGTAGTGCTCGACAAACAGTTTCCACAAAGTGTTGAAATGGATCGCTCATTTTGATATTCAACTGTGTGGTCCGGTCTTCTGTTACAATGCAGAAGGGACGGAGACAAGGAATGCAGGCTAGTGAGGTTTATTGAACAACCAGAAGTGAATATGGAAGTGCAGGTGAGTGATCTTGAAGGATGTAGACTTGGAGGTAGATATCTGAATGATACAGTCTCTGTACTTGCAGATGAGGTGGGCTGGTGATGGAGCTGGAGGGAAGGAGGATCACACAAGACAAGGAAAAACTATGGAGATTTGGAGGAACACGTGATAGAGGTAGGTAGGTAGGTTTGAGGAGTCCTTGAGGTAAACAGAGAGGTAAGTACCATGTGCTAACAAGACTGGCAGTGACTGGATGGGTGAGAGTGGCTGAATCCGAAATTGTCCCCTATACCCTCATTCACTTTTCCCTACATTAGTCCACTAATATAGTCCACTTGAGGGAGTGAAGGAAAACGAGTGTGTGAATTCGGACATTGACTGAGCCGGAAGGGCTGCCACTTTTGCAGTTTCTGATTGCTGTTTATTTGAAATGTAGCAAACTGGCTGCTCCAGTAATAATGAAAAGATTCATCTTGACTTCTGCCATGGAAACTAGCATGTATAAACCTAAATCAAACAATTTAATAATCAATTAAAAATTTATTTATACCTGTAGGCATGATAGTGTGCTGGGCCAGTGCAGTTTGGAAGATGGATGGATGATATATTCAGCTGCGAGCGCCATCTTATGGCAGATATCTCCACCTATAACCTTGCATATGGCAATATTTGAGGCAATATATTGAGCAATATCCGAAACCATAGTGAGTAGTACCATAGAGCGAGTTCAGTAAAAGGCAATTTCGAACCTCAGATAGATAGCTTTATATCATGCGTTTTACCCCTACACTAGCCTACTGTTGCTGTATACAATTCTGGGTTTTCCATAAAAGTGTCTGCCTCATCCAGACATTTAGTAAACAAGGCAATATATTTGTACTTAATGTAAATGGCATCCAAGCTACTCAGTAAAAGTAAAAAATTGTCTGTGACATGATCACCCACATTTTTGCTTCTGATGCCCATGCAATATATGCTATATAATATTATAGGCTACTATATATTTACAGAAAAATAAAGTAACATTTAAAAAAAAAAATGCTTATCAGTAACTTTATTATTATTCCTAAAAATAACCCTTTCCCAGTAAGTTAGTTCCACACAAGAGCGCTATATATAGATTAACATAGGGCGTCTCAGTTGTTGTATGAAAAGTTCATAGATTCGTTGTTCTCTCAATTCTATAATTTGAAGAACAATTTAAAATAATATTTTGTAAAAGCACGACATGATGCAGCAGCTGTTCTCTGAGGAAAAATCTTGCATAAATACTCGTGCAGGTACAAGCACTAGTCTGCGTGTGACACAAAGCAATCACCACACTGTAAGCATTCATTTTATTTTAGCAAACAAACAAGCAAATCTCAAACAAAACAGCAGTATCTTCGGCGCCTTCAGTGTCAGAATTTGCTCACTTGTTCCCTTTCGTTCAGTCACTCCGACGTAACGTCAGTGACTGACGAATGGGGGTTTCGCTTAGAAGCCTGTCATCTCCGAGACTAGAAAGCGCCCAATGGCAGTGCCAATGCCATGGGCATGCGAGATTTGCATGCGTAACTCCGCCTACCCACGTGGGTATATAAGGAAGTAGCTGGCATCATCGCATTATGTTTTAATGCTTCGGAGCCAAGGGTTACATACCTTTCACTCCTACAAGCCTTCTGAGTTAAGTCAGTTCTTCGAGACGATCAGGATCTTCCAGTCGGTGTTGGTGTTCGGCGCGTTCCAGCGGTCACATACTTCCTGCCTGCTGGTCAGACGATTGGTTTCCAGTTGGTGTGTGGTCCCCTGGGCGCTTCGGCATCGACTGCGAGGTTAATCCTCTCACAAAAGAGCTCACACGTGGCACGTCCTTTTCAGGATGTCTCGCCCGTGTGCTTCTGGGTGTGGCCGGTCTCTACACTCTTCTGATGGGCACTCGCACTGTCTGGCATGCTTGGGCTTCCAGCATGCTCAGGCGGCGCTTGTGGATGAGTCATGTTCTCACTGCGGGAACATGGCCATCTCCGTGTTGCGGTCGAGACTCAATGATCTCCGTGCGGCCGCCGGAGTGAGAGTCCCCTCCGTCACCCCCCGATCTGACGTGTCCGCGGCCTCGGTCTCATCCGGTTCGCGGGGCGTCTCTTCGGCTGGTGGCCAGGGTGACCTGAGGGTGATGGTGTGGAATACAGCTCCGACGCTCAAGCCTCGGCCCACACCCCCCTCTGTTGCACCGGTACCCGCGAGCGTTGTGATGGAGCCCGCGGCCTCGGTCTCGGCCGGTCCGCGGGTTTCGTTCGTCGCTCCAGAGGAGGACGAGATGTCGGTGACCGCATCGCAAGGTGGGCTAGAGTCCTCCGAGGATGAGGATTTGGCTGTGCTGCCGCCTCCGGGCGCGCCAGCATTGTCCGAGTCGGACCCGGAGTTGACAACCATGCTTGCCCGGGCTGCCGCGGCGCTCGGTCTGGAGTGGAACCCTCCACCCCGGCCGGAGCGTTCGCGGTTAGATGATTGGTTTTTGGGTGCGCCACGACAGGACAGCCGTCCTGCCGTGCCCCCAATTCCTTTCTTCCCGGAAGTGCATGAGGAGGTTGCGCACTCGTGGAGGGCCCCCGTGTCTTCTCGCGAGCGTTTGGCAACCTCTTCCGCCTTCTCCGCCCTCGATGGGGCGGCGGCTAGAGGGTACACTGGGGTCCCCCCAGTGGAGCGTTCTGTGGCGATGCAACTGTGTCCCCAGAGCGCCTCCTCCTGGCGTGGCGACCCTAAGCACCCCTCCAAGGCCTGTAGATTCACATCTTCAATGGTGTCGAAGACCTACAGAGCTGCGGGGCAGGCCGCCGCTTCTCTGCATGCCATGGCAACCCTCCAGGCCTACCAGGCCAAGTTGCTGTGCGACATGCACGAGGGTGGAGCCGACCCAGGGCTCAGAGATGAGCTGCGTGCCGCGACCGACCTCGCTCTCCGGGCGACGAAGGTTACCGCACGCTCCCTGGGCCGGGTGATGTCCACATGCGTGGTCCAGGAGAGACATCTATGTCTCAACCTGGCCGATATGGGGGACGCCGAGCGGACTCGTTTCCTCGACGCACCCATATCCCAGGCTGGGCTATTCGGCGGTGCGGTCGAGAGCTTCGCCCAACAGTTCTCGGCCGCCTAGAAGCAGACTGAGGCTATTAAGCATATACTGCCCCGGCGGCCCGCTGCTGCACCCCAAGCGCCGCCGGCACAGTCGCCTCAGCTGCCTCGCCGCCGAGGGCGGCCTCCTGCGGTCCCCCCCGATCCCGCGCGGCCACAGCAGCAGCCTTCACCCGGGCCGCGCCGCGGAGCGCGCCGCAAGAAGCCGCCCCAGTCCGCGCCAGCCCCGCGGCCCGCTAAACGCCAGGCCAAGCGGCGCTCCTGACGCGGACAGCTCAGAGATGGGCAGTTCTTTCCAGGAGACGGCAGCAGGGCCGCTCCTTCCCCCGGTGGAGGGCCGGGGGAGAATCTTTCGTTCCGCTGCCGCCCCCCGGGGTGGCAGCACCCTAATGTGGTTAAAGAAAGAACTGACATACCCATCTCTGAGCACACAGAGACCGGTGACGGCAGTGTGCGCCGCCCCCGGGCCACGCCGCTCTCGTCCCTCTCTGTCGCCAGCCCCCTCTCAGAGCAGACCCCAGTGGAACGCGAGTCCTTCCCTGGTCTCCTCTGTCAGGGCGCAGCTGTTACCGCCGCCCCGACACCGGGCCGCTACGCCACCCGAGTCCGGGCCGGCAACGCTGCCTCGCTGCCCCACCGAGGGTACGCCGGTGCTCCGCATGACCCCGTTGGTACACTCCCTGGGAGCGTGGCTACAGCTGCCGGGACTGTCCCGCTGGGTCGCACGGACCATCCGGCTCGGCTACGCGATTCAGTTCGCGCGAGCTCCTCCCCGCTTCCGGGGTGTCCGGTACACCGTGGTGGGGTCCAATGCCCCAGTCATGCGTGCGGAGATCGCAACCCTACTGGCGAAGGGTGCGGTCGAGCTCGTCCCTCCAGCCGAGATGAAGTCCGGCTTCTACAGCCCTTACTTCATTGTACCGAAGAAATCCGGTGGGTTACGACCGATCCTGGACCTTCGCGTCCTGAACCGATCGCTTTACAGGCTTCCGTTCAGGATGTTGACTGCGAAACGCCTTTTCGAATGCGTTCGTCCATGCGATTGGTTTGCAGCGATCGACCTGAAGGACGCGTACTTCCATGTGTCCATCCTTCCGCGACACAGACCGTTCCTACGGTTTGCGTTCGAAGGGCGGGCATATCAGTATGCTGTACTACCATTCGGGCTAGCTCTGTCCCCTCGCGTCTTCACGAAGATTGTCGAGGCAGCCCTTGCGCCACTCCGGCAACAAGGGGTTCGCATCCTGAACTATCTCGACGACTGGCTCATACTGGGCCACTCTCGGGACCGGGTGTGCGAACACAGAGACCTGGTTCTCCACCACTTAGCTCGTTTGGGCCTTCGGGTCAACTGGGAGAAGAGCAAACTCTGCCCCGTGCAGAGGATCTCTTTTCTCGGTATGGAGATCGACTCTATCTGCCTGAGGCAAGTCAGCAGCGACTGCGCGCGCAAGCCGGTAAGCTGCGCGCACAGTCGCTGCTGACTTGCCTCAGGCAGATAGAGAGCAAGCGTGCGGTTCCACTGAAACTGTTTCAGAGGCTCCTGGGGCATATGGCATCTGCAGCCGCGGTAACGCCGCTCGGATTGCTTCATATGAGACCGCTTCAGCACTGGCTTCGCGATCGAGTCCCGAGATGGGCATGGCGGTCTGGCACGCTCCGGGTCCCAGTGACTCAGGCCTGCAGACAGACACTCACCCAGTGGTCGAACCTCAGTTTTCTACGGGCAGGAGTGCCCTTAGAACGAGTTTCCCGGCATGTTGTTGTGTCAACAGATGCGTCCACCACGGGTTGGGGTGCCATGTGCAATGGACATGCAGCCGCCGGCTCTTGGTCAGAGAGCCAGAGCCGCCTGCATATCAATTGCCTCGAGTTGCTGGCAGTACGGTTCGCCCTGCACCGCTTCCGAGCGTTGCTGAAGGGTCAACACGTACTAGTCAGATCGGACAACACGGCCGTAGTAGCGTACATCAACCACCAGGGCGGTCTACGCTCCCGCCGCATGTCTCAACTCGCCCGCCATCTCGTTTTATGGAGTCAGAAGCGCCTGAGGTCCCTTCGTGCTGTCCATATCCCGGGGATCCTGAACCGTGCAGCCGACGAGCTCTCACGGGTTCAGCCAATCCCTGGGGAGTGGAGACTCCATCCCCAGTCGGTCCAGCTGATTTGGGATCAGTTCGGGGACGCACAGGTAGATCTGTTTGCCTCCCACGACTCGTCCCACTGCAGCCTGTACTATTCCCTGACCGAGGGCACGCTCGGCACGGATGCACTGGCGCACAGCTGGCCGCGGGGCCTACGCAAGTATGCGTTTCCCCCAGTGAGCCTTCTTGCACGTGTTCTGTGCAAGGTCAGGGAGGACAAGGAGCAGGTCATTTTGGTCGCCCCGTACTGGCACGGCCGGACCTGGTTCCCAGAACTAGTGCTCCTTGCGACAGCCCCTCCCTGGCCAATTCCTCTGAGACAAGACCTACTCTCTCAGAGACGGGGCACCCTGTGGCACCCGCGTCCCGATCTTTGGAACCTCCACGTGTGGCTCCTGGACGGGACGCGGCAGGTTTGAGTACCCTACCACCTCCGGTGGTGGCTACCATCACTTCCGCTCGGGCCGAGTCCACGAGACAGGCCTATGCGTTGAAGTGGAACCTCTTCGTCAATTGGTGCTCTTCTCGCCAAGAAGACCCCTGGAAATGCCCGATCGGGTCTGTGCTCTCTTTCCTCCAGGAAGGGTTGGATCGAAGGCTGTCTCCATCCACCCTGAAGGTTTATGTGGCCGCTATCGCCGCTTACCATGACCTCCTGGACGGGAAAACGGTAAGTAAGCACGACCTGGTCATCAGGTTCCTGAGGGGTGCGAGGAGACTACATCCTCCTCGTGCTCCTCTCGTACCCTCTTGGGACCTCTCAGTAGTTCTAAGTGCTCTGCAGAGGGCCCCATTTGAGCCTTTGCGGTCAGTAGATGTTAAGTTCTTGTCTATGAAGACAGCGCTCCTGACCGCACTGGCCTCCTTCAAGAGGGTAGGGGACCTGCAGGCATTTTCGGTTGACGAAGCGTGCCTGGAATTCGGGCCGGCCGACTCTCACGTGATCCTGAGACCCCGGCCTGGATATGTGCCCAAGGTTCCCACCACTCCGTTCAGAGACCAGGTGGTGAACCTGCAAGCGCTGCCTTTGGAGGAGGCAGACCCAGCCTTGGCACTGCTCTGTCTAGTACGCGCCCTTCGCGCTTACGTAGACAGGACGCAGTGTTTCAGGACCTCAGACCAGCTCTTTGTCTGTTATGGTGGGAAGCTGAAAGGGAAGGCTCTCTCAAAGCAAAGGCTGTCTCACTGGATAGTGGACACCATTGTTTTGGCTTACCAGCAGCAGGGACGCCCATGTCCCCTTGGGGTCAGGGCCCATTCCACCCGGAGTGTGGCCTCCTCTTGGGCTTTAGCACATGGCGCTCCGCTGACAGACATCTGCAGAGCTGCAGGCTGGGCGACACCAAACACATTCGCCAGGTTTTATAACCTCCGAGTGGAGACTGTATCCGACTATGTACTCGCCTCTACAAGTGGCCGGTAATGGATTGGCTCAGGTGTCTTCGCTTGCTCGCCATTCCACTCCACGGACTGGATACGTGCGATATTTTTCTCAGGTGAGTTCCCCGAGAGCCCTGAGCTCCTCCAGCACTGACGACGCCGACGCCAGTAAGTCTGCCCTTAGCCCAGACACTCGTGTCCGGCCAGGTGCCCCATGTGCATGGTTCCCCTCCGGCGAGTGCTCTGCAGAGGGCCCCATTTGAGCCTTTGCGGTCAGTAGATGTTAAGTTCTTGTCTATGAAGACAGCGCTCCTGACCGCACTGGCCTCCTTCAAGAGGGTAGGGGACCTGCAGGCATTTTCGGTTGACGAAGCGTGCCTGGAATTCGGGCCGGCCGACTCTCACGTGATCCTGAGACCCCGGCCTGGATATGTGCCCAAGGTTCCCACCACTCCGTTCAGAGACCAGGTGGTGAACCTGCAAGCGCTGCCTTTGGAGGAGGCAGACCCAGCCTTGGCACTGCTCTGTCTAGTACGCGCCCTTCGCGCTTACGTAGACAGGACGCAGTGTTTCAGGACCTCAGACCAGCTCTTTGTCTGTTATGGTGGGAAGCTGAAAGGGAAGGCTCTCTCAAAGCAAAGGCTGTCTCACTGGATAGTGGACACCATTGTTTTGGCTTACCAGCAGCAGGGACGCCCATGTCCCCTTGGGGTCAGGGCCCATTCCACCCGGAGTGTGGCCTCCTCTTGGGCTTTAGCACATGGCGCTCCGCTGACAGACATCTGCAGAGCTGCAGGCTGGGCGACACCAAACACATTCGCCAGGTTTTATAACCTCCGAGTGGAGACTGTATCCGACTATGTACTCGCCTCTACAAGTGGCCGGTAATGGATTGGCTCAGGTGTCTTCGCTTGCTCGCCATTCCACTCCACGGACTGGATACGTGCGATATTTTTCTCAGGTGAGTTCCCCGAGAGCCCTGAGCTCCTCCAGCACTGACGACGCCGACGCCAGTAAGTCTGCCCTTAGCCCAGACACTCGTGTCCGGCCAGGTGCCCCATGTGCATGGTTCCCCTCCGGCGACCCCCACATGTGTATTTCCACCGTAAGCCTCCCTGAGCGGGTGTATTCCCTTGGCAACCTTGCCACCTCCTGGGGTTAAAAATCCACCTTCGGCTGGTACCCCAGTGATCTTCCGTATGCAGCCCCCCGGGGTCATCAATCAATCAATCAATCAACTTTATTTATATAGCGCTTTTACAATCACGATTGTGTCAAAGCAGCTTCACAGTGTCAAACAGGGTAATATTGCGACAAAATTAGATTTGGCTGTACAGCCGTACTGGAGAAAACAGTGATGTTATCAGCTTATTTTAATTTATCATATAGCGACAATGTTGGCAGATCAGTATTATAGTTTATAGAATTAAATAAGACCTAATTCATATATTTTATTTGTATAATAAGTTGAATAACTTTAATCATATTTTTAGTGTCCCCAACTGAGCAAGCCAAGCCAAAGGCGACAGTGGCAAGGAACCAAAACTCCATCAGGGCATGATGGAGAAAAATAAACCTTGGGAGAAACCAGACTCAGTCGGGGTGCCAGTTCTCCTCTGGCCTATTAACACACCGTGTAAGATTATTATTCTGGCAACCTTACAGGTCGGAAATCATATTAGATCGGATTATTCAAAATTTTCAGGGTATCACGGAAGAGACAGATTTATTTAGGATGGGGCGTCAATTACACAAGAGTATGAATACATGAAAGATCGGAATTATTGCGCCGAAGACGGGTTTTGAGCATGTCGTGCCAGTGAGGCAAATTCGGAGGAGACACCATTTGACACGGCTCAGCAGACACTCCAGGATGCGTTGGTCATGTCCAGGCAGGTCCACCATCCGATCCGGACAGGGCCCAGATCCGGGATAAACCTCGGGATAAACAGAGAGACTAACATTAGCGTAGATGTCACTCTTTTTATGATGTAACTAGTACATCAGGTGTTATGGGAAGTGTTCCCGGTTCCGGCTGACCTAGTTAATGCAGCCTAACAATCAGTCAATTGATCTGAATAATGAAAGTTAAAAATGTTCTATGTGTATGCCATAGTAAAGAGATGTGTTTTTAGTCTAGATTTAAACTGACAGAGTGTGTCTGCTTCCCGAACAATGCTAGGAAGACTATTCCACAATTTAGGAGCTAAATAGGAAAATGATCGACCGCCTGCAGTTGATTTAGATATTCTAGGTATTATCAACTGGCCAGAGTTTTGAGACCGCAATCGACGTGATGGGGTATAATGCGTTAAGAGCTCGCTTAAGTACCGGGGAGCTAAACTATTTAGTGCTTTGTAAGTAATAAGCAAGATTTTAAAATGTATGCGATGTTTAATAGGGAGCCAGTGCAGTGTTGACAGAACTGGACTAATATGATCATACTTCCTGGTTCTAGTAAGAACTCTAGCTGCTGCATTTTGGACTAGCTGGAGTTTGTTTATTAAGCGAGCAGGGCAACCACCCAGTAGAGCATTACAATAATCTAGCCTTGAGCTCATGAACGCATGTACTAACTGTTCAGCATTTTGCATTGAAAGCATGTGCCGTAATTTAGATATATTTTTAAGATGATAGAATGCGGTTTTACAGATGCTAGAAACGTGGCTTTCAAATGAAAGATTGGTATCAAAGAGCACACCCAGGTTCCTCACTGACGACGAGGGCTTGACAGAGCACTCATCAAGTGTTAGACAGTATTCTCGGTTACTACTTGTGGAGCTTTTCTGTCCAATAATTAAAAATTCAGTTTTATCTGAATTAAGTTGCAGAAAATTACTATTCATCCAATTTTTTATATCAGCTATGCATTCTGTTAATCTTGTGAATTGGTAGGTTTCATCCGGGCGTGAGGAAATATAGAGCTGAGTATCGTCAGCATAACAATGAAAACTAACGCCATGTTTCCTAATGATATCTCCCAGTGGTAGCATATACAGGGTGAAAAGCAACGGTCCTAACACTGAGCCTTGCGGTACCCCATACTGAACTTGTGATCGGTGTGACATCTCTTCATTTACTGCTACAAACTGATAACGGTCAGATAAGTACGATTTAAACCATGCCAAAGCAGTTCCACTAACGCCAACATAATTTTCGATTCTATTCAGAAGAATATTGTGATCGATAGTATCAAATGCAGCGCTAAGATCGAGTAACACTAATAGAGAGATACAACCACGATCAGATGATAAGAGTAAATCATTTGTAACTCTAATTAGAGCAGTCTCAGTGCTATGATACGGTCTAAATCCTGACTGGAAATCCTCACATATACCATTTCTTTCTAAAAAAGAACATAATTGTGAAGACACGGCCTTTTCTAGTATTTTTGATAGAAACGGTAGATTCGAGATTGGCCTGTAATTGACTAATTCTTTAGGATCAAGTTGTGTTTTTTTAATAAGTGGTTTAATTATAGCCAACTTAAAAGTTTTCGGTACATATCCTAATGTCAAAGATGAATTAATGATATTAAGCAGAGGCTCTATGACCTCTGGAAGTATCTCTTTTAATAGCCTAGTCGGTATAGGGTCAAGCATACATGTTGTTGATTTTGATGATTTTACAAGTTTAGCCAGTTCTTCTCCTCCTATAGCAGTGAATGAGTGTAATTTTTCCTCAGTGACCCTGCAGTGCTCTGTCTGAAGTGATACTGTAATAGACGGCTGCATGGTTATAATTTTATTCCTAATATTATCAATCTTACTAGTAAAGAAGTTCATAAAGTCATTACTGCTGTGTTGTTTACAAACATCAGAAGCTGAAGCTTTATTTTTTGATAATTTAGCCACTGTATCGAATAAATACTTAGGGTTGTGTTTGTTTTCTTCTAAAAGAGATGAGAAATAAGCAGATCTAGCAGTTTTTATGGCCTTTCTGTATGCAATCATGCTCTCTTTCCACAAATTGCGAAAAACCTCTAGTTTTGTTTTCTTCCAGCTGCGCTCCATTTTTCTGGCTGCTGTTTTAAGGGCCCGAGTGTGCTCGTTGTACCACGGCGTTGGATTATTTGCTTTAATCTTCTTTAAGCGCCGGGGAGCAACTATGTCTAAAGTGCTAGTAAGGAGAGAGTCAATAGTTTCGGTTGCAGCATCAAGTTCATCTTGGCTATCTGTAATGCTGAGGAGATGGAACTGATGAGGAAGATTATGTACAAAGCAATCTTTAGTCGCAGCGGTTATCGTCCTACCATATTTGAAGCGAGGGGATGGCTTTGCAGCCTTAGGTAAATTAAGTATACATGATATTAGGTAATGATCTGAGATGTCATCGCTCTGCTGCAGAATTTTAACAGTATCAACATTTATTCCATGTGACATTATTAGATCTAAAGTATGATTAAGGCGATGAGTGGGTCCCGATACGTGTTGTCTAACTCCAATAGAGTTTAGAATGTCTCTAAATGCCAATCCCAATGCGTCTTTTTCATTGTCTACGTGGATATTAAAATCCCCAACAATTAGTACTTTATCTACAGCTAATACTAACTCCGATACAAAACCAGCAAATTCTTTGATAAAGTCTGTATTGTGCCCTGGTGGCCTGTATACAGTAGCCAACACAAATGTCAGAAGGCATTTATCATTTACACTACACAGTGTTACATAAAGCACCAAAACTTCAAAGGAATTATATTTGAAACTAGACTTCTGAGTAATACTGAAAATATTATTATAAATTACAGCCACACCTCCCCCTTTACCTTTCAGACGTGGCTCATGTTTGTAACAATAATCTCGGGGGGTGCACTCATTTAAAGTAATGTAATCATCAGGTTTTAGCCAGGTTTCTGTCAAACACAGCACATCTAAGTTATGATCTATAATCATATCATTGACAACAAGCGTTTTTGGCGAAAGGGATCGAATATTCAGCAACCCAAGCTTTATCAATTGTTCATCCGTATTATATCTGTTGTTTATTTGTTGGACATCAATTAAATTTTTACTGTTGAATGGTTTTGATGGTTTTTTGTATTTACTAATTCGGGGAACAGACACAGTCTCTATGTGATAATATCTAGGTGAAAGAGTCTCTATGTGCTGGGATTTAGCTGACTTTGGTGACGTGAGACAGCTAGCAGACGGTTGGTTTAGCAGACGGTCATACGTGTATCCCTAAGTCCTCCGTACGGGTAGGCATCTTGGCGCATATCTCCTCCTGGAATATGCCTCCCAGTGTACCTTGGTATTCCTGCGTTAAGTAGAGGCCTTTGACCGTCCTAACTTGCATCAGGGTTCTCACGCTTGCGCAGGGCACTGGAAGACAGCCGAGTGGCGTTATTGCATTGGGACCCCCATTCGTCAGTCACTGACGTTACGTCGGAGTGACTGAACGAAAGGGAACGTCTCGGTTACGTATGTAACCCTCGTTCCCTGAGGAGGGAACGGAGACGTAACGTCCCGTTGCCACATCCGCTGTACCGCTGGAACGGAGTTCAACTTGGCTCCTCAGCAGGTAAAACATAATGCGATGATGCCAGCTACTTCCTTATATACCCACGTGGGTAGGCGGAGTTACGCATGCAAATCTCGCATGCCCATGGCATTGGCACTGCCATTGGGCACTTTCTAGTCTCGGAGATGACAGGCTTCTAAGCGAAACCCCCATTCGTCAGTCACTGACGTTACGTCTCCGTTCCCTCCTCAGGGAACGAGGGTTACATACGTAACCGAGACGTTTTCATTCACTCCTTTAAGTGAAGTCGAGTAATGGGGAATGAATGAGGGTATACAGGGCGAATCAGACAGCGGTAATTCATTTTGCGCGCCACTCTCACAGTGTGTTGAGAGTGAGAGTGATTCAAAAGCATAAGGAGTCGTTTGCTTTTGAAATGTTCTCGTAGTATGTATGAGCCGATCGGTCTGCGCAGCACTGGTGCATCGAACAAGCCTCTTCCTCCATTGCTCGTACTACATCAGCTGTACACTCAGTATTGTGGTGCATTGTGGGATTGAATTAGTGCACTCAAAAATGTCCACTATGGTTTCGGACACCACTACAAATGGTTGTCCCGTCAATAGTGCCCTATTTAAGGGTATAGGGGGCGATTTCGAACACAGCTAGTGTCTTTTGAGCAGTGTGTGATTGAGATGCTAATGGGGTGCAGGTGTACGTGATCAATACTCAGGTGATGGCATGCATTGTGATGTGGTGACAAGGGAGCCTGGCTTGTCTGTGACATTGTGGTGCTTCAGGAGTATAACATATAATTGTTTGCTGAGTTCATAGGGCAGTGTATATTTGTGCTCTGCACAGCAAATTGCCCGGTGTTCATTTAAGTCCTCTGGTGTACATTTTACACTTCTCTGGTGTATATATAGGTCCCACCAGCCTGGTGTTTAAGTAATACTTTCAAAAGTGTTGAATATATACCCCTCGACAGTGTATATTATTTTACAAAAAGTGTAAAATATAATCTAGTGTACACTGTGTATTACTCTCTGCAAGAGTGTATTATACACCAATTTAAAAGGTTATTTTTTACACTAACCGGGTAAAAAGCCTACCACACAGGTTTATTAGAAATCTAGACGCACCCTAGCGGCAGCAAATCTAAATCTAATCTGCCGCGAGTGTCGACTAGCAACTCTCAATACACGTCTGAGCTGTAAACGCAAACTCTGGTCGGGCCAATCACATCGTGTATAGAGTCGGTGGGCGGGGCTTAACATAATAACGGCAGAGTTGCGCGTGCTTCTAGTAAACACAGAAACTGGCGAACGGCGGTCTTTCGAATCAGCTTTGACCGCGACTCTGGAAGACTTGGAGTTAAGCTCTCTGGAGTTTCTCTGAGAAAAGAACGGCACTGAAGTCATTCTTAAAAAGGGAAGACGTGTTCTGAGTTTTGCCAACCAGATACGGCGAAAGTTTAATCTTTCAACGAGCTCTGCTGCTTCACCTTCGTTGCTCTGGTTGGTTGTAGCTCTATCCTATCGCGTGCAGTGGTAGTTTGAAAGACAACCGTTTATACCGCCCCCTCGGATTGAGCTGTCAATGGTGAGTTTCCAGACCAAACCTCTTGATGTGGAACTGGCTTGCGAGGCTACAAGGAAGGCTGTGCAAATCCAACTCTCTCAAAAAATCCTGGAATGATGGTTCCCTAGACAACACAAAACCAGAACAATTACAATTAATATTATTTGTATTTTATTCTGTCCTTTCATCGACAGCATATTCAACATCCACTTCCAAAGCCTAGAAATGTACAAAGAAAATCATAAGTGATCTATATGAATCCAGTTGTTTAACCTCAGTTTTATGAAGCAAGTGCTTTATTTGCTCAATTATTTAAATATATATATATATTAATCTTCATTGTCTTCAATGTCTTTCATTAAATTTGCTCACGCATCATCAACATTTTTTTTTTTCTTATGTTGGAAATAAATATTTTATAAAAAGTGGTAAAGTTTTTTTTTTTTTTTTTTTTTTTTTTGCAAACAGCACCTAGTTCATCAAAATGTATGTTAAACCACAGGAGTCGCATGGAGTACTTTAATGATGTACATTTAAACCTTTCTAGGGCTTGAAAAAGGTTTGAACTGTCAGTTGCATGGACTGTTAATGGAGGCACTGAAAGCTCTCATTCAATGGTTGCTCTGCTTGGTTACAATTTTTTTCCCACATATCTTATTTTGTGTTCAACAGAAGAAAGAATACAGGTTTGGAACAACATGAGGGCAAGTAAATGACAGAAATTAATTTTTTGGGTGAACTATCCCTTTAAGAAATCTCACTTTGCAGCTGCTGTCAGCCGCTGGAATGATTTTTGTTCCTTTCTTTCTGACTTTGTGATATGCAGAAATTTCTAAAATCAAACAGAAAACTTTTTTGAAAACTTAAAATTTGTGATATTTGTGCCCATGATTCTCTCATAAGTTATCTGTTAAGTCTTACCATCACTAGGCAGGTTCTAGTCTGTAGTCTTCAAGCACCAACCCAGGGCCTTACTTGATGCATTATAGAAACACTCCTAAAAACACAAATAGAAAAAACAAATACATTTAAACATGAAGGCATATCCAAACATTAAACAAAAGTTAAAATGAAAAATACATTTTGCATAAATATTTAATATGAAATAATTACTTACCAATTCTAAAAGTATTAGTTCTCCAAATAGTTGAGTTCTGTTCTGTTTTTTATTCTGTTTCTATATATATATATTATAATTCTTACCCATGTACTTCAGTCATTTCAGCAACAAGTAGGATAAAGGGATAGTTTACCCTAAAAAAAATAATTATCCTGTGATCTATGAAATTCCTATGAAATTATCCTCACCCTCAAGTCATCCTAGGTGTATATGACATTATTCTTTCAGACAAATACAGTCAGAGTTATTTAAAAAAAACATCCTGGCTTTTCCAAGCTTTATAATAGCAGTGAATGGCTGTTTATGTTTTGAAGTCGATAAAGATGCATCCATCTATCATAAAAGTGCATCCGTCATCATAAAAGTAAAACATACATCTCTGGGGGGTTAATAAAGGCCTTTTCTAAAGCAATGTGATGCGTTTGTGTAAGAATTATTTCCATATTTTAAACTTTATTTAACCCTTGTGTGGTGTTCATATTTTTGTTACTCAGCCAGCCCAGCAAACAATTTTGCATCTAAAAGACTTCTAATAACCGTCTAAACACAGCCCAGACGTCTAGGCTAAATCAAGGCTAAACTTGGGCTGTCAGTGAAAATCGTCTCGGTTACGTATGTAACCCTAGTTCCCTGAGGGAACGAGACGCTGCGTCGAAACGCTGTGAGAACGCCTCTGCGTTAATGCGTCGTGAAGCGCCTGTAGAACCATTCCATCGGAAAAAAGATCGATCGTCGGCGTGATGACGTCATCGACCGGAAGCTATAAAGCGTCCGTGAAAACAAACAGGAACTAACTTCTGATAAAGCCTGAAGTAAGTGATCACGGACACGCCGGGAGTATGGCAGAGCGACGCAGCGTCTAGTTCCCTCAGGGAACTAGGGTTACATACGTAACCGAGACGTTCCCTTTCTGGGAACTCGAGCTGCGTCGAAACGCTGTGAGAACGCTTATACCCACATCGCCATAGGACCAAGTGTCTCGTATGTGTGAAGCCGAAGCGCACACGGTTACGAGAGAACCTGCACCCCAACAGTAGACCAGTCGCCTCATAAGCAAGTGAGAGGGCCTCGACCACCCACTTGCTCATCCTCTGCTTAGATACTGGGGCCCCCTTCTTAGGAGGTCCAAAACAGACAAATAACTGATCAGTTTTTCTCAACAGGGCAGCTCTGTGGACATAAGTATCCAACCCCCTAACAGAGCACAGCAGATTTAAGCTTTCCTGGTCTGACGTCGTGAAAGGAGGAGGACAGAAGGCTTGGAGAGTGATGGGGCCCCGTGGGCTCATAGGAACCTTGGGGACATAACCTGGTCTGGGATGTAGAAAAGCTTTTACCATCCCCGGCGCAAACTCTAGGCATGAGGGCCCTACAGACAGGGACTGAATATCTCCTATTCTTTTGAGAGATGAAATAGCCAAAAGAAAAATAGTCTTGAGGGTGAGGAACTTGTCCGAAACCTCTTCCAAAGGTTCAAACGGAGGCTCGGACAAGCCCCGCAAAACAATGGCCAAGTTCCATGCCGGGACCCTCGAGTGCATAACAGGCCTCAACCTTAAAGTGCCACGGAGGAAACGTGTAATCAGAGGGTGTCTTCCCAAAGACACTCCACCCAAAGGGACGTGGGAGGCACCCAAGGCCGCCACGTACACCTTTATTGTGGAGTCCCGGCGTACCCTCTCCAGAACTCCTGGAAGCAAGACAATCGGGGGGAAGGCGTACAGGGGTAGCCTCGGCCACTCCTGTACCATGGCATCCAGCCCCCTGAATCTGCTTCCTGATTCAGGACCCCCGGGATATATACTGCCCTGATTGACAGCAATCTCCCTTGGGCCCACAGGAGGATCCGATGCGCCAATTTGTCCAGCGGACGGGACCTCAGACCCCCCTGATGATTTATATAGGCGACCACCGATGTGTTGTCTGTCCTGACTAACACATGGTGGCCCCTGAGGTCGGGCAGGAACTGTTTCAATGCCAGAAACACTGCGAGCATCTCTAGCCGATTTATGTGCCAGTGCCGCTGATGTTCCTGCCATAGACCCTGGGATGAGCGACCACTCATGGTCGCCCCCCAGCCCGTGAGAGAGGCATCTGTCGTTAGCGTTACGCGATGAACATGAGCCCCTAACACGGGACCCTGAGATAGAAACCCCGGGTTTTTCCACATGACCAGAGCACGTAGGCATCGCCGCGTGACTTTGATCATGCGGAGCGGATTTCCCCTCGGGGAGAATCCCTTCGTTTTGAGCCACCACTGCAGTGGCCTCATGTACAGCAGGCCAAAAGGTATCACGTTGGACGCTGCTGCCATGAGACCTAACAGTTTCTGGAACTGTTTCACAGTGACGGCCCGGCCTAGCTTCTGTTCTTTGACTGCTGCCAGGATCGATGTTATCCGTGTTGGCGATAATTGCGCCCGCATAATTACCGAATCCCAGTTCACACCTAGAAAAGTGGTTCTCTGAGCCGGAGAAAGCACACTCTTCTTGGCGTTCAGCCTCAACCCCAGCTTCGACATATGCGCGAGAACAGCATCTCGATGCTGAACCGCCATCTGTTCTGTATTCGCTAGAATCAGCCAGTCGTCGATATAATTCAGTATGCGGATGCCCTGCAGACGCAACGGCGCCAGAGCTGCATCCACACACTTGGTGAATGTGCGAGGTGACAGTGCTAGACCGAAGGGAAGTACCCGATATTGGTATGCCTCTCCCCCGAAGGCAAACCTCAGGAACTTCCTGTGATGTGGAAAGATGGAGACATGAAAATACGCATCTTTGAGGTCTATGGTGACAAACCAATCCTCCGACTTGATCTGCGATACAATCTGTCTGAGTGTGAGCATCTTGAACTTGAGCTTGGTCACCGAGCGATTTAATAGCCGCAGATCTAATATCGGGCGTAAGCCCCCATCCTTCTTTGGCATGATGAAGTAACGGCTGTAAAACCCAGACTCCCTGCTGGGAGGGGGAACCCTTTCTATAGCCCCTTTTTGCAGGAGTGTCTCTACTTCCTGTGCCATCACCTTAGCCTGCTCCGGGCCCACCTCTGTAGGTAGGACACCGCTGAAATTGAATGGCGTACCCCCTTTCGATTATCTGCAGGACCCAACGAGATATATTTGACAGATGTTTCCATTCGTCTAGAAAATCTACTAAGGGAACCAGCCTCTCGAGGCTGGCCTCTGGTGTACTTTGAACAGCCAGCACAGCGCCCTGAAGCGGCGGACCGGCAGGGAACAACTGACTTGACTGCTCGGGAGCCCCCGGAGTGGGGCGCGGACCACCCTCGGGTGGCCCGCAGAGACCGACTGCGCCCCGGCATTGCGGCGGGGTTGGCAGCGTGGCCCCCAGAGGGTGCCGCAGGGAAACGGGTACCGTTGGCAGGGGTAAACACCGTTTCCCTACGGGGGGAACCACCCTCAGCTTCCTGACGCTTCTGGCGTCAGGAACGCTTCGACGAGGCCTTCTTGGCGATCAGGACTGTCCTCAGATCAGCCCTGCCCCGCGAAGGCCTCGCCTGAGAGCGCCGCCCCTCGTCCCCGCACTGAGGGGGAGTTCGGGTAGCGACGCTCTGCTTTTGTTGCGCCCTGTGAGCGGAGCTCGTACTCGGCTGCCTGATGTCAGTGGCAGCCCCAGGGACCTGGACCCGGAGAGGGAGAAACTGCTTTAGCGCCGCAGCTTGCTTCTTTGACTCCTGGAACCTCTCGGTGACAGTGTGTACTGCATCACCAAAGAGGCCGCCAGGAGACAGCGGCGCATCAAGCAGGAAGCTTTTCTCCCTCTCCTTGATTTCGGTGGGGTTGAGCCACAGATGCCTCTCCGTAGCCACCAAGGCTGCCATAGAGCGGCCCACACATCTGGCCGTCTCCTTGGTGGCCCGGAGAGCAAGATCTGCTGACGTTCTGAGCTCATTAATGATATCACCCCCCACCTCATCACGTCCTTCAAGGTCCCTGAGCAGGTCAGCCTGATATGCCTGCATTATTGCTATCGTATGCAGGCATGCAGCAGCCTGACCTGCCGCCGAGTATGCTTTGCCCACCAGTGCCGACGTTGTTTTTAATGGTTTGGTGGGCAAAGTCGGGGCCTTCAGGGACGATGCCGAGGAAGGCGAGAGATGGCTCGCAAGCGTCTCTTCTACCTTTGGCATCGCCCCATAACCGTAGTGCTTCCGCCCGATGATGTTGCTATAGATCGAAGTCTGTGGGCTGAACACACGGTATGATGCCGGTCTCTTCCATGACTTTGCCACCTAGGTGTGCAAATCATGAAAGAATGGCAGGCCCCGGCGCTGAGGTTCTGAAGCGCGAGAGGGCAGGAATCTTTCATCTAATTTACTAGACCACTTTCTTCCTGCCTCTGATCTTTCGATGGGCCAGTCAATATTTAATCTGGCCACAGCTCACGTCAAAACCTCAACGAGCTCCTCACTCGCAGGGGACTGAAGTGGCGAATCTTCAGTCACGATGCTCTCAACATCCACCTCCTCAGAGCTGGATAGTTGGAGCACCGGCGACTCTCTCTGGGGGGAAGAAACCGCAATGCATGCTTCCAAGGCCCGAGAAGAGCCGCTGGATGGTGCAGGTGAGGGCAGAGATAAAGCAGTGCCCGTCTCAAACCCCTCTGCAACATCCTATTGTGAACCCCACGACTGCAGCCTCCGCTCTGCCTCGGCAGCAGCGGGACCAGAGCCGCAGGGAACACGAGCCGAGGCACCCTCCTCGAAGAGTGCCCGGCGGGAGCGCAGCGTTCTCAGCGGTAGTCTTTCACAGTGCTCGCAAGCAGCCCCCTCGAGGGCTGCCTGGGCATGCTGTGCTCCCAAGCAGGCAACACAAAGAGAGTGTGTATCCCCACCCGTGATGTAGCGTGGGCAGGGATGAACACACCTCTTGAACTGACTGCTTTCATTCACCATTTTTCTATCTATTTTATTTTCTCTTTTTTTGTAAATATAGGAATATTTAACAAAAGGGTGGAAAAACTCTTGCAATAGACAGACAAAAACACCAAATAGACAGACAGGTTCACACAGATCGCTTGCTGAAGGCTCAGAAGCTAGTTCCTGTTTGTTTTCACGGACGCTTTATAGCTTCCGGTCGAAGACGTCATCACGCCGACGATCGATCTTTTTTCCGATGGTATGGTTCTACAGGCGCTTCACGACGCATTAACGCAGAGGCGTTCTCACAGCGTTTCGACGCAGCTCGAGTTCCCCGAAAGGGAACTAATAGACGTCTAATCATAGCCCAAGATTAGACGGCTACTGAATGGCTACATCTATACGTCTAATAGACAGCAAATATGGGTCTAGGCTAAATCAAGGCTGAATTTGGGCTGTCAGTGAAAATCAAATAGACGTCTATCATAGCCCAAGGATAGACTGGTCATCAAATAGACGGCTAACGAATGACTAATATATACATTTGGCCCCACTTTATATTAGGTGGCCTTAACTACTATGTACTTACATGAAAAAATAAGTACAATGTACTTACTGTGCCCATATTGTATTGCAAAACACCTATGCTGATATTGAGGTAGGATATGGGTAGAGTTAGGGACAGGTGTGGTGGTGTGGGTCAGTTTAAGGGTAGGGTTAGGTGTAAGGGAAGTGCCAACTGTGTAATTACAAATGTAACTACAGAAATGAATTACAGACGTAATTACATGCAGGTATTTTTTATAATGTAAGTATAATGTAAAAACATGTATGTACACAATAAATGCATTGTATTAAATGATTAATTACAATGTTAGTACATAGTAGTTAAGGCCACCTAATATAAAGTGGGTCCTAATAGACATCAAAATGGCTAAAGGATTCTTTTCACTCAAATATAACAGGTTCTAGAAAATAACAATCCATCCAAACACATTAAATATAAAGGTTTTATTTAGAAAAAGAACATTAACAACATAGACAACTTAAGATAATACAAAAAGATCAAAACATAAAAATGACCAAATAAAATGTTAAAAATAAAATTAAATATAAAATTAGAATAAGAAATATGGAATATTAACAACGTAATATAATAAAAAAAATCAAACTCTGTTGCCGCTGGGAACTCGGTCAATATGGCACCTGCCAAATAAGAAACAAAACGTTGCACAAGAAAAGCATTGCTGACATCATAATTGTTTACTTTATTTAAAGTAATTGTAATGAAGTCATTCTCTTTTGCTTGGATGCGCACTAAAGCTGGCCAATAAAAGGTTAAGATACATGATGTATGTGACATGTTTAAAGAGATAGTCATCATTTACTCACCCTCAAGTTGCTCCAAACCTGTATGGGTTTCTTTCTTCTGTTAAACACACACAAAAATATATATTTTGAAGAATGTTGGTAACCAGACATTTGATGTTAGCCACTGACTTTCATTGTAGGAAAATAAGTACAATGGAAGTCAATGGGGCCCATAAAGCTTTTGATTATCCAGATTCTTCAAAATATATTCTTTTGTGTTCAACAGACGAAAAGAAACAACTTGAAGGCGAGTAAATGACAGAATTTAAATGTGTGGGTTTAAAAGATGTTTTAGCCATTATGTTGCATCAGGACCATGAGGTAGATGATTGGGAAAGCACTGAATGGTTTAAGGCCAAAGTGAATGTCTGATCTTCTGCTGCATTATGAACCATCCTCTCAGTTCATCTGGGACAGGTCTGCTTTCTGTCCCCCGAGTCAAAACTAAACATGGAGAAGCAGAATTCAGTTACCTTTCGAAAGGGAACTCGAGCTGCGTCAGCTGACGCTATGGGGAACGCCTCCAGCGTGACCGGTGTCTGAAACGTTTATCCAATCACATCAGTCCTACTGACCGGCGACAGCCTCTGACGTCATAGACGTGCGACCAGGAAGTATAAAAGGGTGCCTTGCAAACACAACCGCATCCAATTCGTCTTCAGGGACTGTTTGTCTGATTCAAAACAAGAGAAACATCATGTCGAAGCGTACGCACAAGTCGAAGCACGGCTTCAGAAAGTGTGCAGACCCGTGTCCCAGGTTCCTCACACCTGAGGACACACACACACTCTGCGTGTTCTGCCTGGGTGAGGAGCACGCACGGGAGGTTCTTGAGGAAAGTGCCTCCTGTGCGAACTGTGAGCGTCTGTCACTGAAGACGCTCCGCTCTCGTCTGGCCCTCTTCTCGAGGGAAGGGGGTCCAGCGGCTGGGAGTGGTCCCGCTTCGGCCGAGGCCCAGCGGCGACTTATGTCTTGGGGCTCCCAGCTGGATCTGGCCCGCCGTCTAGAGACGGAGGTTGTGCTCGGCGAAGGGCCAGATCACGAGGGGTGGCCGCCGGAGGAGGAGTTGGGTGATAACTCCTCCTTATCGTCGGCCGAGGAGCTCCCACATCAGCAAGGGATGGAAGTGGAGGGTGGTGAAGCGGCCGAGGCCGAACCCTCCCAGCCATCCTGCCCCGTGTACGGGGAGCTGTTGGAGGTTATGGAGCGGGCCGCCGAGCGGCTACAGTTGCCGTGGCGGCGCGCTAGGGGAGGAGCCGCTCGTCCAAATCGCCTGGACGATCGGTTTCTCTCCGGCCATAGCCCCCCAGCTCTTGGGAGCCTTCCATTCCTCCCCGATCTCCATGAGCAGATCGGGGGGGCATGGAGAACCCCGTTCTCGGCTCGCTTATTCCGCCATCAGCGGGCGAATTTTGCTGATGTGGAGGGAGTGGCCGAGGCGGGGTACGTGTCGATGCCGCCAGTTGATGAGACGTTTGCGAACTATCTCGCATCTGGCCGGGCATCGACATTGAGAACTCCCACCCTGCCGTCTAAGCCGTTGAGAACGACCTCACGGTTAAACGGCAGGGCGTACACGTCAGCAGGTCAGGCGGCGCTGCACACCATGGCGGTGTTGCAGGCTTACCAAGCCGACCTGCTGAGGGACCTCGATCAGGGGGAACGCCAGGGTGGCCTACCCCCTGAGGCGATGGCTGAGCTCCGCCGCACCACGGATTTAGCTCTTCGGGCCACCAAGCAAACAGCAGTCGCCATCGGACGGTCGATGGCGGCTATGGTGGCCACGGAGAGACATCTGTGGCTGAACCTTGCGGACATCGGGGGGAAAGAGAGGTCCTTTCTCCTCGATGCCCCGGTTTCGCCCTCTGAGCTCTTCGGCACCTCCGTCGAGGCGGTGGTGGGAAGGTTTAGAGAGGCGAAGGCGCGCTCAGCGGCTTTTAAGACCTGCATCCCACTGAGGTCCGGGGCCGCGCCCAGGCAGGTGGGTGTCCCTGGTACGTCACGGTCTGAGGACCGGAGACAAGACCAGCGAGCGAGCGTGGCCTCTCGGGCGCCCCCTCCATGGCGGAGTAGGGCGCAAAAGAGGCGGGACACCCGGAACCGGAGGAAGGGTGCCGGTGCCGAAGACCGGAACCAGCGTAGGCGGGGGGAAACTCCGCCTACGAGGGCGAAGCGGAGGTAGTAGGTGAGCCCTTCCTTCCACCCTTTCCCTTGGCGCTTGACATCAGGCCGGGCGGGGCCAATGATGAGCGGACGTGAGACTCTGACGGCCCGTCTGGTCTGGTGAGCAGGCGCCCCCGTCAGGTTTGGCGTGCTTTTATGAGCTTATAGAGAAGTTATCGTAAGCACTAGAAGCGGAAAAGTGGCGTTTTTCCTTGTGGGAAAGGAGTCGTCTGAGTAAACTCGACCGCTTCCCTGAGTGGGCATGAGGGGTCGTAGAGGAAGATTCAGCGTTGGACGCCTCATCGGAAAACAACCCTCGGGCGGTGTGGATGCTGTGAGTATATGCCTGTGCACGGATGTCATCACGCGCCGGTGGACAGCGGGTAAGCCCTCAGTATGAGGGACGTTTTATGTTCTTAAAATGCTGTGTGCTCCCCGCCGAGGGTGTGTTGTACGGTGTGTCCCCGTTTGGTGGCCGGAACGATCTATTTAAGGAAGCCGTGAGACGGCTGGTGAGAGCTAGCCTCGCTAGTGGAGAGTAGCCGTCACGTTAAGCCAGTAAAGTAAACATGTTACTGTGGTGTGTTCTCTCAGTGCGTTGAGAGTGGTTACCGCTCATTTTCGCGGAAATATGTTTCAAGAGGGAAACTAAGCGAGTGTGGGTGTCCCTAGCGGTTCGGCTAAAAGCTCCGGGCCACCGGAGGGCAAGTGTTGTAGCATTAACCCCTGCGGACGTAAGTAAGCGCGAGGGTGAGTAGGCTAACACACGAACGAAGCATATGTGTACCCAGCCCTCGAGATATGGGCTTGGGACGTTAAGTTGCTATGGTGGGTGCTCCCAGCCTTAGCAGAGACTGGTATACAGGCAGTTAGCTTAGGCTGTGTTTTTACAGGATGATAAAAACCCCTATTCAGCCTCCTCTCATGTGAGAGTCGCCTGGCCAGGGCCCGCCCCCGGGTCTGCGCTCGGGGGTGCGGTAATGCAGATGGGAAAAGGTGAGAGCATTATAGATTTGCAACCTAGCCTGGAAGGCGGTAAGTAAGGTTTGTGGGTCACCTGGGCCAAATACTTTTATCCCATCCAAGGGATGTGGGACTGTGGTAACCATTATTCGCATATTGCAATAATTTTGCCCTGTGTTTTTTGCTCCACCTTTCGTAGGGCTCGGGGTGAGCGACACGCACAACCTGTGTGCCTCTTGAGGGCCCAGTGTTGGATGCTCCCCTGGGAAGCCAAGCATCACCATGGCGACGCCTTGGAGTAAACTGCGGGTCGCTGGAAATAGCAGCGGTCTCCCCGGGGCTGGTGTGGTAAGGTGAACTCCCCTCACTTAAAGGGGTTGTAAGAGCAATGTTTGTGTTGAGTACACCGCTCTGGCGATGCAATTAGGTCTGTGTTGTAGGTTCTGCCGGAGGAGACTGGGCTTCGCAGGGAGGACCCCGTGAGCCTCCGAATGAAGCCAGCTGTGAGCAGCCAGCCCGGACAGTCCAGGCAGTAGACTCTGAACAGGAGGCCTCGACGGGCCTTCTAGTTGGAGTGACGACATCGGGGCCCGTGTGCGGGATGGTAAAAAAAAAAAAAAAATCTCCCTTTTGTTGTCACAAACAGTAGTGTCTCGTCAACAGGCTTCGTCAGCCAAGCAGACAGCCATTGTTAGCCCGACATGGAGCGGCCAGCATTCATCCGACCTGCCAGCGAGTATTCATCGCTGGCATGGCTACAAGCCCAGTTAGTAGGCCTCCCTAGGCCTCCCTGAGGGCCTGCTGGGGTGCAGCAGGCCTTGCCGGGCCTCCCTTGAGAGGGTATTCCCGGGCTTCAGGTGTTAGACGGCAGGTAGTAGGCCTCACTAGGCCTCCCTGAGGGCCTGCTGTGGTAGCAGTAAGCCTCGTCTGGCTTCCCCCAAGGGGTCGTTCCTGGGCTTCAGTCACTGGATGATAGGTAGTAGGCCTCGCGGGGCCTCCCTGAGGGCCTGCTGGGATGCAGCAGGCCTCATCTGGCTTCCCCTGAGGGGGTACTCCAGGGAACTAGCGCTGGATAACAGTTCCCGGGCTCCAGTCACCAGATGGCAGGTAGCAGGCCTCACCAGGCCTCCCGGAGGGCCTGCTGGGTTGCAGCAGGCCTCATCGGGCTTCCCCTGAGGGGGTGGTCCAGGGCCTCGGCCTCTGGGTGACAGGGGTTAGGCCTCGCTAGGCCTCCCGGAAGGTGAGCAGGGAGCATGGTTGCTAGCCGGGGTGGTTCTGATCTGATCTGCTATCAGGTAGCAGGCCTCACCAGGCCTCCCTGAGGTCGTTCCCCGGCCGCAGTGCCGGCTACGAGTAGCCTGGCAGGTAGTAGGCCCTGCGGGGCCTCCCTGGGGGAACGGGTTCCTTGGAAGGAGACACGGAACTGGAACTCAAGCTGACAGCTAGTGGTTCCTGCCGTCAGGCTTCGGTCCTAGCCGGCAGCACCTGATGGCAGGTGCATACTCTAGCACGACGAGTTTACACTGCTGCTATGCGGTCCTTACAGGACAGGGACCTGCATAGGTTGCCTACAGCATGGTACCTACCAGGCAGGCTTAAGAGCTCCCCTCTTATGAGGGTTGTCTGTGAGCTTACGGCCGCCTGGGCCTGGTCAGTTGGTCGTAGGCCCCTCGGGGCCTCCCTGTTAGATCAGCCCGTAGGCCTTCTCAGGCCTCCTGAGCACCCCTGTAATGTATGTGCTCGGTAGATCCTAGGATCGAGCAGCTGACTCCCCTCGCTAGCAAGGGTGGGAAAGCACTACGCTGAGCGCTGTTCTCCGGGATAGCCCGTCTCTGAGTTCCGGCCTGAGGCGGACACTGCCAGTTCGCAGTCCCTCAGCTTGATGCCTCTCCAGAGGCGAGTTTCCAGAGGCTCTGTTGTTAACAGACTGGGTTGGCAGACGGAAGCGTCCCGCATAGTGACGCCAGGTCAAGCCTCCCTGGTGGCATTCGGTGAAGTTCTTCCCGAATAGTGACTGGCTGGGGCGGCCTCGGGTCCCCTAGCCACATTCCCTTAAAAGAACCCCTTCTGTTGAACAGGTTGGTTCCAGGCCTTTGAGCGGCCGGGGTAGGGTACATGAAGGTGCCCCAAGGCCACAGCTTGGGCTATGA
Organism: Pseudorasbora parva; assembly: GCF_024679245.1. NCBI lineage: Eukaryota > Metazoa > Chordata > Actinopteri > Cypriniformes > Gobionidae > Pseudorasbora > Pseudorasbora parva. Next base: position 31,850,505 of record NC_090175.1, read on the forward strand.
CCGTAGGGAATGCTGTCACTGACAGCCTAATGTGACCAGAGGGGGAGTGGTTCAGGCATTTCAGTTGAATTTGCTTGTCCTGACAGTTGTCACTGCCAGTAGGCATGCACTCCCCTCGGCATGGCGGCGTGGGTATATCGTTCCCCATAGCGTCAGCTGACGCAGCTCGAGTTCCCTTTCGAAAGGGAACGTCCCTGGTTACGACTGTAACCTTAGTTCCCTGAGAACAGGAAACGAGACGCTGCGTCACTTTTGCCATGCCTCGGGGCCTGCCTGCGAACAGTCCCTTCAGACGAATTGAATGCGGTTGTGTTTGCAAGGCGCCCTTTTATACTTCCTGGTCGCACGTCTATGACGTCAGAGGCTGTCGCCGGTCAGTAGGACTGATGTGATTGGATAAACGTTTCAGACACCGGTCACGCTGGAGGCGTTCCCCATAGCGTCAGCTGACGCAGCGTCTCGTTCCCTGTTCTCAGGGAACTAAGGTTACAGTCGTAACCAGGGACGTTTTTATACATAACATATCTTGAAAAAAACAAAACTAAGAAAACCTGCAGTCCTGTGGCAACTCTTCATTTATTTTAAATCAAGGTTTACTGTTTGCCACTGCCTTTTATTAACGAAAGGAATAATGATACATTTTATTTATAGAACAATGTCTTCTTATATTGACTTTTTAAATTCCCCAATGTTGCTTTTATGTTTTATGTAAAGCACTTTTGGCTTGGTGAAATATGCAATTCAAATTTGCCTTGCCAATTCAAAGATTCATATTTTCATATAATGATCCAAAGAGTAAAAGGATATTTGTGGCTTTCATAACAAATTATTATAGGTTGCACGTTTCTTGTTTATCCCCTTGAAGGTGTACATGTAGCATGCCAACCACATGGCTTCATTCTACAATGTTGAGCTAAAATCTCACCGTTCATACACGATAACAAATAATGTATATAATGAGCTATTTCGTCAAAACGAAAACACAGATACTTACAAGGCCAAATCATGTCATTTAACGTTTGCTGTTGCCCGTTGTTGTTCTCCGTTCTCCTCCTCTTGTGTAAAAAGAAAATCCACTCCAACCGACAGACGGTGTCGATTTTTTTGGAAAAGATTTCTTTTTTTTCAAATATATCTAACTTACGATTTTCTTTGACTGTCTTACATTTTAAGTGAATGTTATGCGGGACAGCAAAGCTAAAACTAATTCAAATGTTTACAAATGGGTGGGCTAAAAGCAGACTACACATAGCCCGTCCAATTCAGAGCTCTGGGTTCGGGCAAATTTTCCGAGCCCGGAGCCCTCCCCGGACAGCACGCCAAATGCGCATAATCTTTACTCTATTTAATTGATGTAAGTGTGAACTCGTGAATAGCCAGTCTGTATAGGAGCTAAACCAGGGGTAGGGGTAGAAACAAAACTCACTTTTGTAGCTACTCTCTCACACTTACACACAATCTCTCTCACACGCACCCACGCACACACACACACACACACACACACACACACACACACACACACACACACACACACACATGCATGCTTAAAGCACAGATATTGACCAATGATCTTCCAAGACGAGCACTACACATTTTTCTATACCATATCATAACTACCTTTTTTTGCTGCAGAACAGAAAGAACCGTCATCCGTCATCACAACCATCAGCCTTGGTTTTATTCTAGGGGATTGTTCAAAATGAATGTTGATGCAGCTGTTGAACATGATGCTTCTGAAGAAAGAGACATCAGACAGGTCAACATTTTCAGTAAAAAAAGTTCATGAAACAATCCTACATAAAAGTTTGTCACTGATTTTGCACAAAATATAGTTTTCCTTTGTTAGTCATTTCATCTGCATCTTTGAATCTGGATTTCTACCAGGGGCGATTCTAGGATTTAAAATTTAGGGGAGCTCAGCCCCCATGAGAGTATGATTAAAAAATATTGTTCCCTTTCGGGGAACTCGAGCTGCGTCGAAACGCTGTGAGAACGCCTCTGCGTTAATGCGTCGTGAAGCGCCTGTAGAACCATTCCATCGGAAAAAAGATCGATCGTCGGCATGATGACGTCATCGACCGGAAGCTATAAAGCGTCCGTGAAAACAAACAGGAACTAGCTTCTGAGCCTTCAGCAAGCGATCTGTGTGAACCTGTCTGTCTATTTGGTGTTTTTGTCTGTCTATATCCAGAGATTTCCCCCCCGTTTTGTTAAATATCAGTAGATTAACAAAAAAAAGAGAAAATAAAATAGATAGAGATGGCGAGTGAGAGCTGCAATTTCAGAAAGTGTGTTCCTCCCTGCTCACGCTACATCACGGGTGGGGACACACACCTTCTCTGTGTTGCATGCTTGGGAGCGCAGCATGCCCAGGCAGCCCTCGAGGGGGCTGCTTGCGAGCATTGTGAGCGATTACCACTGAGAACGCTGCGCTCCCGCCGGGCACTCTTCGAGGAGGGTGCCTCGGCTCGTGTTCCCCGCGGCTCTGGTCCCGCTGCCGCCGAGGCGGAGCGAAGGCTGCAGTCGTGGGGATCACAATTGGATGTTGCAGAGGGGTTAGAGACGGGCGCTGCCTTATCTCTGCCCTCACCTGCTCCATCCAGCGGCTCTTCTCGGGGCATGGAAGCACGCATGGCGGTTTCTTCCCCCCCGAGAGAGTCGCCGGTGCTTCATCTGTCCAGCTCTGAGGAGGTGGACGTTGAAAGCATCGAGACTGAAGACTCGCCACTTCAGTCCCCTGCTAGTGAGGAGCTAGTTGAGGTTCTGACGCGAGCAGTGGCCAGGTTAAACATCGACTGGCCCACTGAAAGAACTGAGGCAGGAAGAAAGCATCATAGCAAATTAGACGAACGATTCCTGCCGTCTCGCGCTTCAGAGCCTCAGCGGCGGGGCCTGCCGTTCTTTCATGACTTGCACACCGAGGTGGCAAGATCATGGAGGAGACCGGCATCATATAGAGTTTTCAGCCCGCAGACCTCGGTCTACAGCAACATCGCCGGGCTGAAACAATATGGTTATTGGGCGATGCCAAAGGTTGAAGAGACGCTTGCGAGCCATCTCTCACCTTCTTCGGCATCGTCCCTTAAGGCCCCGACTTTGCCCACCAGACCTCTTAAGACAGCGTCGGCGCTGGTGGGTAAAGCGTACTCGGCAGCGGGTCAGGCGGCTGCATGCCTGCACACAATGGCTATCGTGCAGGCATATCAGGCTGACCTGCTGAGGGATCTGGACGGTAGTGATGTCGTGGGGGGAGATATTGTAGCAGAATTAAGATCTTCCGCTGATTTAGCTCTCCGGGCCACCAAGGAGACGGCCAGATGTGTTGGCCGCTCCATGGCAGCATTGGTGGCTACGGAGAGGCACTTATGGTTGAACCCCACAGACATCAAGGAGAGGGAGAAAGCTTTCCTGCTCGATGCGCCGCTTTCTCCTGGAGGCCTCTTCAGTGACGCAGTTCACACTGTCACTGAGAGGTTCCAGGAGTCGAAAAAGCAAGCTGCGGCGCTCAAGCAGTTCCTCCCTCTCCGGGTCCAGGTCCCTGGGGCTGCTGCTGACACGATCAAGCAGCCCAAACCGAGTACGAGCTCCTCACACAGGGCTCAACAAAAGCAGAGCGTCGCTGCCCGAGCTCCCCCTCAGCGCGGGGACGAGGGGCGGCGCTCTCAGACGAGGCCTTCGAGGGGCAGGGCTGATCTGCGGACAGTCCTGATCGCCAAGAAGGCCTCGTCGAAGCGTTCCTGACGCCAGAAGCGTCAGGACGCTGAGGGTGGTTCCCCCCGTAGGGAAACGGTGTTTACCCCTGCCAACGGTACCCGTTTCCCTGCGGCACCCTCGGGGGGCCGCGCTGCCAACCCCGCCGCAATGCCGGGGCGCAGTCGGTCTCCGCGGGCCACCCGAGGGTGGTCCGCGCCCCCTTCGGGGGGCCCCCGAGCAGTCAAGTCAGTCGTTCCCTGCCGGTCCGCCGCTTCAGGGCACTGTGCTTGTTGCTCAAAATACACCAGAGGCCAGCCTCGAGAGGCTGGTTCCCTTAGTAGATTTTCTAGACGGAACTTCCGGCATGCAGTTTGAGTGAGTGAGGCGCGTCCGGGAGCTGCTCCGTACATTTTATTTCTTTTCAATTGTTAACGGGAACATTTAGTACTCTAAATACTTTAAGACGACGCATACAACGCAAGAGAACATTCGGATGCTTGTTGGGGGCTGTCATTTTCGTTGCTATGCCTAAATCTAAACGTGCTTCTCCCGCTCCTGGTGAAACTGACGAGGCCGGCAACATGGCCGCGGCTACTTCGGGGTTAACGCCAGCTCTTTTAAAAGATATGCTTACCACAACAATTCGTGAGGAAATCGCCTCGTTAAGGACTGAATTTCTCGCTGAAATACGTGCCTCTACAGCGGCCCTTCAAGCCACTATTTCCAACCATGGCTCCAAAATTAAAGACATTGAAGCTTCGATGAACAGCATGGACGAAAGGCTCGACATGTTAGAGCGCAAGTGTCAGTCCCTGGAACGAGATAACGAGGAGTTAAAGAGCAAGGCGGATGATCTGGAAAACCGCTCACGTCGGAACAATCTTCGTATATTAGGAATTCCCGAGAATGTTGAAACGTCCAAACCCTCTCAGTTCATGGCATCATTCTTCACAGAACTTTTCGGGGATAAACTACCTCAGACGCCGGAGATTGAGCGTGCACATCGGTCTCTCGCGCCTAAACCGCGATCCGGCGCGCCTCCGAGACCTATGATTGTACGCTTTCTTCGTTTCCAAACCAGAGAAGAAATTTTACGGTTGTCACGCGAGCATGGGGAGTTGCGTTACAAGGAATCCAAGATTTTGATCTTTCCTGATTTTTCCGCGGAACTCAAGAAACGACGGGATCAGTTTAAATTGGTCAAGGCTGAATTACACGGAGCCGGTGTCAAATTCAGGATGCTGTATCCCTGCAGACTTCTCCTTTCTTTCAACGGCGAATCGCACAGCTTTGACAGTCCTGATGCTGTGTCTACGTTCCTTGCCACCGTGGTTAAACCCAAACAGTCAAGCGAAGTAGCTGCCGTGGATGCAGGTAAATAGCAGAGAATCTTTGGACAATGTTTCAATACGCGAGCCAGGTCTGCGCCCTGATCGATGGCATTGAAGTTCTGCGTTGTATCAGACTTTATGCACTGCCTGCATCATAAGCATGTAACTTACAGCATGCAACATTTATTTCTATAATTTTAATTTGCAGTCTGTGAATCTATTGTTCCCCGTTTCTTTACATATTTACACTGTTACGGAGCTCTCTCCTAAAGTTCAGCGGAGAGAAGGTTTGTGTTGTGCTGTGGGTAATGTTCGCACTACGTACACTTGGTGCTTTTTTTTTTTTTTTTTTTTTTTTTTTTTTTTTCTTTCCTTTTTTGTTTTCTTTCACTCTATCGCAGAATCCCATATGTCAAGACAGAAGAAGGCCACATTCTCATGATCCATTTTTGTTGTTGTTATAACCAATGACTACTAGCCTATGCAAAGCTCAGTCTGGGGGTTCATGTGTGAATTTTACCAGTTGGAATGTAAAAGGTTTAAACAATGTAATTAAACTTAACAAGGTCTTGTCACACTTAAAACGTTTAAATACTCATATTGGTTTTTTGCAAGAGACCCACTTAAAAAAATACAGATCATGCTAGACTTTGTAAGAAATGGATCGGACAAGTATTTCATTCTAAATTTCTCGGTAAATCTAGAGGGGTGGCAATTGTTGTCAACAAAAGTATACAATTTTCTCCTTCACAAACCATAGTTGACTCCGGGGGTAGATGTGTAATTGTTTCAGGCCTTCTCTATGGTGTAACTGTGACTCTGGCTAATATATACGCACCAAATTACAATGACGAAAATTTTATTCAGAAAATATTCTCTTTGCTCCCTGACCTAAACTCACACTATCTCGTTATGGGAGGTGATTTTAATTGTTCTCTAGACCCTTCTCTAGACCGTTCATCTACTAAACCTGCCCAACCCTCTAAAACTGCAATTACGCTTCAATCGCTTTTAACTACTTGCGGTCAAGCCGATGTATGGCGTTTTTTATATCCCACAGGACGACAATACTCATTTTTCTCTCATGTTCACCATAATTACTCCCGTATTGATTACTTTTTCTTAGACAAGAAATTGTTATCTAAGGTGAAGGCCTGTTCATATGACAGCATTGTTATATCTGATCATGCTCCACTTTCACTTTCTCTTTTGTTTCAAGATAAGATGTTGGGTTCTCGAAGCTGGAAATTTAATTCTCTACTGCTCTCTGATAAAGTATTTTGTGAGTCATTAAAATATCAATTAGATATATTTTTGGAGATAAATACCAACCCTGAGACCTCTCCTTCCATAATATGGGAATCTTTTAAAGCATATGCTCGGGGTCAAATCATTTCATATTCAGCTTGTGCAAATAGACAAAGAAGGAAGAAGCTAGAAGAATTATCTCTTGAAATAATTCGGCTTGATTCGGCTTATGCAGCTTCTCCAGATCCTGGAATGTACAAAAAGAGACTCAAGCTTCAATCTGATTTTAACATGTTATCAACCCATCAAGCTGAAAAGTTATTGCTGAAGACTAAACATGCCTTTTTTGAGCACGGCGACAAGCCAAGTAAACTACTTGCACTTCAGTTAAAAGAAAAATCTGCTCAAAATGTAATATCTAAGATTCGGTCCTTCAATGGCAATCTGATTACTGACCCTGTTAGTATTGCCATGCATTTTAAAGAGTATTACTCTTTGCTATACAGCTCAGAACCCCCCACAGATAGGTTCCTTATGGAAAGTTTTTTTGAATCACTGCCCATACCTACAATATCGGACGCAAAGAGAGAAGAGTTAGAGTTACCTTTCTCCACAGAGGAGATGGTGCAAGCAATTGAGAGCATGCCGAATGGCAAGACCCCCGGGCCCGATGGGTTTCCTGTTGAATTTTTTAAGAGGTTTTCTCAAACGCTCAAAACACCGTTACTAAACATGTTAGTGGACTCCTTTAACAACGGCTGCCTGCCTCCAACCCTTCGTCAATCTGGTATTTCTTTGATTTTGAAAAAAGACAAAGACCCACATGAATGTGGTTCGTACAGGCCAATCAGTCTTTTGAACGTAGATGTAAAAATACTGGCCAAAATGCTTGCAAAGCGTCTTGAATCAGTTTTACCAGCAATCATACACAGCGACCAAACGGGTTTTATAAAAAACAGATTACTGTCTCATAATATTAGAAGGGCATTTAATATAATTTATTCTTCCAGTTCTCACCCATCGGAGGCTCTTCTGCTGCTTGATGCGGAGAAAGCCTTTGATCGGGTGGAATGGGATTACCTTTTCTATGTGCTACAGAAATTTGGTTTCGGCAATACGTTCATATCCTGGATAAAACTTTTGTATTCTTCCCCAGTATGCTCTGTTCGGGCCAATGGAGTATCCTCCTCTATTTTTCCCTTAAAACGCGGCACTAGACAGGGATGCCCACTTTCGCCTTTGCTTTTTGCATTAGCTGTCGAACCACTGGCAATCGCCATTCGTAGTGGGCGGGCTATACAGGGGATTAGGAGAGCGGATGCTGTTCACAAAATTTCATTATATGCCGATGACGTGTTGCTCTATGTCTCTGATCCGGTTGTTTCTTTGCCTGAAATTCTGAAAATTATAAATTCCTTTAGCCTCTTCTCCGGTTATAAATTGAATATAAACAAAAGTGAGTTTTATCCAATAAATTTTACAATTTCTGATTTACCATTGAGTACCTCAATGTTTAAAGTGGCTGTCCATAGTTTCAAATACTTAGGAGTAACAATTACACGTAAACACTCAGATCTGTTCAAGGCTAATTTTACTACGCTCCTCCAACGAGTTCAGAAGGATTTGACTCGTTGGTCAGCTCTCCCCCTTTCATTGGCTGGACGTGTGAATTCTGTGAAGATGAATAATTTACCTAGATTTTTGTTTTTATTTCAGTGTGTCCCAATTTTTATACCCAAGTCTTTCTTTAAGACTCTAAATCAGCACATCTCATCTTTTATTTGGAACAAAGGACCAGCCAGAATTCGTAGTGAAATACTTCAAAAACCAAAACTTGAGGGTGGGCTTGCCCTCCCTAACTTCTTATTTTACTACTGGGCAGCAAATATACATTCTACATTATTCTGGTTTCAAAGTCATTTTGGGCTCAGTGATTGGGTTCCGTCTTGGGTCAATATTGAAGAGGGATCCTGTTCCCCTGCTTCGCCTGCCGCACTATTGTGTGGCCCTCTTACTGCCATCTCGCGCTGTCCTTATGGTAATTGTATTGTTCGGCAGTCGTTACGTATTTGGTCCCAATTCCGAACACATTTTGGCCTCCATCGCTTGCCAGTGGTTTCACCTATAAATCGTAACCCTTTATTTCCCCCTTCACTTAATGACAAGGCATTTAACACTGCATGAAAAGTGGGATTTTCGTCAGTAAGCGGCACTGTAGATTGTCGTGGAAGATCAGGTTTACGACTGTACACGGCAGTTTGCAGGCGACACCGAAAACTGCCGTGAATTGTCAGAAATTGACGTGGGCCTTGCTTGGCAGTTGTCCCCCCCAAGACCCCCCTTCCCTTAACTCCAGGGGAGGCTTTAACATGTAAATGAACATGCTGTGAGCTATACAAATGCAAATCAGGGTAGCAGGAGTTTTAACCCATGTGACATTTTTCTAAAAGGTATGAACTTCCTTCTAAGAAAATCTCTTAGATAGATCAGGCTCAGTATAGCCTAATTGTAAAATCTTAAACTTAAGCTTGAATTTATATATTTGATGAAAGTATTCTAGATTATTTATTGTGTGTCATTTGCAATCAGTCCCCGTGAATTCAGTGCGACTCGCAATTTTGACCAATCACCGCAACTTTTACCAATCATTGCGGTCTCCTGCTAATAAGCGGCGTCATACATCAGCAAACTTTATATATCATATATCATTGCCTGTGAAAATTAACGTGTTAACGCAAATTAATTTTAACGGCACTACACACACATATATATATATATGTGTGTGTGTGTGTGTGTGTGTGTGTGTGTGTGTGTGTGTGTGTGTGTGTGTATATATATATAGGGGTTGACATTAACTTTTTTGCTCACCGGCCACCGTGGCTAGTGGTTTTCCAAAGTTACTAGCCACTCAGCATTTTCACTGGCCACAATTTTGCTGTTTGGAAATTACATTGTATATGTTTAAAGTTGACTTTGGCATATATAAATTACTTGATTTTGAATCATTTTACTTTATTTAGAAGATTTAAAACCCTTTCAAACTTTCAAATGCAGAATGACCCCCCAAATCTTGTATATCAGCTGGGATGTGCAGGTGGGCAAGGGGTGGGCAATATAATAGATTATAATAGAATATAATAGGCTAATATGAGAAAGGTAATATGACAGGCTATGAGTTATTTTAGTTAGGATATATATATATATATATATATATATATATATATATATATATATATATATATATATATATATATATATATATATATATATATATATAATTTAAAAAATACCCTAAGCAAATTACAAAAACAATAGTTATTAAAAATAAAATAAAAATTCCGATACTAATACGACACAATGTAATTTATTGAATGTAATTGTCATTGGATACGACTTTCATCTAAAAGAATGTAACAAAATGTGGGCGTGGTCTGTGTTGTGAAATGAAACCACATTAAAATTTCCCTTAAACTGCGTTTGAAACATACAGCAAAGCAGCGACAGAGGAAAACACAGAGCCTGATATTATGCAAACATTTACCAATAATGTGGAAAGCGTTTTAAATCTGTTCAGTGGAAAATCCGCTGTGACGAATCTGTCCTCGTCTAACATCTGCTGTAAATCCAGGTAAAACTAGCTGCGTGCACGCGCCCGTCCCCAGATAACATGATCCCCAGTTGATCCGTAACACCGGCGGGAAGAAACAGCTGAATGCAATCAGTGGGCTATCTCGTCAGCTTGCCCAGTTTGCTGCCGATTTTAACGAGCAGTTAACTTTAGTAATCTCCAAGTTGCTGTCCATAGATGATATGTTGCTTGCGTTGGAGTCGAAAAACTGTGTGGAAGATACTAACTTTAAGAAGAGAAGACGAGTGCCTAAGAGAAGACCAGTCCTAAGATTGCGGTAAGACTGTTATCTAAGCTAAAGTAACCTAAAGCAACGCTTTTTAAGTAGCACAAGCTGAAATTAGCCTTGTAAAAGAACAAATTTAAGTTGCTTTATAAAAGTGTTTTCTTTTTCTGGTCATTTTACAGGAAGCAGTACGCCGTCTTCACAACTTCGTCATAACACTCATTTAATTGTTTTCCAGCTGCATGTAAGACATAGAGACAGTACGCAGGAGGTACAAACATCCAGTTCTTGAAAAGCTGTGAAGAGTTCAACTCGGAGTCGATTGAGAAGTAAGAGGGATAAGATTTATTAGATTAGATCCGTTTTTGGTCAGTGTGACTATTTTTCAGGTGCATTTTACGCAGTACATCGCGCAATACTGATTGTCTTTATTGTTTGTTTTTACAGCTGCTACAAGCAAGAAAGAGTGTGTTAGCTGAGGATATGAGGTGGGCCTTTGGAAGTGCGCTACCATAGACCTGATGTCTGATGATGAAGACGGCATCGTTCGCGCGGTGTCTGGATGGACTGTTCGACCAGCCAGGAGCTCGCCGAGCTCTGTGCCACGCTGCAATCCAGATTAGAGGCGATTCCAAAGAACAGGGCAACGCACGACAGACGTCTGAAAAATGGACTTAAAACAGACAGAATGGCGCTAGTTACCTACAGCTCTGAAGCGGAAAACAGAGACTTCATGGTGCTGTAGGATTTTGGGCTTCTCGTGAGCTTCCTATTGTTGTGTGGGCAGATCTCAAACGTTTTGCATTTGGTTGTTTGTGTTTGTTCTAATAAAGCTCTTTCTTTGAATAAACTGCACGTCCCTGGCATATTTTCCTTTCCTCAATAAATGAATGTCCTTGATGGTTATAATAGCGTAGTCCATAGGATAACAATGACATGAATATAAAACATAATAGCATATCACATGAATATGAATATATACAATTAAAAAATAATATGCAAATCATAATTTTATATATATATGTGTGTAAAATTATTATAATTTGGGGGTTTAAATTTATTAATTTATTACCCAGGTTGACCAATAGTAACAGATCTGCCAACCAATCACGAGTGATATTTCTTGTTTCAATGTAGTAGTTTCAACCAATAGTGAGTGAGGAAATTCAAGCCATTCCGGCAAGGCGCCGCCCAGCGCTGCTATTCATATGCTAATTAGAGCCATTAGCGCCGGCGCCAGCATGCCTCCGCAAGCTCCACATACGTCATGGTTCGTTTCCGTCAATATGTGGCACAGACGAACGCGACGTTCACAGGCTGTAAACTGACGTTAATTGTCGAAAATCAGGGAGATTTCCGGCCGTTTACGGGGACGAAAATCCCACTTTTCATGCAGTGTAATATTTGGCAGAGAGCAGGGATCTCGGCGGTCAATGATATTTACATCGATAATGTGTTTCCCTGCTTTTCTCAGTTGAAACAAAAATTTTCTCTCTCTAGTTCACATTTTTTTAGATATTTGCAACTCAGAAATTTTGTTAAAAACTCATTCCCCGATTTTCCAAATCTTCCCCCAAAATCTCCGCTTGATCAGATTCTTGAAGTAACCTTAGATAAAAGGGGTGTGTTGTCTTCGCTATACAGTTTGATTTCCTCTATCTCTTCTTCTTCTCTCTCTTTTATTAAACAACAATGGGAGTCAGATCTCGGACTCACATTCGACGACGATACTTGGAACCAGATCCTGTCTCGTGTTCATACCTCCTCTATCTGTGCACGTCATAGCCTTATCCAGTTAAAATTTATTCATCGAATTTACTGGACAAAAGTGAGGCTGGCAAAAATCAAGCCAGGTATTGATCCTCTCTGTGATCGTTGCCACCAGGCCCCTGCGGATTTAATGCATATGTTTTGGTTATGTCCATCCATAACTTCTTTCTGGCTATCAATCTTCAATTGTTTTTCTTTAATGGCAAAGACACAGATTGAACCTTGCCCTCTGGTTGGACTCTTTGGACTTCCTTCAAAGGTTACTGGTGTGCCGGGAAATACGGCAAAGACTTTTGCTTTCTTAACATTATTAGCTAGACGGCGCATTCTTCTGCTGTGGAAACAAAAACTCCCTCCATCTTTTGATGACTGGCTCAGAGATGTTATGAGTTTCATCCATTTGGAAAAAATTAGGTATACGTTAAAGGGCAACACTGGTAGATTTTCTGAGATCTGGGATCCCTTCATTATTATTTTTTTCTGATTACGTCAGCACTTCTGGTATATCAACCTAAACATTAAGATGTCATTATGATTGTGGCCTGAATCTGTTCAGGAGTGTTTGATTATAAGTGTGGATACTTATGTATGTATGTATATGCATATACCTGTATGTTTTTGTTTGTGGACGTATACACACTTGTTAAATGGCAAAAATGTCTACATTTTTATGCTCCAGTTAAGCATATATTCGAGACATTATGCTTGACATTTTTTGTATTACAATGTGTATTCGTGTATTTTTTTTATTTTTTATTTTATTTTTATTTTTTTTATTTTTTTTATTTATTTATTTATTTTCTTCTTCGTTCAATCGCACCTTTTGGGTGGGGGTGGGGGGATAATATTTTTTCATGATTCTCCTGTGTTTGTATCCTGTTATTATTGTAAAAGTTCAATAAACAGATTTAAAAAAAAACAAAAAAAAGATTTTCTAGACGAGTGGAAACGTCTATCAAATATATCTAATTGGGTCCTGCAGATAATAGAAAAGGGGTACGCCATTCAGTTCAGAAGTCGGCCACCTCCTTTCAGCGGTGTCCTACCTACAGAGGTGGGCCCGGAGCAGGCTCTGGTAATGGCACAGGAAGTAGAGACACTCCTGCAAAAAGGGGCTATAGAGAGGGTTCCCCCTCCCAGCAGGGAGTCTGGCTTTTACAGCCGTTACTTCATCGTGCCGAAGAAGGATGGGGGCTTACGCCCGATATTAGATCTGCGGCTATTGAATCGCTCGGTGGCCAAGCTCAAATTCAAGATGCTTACACTCAGACAGATTGTATCGCAGATCAAGTCGGAGGATTGGTTTGTCACCATAGACCTCAAAGATGCGTATTTTCATGTCTCCATCCTTCCACATCACAGGAAGTTCCTGAGGTTTGCCTTCAGGGGAGAGGCATACCAATATCGAGTACTTCCCTTCGGTCTAGCACTGTCACCCCGCACGTTCACCAAGTTTGTGGATGCAGCTCTGGCGCCGCTGCGTCTGCAGGGCATCCGCATTCTGAACTATATCGACGACTGGCTGATTCTAGCGAATACAGAGCAGATGGCGGTTCAGCATCGAGATGCTGTTCTCGCCCATTTGTCGAAGCTGGGGTTGAGGCTGAACGCCAAGAAGAGTGTGCTTTCTCCGGCTTAGAGAACCACTTTTCTAGGTGTGAACTGGGATTCGGTAATTATGCGGGCGCAATTATCGCCAACACGCATAGCATCGATCCTGGCAGCCGTCAAAGAACAGAGGCTAGGCCGGGCCGTCACTGTGAAACAGTTCCAGAAACTGTTAGGTCTCATGGCAGCAGCGTCCAACGTGATACCTTTTGGCCTACTGTACATGAGGCCACTGCAGTGGTGGCTCAAAACAAAAGGGTTCTCCCCGAGGGGAAATCCGCTCCGCACGATCAAAGTCACGCGGCGATCCCTACGTGCTCTGGTCATGTGGAAAAACCCGGGGTTTTTATCTCAGGGTCCCGTGTTGGGGGCTCATGTTCGTCGCGTAACGCTAACGACAGATGCCTCTCTCACGGGCTGGGGGGCGACCATGAGTGGTCGCTCATCCCAGGGTCTATGGCAGGAACATCAGCGGCACTGGCACATAAATCGGCTAGAGATGCTCGCAGTGTTTCTTGCATTGAAACAGTTCCTGCCCGACCTCAGGGGCCACCACGTGCTAGTCAGGACAGACAACACGTCGGTGGTCGCCTATATAAATCACCAGGGGGGTCTGAGGTCTCGTCCGTTGGACAAATTGGCACATCGGATCCTCCTGTGGGCCCAAGGGAAATTGCTGTCAATCAGGGCAGTATATATCCCGGGGGCCCTGAATCAGGAAGCAGACAGCCTGTCGAGACAGGGGCCGAGGCCCGGGGAATGGAGACTCCACCCAGAGGTGGTGGAGCTCCTATGGAAGGTATATGGGAGAGCAGAAATAGACCTATTTGCTTCGGCGGAGAATTCTCACTGCCCGCAGTGGTTTTCTCTGACCCATCCAGCCCTGCTGGGGTTGGATGCCATGGTACAGGAGTGGCCGAGGCTGCCTCTGTACGCCTTCCCCCCGATTGTCTTGCTTCCAGGAGTTCTGGAGAGGGTACGCCGGGACGGGGCCCAGGTACTTCTAGTGGCTCCGTACTGGCCGACCCGAGTATGGTTTTCGGACCTGATATCTCTCCTGGAAGGCTCTCCGATGGAGATTCCGACCAGGAGGGATCTACTCTCTCAGGTGGGCGGGAGATTCCTGCACCCACGCCCGGAGATGTGGAAACTGTGGGCCTGGCCTATGAGGGGACTAGGCTCATAGAGGAAGGTCTCTCGGCCGAGGTCGTAGAGACCATCCTGCACTCCAGAGCTCCGTCCACGAGGAAGCTGTACGCTTTGAAATGAAGACTTTTCTCAGCATGGTGCAGAGAACGCCAGTGGGACCCAGTTAACTGCCCGGTTGGTACAGTGCTGGAGTTCCTGCAGGCAAGGTTCTCGGCAGGGTTGACCCCCTCCACAATAAAGGTGTACGTGGCGGCCTTGGGTGCCTTCCACGTCCCTTTCGGTGAAGACACCCTCTAATTACACGCTTCCTCCGTGGCACTTTAAGGTTGAGGCCGGCTATGCACTCGAGGGTCCCAGCATGGGACTTGGCCATTGTTTTGAGGGGCTTGTCCGGACCACCATTCGATCCTCTGGAGGAGGTTTCGGACAAGTTCCTCACCCTAAAAAACATCTTTCTTTTGGCCATATCATCTCTCAAAAGAATAGGATATATTCAGTCCCTGTCGGTAGGGCCCTCATGTTTAGAGTTTGCGCCTGGGATGGTGAAAGCATTTCTGCATCCCAGGCCGGGTTATGTCCCCAAGGTTCCTACGAGCCCAAGGGGCCCCATCACTCTCCAAGCCTTCTGTCCTCCTCCGTTTAAGACGTCAGACCAGGAAAGATTAAATCTGCTGTGTCCTGTGAGGGCACTGGATACATATGGCCACAGAGCTGCCCTGTGGAGAAAATCTGACCAATTATTTGTCTGTTTCGGACCCCCTAAGAAGGGGGCTCCAGTATCCAAGCAGAGGGTGAGCAAGTGGGTGGTCGAGGCCATCTCACTTGCTTATGAAGCGGCCGGGCAGCCGTCTCCACTGGCTGTCCGGGCGCATTCAACCAGGGGTATGGCTGCTTCAAAAGCACTCTTGTCGGGGGCTTCCCTCCACGATATTTGTAACGCGGCCGGATGGTCGTCTTCTTTAACCTTCGTCAGGTTCTATGAACTAGACCTGGCATCTACTGTTGGGGCGCAGGTTCTCTCGTAACCGTGTGCGCTTCGGCTTCACACATACGAGACACTTGGTCCTATGGCGATGTGGGTATAAGCGTTCTCACAGCGTTTCGACGCAGCTCGAGTTCCCCGAAAGGGAACGTCTCAGGTTACGTATGTAACCCTAGTTCCCTGAGGGAACGAGACGCTGCGTCGCTCTGCCATACTCCCGGCGTGTCCGTGATCACTTACTTCAGGCTTTATCAGAAGTTAGTTCCTGTTTGTTTTCACGGACGCTTTATAGCTTCCGGTCGATGATGTCATCACGCCGACGATCAATCTTTTTTCCGATGGAATGGTTCTACAGGCGCTTCACGACGCATTAACGCAGAGGCGTTCTCACAGCGTTTCGACGCAGCGTCTCGTTCCCTCAGGGAGCTAGGGTTACATACGTAACCTGAGACGTTTGACTATTAGGGTAGGGTTGTATTCTAACCTTAATGCATAAGGTCAATATTTGTGTTCCACTGTACTTCATAGGAGTAGGCCTACTGACTGCGCCAAATATGATTCATTCTTCACTGTACATACACAAACACAGACACACACACACACACACACACACGTTTCCTGTTAACACAGCATTTTACTGTTTGCATTTCTATGCTCATATACAAACTAGAAACAGAAATAAACCAGAAAACAACATAAAACCTTAAACATATACTGACTATCCATATCAGCAATATAAACAACACCGGGGCTGTGATTCACTATCAAAACGAATGAAAAACAAGCAAAAATGAAGCAGCCTGTTAGAAGCAGGTACAATGTTCTTTCTTTACAGCCCAGTTACTGGTCTTTCATGGGGAGCATCAACCTGTGTCTTCTTTCCTTAAGAGTAGCAAATCTGTTGATGATTTTATTATGTATTATGGTCCAATTGCTCAACAACATCTTTCTCGATTGCCATAACTGCTAGTTGATGGAGCCTGCTCTGACCCATGGTTCTCCTTAGCCAGTTGTGGAGACGACGAAGAACACTGAAAGACCTCTCGCACGTACAGGTACAGTGAGGGCAACCTGGATGACAGATTTAAGTGATGGAAACATGTCAGAATCCAGCAGGTTATAAACTGAAATCATGTCCTGTGGAGCAGCACCAGCTTGCTTTTTGCGTGTCAAAAAGTGCCTTGCTACCATGACTTCCTCTGTCTTTAGATCAATGTTGTAGTGGTGTGCCAGTTCTGCTAAATGTGGCTCAGACAGGAAATTTTCAGATACTGGACTACATGCTTGAATACCTTGAAGCAGTGCTGCATTTACAGCAGAAAAACGGTTCTCTAATTCAGTTACCATTCTATCCAGACATGGATATAGTAACTTTGTTTTGAGTTGTTCGGCATCTGTGCTGATACTTCTATGCACACCGCAAGCTGTTTCGACAACAAAATCGTCCATTCTTTTTTTCTTCTGTCTCTGGCCAGAAAGTTGCTCCTCAACTACAATGTGATTAACTTCACACAATGTCTTTGCTCTGGCATATATATCTTGCATATATATTTTGTTTTCAACCCCACTGCAGTAGCTGTGTTGATGGCAGAGAGACAATCTATGACGGCAGGCAAATTGTCAAGCACAGCATTCACTGTGTTAAGCTGGCAAGCCCACCGTGTGTTGGACAGCTGCACCAGTTCACGTGGTTGCAATCCCAGTTTTGTTTGTGCTTCTTTAAACTTGTGATGGCTGACCAGGGAGCAACTAAAAAACGAATTCAGACTTTCCTAGCAGGCTAAAGAACTCTGTGGCCTCAGTAATCCCTCTGCAGGTGTGGCACAAGACGAGATTCAACTCATGGGCATAACAGTGAACATATATAGCCTCAGGGTGCTTCTCCCTGAAAAGAGATTGAACACCTCCAGTTGCTCCACTCATCACTGCTGCCCCATCGTATGTCTGAGCAACACACTTCAATTGAGAAATTCCATCTTCTTCTAATTCCCTCTCTAATGCTTCTGTTATTGACTTGGCATCAAAACTTCTCAGCTCTGTCAGGGACAGGAATCTCTCTTTCACTGTTCCCTCGATGACATACCTCACACAGATTGCTAGCTGTTCAGTGTGTCCATCTCTGGCCTCATCTGCCATAATAGCAAACATTTTTGACTCATGCATTTCTTTGATAATATTTGCTGTCACCTCTTTTGAGCAGCATTCTATCATTTCATTCTGACTGGCTGGGGAGAGGTAGGTGCTATTTGATGGGGGTGTGTAATGCTGCAAGAAAGGATCGAACTGCTGCAAAAGTCCCATGCATTCCATGAAGTTGCCCTTATTATGACTTTCTGCTGTTTCATCATGACCCCTGAATGATAGCCCTTGCTTCCCCAACATGCAGGTCACAGCCACAACACGTTGCATGTACTTCCTTCTTTGTCTAATTTCATTAGCATTTGCTGCTTCAATCTGCTGTATTACATTTCCTTGTACTGCACTAGACCTGTAACTTTTCCAGGAGACAATAGAATCCTTGTGTGATTGAGTTCCTTCATGTTTTTGAAATGTGTTGAGTGCCTTTTTCCAGTTTTTGAATCCACTACTCACAAATATATCATGCTTCAAATGTTTACCAAATACACGGCAAGCAAAGCAGTAGGCAGAATCTTTCTTCTGTGAGTACTTAAGCCAAGCAAAAGTTTGAAACCAGTTAGGCTGGAATGCTCTTTTTTGCAAGCCAAAGTTCTCTTGAGGATAATAGTTTAATTTTGGCTGTTTTGGGCCTGTGTCTTTTTCACCCAAGTCAAACTTATCTAAAGGTGCAGCTGCTGTCTGTGCTTCATCTGAGTGTTCTTTCAGTTCTTTCTCTGCATATCTGTCCTCTCTCTCCTGACTCATGTCTTCCTCTTCTTCATGCCCTCTCTGTCCCTGTACTGTGACAATCGCATAAAAATATGAGTTTGGTAACTATAGAAATCTTAACTTCATTTGTATTTGTTAACTGGCCAGACATTTTATCCAAACAAACTCTTTTCACTTCCTCACCTGGATCATGATCTTGCCCTTTCTCTGCTGTGCCTTCTTCAATCTGCTCTGCCTCTACTTCACTTTCTTTCACTGACTTTTCTGAGAAACCAAAAAATGACTTTTTATTTATTAAATTAATAATTTCTTGTAGAGTGTCAATAATGCCAGAAAATGTATCTGTTTATCCTTTGATACAACTGCTTTTTATTATGGAATATAGGTGGAAATTGGCAGACAATAAAAACAACCTCACATATTAGGGTTCACAATGACTGCAATTAATATTGGGAAGGAACATCTGTGGGCGAGAGACTGTCCATGTTCTATTCCCACCTGACTGCTGTTCATTTGCAGACTTACTCCCACGTGACAAGAAAAAATGTCGTATATCCATCTATAATGAAATATTAACACCAAAATGTTGATTATGTTATCTAGTTCATTTTAGCGTTTTATCAAGTCATCCCCAGAAAATGTATTAATTTTACCAGCTAATATTCATTAACACTCATTAAGAATATAAAATATTGTATTAATGTAATTGTCTAGATTGGCAATATGTTAATATGTTCTATATTAAACCTTTTATTTCTATTCATTAAATAAATAACAACATGAATCCATCAATTTGCCACTTCTATGAACAAAAGTCACGATTCATGTCATGACATACATTTATTAGCTTTAAAGTAAAGGGATTTGTGATTTTTATTTTTTATTTATGTGATATATCACATTTAAAAAATAATCACAAATCCCTTTACGTTAAGGCTAATGTAAGTATGTCATGATATACTCCTGGGTCATTATTTAATACAAAACTATATTTAATAGTAAAAAGAATAACTGATGTTTCTATCTGTGTGTCATTCACTCTGATATTGACTGCTGCTGACGATTTGTTTTTAATCATTCCTGTGCATGACTGCATGGAAATGTATGACAGTGACACAATCTACAATAATGTTTTAAATTAACATTTTCAAATAAAAAGGATGATCGAAATCTAAAGCATGCGTTCATGTGTGTTAATTGCTCAATTTTCGCTGGAAGAAAACCAGTGTGGTGTGACAACAGGGAGGGGAGAACGTATCAAAGCTTGCAGTGGATGAGAAACCATCCTGTATTGCTCCAGCACAGCGCAACATTTTGTAAACTGCATTTAACAAAATATATATCATATAAGAACTGCACAGATGTAGATGTCATCATGACAATCTATCGATAAATACACACACCTTGTCCTCTACTTCTGTCGTTCGCTCTGCTTGGAGCCGCTGCAGATTTAAAAATGCATTAATAGCCTACTACAACAACGCAGACTGAAAGACGGGGGAGGAGCCGAACCCTGCCGCTGTTTTCAAATGAATTTTAAAGGGGACTGAAGCGCTCACGAATTATTGCAAACTGTTTATCAGACAATTTTTAGGGGGGCTGGGCAGAAATTTAGGGGGGCTGAAGCCCCCCTAAAAAGGGCCTAGCAACGCCTATGATTTCTACCCAATACAAATCAGACACAAAGATTAAGTAGTGCAATAAGATTACAGTTTGATGAATGAATAATGATTGCCATGTCTATGCCACGCTGTTTTTCGCGTGCATACGATACGCACTTAATAGCGTATTATACATACAAACCTATCCAAGAGCGTGTCATATACACGCCAAAAAGTGTGTATCATATGCATGCGAAAAACAGCGTATCATATGCACACCAAAATGAGTTTTGGCGTATACATTCCACGACATTGCACACTCCTACTATTGATACGCATTTACAGGGAGGCACTGTGCATAGCTCGTCTGTAAAACTCCTAAGCAGCTTTTCAAGCAGCATAACTACTGAATGTGTTTTTCAAGACATAAATACACAATTATAGAGTAAAAATACAGATTAATATAGGTGTGGGACACTTACTTTTTTCGGTGTTTTCTCTGTTCTCTGTTCTCTGTTCCGGTGTTTTCTCTGTTCTCTCTGATGCGGTGCAAACTCCGCGTGCACTGCACGAGCCTCAGCCTAGTCTCAGAGAAAGGTTTAGGTGCATTGTTTAAGCGTCAAGTTATATCGTTAACGTATGTCATTAAAACATGTTGCAAAATAACGTTAGGCTAAAAACACTTACTTTCGGTGTTTCCCTTATACAAGCAATATCCGCTATTAATCCGCTAATAAGCAAGCCGTCATCCGCTCCATATCGCGAGTCAAAAGAAGATCAATCAATCAATCAATGAACTTTATTTATATAGCGCTTTTACAATCACGATTGTGTCAAAGCAGCTTCACAGTGTCAAACAGGATAATATTGCGACAAAATTAGATTTGGCTGTACAGTCGTACTGGAGAAATGGTGATGTTATCAGCTTATTTTGATTTATCATATAGGGACAATGTTGGCAGATCAGTATTATAGTTTATAGAATTAAATAAGACCTAATTCATACATTTTATTTGAATAATAAGTTGAATAACTTAGATCATAATTTTAGTGTCCCCAACTGAGCAAGCCAAGCCAAAGGCGACAGTGGCAAGGAACCAAAACTCCATCAGGGCATGATGGAGAAAAATAAACCTTGGGAGAAACCAGACTCAGTCGGGGTGCCAGTTCTTCTCTGGCCTATTAACACACCGCGTAAGATTATTATTCTGGCAACCTTACAGGTCGGAAATCATATTAGATTGGAATATTCAAAATTTCATGGTATCACGGAAGAGACGGATTTATTTAGGATGGGGCGTCGATTACACAAGAGTATGAATACAACTGGCCAGAGTTTTGAGACCGCAATAGACGTGATGGAGTATAATGGGTTAAAAGCTCGCTTAAGTACCGGGGAGCTAAACTATTTAGTGCTTTGTAAGTAATAAGCAAGATTTTAAAATGTATGCGATGTTTAATAGGGAGCCAGTGCAGTGTTGACAGAACTGGACTAATATGATCATACTTCCTGGTTCTAGTAAGAACTCGAGCTGCTGCATTTTGGACTAGCTGGAGTTTGTTTATTAAGCGAGCAGGGCAACCACCCAGTAGAGCATTACAATAATCTAGCCTTGAGCTCATGAACGCATGTACTAACTGTTCAGCATTTTGCATTGAAAGCATTTGCCGTAATTTAGATATATTTTTAAGATTATAGAATGCTGTTTTACAGATGCTAGAAACGTGGCTTTCAAATGAAAGATTGGTATCAAAGAGCACACCCAGGTTCCTCACTGACGACGAGGGCTTGACAGAGCACTCATCAAGTGTTAGACAGTATTCTCGGTTACTACTTGTGGAGCTTTTCTGTCCAATAATTAAAAATTCAGTTTTATCTGAATTTAGTTGCAGGAAATTACTATTCATCCAATTTTTTATATCAGCTATGCATTCCGTTAATCTTCTGAACTCGTAGATTTCGTTAGGGCGTGAGGCAATATAGAGCTGAGTATCGTCAGCATAAGAATGAATGAATGCTTCCTAATGATATCTCCCAGTGGTAGCATATACAGGGTGAAAAGCAACGGTCCTAACACTGAGCCTTGCGGTACCCCATACTGAACTTGTGATCGGTGTGACATCTCTTCATTTACTGCTACAAACTGATAACGGTCAGATAAGTACGATTTAAACCATGCCAAAGCAGTTCCACTAACACCAACATAATTTTCGATTCTATTCAGAAGAATATTGTGATCGATGGTATCGAATGCAGCGCTAAGATCGAGTAACACTAATAGAGAGATACTACTACGATCAGATGATAAGAGTAAATCATTTGTAACTCTAATTAGAGCAGTCTCAGTACTATGATACGGTCTAAATCCTGACTGGAAATCCTCACATATACCATTTCTTTCTAAAAAGGAACATAATTGTGAAGACACAGCCTTTTCTAGTATTTTTGATAGAAACGGTAGATTCGAGATTGGCCTGTAATTGACTAATTCTTTAGGATCAAGTTGCGGTTTTTTAATAAGTGGTTTAATTATAGCCAACTTAAAAGTTTTCGGTACATATCCTAATGTCAAAGATGAATTAATGATATTAAGCAGAGGATCTATGACCTCTGGAAGTATCTCTTTTAATAGCCTAGTCGGTATAGGGTCAAGCATACATGTTGTTGATTTTGATGATTTAACAAGTTTAGCCAATTCTTCTCCTCCTATAGTAGTGAATGAGTGTAACTTTTCCTCAGTGACACTACAATGCTCTGTCTGAAGTGATACGGTAGTAGACGGCTGCATGGTTATAATTTTATTCCTAATAATAATAATAATAATAATAATATATTTATTTTGTATAGCGCCTTTAAAAGCAGGTTTCTCAAAGCACTTTACAGACAGCATAAAAATAAAAAATAAAAACATAACAGCAAATGAATAAACACGATTTAAGTACAAGCAAATAAGCACATAAAATCAAGTTCATGTAAAAGCAATCCTAAAATAAAATGTTTTAAGAAGAGATTTAAAAGAATATTAATATTATATTAATATTATATTAGCAATATTAGCTTCCAATATTATCTCAATTAATATTGAGATTTTGCTGTGTGTGTTTCTCTTTCTATGACACAGCTACTGTACAAAAAGTTTGTTAAACCTTATGACTTATCTTGAAATTCTGGATTAAATTATATCATCTTCCACATTATCTGATATACACAAGTGAGTGCATTTTAATTTCTCTGTTTCCGTGACTTTAGCAATTAATAATTTACAATCAAAAGAATCGGTTGATTATATAGCTCCACTGAGACTAGACCTAGTAAAAAAATTACCTGTAAATGTAACAGTTTGAAGAGTCGTAAAAATATCCAGATTGGAAATTAGATTATTTTCGGAGTCAAGTGTATCGTCCTTAGGTTCTTTAATTAAAATAAAAGTGTAATAAAAGTCATAAGCACATAACCACACAGAGGCAAATGCATGTGCTTAGGATTAGTGGTATACGAGCTTGTATTGAAAAATTTGTGCTGGCATGAGTGTGACGTTTTTGTTTATATGAGTGTGTGTACATTGTGCTTAGTATGTGTATATGGGATATAACAATGCTCTGCTTGGTCTTTGCAGGCAGCTGAGTTGGGGGAATTTACTGCCAAAATTGCCCTACTGGAGGATTCCAAGAGGAAAAAGGAAGAGGAGGCAACAGAATGGCAGCACAAAGTAAGAGAGACATATTCATTTTATGTGTACTTCACATACATGATGCATATTGTCCTCGTGGATAATTTGAATGCCGTCAGTGGATTGCTATCTATTGCAAAGTTCATTTGCCATCCAAATCTGATTAATTAAGATTCTTCAAATGTGGTGGGGTTTTTTTATACAATTGATCATGGATTATACAGTTACGAATTTGATGAGCAACCTGACAACTGTTGGAAAGAAACTCCATGGTGGATGTTTTGGTGGTTGTGGAATCCACCAGTGAAACAATTGGAGTTGGATGGGATGGTTCTCCAAGAACTTTTTAGCATACACATATTTATTTATGCACTGGTGGGAGATGTGCAATAAATAATGTCAAGATGCTTTCTACAATAGAAAACAGCTGCCTCTCCATTCAAATAAAATTACAAAAGAAAATACAACCAAATGTTGCCTGTTACATATTTTCTGTTTCTTGTTAAGAATTTTTTTGTTAATTTTTTTTCAAGAATTCCAATTTTTTAAAGATTTGTTTTCAATCTTCCTGTCCTGAGTGCGATGTTTGTATGTATTCCTTAGTATTTTGTCCTGTTGATCTGTCCCCAGGGGTCTCGTGTTAGCCAATTAGCCCTCAGTGTATTTGTACCACAGTGTTTTCCTGTTTCAGTGTCTGGTGTTGTCCTTGATGGATCTCATGTGTTGCTTTCCATTCTCAGATGCCATGAACTCAATTAACAGCACTTGGATCCTATTTTCCGTTATTTCGGAATCAGCTAGCATTTTAGAACACCAGACCATCATCATTGATCCAGCAGTATCTGCAGGAGTACATCTCCTTATCTGTCAAGGTGAAGGAATCTTTGGACGTTTTGCGAAATTGCCGACAAATACCCGAGATCATAGGCAAATTGTGCTTGTGCACGCGAGTGACAATAACACAGTGTGAACGATCAAAGACACGATCAGAGAGAATCGCCGACGAGTCGCCGACGCTCACAAGATATTTGGCATGCTAAATATCTGGACCTGTTGGTGATTCAAACTCCTGCTGTGTGAAATGAGTTCTGACTGAAAATTACATCGGCATGACAGACAGACAATGAGAGAGAGAGATACAGGGCAGCGGGAGGTTCAGAGAGGAGTTAGACAGAATATCAGTATTTTAATAGATATATTTAGAATTCTATCAAAAAGAAAGCCCAAACATTTGCACATCCAGCCGCAGTAGCACATTGCAAATTGCAAAATTAATTCTTTATTCCAAACTCTATTTGCAGAACACAATCCTTGCTCCCTCTGTCTCTCCAACAATTTCCTCCACAATATACTTTTTTTCTTTTTCTCCACAAATCAGCACACAGACAACTTGGAGCAAACTTTGTGCCGTTTGTTTTTCATAACAATTACAAGTCTCGCACGAGAACTCCGGTCTAACGCACGTGTGATCTCGCGTTGTTTACTTGTTACATCTCAAGTGCGTTTGGTTGGGACTGTTGGGAAACGTAGTTCGCACACTGGAGAGAGAGAGAGAGAGAGAGAGAGAGAGAGAGAGAGAGAGAGAGAGAGAGAGAGAGAGAGAGAGAGAGAGAGAGAGAGTTGTCACCGATTCTTCCGCTTATATAGTCATGCAGTGTGCACCCCTCTGTCGCCGATCCATTGTGCAGTGTGAAGAAAGCAGTGACTGAATGCGACCCCAGATAGTCATGCAGTGTGAAAAGAGCAGTGACCCGACGAGTTTGAAAATCGTGCCGCCTGAACTAGGCTTTAGTTAAGTATTCCCAGGTCTGGTGGTCCTGGGAATCCTACCACTGTCATCTGTACTGCCTTTGATGGCTACCACAATCTTGTGTGTGTGAGCTGCACTTGGTCCTCCTAAGTTGGCGGTGTCTGAGTGGCTCCCGCTGCTATGGCTGTGACGGTGGCAGAGCGGTACAACTTTTTTTTTTTTTTTTAATGTGAATGCTGCTTTACTTGAATATTATGACACGAGTAAAGCACAACACTTTATTTACAAAATAAATAATAGGTTCGCAATTAAATGTTAACGGAGACGGAGCAAACACTGGTAAGGAGTGTGCACAGCAGTCCTTCTTCGGCAGCCAGAGGTAAGTACTGGAACAGACACTAGTAAGGAGCGAGAGCAGACACTGGTAAAGAGTGCGCACAGCGGTCCCTCTTCGGCAGCAGAGGTAGGTAATGGAACAGGCACTGGTAAGAAGTGTAATAATAATTGGTGGCTTTTAGCACAGGTAGTGAGTCAAAGTTTGGTTTCGATTTGAGTCATTGGCAGCCTGTTGTGCTGATTAATCTTTGGGATAATTATAAGGGCGGACTGTATATTTAAAGCCGAGCCGGTTAGTTGGTCATTAGGAGAAGCGCAACGGTCAGTGAAGGAGCTCGAATCGCAAGTAAGTGTTTTTGAAATACTCTGTATTTGCTGTATTTCTTAGTGTATTAATTACTAGAAGGAAGATACATTTCGATTTTGCACTTACTTGTTCTATTCATCATTTTATTACGTGAGCTATTTGCAATTGCACTTTAACCACGGCAGTTTGAAGCGCCGGCATTTTGCGCTTTATGCAATTGTCAGCCTTCATCAACTAATAATTGGTGGCTTTAAGCACAGGTAGTGAGTCATAGTTTGGTTTCGATTTGAGTCATTGGCAGCCTGTTGCGCTGATTGTGTGTATTTAATAAGAGTGTCAGTACCACGCCAGCGGGCGCGTTAAGCCCTCGTGTTCAGCCGCGTGGTGTTAAGGCCGACAATTGTAAAGACATATTTTTTCAACTCTACCTACGATTGACTCCACTGAAGAACGAACACAGAGAACGCACTTAAGTATTTATTTCTCTGTCCTCTTTCTCCATACCCACTATCTCTAACCTAAGCTCCACTAATCACACGCAGACGGCACCGCAACACTGCTAATCTGCATCATATATTTCTTCCTATACTAATAGTCCTCCCTCCTTTTCTCTTGGTCAATGGAATTGTCAGACAGCTGTAAACATTGTAAACACAGCTGTACCTGGGTAATAACTTATCTTTCTCACACACCCGTTGCCACACTGGTAGAGGTGGAGGCACAGGTTTTCTCATCACAAACAATTGGAAATAATCAACCCACACCTCTCTATGCAATAACAACTTATTTGAATGCCATGCTATTACAGTAACAGCTCCTGCTAAAATTCATCTTGTAGTCATTTACTGCCCCCCAGGTCAATTGGGAACCTTTGTTGAGGAACTAGATGTGCTGCTATCCTTATTCCCTGTGGATGGCAGCCCACTTGTAATCCTTGGGGATTTCAACATCCACCTGGACAAAACATATGCTACAGATTTTCAATCCCTTCTATCTTCATTCAATCTCAAACTCCTTACTACCTTACACACCCACAAATCTGGCAACCAACTTGACCTCATCTGCAACTGCACTACAGAAAACACTTTGGTCAAACCCTTACACTTCTCTGATCATTACTTCATCACATTTAATCTACATATTACTATTCGTACACTTACACTTCATCTACCAGTTAGTTTCAGACGAAACCTGCGTTCTCTTTCTCCCTCTCATCTCTCCTCCGTTGTGTCATCCTCTCTTCCTTCACCCACACAATTCTCCTCTATGAATGTCAACACTGCAACAGACACTTTATGTTATGTTGTCTAGATAATATCTGCCCTCTATCTTCTAGGCCAGCTTGCTCTACTCCCTCTAACCCTTGGTTAACTGATGTTCTTTGTGAATGAGCTGGACCAAACTTAGAGCAGCAGAGAGAAAATGGCGCACATCAAACGACCCATCTGACCTGAGTAAGTATTAATCTCTGCTCTTTTCCTTCTCACATGATGTCCATACAGCTAAATCCTCATATTTCCACAACAAAATCAACAGCGACTTAGACACACGCACACTTTTCAGAACGTTCAACTCTCTCATCTGTCCCCCTCCACCACATCTCTATCTGCAGACAATCTTGCCCATTTTTTCACAGATAAAACCACAATCATCAGCAGTCAGTTCCCACCTCCAAACACACACAATTTTAAATCAGCCACATCCACAGCCAAACATTTTCTCTCCTCCTTCTCTACACTCACTGAGGCTGAAGTGTCTAAACTTCTCCTCTCCAGCCATCCCACTGTCACATGCCTGTCCTGTTTTGTGTGCACATGTGGGTTTTGTCATGTCTCCGGTCTACTGTCAACCCCGCCCTTCTTGTTATCTGATTATTGGTTAATTTGCCCCACCTGTTCCCTCTTGATTTCTTCCCCTTATAAGCTCCTTGTGTTTGTCAGTCTGTGTTGGATCCTTGTGTAATGTCTGCGTCTTCCGTCCTCCCCGTGATTCTGTTGGTTTGTTTAAGTTTGTATTTATATTATTCTATTATGTGTTTTTCCCCCTCGTGGGTTTTGTTTTGAGTTTATGTTTTGTTTTTGTAAATAAATCATCTTTTTTCTGCACTTGAGTCCTCGCACCCTTTTCCCTTGTCTGTCACGTCACAGACAAGGGAAAAGGGTGCGAGGACTCAAGTGCAGAAAAAAGATGATTTATTTACAAAAACAAAACATAAACTCAAAACAAAACCCACGAGGGGGAAAAACACATAATAGAATAATATAAATACAAACTTAAACAAACCAACAGAATCACGGGGAGGACGGAAGACGCAGACATTACACAAGGATCCAACACAGACTGACAAACACAAGGAGCTTATAAGGGGAAGAAATCAAGAGGGAACAGGTGGGGCAAATTAACCAATAATCAGATAACAAGAAGGGCGGGGTTGACAGTAGACCGGAGACATGACAAAACCCACATGTGCACACAAAACAGGACAGGCATGTGACACCCACTACCTGCCCTCTAAATCCCATTCCCTCACATCTTCTACAAGCCTTCTCCCCTACACTCTTACCAGCACTCAAACACACATCATCAACACATCTCTCTGCACCGGTATCTTTCCTACCATATTCAAGCAGCCTCGGGTAACCCCACTGCTTAAAAAACCCACATTAGACACATCACTTGTAGAGAACTACAGACCTGTTTCTCTCCTACCTATTCATATCGAAAACACTTGAAATAGTTGTTTTCAACCAGGTCTCATCTTTCCTCTGACAGTCTAATCAACTGGACGAAAACCAGTCAAGTTTCAAAAAGAGCCACTCAACTGAGACAGCATTATTGTCAGTTACTGAAGCCCTGCGGATGGCAAAAGCTGCATCCAAATCATCAGTGGAAACTCTGTTAGAGAAAGGTGCCATATATTTTGTACCTCCCTCAAACTGGGTTTTACAGCCGGTATTTAATAGTTCCAAAGAAGGATGGGGGGTTGCTTCCCATTTTGGATCTTCGGGTGCTGAACGCCACAGTCATGCAGTTGAAGTTCAAAATGTTAACCTTGAGACAAATTGGGCCAGAGATCAGGTCCGAGGACTGGTTTGTCATGACAGATCTCATGGATGCATACTTCCACATTTCCATCCTTCCATATCACAGGAAGTTCCTGAGGTTTGCTTTCAGGGGCAAAGCATACCAATATCAAGTACTTCCATTCGGCCTAGCTTTATCACCCCGCACCTTCATGAAATGCGTAGATGCAGCTCTGGCGCCATTGTGCCTGCAGGGTATTCGCATTATGAACTACATCGACGATTGGTTGATTTTACCTCAGTCACATCAGTTGGCGGTTCAGCATCGAGATGTCGTTCTCGCCCATATGAAGGAGTTGGGGTTAAGGTTGAATGCCAAGAAGAGTGTGCTTTCTCCACTACAGAGGACCACTTTCCTAGGCATGGGGTTGGACTCAACGTCGATGCAGGCTTGCCTGTCATCGTCATCCTTTCTGCTGTCAAAAAAATATAAAACTAGGCCAGTCACTCACTGTGAAACAGTTTCAGAGACTGTTGGGTTTGATGGCAGCAGCCTCCAACGTGATACCTTTTGGGCTACTGTACATAAGACCTCGTCAGTGGTGGCTCAGGACCCAAGGGTTTTTCCCAAGGGGCAACCTTTTTCGCATGATCAGGGTCACGCGGCGATGCTTATGTGCCCTGGTATGTGGAAGAAACCTTGGTTCCTGTCCCAGGGCCCGTGTTGGGGGCTTTGAGTCGTCGCAAAATGCTGACGACAGATGCTTCTCTCACGGGCTGGGGAACGGTCCTAGATGGACGCTCGGCTCAGGGTCTGTGGAGAAACCAACATCTCTCATAGCACATCAACCATCTGGAGATGTTGGCAGTGTTTCTTGCTCTAAAGAATTTCATTAGAGATCTCAAGGGCCATCATGTGTTAGTTCGGTCAGACAACACATAGGTGGTCGCCCATTTAAATCATCAGGGTATGCGCTCACGTCCGCTGTGCAAGCTGGCACACCAGATCGTCCTGTGGTCCCAGGGGAATTTGCTTTTCCTCAAAACTTGCATCCTATGGTTAAAATAGAATGTATACTTCATGCGTACACATGTGTTTCACAATCCACTTCCCATATAAAGAACATTTCCATCAGTCGATGATACGTCACTTATGTGACGTGTTACATGTATGCATTCCTGTATGGGCAAAATTATCTCTTCCTCCCCTGTGTCTGCCATATGATACCAATGTATGTTCATGCAGTATATACATAACTCTCTTAATTTCATAAGGCTATATCTTAAAAGTGATAAAAGATAAAAACTTTATGTAAATTAGATAAATATTAAGGAGGACCCTAAGTTTATGTAGAGATTACACTTTCCCATCGAATTTGCATATTATGACGTCATAACGTGGGGGCAATCTTGGATTATAGAATTTTCATGAAAAGCCACGTTTAAATGATAAAATGCAGCACTTCTTTCCTCCCAAAATATCCCTCACCTTCTGTATTGCACAACACCGAATGTTCAGGTAAATAGTAAATAGTAAACAAATTGTAAATCATTACTAATGGTAGAAACAAACCAAATGCATGTAACGGTTTGCCTTTTGCTCTAGAGATTTTCCATTTACTACATACAGTAAGCACTCTGATTCCATATATAGGGCACATATATATTATATATTATGAATAATAGCCCCTCTGCCCCGTGTCACAGCTAGTCTGCTCGCGTCCAGATCTGCCTCCCGCGCCGACGAGTGAGCACAGCCATGAACACTGTTATTGTCATTTTGACTGCCCACCCTACCTCCACGTTACCTTCGAACTTGCTTATGAATACTTCGACCTCTTCTAACATACCCAGTGGCGTTAGATAAAGTCTCCACCACAATACTGTCGCCCCGCGATCATGGAGAGGCGCGCGGTGAGGAGACGCACGCTTCATGACGAGCACGGTAAAAATCTTCCGCGGCTGCCTCGTTCCCAACATTAACACACCTGCTAACTTCACAATGAACACTCGGACCCCGGGAAACATTATTCCCACCACTGACATTGGCCAAAGGACCATCTACATTGGGCAAATGATTCACCATTTCACCCGACACCAGAATCAGGGTCCGCGAATAAAAGACCCAACACTTCATTGCGGGTAAGCTTTATTGATGTCATTAGAAAATAATAATAGTAGTAATAATAATCTAATGCAAATTCTCGCTGACGTTGACAATGCTCTCATAAAACAGCTCACTCCCACATCAGCTCCGCTTTTGTTTACACTGATTCAATGCGCTCTTGCTTGTATATTTTGTATAGAATCATGATGTTTGTATGAGTCAGGGATGACGTATGACATGTCTACCATCTAGTGGAGGGGAGGTTGAATGAAATTTGACACCCTATTTGACAAAATCTGCCATTTTATTCAGTGACGCATCTTGTCGAGTAAACTCGACCGTGACGCCTAGAGGGTTAAACTTCACAAACAAATTATACATCCATTTATGAATGAAATAATATTAAAATACAGTTACATTTACATTTTTACATTTATGCATTTAGCAGACCCTTTTATCCAAAGCGACTTACAACTCAGGAGCACAGAAAGCGATCCATCAAGAAGAGGCAAAGAAATGCAAAAAGTGCCCGAAATACCAAGATCTGTACACTACTCAGAATAGCAATAACCAGAGAAAGGGAAGAAGAAAAGAGAAATGGAGGAAGAGGGGTTTTTTTTTGTTGTTTTTTTTGTTTTTTTAAGATGAGATTAAAGGCCCACTGAAGTGCCTTGAAACGCGCCACATTATTCAATGTGTTGACGTAATTTCCCCTGAAACGGCTTCAGCTGTTAGCAGCTTCTCCCCTTTTTTGAAACAGCCAATAGGGTTTCTTTAATATACAGTTTGACTAGAGCGCAAGAACGGACCTTTCTCTGTTTGGTAAAGCCAGTTCCCTTTCAGTCGGTCACGTTCGACGTACGTCAGAACTGAACCGAGGAATGGGATCTTACTTTAGAGACCAATCCTACTTCGAGCATCTAACAACGAGCCAATGAAATTTGGCATGCGATCACGCATTCCACGCTCCGCCCCGCAGCGCGGGTATAAAACAGGAAGTGGAATGATAGATCAGCGCTTTCTACTTCGGAGCCGAGCAGTGCTTACTGTTTCCTACGAAGAGTGTCTGACTACGAGTCAAAGAGTGTTGAGTGAGAGAGTCTGCCAGTGCGGGTGATACGGCGCGTCAGTGAGAGACCGTTTGATCAGTGATCAAGCGATCTAAAGGAGCTTGTTGGTTCGCTGAGCGTTTCCCATACAAACTGTTGGTTCGCTGAGCGTTACACACACACAAATACACATCACTGAGAGCTCACACAGGCTTGCAGAACGAACTGTGTGGAGCCGCGGTCATCTCCCTAAGTGCTTCAGCACACTAAAAGAGCAGCTTTCCATTCACAAAAGAGCAACACGGTTTGACCCTGCGTCTTTTTCAAGATGTCATTCAAACCGTGTATTCCTGGTATGCAACTGTTTCCTGTCCTCTTTGACGGCCACGAGCGCATGTGAGATTGCGATCGTGGGTGATTCGTGTTCTGGTAAAAGAACATGGTCACGTCGGCGCGTTGTTCGTCTCCCCCTTCTCATAAAGGGCTCGAGTGTTCAGCGCGCCGTGTGCCGTCGAGCAGCCGGCTGACAGCGGTGGTCGTCACGACAACCGGCGCGCGTCAGTCGGCGCTCTAGATGCGCGGTCGAGACTATGAAACCTCAGATGGGGTCGAGTCCCTTCGCCTATCCTCCGATCTAGTTCATTTCTAGTGTTACTGGAAAAGGGCTACTTTGGCTGATAAGCGCTGGTGGCCTGAGGATTACAGTGGGGATTCCCCGCCGGGTAAATCCCCTCGGGCCCCCACTCCTCTATCGCATCAAAAGCATGCTGAGACTCTGTTCGTGGGTGGTACGGATTCTCTCATGAGAACACGACCACGTCAGGGCATTGTTCGCCTTGCCTTCTTCATAGAGGCTTGAGCGCTCAGTGCGCTGTGTGCCGTTCTGACGGCCACGTTCACTGTCTCGCATGCCTGCTGGTAGTTGAAGGTGGAATCGCTGATCCTAAAGAGAAAAGGGCTTAGCGTTTCATTTTTGGCTCTGGCAGAGGACAGATGTCAATTGCTGCATCGGAGAGAGGGAAATATGGAGGGTCAAAAGGGCCAAAAATGAGACAAAAAAAAAAAAAGTTTCTTTGTTTTCCCTCTCTCACTACCCTCTGCCCTGCACGCATGAGGGTAGTCCCAGCCCAGGGGTTGTGCAGGAACTGCGTGCGGTGTTGGACCTCGCCCTATGGGCGACGAAAATCACTGCACGCTCCCTGGGTCAGGCGATGTCCACACTAGTGGTCCAGGAATAGGGGGCTAACCTGGCAGATATGCGCAAGAAAAGCCTGTCTGTCGGGCTGGCCTCCTCTGCGGCACCATCGAGAACTTTGCCCAGCAGTTCTTGGTGGCCCAAGAGCAGACAGAGGCGTTGCACCAGGGTGAAGACGACCAGCTGCTCGGTCGTCGGTCGCAGCGCCTCTGCCGGCTCGTCGCCGAGGGCATCCCCTCCTGCGTCCGCCTCCACCCTGCTAGAGCCGAGCAGCAGCCTCCACTGGAGGAGCAGGGTGCCGGACGCGAGGGACGCCCAACCCGTCCAGGGCCCGCTAACCGGCAGGCAAGCGCAAGGGGACGCGGCCCTGAGACGGGCCGGCTAGGGAGAACAGGAGCTGCTCGGGGGAGACGATGTTCGCATCCCTCCCCCACCCCCCCGGAGGAGGACCGGGGGGCCCTGACTGGTTTCGGTTCTGCCACTGGCTCTCCGGAGTCCAGCGGTACCCACATTTTAAGAGCAGTTTCCTCTCTCTCTGGGCCCCAAGAGGGTCAGGTTGGCAGTGTGCGACGCCCACGGGCCTTGTCACTCCTTTCCTACCCTCCCGTCGCCAGGGGGCAGTTGTGTGGGCTTCGAGGACGCCCCCGGGCCTTCTCACCCACACACTTCCTCTCTCGTGGTCTACGCTCCCGTCGTTTGCTCCAACTCGCCCGCCACCTCCTCCTGTGGAGTCAGAAGCAGCTGAGGTAAAAGCGCTTCGGGCCATTCATGTCCCTGGTGTGCTGAACCAGACAGCCGACGAGCTCTCTCGTCAGCCGACACCTCCGGGAGAGTGGCGACTCCACCCCCAGGCGGTCCAGCTGATATGGGACCAGTTCGGAGCCGCACAGATCGTCCTGTTTGCCTCTCCGGACTCGACACATTGCCAGTGGTACTATTCCCTGACCGGGGGTACCCTCGGCACAGATGCACTGGCGCACAGCTGGCCCCGGGACCTACGCAAGTATGCGTTTCCCCCAGTGAGCCTTCTTGCACAGACTCTGTGCAAGGTCAGGGAGGACGAGGAGCAGGTCTTGTTAGTTGCGCCGTATTGGCCCAACCGGACCTGGTTCCCAGAACTCACACTCCTCGCGACAGCCCCTCCTTGGCCGATTCCCCTGAGGAAGGACCTTCTTTCTCAGGGACGGGGCACACTATGGCACCCGCGTCCAGTGAATGAGAATAAATAAAGAAAGCATCAACCGTCTAGCCGACCCCCGTGT
The DNA here is from genome assembly GCF_024679245.1 of Pseudorasbora parva. Classification (NCBI taxonomy): domain Eukaryota; kingdom Metazoa; phylum Chordata; class Actinopteri; order Cypriniformes; family Gobionidae; genus Pseudorasbora; species Pseudorasbora parva. The sequence continues at coordinate 31,885,288 of NC_090175.1, forward strand.
CCTCTTCCTTCCTCCTACTATCGTTAGTAGGAGGAAGGAAGAGGACACTTTATTTATTCTCATTCACTGTCAACACACTCAGTGGTGTATAGTTTCTCTTTCTCAATGTCTCTACGATCACTTCCGGGTCGGCACTTCCGGGTTCCGGTTACTCAGTCTAAGGGGGGTTTGCGCATCAACCGTCCGTCTCTCTCTCTCTGGTTCCACCGAGGTTTTATACCCTCTCCGCGCTCATTACTGGAACAAGAGACAGGTGTTATTAATCTGCGTCCAACCCACTCACTTACCGCTCGTCCCGCGGCTCTCTCTCCCGCTGCAGACCTCGCTGAACCACGCCCCCCTTGCCACAGTATGTAACCCTCGTTCCCTGAAGGAGGGAACGGAGACGTACGTCCCGTCGCCAGATGCTGTGCTTCCGCTGGGAGTCCGGTCACCTTTCGGCTCCTCAGCAGGAAAAGCGCTGATCTATCATTCCACTTCCTGTTTTATACCCGCGCTGCGGGGCGGAGCGTGGAATGCGTGATCGCATGCCAAATTTCATTGGCTCGGTGTTAGATGCTCGAAGTAGGATTGGTCTCTAAAGTAAGATCCCATTCGTCGGTTCAGTTCTGACGTACGTCTCCGTTCCCTCCTTCAGGGAACGAGGGTTACATACGTAACCGAGACGTTTCCTCTAGCACTGTTTACCATCATAATCTCCTCCATATCGCTTTGAAATGCAGCATTCTGTGCAGCATTTAAATGGGTCGGTCTGCGCCGACTCGCGCATATGATCCATGCTGCGCTCTCGTGTCTGTGGTCTAAATTTAGACCTGAGCGGTTGGGGTGCGTGCGCGGCTGTGGTGTGTGAAACTAATGTGAAAACAGACTTAATTTGCTTCAAATTAAAGTATATTTACACTGAATGGTTTCCTATCACATATATAGTGTGCTATGTGCCTTTCACCATGTAGAAATTAGTAAATGTGTGTTAACAACTGACTGATTTCAGCCGCAGCTTCAGCAGTGTAAGGGGGAAGGCTTTAGATTCTAGAGAGCATTTTGATTGGAAAGAAGATTTGACGAGAAAGTGAAGTCTTCGATGATGTCACCAAAATCTGAGATTCGTTTTAACGGAAGTGGGAGACTATAATTTTTGAATGCTTGGATTTTTGAATGTCCTAAATGCAAATTTTGTCATAGTTTTGGAACATACCAGCTTATTCATAACTTTAAGGCTAACACAGTCATACTAAAAGCTAAACAACTTAAATTTTGATTTCAGTGGACCTTTAAGTGCTCATGGAAGAGATGAGTTTTTACCTGTCTTTTGAATGAAGCGAGTGATTCTGTCGTGCGTATGGAGGACGGAAGATCGTTCCAACAACCAGGAACAATGAAAGAAAAAGTTCTGGAGAGGGATTTCATGCCGCTCTGTCATTAGCTGAGCGAAGGCTCCTGGTAGAGGTGTAGACTCGTAGGAGTGAGTCGAAATATGTGGGTGCTGAGCTTGTGGAAGATCCATAAGCAAGAGTCAGAGCTTTGAATTTGATCCGTGCAGTGAGTGGTAGCCAATGGAGAGAGATGAATAGAGGTGTGACATGAGCCATTTTGGCATGTCATACAAGACATGCCGCACGTTCTGGATCATTTGCAGCGGTTTGATTGCACAAGACGGAAGTCCAGCCAGAAGCGCATTGCAATAATCAAGTCTAGAAATTACCAGGGCTTGGACAAGCAGCAGTGTTGCATGCTCTGTAAGGAACAGTCTAATTTTCCTGATGCTGTGCAATGCAAACCTGCATGACCTACATCTGTCTTTGAGATGTGGTCTTTGAAGGACATCTCGTCATCAAAGATTACTCCAAGATTTTTGACCGAACCTGAAGGGGTAATCAAAGATGAACCTAGCTGGATGATAAAATCGTGTTGTATGGTCGGATTGGCAGGGAAAACAAGCAAGCAGCTCGGTCTTTGCTAAATTGAGCTGCAAGTGATGTTTTTTCATCCATGCTGAGATGTCCGCCAGACAGCTTGAGATTTGTGCAGCTACTGTGGGATCATCTGGTTGAAATGAGAGGTAGAGCTGTGTGTCATCAGCATAGCAATGATATGAGAGGCCATGTGCCTGAATGATGGGTCCCAATGATGTAGTGTAAATGGAGAAGAGGAGAGGTCCAAGCACTGAGCCCTGAGGAACTCCCGTGGTCAGTTGATGTGTTTTGGATACCTCTCCTCTCCAGGCAAACTTAAAAGACCTACCTGTGAGATAGGATTCAAACCAGTGGAGTGGAGTCCCTGTGATGCCCAGTGATGAGAGGGTGGACAGAAGAATCTGATGATTCTAAATCATCACTTCATAACACACATCACAATCATAACTTATTATCTAAAACAGCAGCCAGAAAAATGGAGCGCAGCTGGAAGAAAACAAAACTAGAGGTTTTTCGCAATTTGTGGAAAGAGAGCATGATTGCATACAGAAAGGCCATAACAACTGCTAGATCTGCTTATTTCTCATCTCGTTTAGAAGAAAACAAACACAACCCTAAGTATTTATTCGATACAGTGGCTAAATTATCAAAAAATAATTTATTTCAGCTTCTGATGTTTGTAAACAACACAGCAGTAATGACTTTATGAACTTCTTTACTAGTAAGATTGATAATATTAGGAATAAAATTATAACCATGCAGCCGTCTATTACAGTATCACTTCAGACAGAGCACTGCAGGGTCACTGAGGAAAAATTACACTCATTCACTGCTATAGGAGGAGAAGAACTGGCTAAACTTGTAAAATCATCAAAATCAACAACATGTATGCTTGACCCTATACCGACTAGGCTATTAAAAGAGATACTTCCAGAGGTCATAGATCCTCTGCTTAATATCATTAATTCATCTTTGACATTAGGATATGTACCGAAAACTTTTAAGTTGGCTATAATTAAACCACTTATTAAAAAAACGCAACTTGATCCTAAAGAATTAGTCAATTACAGGCCAATCTCGAATCTACCGTTTCTATCAAAAATACTAGAAAAGGCAGTGTCTTCACAATTATGTTCTTTTTTAGAAAGAAATGGTATATGTGAGGATTTCCAGTCAGGATTTAGACCGTATCATAGTACTGAGACTGCTCTAATTAGAGTTACAAATGATTTACTCTTATCATCTGATCGTGGTTGTATCTCTCTATTAGTGTTACTCGATCTTAGCGCTGCATTTGATACTATCGATCACAATATTCTTCTGAATAGAATCGAAAATTATGTTGGCGTTAGTGGAACTGCTTTGGCATGGTTTAAATCGTACTTATCTGACCGTTATCAGTTTGTAGCAGTAAATGAAGAGATGTCACACCGATCACAAGTTCAGTATGGGGTACCGCAAGGCTCAGTGTTAGGACCGTTGCTTTTCACCCTGTATATGCTACCACTGGGAGATATCATTAAGAAGCATGGCGTTAGTTTTCATTGTTATGCTGACGATACTCAGCTCTATATTTCCTCACGCCCTGATGAAACCTACCAATTCACAAGATTAACAGAATGCATAGCTGATATAAAATATTGGATGAATAGTAATTTTCTGCAACTTAATTCAGATAAAACTGAATTTTTAATTATTGGACAGAAAAGCTCCACAAGTAGTAACCGAGAATACTGTCTAACAGTTGATGACTGCTCTGTCAAGCCCTCGCCGTCAGTGAGGAACCTGGGTGTGCTCTTTGATACCAATCTTTCATTTGAAAGCCACGTTTCTAGCATCTGTAAAACCGCATTCTATCATCTTAAAAATATATCTAGATTACGGCACATGCTTTCAATGCAAAATGCTGAACAGTTAGTACATGCGTTCATGAGCTCAAGGCTAGATTATTGTAATGCTCTACTGGGTGGTTGCCCTGCTCGCTTAATAAACAAACTCCAGCTAGTCCAAAATGCAGCAGCTAGAGTTCTTACTAGAACCAGGAAGTATGATCATATTAGTCCAGTTCTGTCAACACTGCACTGGCTCCCTATTAAACATCACATACATTTTAAAATCTTGCTTATTACTTACAAAGCACTAAATAGTTTAGCTCCCCGGTACTTAAGCGAGCTCTTAACGCATTATACCCCATCACGTCGATTGCGGTCTCAAAACTCTGGCCAGTTGATAATACCTAGAATATCTAAATCAACTGCAGGCGGTCGATCATTTTCCTATTTAGCTCCTAAATTGTGGAATAGTCTTCCTAGCATTGTTCGGGAAGCAGACACACTCTGTCAGTTTAAATCTAGACTAAAAACACATCTCTTTACTATGGCATACACATAGAACATTTTTAACTTTCATTATTCAATTCAATTGACTGATTGTTAGGCTGCATTAACTAGGTCAGCCGGAACCGGGAACACTTCCCATAACACCTGATGTACTCGTTACATCATAAAAAGAGTGACATCTACGCTAATGTTAGTCTCTCTGTTTATCCCGAGGTTTATCCCGGATCTGGGCCCTGTCCGGATCGGATGGTGGACCTGCCTGGACATGACCAACGCATCCTGGAGTGTCTGCTGAGCCGTGTCAAATGGTGTCTCCTACGAATTTGCCTCACTGGCACGACATGCTCAAAACCCGTCTTCGGCGCAATAATTCCGATCTTTCATGTATTCATACTCTTGTGTAATTGACGCCCCATCCTAAATAAATCTGTCTCTTCCGTGATACCCTGAAAATTTTGAATAATCCGATCTAATATGATTTCCGACCTGTAAGGTTGCCAGAATAATAATCTTACACGGTGTGTTAATAGGCCAGAGGAGAACTGGCACCCCGACTGAGTCTGGTTTCTCCCAAGGTTTATTTTTCTCCATCATGCCCTGATGGAGTTTTGGTTCCTTGCCACTGTCGCCTTTGGCTTGGCTTGCTCAGTTGGGGACACTAAAAATATGATTAAAGTTATTCAACTTATTATACAAATAAAATATATGAATTAGGTCTTATTTAATTCTATAAACTATAATACTGATCTGCCAACATTGTCGCTATATGATAAATTAAAATAAGCTGATAACATCACTGTTTTCTCCAGTACGACTGTACAGCCAAATCTAATTTTGTCGCAATATTATCCTGTTTGACACTGTGAAGCTGCTTTGACACAATCGTGATTGTAAAAGCGCTATATAAATAAAGTTGATTGATTGATTGATTGATGATTCACAGTGTCAAAGGCAGCAGATAGATCAAGGAGGATGAGGACTGATAATTTGGATGCAGCTTTTGCCATCCACAGGGCTTTGGTAACTGACAATAATGCAGTCTCAGTTGAGTGGCCCTTTTTGAAACCTGACTGGTTAAGTCCAGTTGATTAGACTGTGAGAGGAAAGATGAGACCTGGTTGAAAACAACTCTTTCAAGTGTTTTCGCTATGAATGGTAGGAGAGAAACAGGTCTGTAGTTCTCTACAAGTGATGCGTCGAGTGTGGGTTTTTTAAGCAGTGGGGTTACCCGAGCCTGCTTAAATGTGGTAGGGAAGATGCTGGTGCAGAGTAGAGGATGGATACCCGACCCGAGCCCGATGGGTTCCGATGGTACCCGACGGGTCGGGCCGGATTCGGACAGATATTTAGAAATTACGTTCGGGTTCGGGTCGGGCTCGGTCACGTCAGCGCGAAAAGGCATTGAACCTTTTAAATTTAAAACTGCTTATTATGCAAGTAGCCAATGGGCCTGTTTAACTTGATGCAATGGTTTGTTTTTGTGATTAAAATACATGCATAATATTACCCTAACATCCGTCTTCCTGCATGCGGAAATTTGTTTATGTCGCCGTGACAACAACTCGCAACACGTGCGTGCATATTGCCCGCGGCATCCTCATCATTCCAGTGAGCGCAACTTCAGCGCTGCTGGCAGCAGGACAGCCTTGAAGCCATCCGCAGTTGATGCAATCCTTTTTCTACATAAAACCTCGATTAGCCTAAACTTTGATGGATAGATTATGTAAATAGATCCCATGATGCAGTTTAGGAACCACAGTTTGAGAAAATTGGTAAGATGACTTTCATTTCAATAAGCATTTAAATTGTGTTACGTTAATGTTTTGTTCTGTTAGCTTGGGCCATTTTTAGCAGACCTTTGTTCATTTAATTTCAGTTGGCTATTTGATAGGGCTCTGTGTAATGTTTAATGCCCCGTGTGCGCGCTGATGCGCTCGTCTGTAAACATTTCAGAATGCCTTCCTTACAGTTGCTTAATAAAAGCGGGATTTCCACACAAACAAACGTGCGTGTCATTAGTATATGAGGGGAAAAAATTGATTTTAACTGTCGGGCTCGGGTCGGGCTCGGACATAAATATTTGAATGCCTGTCGGGGTCGGGTTCGGTTACTGCTCTGTCGGACGCGGGTCGGGCTCGGACAGAAAAATGCAGCCCGATCCGCACTCTAGTGCAGAGAGATGTGTTGATGATGTGTGTGAGTGCTGGTAAGAGTGTAGGGGAGATGGCTTGTAGAAGATGTGAGGGGATGGAATCTAGAGGGCAGATCTAGAGGGCAGGATGGCTGGTGAGGAGAAGTTTAGATACTTCAGCCTCAGTGAGTGTAGAGAAGGAGGAGAGAAAATGTTTGGTTGTGGATGTGGCCGATTTAAAATCGTGTGTCTGTGGAGGTCGGAACTGACTGCTGATGATTGTGGTTTTATCTGTGAAAAAATGGGCAAGATCGTCTGCAGATAGAGATGTGGTGGGAGGTGGTGGAGGGGGACAGAGGAGAGAGTTGAACTGTTTGAAAAGGTGCTGTTGATTTTGTTGTGGAAATATGACGATTTAGCTGTATGGACATCATGTGAGAAGGAAAAGAGCAGAGATTGATACGTACTCAGGTCAGATGGGTCGTTTGATTAGCGCCATTTTCTCTCTGCTGCTCTAAGTTTGGTCCAGTGTTCACGAAGAACATCAGATAACCAAGAGTTAGAGGGAGTAGAGCGAGCTGGCTAGCTGGAAATAATAAAATAATATTCAAATAATACATTTCCAGTCCATAATGACACTTTAAACAAAACATCTTAAATGAAGATTGATAAAATGCAGCTTACTGATTCGCTCCCATTTCTGCCTGACAATGCACATGTTTGGACAGATGCAAATGTTGGGGGCGTGCATATAAATGATCCCCAATGTTTGTGTCACTGTTTTGTTTATGTTGAGAAGCACGTTTTTTCCATTGTGTTATGGATTCACAAGATCTACATAAGAAGTAGGAGGCAATGATGTTTGAGACTCACAGTATGTGATGTGCATATACTGAACACTTTTGTGAACGCTTTGTTCCTCCTCGCTAGGGGATTAGGGGATTTGCAAGCTCTGTCGGTTTCTCCCTCGTGCCTGGAATTTGCACCTGGCATGGTTAAGGCCTTTCTTCATGCTAAGGTCCCTACTAATGTAGCCAGAGCTATAGTACTGCAGGCCTTCTGTCCTCCACCGTTTCAAGATATGGACCAGGAAAATAATAATATGCTGTGCCCTGTTAGGGCTTTAGATGCTTACGTCCACAGAGCTGCCCTGTGGCGTAAATCTGAGCAATTGCTTGTGTGCTTTGGGCCCCCTAACAAAGGGTCTCCTGCATCGAAATAAAGATTGCAAGTGGGTGGTTGAGACTCTCACTTGCTTATGAGGTGGGCGGACTCTACTAGGAGCGTTTCTAAGTCATATGGGTTCGAGCACCATAATACATTGTAGGCCCTGATATTTATTTGACACCGCTTTCAGCCAATCATGTGTTTGACTAGAGATCGTATGGCATTGGATGCTATGCTGCTGCATCCCAATAAAGATTCTAGAGCAGTTTTCTTTTTAGGCTGATTCAGCAAATGAGTGTCCTCCTTTTTTAAGCCCACAGGGGGCTTAAAATCCATACTGTCCGGCCAAAATCCAGACATTTGTGAATTATGGTAATGAAACTAACATTTATCTTCTGTTCAGCCAACAGCAAGAAGGAAGAAGGTCCCACAAGGGTAAATGGACTGCATTTATATAGCGCTTTACAATTTTGCCTCACATTCACCCATTCATACACTGACGGTGATATCAGCCATCTAAGGCACCATCCACCATGCTCGTCCCAAGCAGCTGGGGTTAGGTGTCTTGCTCATGGTCCCCTGGACACTTGTTCAGGTGAAACCGGGGATCAAACCGCCAACCTTCCGGTTTACCTACATGAACCACTGATAGAAGAAGAGGAAATGGAGGAAGAATATTAACAAAGAATATTAAAATAGGAGAACAAAACTGTTGCTTTTGTATTTAGCAAATAAAGATGACAAAATAAATTGTGAATAATTTGTTTTTATTTAACACCTGTGGTGTATGGCATATATTTTAGACTACCATTCCTTCTGATATTCTTCCATCTGTTCTAATTTCGGAAGGTGTGATGGTAATATGTCTATCAATGCATCCAACCACATTGGAAATCCTAAAGAAAATTCTAATTATTAGGTTCCTCCAGAGGTTGCAATAAGATATCAAGTGAATGTCATTTACCCTGATTTCTACACCACTGACCTGCAATCCTGTGAAACTCCTCTTTGATCCTCTCATGGGTTTGTGCCCAGGAAACCACAGACTGCAAAAAATGCTCTTCTTATTTAGTTTTTAGTTGTTGTTTTTTCCTTAAACCAAGATTCCTTTGCTAGATAATTAAAATGACAAATTATATATGTGTTCTTGTTTACAGGGAGAAAAAAATCTAAATGAAGTGAGTTCCCTTTCGAAAGGGAACTCGCGCTGCGTCAGCTGACGCTACGGGGAACGCCTTCAGCGTGACAGGTGTCTGAAATCGCTATCAAATCACAATCCTACTGACCGTCGGCAGCTGGTGATGTCATCACCGTGCGACCAGGAAGTATAAAAAGGCACCGTGCCAACATGACAACATCCTTTCGTCTTCAGGGACTGTTTTTGTCTGGTTCGCTGGAAAGTCAGAATGAAGTGCACACGCAAAGTGAAGGGAGCGTACAGGAAGTGCGCTGATCCGTGTCCCAGGTTTCTTACGCCTGAGGACACACACACCCTTTGTGTGCTCTGCCTGGGGGAAGAGCACGCGCGGGAGGTTCTCGAGGGGGCCTCCTGCGCGAACTGCGAGCGTTTTCCGTTGAGGACGCTCCGCTCTCGCCTGGCCTTCTTCTCGAGGGAAGAAGAGCCAGCATCTGGGAGCGGTCCCGCTCAAGCTGAGGCTGAGCGGCACCGTCTGTCCTGGGGCTCCCAGATGGACCTGGCTCATCGTCTGGAGAGTACAGTTCTCGTGGATGATCAGCCAGGTCGCGAGAGCAGGCTGACGGAGGAGGAGTCGGATGGAGACTCCTCCTCGTCGTCAGCCCATGCTCTTCCGGTCGATCAGAGGATGGCTGTGGATGAGGGGGAAAATGAAGCTGAGGCTGAATCCTCCCAGCCATCCTGCCCTGTGTATGGGGAGCTGTACGATGTGATGGGGCGCGCGGCGCTGAGACTTCAGCTGCCGTGGCAGAGAGCCAGGGGAGAGGCCGCCCGCCCTGACAGATTGGGCGATCGGTTTCTCCCCGACCATAGCCGCCCAGCTCCCGGGAGCCTTCCATTCCTCCCCGACCTTCACGAGCAGGTCGTGGGGGCATGGAAGAAACCCTACTCGGCGCGAATCCATCGGCATCAGCGGTTTAACTTCGCTGATGTCGAGGGATTGGCCGAGGCAGGGTATGTGTCGATGCCGCCCATCGATGAGACGTTCGCGAACTATCTCGCGTCCGGGCGGCCATCGACACTGAGAGCTCCAGCCCTGCCATCTAAACCATTAAAGACGACCTCGCGTCTTAACGGCAGGGCATACACGTCGGCGGGTCAGGCGGCGGCGGCCTTGCACACAATGGCAGTGTTACAGGCCTATCAGGCCGATCTGCTGAGGGACCTCGATCAGGGGGAGGGCCTACCCCCTGATGCGATGGCTGAGTTGCGCCGCACCACGGATCTCTCTCTCCGGGCGGCCAAACACACAGCAGTTGCCATCGGACGGTCGATGGCGGCTATGGTCGCCACGGAGAGGCATCTGTGGCTGAACCTGGCGGACATCGGGGGGAAAGAAAAGGCTTTTCTCCTTGATGCCCCGGTCTCGCCCTCTGAGCTTTTCGGCACCTCCGTCGAGGCGGTGGTGGGAAAGTTCAGAGAGGCGAGGGCGCGCTCAGCGGCATATAGAACGTGTATTCCGCTGAGGTCCGGGGCGGCGCCCAGGCAGGAGGGTGTCCCTGGCCCTTCGAGGTCCGAGGATCATCGATTGGGCCAACGCAGCAGCGTAGCCTCTCGGGCGCCCCCTCCGTGGAGGAGTAGGATGCAGAAGAGGCGGGACACCCGCAACAGGAGGAGGGACATCGGGGAGAAGAGCCGCTTCCAGCGCCGGAAGCGGGGTGGTGAGTCTCCGCCCCCGAGGGCGCGGAAGTGATGTAAATGTGTCCCCTCCTTTGTTTTTCTGTTATGTTCTTTTCTCTCCCCGGGCGCGCTTCACACCAGGCCGCGCGGGCCGATGATGAGTGGATGTGAGACTCTGACGGCCTGCCAGGCCGGTGTGTGCTCTGCCCGCACACAGTGCATCGTCTCTGGGAATAGCGGGATTTTGCGGCCGCCTCCAAAATCGGCCTTGTTTGAGAATGAAGCGCCCCACCCTCAGGTTAGTGCGCCGAAGCATGCATGTTACATGAAGCGATGAGGCACTGAAGACAGCGGGTGAGTCCCCTTTTAGGGCAAACATTCTTCTTTTTAATGCCGTATGTTTGGACTCTATGCTTCCCTGAGGGATTTTTTGTCTACAAAAGATGAAGAAAAGGGTAACAGTGGGCCTGTAGTTCCCCGGTAAAGGTGGCTAGAACGATGTTTTGTATAAACACAGTGTGTTTATGTAGGCTGTATCTTTGCTAGTGTAGCAACAGTAGTTTATAAGGCTGTTTCTCTTCTGGATATGTGTAATATGAGCAGTTGAGGCCACCGCACATGCCGCGGGCATGTAGCGGCGATATAAACTGACGTATGTTCTCCTGGCGAACGTTTTTAGCTGTAGCCACCTATGGGTAGCGTTGGCACCTCTGCTAGTGAAATATCTAGATGAATTTGTGAGGTTAGGCTAGCGCATGAACTACAGTAAGGTCTGTCCCAGCCCTGTTTAGGGCCGTTGTGTGTGGGATTATCAGACCGATGCTAGTGCATCAAGTTGGCCTAGGCTGTTGATGGGATGACGGTGGCGTCTCGCGGTGGCATATCGCGCTGGCAGTTGCCCCGGGCTCCTGTCGGTAGTCCCGCAGGAGCTTTATATCCCTACCCGGCCTCCCCGCAGTAGGGTCGTCCGGCCAATGCCCACCCCCCCTTCTGCATTTGGGGGTTATTATTAATGCATAAAGGTGTGTAGCAGAATGAATCGCGACTCAGCCAGTGGTCGTGGGGACGGGGTAGGCGTCTCTTCGCGGTGCGCAGTTAGACTGGTTTTGCTAGCCCCGCCCCCCAGAGCTAGTGCGGCCGCCACTTCTGGGCGGCCCCCCGGCTTGGTTCAGGAAATGGCCGGTGGTGGGTGTTCAATGTCTTTCACTTTCTGCTCTGTGTCTTCTGCTTCACCTTTTAGGCTCGGGTCGAGCTGTACTTCGCAACCATCTGAAAGCATCGGTTGGTAGGATGCTCCCCTGGAGTCGAAACACTGTCACGGCTGATGCCCTTGTGCGGACGGCGGACCGCTGGACGACCAGACGGCCGCCCTGGAGGCAGGTGGCGTAAGTTGTACTCCCCTCGCTTTAGAGGGTTCATGGCGTTTTGCTGAGTGCACTGCTGTGGGCATTGTGTTTTAGGTCCACGCTGGTAGGCGCTGCCTGAGAGACTGCGCCGTCGCAGAAGGCTGCTATGGGCCGCTGGGGCGGACCGACTATAGAAGGCTGGCTGGCGGGAGACGCCAGCCGAGGCAGTCCGGGCAGTTAACTCTGGGTCAGGTGGTAGGCCTCAGTAGGCCTCCCTGCGGGTGAGTTCCGACATCGTGGCCCATGTGAGCGGGGAGGGTTCTCCCCCAACGATGTCGGCTGCAGTAGAAACCTCATCATAAGTAGGCCCCTAACGGCCTCCCTGGGGATGAGTCCCCAGGTAGTGACTGGATACCCAGTCCTCATCAGCCAGCAGACAGCCACTGTCAGCCCGACTTTAAGGGCTCGCTGAGTTTCAGCACGCCTCACATGGCATCCCCTGAGGGGGTGACCTAGGGTTCCGACCATTGGTTGACAGGATCTAGGCCGCTTGAGGCCGCCTGTAGGGTGAGCCCCGGTTCCCAGGTCTTGCAACAGTGTGCGCAGGTGCTAGCCAGGCGGCTAGCATAGTCTGCTATCAGGGACGGGCCGCTTCAGGCCGTCCTATGGTCGTTTCCCGGCCCTGCGGGGTTTCCGGTGGGATTTGCCATCGGATAAGCACCGTATGTCACCAATCTAATAGGGAACTGCCATTCGGCAATAGGCCTCTCCGGGCCGCCCTAAAAAGACCGGACTGTACGTAGGCATCAAACAGGCCTCCCTGGAGGCGAGCCCCGGGAACACAACAGCTCCCAACAGTTTGCACGTTGGCTGGCAGGAAGTAGGCCGCTCTAGGCCGCTTGAGGGTGAGCCCCCGAGCTGGGACGCTCGGTAGGCCAGTGTATTATGCTGTCAGGCCTCTTTTGGCCTTTTTGGGAGGGATTCCCGGACCAGGTCTCGGTGACAAGCTAGCTATTAGCATGGGTGGCTTCTGGCGCTATAGCCTCATGAGCCCCCTGAGGAACCAGTAAAGCCACCTGCCTGCAGGCCGCCTGAGGGTGAGCCCCGAGCTGGGACGCTCGTTAGGCCAGTGTAGTATGCTGTCAGGCCTCTTTGGGCCTTTTTGGGAGAGGATTCCCGGACCAAGGTCTCGGTGACACGCTAGCCATTAGCGTGGGTGGCTTCTGGCGTTATAGCCTCATGAGCCCCCTGAGGAACCAGTAAAGCCACCTTCCTGCGGCTTTTAACAGCAAACAGCTAACACTAACGGTGCTGGGTGGAGGCGCCTCATGGCCTCCCTGGAGGGGAAACGGTTCCTTGGAACAGGAACGTATAACTGGCTTTGGGCTGACAGCTAGCGGCTGCCTGCCGGTGGGTCCCGGCCTGCGCCGGTATAACTCAAGGGCGGGCTTATGCCCAAGCACAACGAGACTCCGTTTCTGCTGCGCAGTCCCTTCAGGACAGGGACTGGCTAGCCTACAGCATGGGTTACCTACCAAGCTGGCTTAAGAGCTCCCCTCTTTGAGGGTCGTCTGCGAGCTTACGGCCGCTTGAGTCTGATCAGACGGGCAGGCCCCCCTCGGGGCCTCCCGGGTAGATCAGTCCATAGGCCTTTTTTAGGCCTCCTGAGCACCCCTGTAATAAATGTGGTCAGTAGATCCTAGGATCGAGCAGAAGAGACTCCCCTCGATGGCAAGGGTAAGAAGCACTAAGCTGAGTACTGCTCTCCAGGATTCCCGTCTCCGAGTTCCGGTCTGAGGAGGACACTGCCACTTTGCAGTCCCTCAGTCTGGATGCTCATAAGTAGAGCGATGTCCGGAGGCTCTGTTTTGACAGACAGGGTTGGCCAAGCTGGGGTGTCCCACAGAAGTGATGCCAGGTGAGGCCTCCCTGGTGGCATTCGGTGAAGGGTTTCCCAAATTAGTGACGGCTGGTGGCGCCCTCGGGTCCCCTAGCCACATTCCCTTAAGGGACTCCTTCCTTCGAAAGTAGTAGGTCCCAGGCCCTCGAGCAAGCCGAGAGTAGGAAACCTCAGTTAAAACTTGTTTAGGTTCTTTCTTAGGCATATAGCTTGGGCTATGACCGTAGGGAATGATGTCACTGGCAGCCTGTGTGGCTAGAGGGGGAGTGGTTCACACTTTCCGCGAACACTCGTCCAGGCATTTCTCACTGCCAGTAAGGGGCGTGCACTCCCCTCAGCATGGCGGCGTGGGTATATCGTTCCCCGTAGCGTCAGCTGACGCAGCGCGAGTTCCCTTTCGAAAGGGAACGTCCCCGGTTACGTATGTAACCTTAGTTCCCTGAGAACAGGGAACGAGACGCTGCGTCACATGGCCATGCTTCAAGGTGTGCCTGCCCACAGTCCCTTCAGACGAAGCGGATGTTGTCATGTTGGCACGGTGCCTTTTTATACTTCCTGGTCGCACGGTGATGACATCACCAGCTGCCGACGGTCAGTAGGATTGTGATTTGATAGCGATTTCAGACACCTGTCACGCTGAAGGCGTTCCCCGTAGCGTCAGCTGACGCAGCGTCTCGTTCCCTGTTCTCAGGGAACTAAGGTTACATACGTAACCGGGGACGTTTTTGCTTAAAACAAGCAAAATTTTCTTACCTCATTGGCAGATAATTTTGCTTGTTTTAAGCAAAAACTCACTTCATTTTTATTTCATTTACAACAAAAGATATTTTATTTTTTTAGATATTTAGACTGGAAACAAGACTAAGCAAGAAGAAATTTTTGCAGTGTAAAAACATTCAGAAAGAGCCCACGTGAGCGTGAGACAAACTTCCCTTACCTCTTTGCAGCTGCCTTACTTATATGCTCGGCATCCCTGATGTTATATAAGTAAGATATATTCTGCGGTTCGGTTTATTCTGTGATAACAACCGGCTGGGTGTACATTATCCCGCTTATTACACGGCTACTAAAATAAATAATTATTAGACACAAAATATTGTCTTGAGATTAAATATTTTATTAGCTCTTCCGCAAAGCTTCCGCAAAGAAAAACAGTTCCAACCTGCTTTAAGCCTTTATCTATTGCTGAAGATTTGCCATATGCCCTTGCTAAATGTTGAAAATGAATGCTGAAAGGGTTAGTTCACCCAAAAATGAAGCTAATGAGCCTATGATTTACTCACCCTCAAGTTATCATAGGTGTATATGACATTCTTCTTTCAGACAAATACAATCGGAGTTATATTTAAAAAGTCCAGGCTAACGTTAATCCAAGCAGTAGTTGTGTTTGAAGTCCATAAAAAAATGCAGCTGTCTGTCAAATAACGTGTTCCACATGACTCCGATGGGTTAATAGAGCCTTCTGATTCGAATCGATGCGTTTGTGTAAGAAAAATATCTATATTAAAAACGTTATAAA
Source organism: Pseudorasbora parva (assembly GCF_024679245.1). NCBI lineage: Eukaryota > Metazoa > Chordata > Actinopteri > Cypriniformes > Gobionidae > Pseudorasbora > Pseudorasbora parva. The sequence continues at coordinate 31,900,418 of NC_090175.1, forward strand.
GGAAACCTGCCTTGAAGTCTTCCATTGTAACCCACGGCTGTTAAAGCCACAAGATGGCACCAGCGTTAAGCATAGAAGTAGTACCGGTCAAGATAACTCGTAGTACCCATATGAGTGGTTGTTATCTGGAAATAGCATACCGCTGGAATGCGTGATTGACCAATCAGAATCAAGTATTTCACAGAGCCGTGTAATAAAAAGCATTGAAACATGGTACTGCTCAAATAAATGTGCATATGGATATAGCAAGCAAATAAATCCTCACCTGACATAACGCCCTCCAAATTACTGCAGCCTCCTCATCTACAGCAGGGTTTTCAAATCATTCCTGGAGCCTCCCCAGCACTGCACATTTTGGATGTCTCCCTTATTAGTGTCTTATTTAACACAGGTGTATTAACTCATCAGCTGATTAGTTTAGTACTCCATGAGCTGAGCTGGGTGTGTCCAATAAGGGAGATATTCAAAATGTGCAGTGCTGGGGAGGCTCCAGGAATGGTTTTGAAAACCCCTGATCTACAGGATAATTGATTAAAAAATATTCACAGTGAATGAATGTACCCCCCCCCCCCATTTTTTTCTGTCTTTTCTCAGTCTAGAAGGCACCAAATTCAAAAATAATTTCACATTTGTACTACATTAATGACCCAGTTTAAATACAGATTCATCTTTCCAACGCTGAAGTACCCCTTTAAGGTCCGCGAGGATGTGGACGTGCTGAAGCTCTCTTTCCTTAAATTAGCTAAAAATTACTATCAGACATGGTAAAGTAATTTTTTTTATTCTCAAATTCTTATAGTGACTGTAATGTGTTAATATGTGCCAGGAGTTATGAATATGATCATCAGCGTTGGTACCTTTTGATTGTAATATGTGCGTAATTTGCTCCCATTCACAAAAAACTCCTTTGTGGTCGTCATGAAGACTCTCGACAAAACAACATCTCTCAGGGCTTTTACTGCAAATGTGTGCAGATGTGGAGAAATATTGATAGATTCTCATATGTTTGTGTCAAATTTCTATACAGAGAAGTATTATTTATTCAATCTTTATCCAAAATCTGCGGATGTATTACGAGTGCAGTAGACTGTGATGTGCTGTGTTTTCAGTTCAAACTGGCAGCCAGAGGGCGCTGGCAAGCTGTACTACTGAACATTCAGTCCATATATGGTACATGAAGAACAGACAAACCATGTGACATTCCAGCAACTATCTGACATAAACAAACAAATATTACATGATTGAAAAATATTAAGAATAAAAAAAATACACAGCAAGAAGAAGCTGTCTGTGAAAGAGGACAACTTAAAGAAAAAATAGTATACATCAATGCAAGTAAAAGTTATGAAGTTAGTTTAGTTGATATAGAGAAAATTGAACATTTAAGCTCAGTAAGCTTCCTTTTTTAAAAGAACAACCAATCCAGGCTAGTTTTATTTATTGATTTTAAAGCTTATTTATATGACTTTATGTAGGTGATGCTATTTATATGACTTATGTATTAATTTTAATCCGCCTATTAATGATTGATTAACTAAAATGATAAATGAGTAATTGATTAAGGGTATAATAATTACATAAATTATATCTAAATCGTTCAAAATGATACATTTTTTTTATAAATAAGCATTGTTAAAAGCCAGCATATTGTTAAAAGCCACTGTTAAAAGCCAGATATTACGCTGTAGTCTTTAAAAACCATGCTATGCATTGACCTATAATTTGGAATAGAAACAGGGGGAGTGACTTTATTGCATCAGAGGTGTGTCACTTTACTCACAGCTGATTGGTCCAAATTCAGTTTGAGATCTCTAATCCAGAACATAACCTGCCCCAGAGCAGGTTAGCTTTGTAGCATAACACTGCATGAAAAAAAGGTGTATCCAGACCAGTATACTCCTGTATACACTGCTGAAATTCGGAAGAATCCAGGAGTATACTGGCCAGATAGGTCAAATTCCATGGATCGGTATGTATCCGTATACATCCAGAATGATACCAAATCGGATGTATGTTGAGGCCGTATACTTCCATGCTACAGTCATTTGTTGCCATGGCAAGTAATCCCATCAGGTTTTTTCAGGAGACATTTTCACACCTCTGAGCAGCTTTGCCTCCCATCCCCTATTGGCCTTTTAACTCAAACTGGATTGGTTGTTCTTTCAAAACCATTCCCAAAACCCAAACTGTTATTGGAGGACAGGGCACATTGAAAGCCCAGTAAAGTGATTTTATTGGTTACTTTTAAAACGTAGCCTACCCTAGGCTTTATAGCATAGTGATTTGATTGGTTATAGGTCAGCTATGCAGATATTGCTCAAATACATTTACATTTAATCATTTAGCAGACGCTTTTATCCAAAGCGACTTACTTAAAAAAGGGGAGAGCAATAGAAGCAACGAAACAAACAAGGCCAACAACCAGTTAGAGCTGTAAGAAGTCTCAATTAATTAGCACAGTACACAATTTTTTATTTATTTATTTTTTAATAGCCATCTACAATAGCCACCTACAACAAAAACTCACGTACGCAAAATACAGAACACTGGATTTTGATAGCCATGATAAACACACACACCATAACCAACAAATTTAGGAAAATCTGGAATATTTATTAAGATACATAAAACATTACCAAGAGCATTATAAACAAGCATAAGAACAGAATGGGGGAACAAAAACAAGTAAACAAAATGTATTTAACCTGTTAAGCTGATTTCTAAATTTTGAAAAAATCCTAAGAAATGTATACTCAGACTAAAACAAATACAGTTTGTGAATCCTTTGCACTAAAAGCATAATTATGGTCTCATTTGAAAGCAGACACCTGGCAGTTTACTGTAAAGTCAAAATGATAATATTTTTATAATAAAAAAAAGCTATAATAAGCTTCAAAGTTTTGTAAAGTTATTAGAAATTTATTTGTATGAAATATCTTTATGAAAATAAAATTGAAGTGGGCCTTGGAGAAATCTAGAAATGCACTACAGCTAAAGCCACAAGTCTGACCATGTTATATTTCAGATCTGAAGATGATCAGTCTAAAACTCTGCATTTTATTAAACGTTTTACAAGATCGTTTCATGTGATTTTATTTTGAGATATCGCTGAAATATCAACTGATGTTTATTGCCACATCTTCTCAGCTTTCAGTCGCTGTATTGCCTCTATTGTTTAGAGGTGCAAACTGCCCCATTCAGTTTGTCTCCCCGGCATTCACACTTCTGCGGACTGGTTATGGCTCCAATTATTATTCTTTTGTCTGCATTATAATTACTAACGATTCTCTATTCAAACTGTTCTATTCAAACCTCATTTCTAAATCAAACCTCTCACTTTACCCTCACTGAGACTCTATTGAATGCATTTCGTCCAAATAAGCATTTCAGTAGTTTTACATTTAGAAAATGTTCATAAAAATAAAGTATTTACTCAGTGGCAGGTGCATCTAGGGCAAGCTAGCATGTTAGCTTAGCACACCAGCAAAACAACAATTTATACGATTAAAATCATGTTTTATTCAAAACTTGCTTCATATCACTTTATATTTTATATGTAGAGTGTTTTATATAACAATATGTGATCTCATATAGCTTCGGGTCAAAAAATCTGACAGAAAATATACAATGCTAAAAGCTATGTGGAATAGCATTGCATTATAAATATCATCTATTATGAAACCACCCAACATGGCATAAAGAACACAGACCAACCATATATTGCCGCGATTGTGTGTTTATTGTCTTAAAACGTGTTTATCTGCATAAAATAGCGATCTGACGATCCCAGGGAGCTGTGTGGATATGTCCATATGTCAGATACTTCCTGAATGTCACATGGTGTGTCTGTTCTTCATGTGTTCCCCATGGGGTGAATTTTCAGTAGTACAGCTTTCCAGCGCCCTCCGGCTGCCAGAATGAATTGAAAACACAGCATATCACAGCCTACTGCTCTCATAATCATTCATCCGCGGATTTTGGATAAAGATTGAATAAATAATACTTCTCTGTATAGAAATTTGACTCAAACGTGTGAGAATCTATCAATATTTCTCCACATCTGCACACTTTTGAAGTAAAAGCCCTGAGGGAAGTTGTTTTGTCGAGTGTCTTCATGACGACCAAGGAGGATTTTTTTATGAATGGGAGCAAATGACGCGCATATTACAATCAAAAGGTAGCGACGCCCAAGATCATATTCATAACTCATGGAACATATTAACACATTACGGTCACTATAAGACTTTGAGAATAAAACAGAGGTAAAAAAATTAAACTTTAGTCTTAGATCTTTTTAATGATGTATAGTTTGTCAAGGTAATTACTTACATCTGATAGTAATTTTGAGCTAATTTAAACAAAGAGACCTTCAGTGCGTCCTCGTCCTCGTGACGGTTATCAGGTTAAAAGGGATGAAAATATAAAGAACAAAAAGTATACAAAAATAACAAGGGCATTTAAAAGGAACAAATAAACAATATAAATATAACTATATAAAATAAGCAAAACAAGTTGTAATGAAAGGGCAAAAAAGGCATGAAAAAAATGAACACAACATATTTAAAAGTTGCCGATATAAAGGAATAAATACACAGTGTATCTAAAAAGTAACATTATATAATGAGACAATGCAACAATGTAAACATTATAAAATGAGAACCAGAATGTAGAATGTTAAAAAAAAGTTATATAATATACATATTTCTAAGTAAACAATAAAAAAGTGAAGGGAAAAAAACCTTCCAAAGAGCATTGTAAACATATATTTAAATGATGGAAAAAATACACAAAGCAAGTGAGCAAATTCTATTTAAAGGACGGCGATGTAAAGGAATAAAATACACATTGTGTATCTAAAAAGTAACATCTAAAAAGGAATAAATATACAACATAAACATTATAAAATGAGAACCAGAATGTAAAAAAGTATATTATATACATAAATATTCCAAGTAAAAAAATATATGTAAATGTTCTAAGTAAACAATATAAGTGAAAAAAATTCCAAAGAACATTGTAAAAATACATTAAAATTATGCACTGGTTATGTGACGTGTAGCATGGGTCAGCGTGGGTCAGACTTGAGAGTCTGGTTTGTAGCACTTGGCAGAGCACAGACTGTCATAGTTTTTGATCTGTAATGCTTTATTTTGGCCACTAGAGGTCCCCATAGGCCTCACATGACTAAACATGTGCCTTTTGTAATCTGTGTGATTGTTTTCACCTGTGTCTTAGTCTGTACTGTGTATTTAAGCTGGCCTGTTTCTGTGCATCCTCGCTTGGTTATTGTGGTTCTGAAGTCTGTGACTGATGTAAGTCTTCTCTTGTTCCAAGAAGTCCTCTGTGGTGTTTTTTGATTGTTTCCTCAGTTACCTTTTGCATATATTGGAACCTTTTTCCCTGAGTTACTGTTTTTTGAGATTTCTGACTCTTTCTTGATTTTTTGTCCTTTTTGGACTGGACATTCTTCTGTTTTTGTTATTGCCTGAAAGAAAGGGCTTTTTGGGCCCTTTTCCTTTTTGTTGTTAATAAACTCTTTTTGATTCATCTAAGCAAGCGTCTGACTATTGGGTTCAAACCTCTCCTGTGGCTCAGTGGTGGAAACTAAGACTTTCATGCCAGAGACCCGAGTTCGATTCCTGGTTCTGACAGAATAACCAAGCCACATTATGAACCCAGAGACGCCTAACCCTCAAGAACTCTTTGCCACAGTTGCTCAGCATGAGTCCACAGTTCAGCGTCATGAGACAGCCCTAGCTCAGCAGGAAACTTTGATGGCTAAACACTCACAGGTGCTGACAGATCTCATGACTTCTATTCGTCAGATCTTTGACCGGCTCCCCTCCACTCCAGCTAATGCTTCTACAGCTGCCGCTGTACCCCTTCCAGAGTCTCAAACGCTCTCTCCTTTGGCTGAACCTCGCCTACCTCCACCACAGCGTTTCTTGGGTGATCCCAGTGCATGTGATGGGTTCCTGACTCAGTGCTCTCTCACATTTGAACTACAGCCATCTTCATTTCCCTCAGATCGGGCCAAGATTGCTTACGTTATCACCCTCCTTTCTGGCAAGGCTCTCTCCTGGGCAACAGCGGTCTGGAAGGCACAGAAGTCCTGCTGTTCAAGTTATTCAGCGTTCGAAGAGGAGTTCAAAAGAGTCTTTGACCATCCCCTCAGTGGTCGACGAGCATCTAAGAGACTTCTCACCCTCCGACAAGGAAATGGCAGCGCTGCTGAATATGCTATCCAGTTTCGAACAGTTGCGGCAGGGAGTGGTTGGAACGAAGAGGCCCTCATAGTGAGTTTTCTGAATGGTCTATCTGATGCGATCAAGGATGACTTGGCGACCAGAGAACCTTCCAGTGATCTTGAGACTCTTATTGATCAAGCAATCCGGCTAGATAATCGCCTGAGGGAACGAAACCTGCATCGCCAGTCTGTTTCCACACTGTCTGCCAGTCCAGCTCCTTTTCAAATGCTATCAGTGCCCCAAGACTCTCCAGAACCCATGCAGTTGGGTAGGGCCCGACTGTCTCCTTCAGAGCGTGACCGTCGTATGAGAGAGCGCTGCTGTCTATATTGTGGACTGCAGGGTCATTTTCGCTCGACTTGTCCCGAACTCTCGGGAAACGGCCAGTCCCGCACAGGCAAGGAAGGACTGTAACGGGAGTAACACGCACTGCTTCACCTTCCAACACTGGGCTGTCCCTTCCCATCACACTCACTTGGGGAGGCAAAAAACACCAACTCCAGGCCTTGATTGATTCCGGCGCTGCCGGGAATTTCATGGATGTTACCCTTGCCAAGAATCTCCAGATCTCCACGGATTCTCTTCCTGCCCCCCTAACGGTAACGGCCTTGGATGGAAGACCATTAGCTCCGGGGAGAGTAACCCACATCACCGCTCCTCTTTGTCTCTTCATTTACCAGCACCAGGAGAGAATGAGCTTCCACCTAATACAATCTCCTGAGTTCCCTATTATCCTTGGTCACCCCTGGCTCCTCCAGCATAACCCACACTTTGACTGGTCCACCGGCGCAATCCTCAGTTGGGGTTCCAACTGTCAGACTACATGCTTGGTCCAGAACTCTCCGGATGCTGTTCTCGAGTCGCAGGAACCCTTAGACCTGTCTCGAGTACCTACTCAGTATCACCACCTCAAGGCAGTGTTCAGCAGGAGGAAAGCCACTTCCTTACCTCCACACCGCCCCTATGACTGCGCCATTGAGCTACTCCCTGAAACCGTTCCCCCCAGAGGTCGTATATTCTCTTTGTCTCCCCCAGAACGTACTGCTATGGATAAGTACATTGACGAAGCTCTTTCGGCAGGAATCATCCGTCCATCCACCTCCCCAGCTGGAGCTGGATTCTTCTTTGTTGGGAAGAAGGATGGCGGACTTCGGCCATGTATTGATTACAGGGGCCTAAATAAGATCACTGTTCGTAACCGTTATCCCTTGCCATTGATGGGTACTGCCTTCGAAATTCTGCAAGACGCTTCCATCTTCACTAAGCTTGACTTGCGCAATGCCTACCATCTTGTGCGCATCAAACAAGGAGATGAGTGGAAGACTGCCTTCAACACACCCACTGGTCACTATGAGTACTTAGTTATGCCTTTCGGTCTTACTAATGCTCCTGCTGTTTTCCAAGCTCTAATTAATGATGTTCTCAGAGACATGCTTAATCAATTTGTTTTTGTTTACTTAGATGATATATTGATCTTCTCGAGTTGCCTCCAGGAGCATGTGAAACACGTCAGTAAGGTTCTCAGACGCCTTCTGGACAACCATCTTTATGTCAAACCTGAGAAATGTGAGTTTCATGTGACCAACGTCCAGTTCCTGGGGTTCATCATCAAGCCTGGCCAGATACAAATGGACCCTCAAAAGGTTCAAGCAGTTGTGGATTGGCCCACCCCCTCATCAGTAAAGGAGGTACAGCGGTTTCTTGGCTTTGCCAATTTTTATCGTAAATTCATCCTGAACTTCAGTACTGTAGTGGCTCCTTTGTCTGCCCTCACTAAGGGAAACACAGCTGGCTTTTGTTGGGGTCCTGAAGCAGAGTTGGCCTTCAACAAACTTAAACACTGTTTCACCTCTGCACCTGTTCTTATTCTACCTAACCCAGATATTCCCTTCATTGTGGAGGTTGATGCCTCAGATGTTGGGGTTGGAGCCGTGCTGTCCCAAAGGGGGGAGGACAACAAGCTGCACCCTTGTGCATTCCTTTCTCACCGCCTTACACCGACTGAGAGAAACTATCATGTGGGTGATCGAGAACTACTGGCAGTTAAGCTAGCGCTTGAAGAGTGGAGGCATTGGCTTGAGGGGGCCAAACACCCATTTCAAGTACTTACAGACCACAAGAACTTAGAATACATTCAGCAAGCTAAGCGACTCAACCCCCGCCAGGCACGTTGGTCCTTATTTTTCAACCGATTCCAGTTCATATTATCCTACCGCCCCGGCTCCAAGAACCTTAAACCTGATGCCCTGTCCCGAGTATATGTAAAGACTCCTCATGAAGATTCCGTTACTCCTATTATTCCAAGTTCCAAGATAATAGCTCCAATCAGGTGGGGGCTGGAGAAGACTGTAAAACAAGCCCAGGCCCGTGATCCTGACCCAGGAGGAGGGCCTACCAACTGTTTGTTTGTCCCGAAAGCTGTCCGCTCCCAGGTCCTCCAGTGGGGACACTCCACATCCCTCACTTGTCACCCTGGCACTTCTCGCACCCTTGAGTTCCTCCAGAGACGGTTTTGGTGGCCAACTATCAAGGAGGATGTCACCACATTTGTAAAGGCCTGTCCCACATGCAACCAAGGTAAAGTCTCTCATCGTGCACCCCAGGGCCTACTACACCCTCTTGCCATACCCCATAGACCATGGTCTCATCTTTCCATGGATTTTGTTACTGGACTTCCACTATCACAGGGCAACACCACCATCATGGTCATAGTGGATAGATTTTCCAAGGCTGCCCGATTTATCCCCTTGCCCAAACTACCCACAGCAAAGGAGACTGCTGAATTGGTTATGAACCATGTCTTTCGCTTCTTTGGCATCCCACAAGACATTGTCTCTGATCGTGGGCCCCAATTTTCCTCCCGGTTCTGGCGGGCATTTTGTCAATCCCTGGGAGCTACGGTGAGTCTTTCTTCTGGGTTTCACCCAGAGTCCAATGGGCAAACTGAGAGGCTTAACCAAGATCTGGAGACCACCCTGAGGTGTATGGTGGCTAACAAACCATCCTCTTGGTCTTCTTTCATCATGTGGGCAGAATACGCACACAACACCCTTCGCTCCACTGCTACAGGCATGTCTCCTTTCGAGTGCCAGTTCGGATATACTCCTCCTATATTTCCTGAGCAAGAGGTGCAGGTTGCTGTTCCCTCCGTACAACAGTTCATCAAGCGCTGCCGTCAGACTTGGAAGAAGGTCAGACACAACCTCCTTAAAGTCTCCCAGCAGTACCAGCACCAGGCTAATCGCAGGCGCAGACCTGCCCCTACTCTGCGCCCTGATCAAAGAGTCTGGCTCTCCACAAAGAACATTCCCTTGCGGGTGGAGTCCCGTAAACTTTCCCAGAGGTTCATCGGTCCCTTCAAGATTGCCAGGAAAGTTAACCCAGTTACTTATCGGTTATACTTACCTAAGTCTTTAAAGATAAATCCCACTTTTCATGTCTCTCTGTTAAAACCAGTGTTGTCTTCTCCTTTTCTTGTGACAGGTAAACCTCCTCCTCCTCCTCGCATCATTGGTGGCCAGCCAGCCTACACAGTCCACCGAATACTGAATGTCCGTCAAGTTCGTGGGTCTCGGCAGTATCTTGTGGACTGGGAAGGCTATGGCCCTGAGGAGCGCTCCTGGGTCCCTGCCAGGGACATCTTAGACCCAAAACTAATTCAAGAGTTTCATGCTTCCAAGCCCAGTCGTCCTGGAGGGAACGTCAGGAGCCGTTCCTAGAGGAGGGGGTCCTGTCATAGTTTTTGATCTGTAATGCTTTATTTTGGCCACTAGAGGTCCCCATAGGCCTCACATGACTAAACATGTGCCTTTTGTAATCTGTGTGATTGTTTTCACCTGTGTCTTAGTCTGTACTGTGTATTTAAGCTGGCCTGTTTCTGTGCATCCTCGCTTGGTTATTGTGGTTCTGAAGTCTGTGACTGATGTAAGTCTTCTCTTGTTCCAAGAAGTCCTCTGTGGTGTTTTTTGATTGTTTCCTCAGTTACCTTTTGCATATATTGGAACCTTTTTCCCTGAGTTACTGTTTTTTGAGATTTCTGACTCTTTCTTGATTTTTTTTTGTCCTTTTTGGACTGGACATTCTTCTGTTTTTGTTATTGCCTGAAAGAAAGGGCTTTTTGGGCCCTTTTCCTTTTTGTTGTTAATAAACTCTTTTTGATTCATCTAAGCAAGCGTCTGACTATTGGGTTCAAACCTCTCCTGTGGCTCAGTGGTGGAAACTAAGACTTTCATGCCAGAGACCCGAGTTCGATTCCTGGTTCTGACACAGACAACTGTGGTTCTGTTTGGTGGAGACCTCACCATCCACACTGGCCTTCCATCAACAGCATCATCTTTATCAGACATCTGCTCTATTGTTGCGGTCTCTCACAGGTCTCTTTCTGTGTTGGTTTGTACAACCCTGGACCTGGTCTCCAGCAACTGCAAAACATGACAGTAATTGAACCACTAAAACACAGACTTTGTTTACATGTGCAAAAATAATGCAAATATGTATTCTAAGAGTTGGGTCTTAATCGCAGGAAGATGTTCACATGACATGAGCAGAACTCTTCACTCCAGTTTACATGCAATTTGCATCATTCACTAATGAGTGTGGTTATGTCGCACTCAGATTTGATCAAAGTATTGGGTTTACATGAGGTAAAGTTTAATCACAATATTGACAAAATCATACCTCCTAAAGAGAAAATAAATGCGTTAAGCCAGTTTCTTAACTTACCCTTATCTTTCTTTGACGGTTCTTTGCCATGTTCTTCATAGTGTGACTTGTTTGGGGCCTTTTCAGGCTGAGCCAAAGAATACTTCTTCCGCTGTGTCTCAGTCTTGCAACCTGCTAAATAAATCATGAATAATTGTAATACCAATAAAACAGAGGACACGTGGTAAATATTAATATATATTTTAAAAATAATAAAATCTTTAAGATTACCTTTTACACATTCAGGGTCAACATCTGTAAAAGTTGTCCTTAATTCTTCAAAGGAAAATGGTCACAGCGAGGTTGTGTGATGACTATTCTGGGGGGGAAAGTTGCAGTTATAATTAATGAAATTTGGTTTTAGCAATTTAAATCCATATGACGTTAGTAGTAGGTTAATCTAACATTTACAGTATACAATAAGCAGTCTTACCCAGTTTGTGGATCATATTTGTGCGGGCTGTTCTTTGAATTGTGGAGGCACCTTACAGATTCCTGTAAAGTTTGAAATTAAAATGTGTTTAAACGGATTCACAATCTGCAAGAACCACAATATTTTCAAGTTTGAATAAGATGGCCATCAAAGTAACCACTGGAGACAAAACACATAACGTTATCAGGCTAACGTTAATTGTAAGCCAACTTCGGTGTACAGACACATTATATAACAATAACTGAACTTACCTCACGTTACGTGCCCTTTTAATTCTTTTCACAGTGTCCGTGGTGCTCATACTTTTGCTCAAGAGAATAAAGATGCTGGAGAGCCTCTTGGAGAAGATCAGCCTGTTCATGCTGTGCATATTAAGCTGACGAGATATTGCATTCTGGCCAGAGATCAGCTGCTTTATCAAGTCATTCACAGTGACTGCGCTTGGGCTTGAGCCTGCTTGTCCTCCTCTGTTCAGTGGAGAAGAAAAACTAAGGTTCTTTTTACACGCCATATTAAATCTGTCGATTTGATCGATTCCAAATCTCAACCAAACACCACAAAAAAACTATCTGTTCTCTGTACTTCCGAAAACAATGCTGAGGTTTTAACTTTCGCGCGATTGAAGCAATACACTACCCTCAATGGATGCTACTCCTTTACGTCACCACCTTTATTGTGAGGTGTTTATTTTAAACCTCAAAACGTCCCCTTTTTTTGCGCGTGTTGTTTGCTTGCTAATCACCACTCAAACCACGCCCTCGGTATGACGCGGCGCAGGTGTATCTATTTAATTTGGTGAAAAAATATGATGCTGGACATAATTATCTATCAACATGGAAGGACAATCACCTGTTGATAATAATACGAGAAAGAGAGCTCTACGGTTTTGCGACCATTGCAACGAGTTAGCTGTGTCTCATTTCCAAAGGCTGTGTCCTTCGGAGGTCGCATTCGAAGGCTGCGTACGTAATAAGGCCGTCTCATTTCAAAAAAGTGAGTAGGACACTTCAAATGCGACCTTCGAATGTGCCTTTCTTTCACAGGAATTCGGCATGAGGTGTATCCTTCATGGCTGGAGATAACCCACAAATCTTTGCCTCGCCGTTAACAACTGTCATTTTCTTTTTTATATTATATGAAAAAACGTCACCACGACCAGATATACATGCAAGTGTAGGTGTGGTGTTTAAATGTAAGTAGTTTAAGCTTGTTTTTGTTTTTTAAGCTCTATTACCTTAAACAGATAGTTGTGGTAAACAGGATTACAACAGTTTAGTGCTTTTTTAAAAATGTTTAGAACAGTACATTGCTGTCAAGACAAGAAACATTTCATAGTCATTTTCAAGTTATAAATGGTTTTCATTCATATAACTGGCGCAACAAGGCTGAATGTGTTGGCATAGCAACGTGATACTTCCTGCCTGTGTGTCCTACAAAGGATATCTCGTTTAATTCTGATTGAGGACACTCCATAGTCTGCATCCTACACAGGATGTGTCCTCCAGAGGACGCAGGCTTCAAAATTTAACGAAATGAGATACAGCTAATGTTTCACATGCATATTTTTATCGTCACAAAAAAAGTTTTTATTTCCACAATGGAGTGATTACAGCTGAGACAAATCACAACCCAGAGTTGGAAGGGAGTGCATGTGATAAAGAATTGGACCTGGACTGGGATGATGCTGGTATTCATTTGGGTAAGTTATTGAACTTTTTTTATGTTAAACCAAATGACAAGTGAAATAAGATAGTGATCATCAGCAGTTGGTTTATATATTTACTGATGTCCTGCAACATTACACCGATGTCCATGTATTTGTCCACAAACTGCTTTGGTTAGAGTTGACACAATAAACGTTGAACTAATTAAGTGATTTGCTTGTTTTCAAAATTTAGTAAGTTTGTGTTTTTCCAGTATAGGCCTAAGTCTTGTTAATACATTGGAACTTTTATTTATTGCAAATTTGGTCATAGCTGAACATTTAATGCATGATGGGCCATTCATAACAATACCTAAAGGTATTTGGATAAACCGTTATGAAATGTCCATTAACATTTCTATGGCCCATCATGACCCGTACACATGATGTATTGTAAAGTGCATGATACTTAACAAGTGATTTTAGTAAAAAGCTGATAACTTTAAGATAACGCTAGACAAATGCATAGCTCCAGCCATTAATCAAATTGGTGTTGTGATGTTTTACTGTTTAAACTAAATCTTTCTATTTAGCTTGTGTATGTAAATTTGTGTGTAGCTAAAATCATAGTATTTTTCTTTAATTGTTACAGAGGACATTAGAGACCAAGAGCAAGTTGATTTCTACATATGTGACCCTATCTGTGAAAACCCTCCTAAAGTCATTTTTTTGTGATTCACTGTTTTCTACATAAAATCATCCTACATAACGTAAAGAACATTCTGTTAAAATATAACCTTGATATCTCTAATATTAACTGAGTATGGCTGTGTTAAAGATTTGTTGAATTTCGGGCTCAGAAAATCATGTTTTTTTGAGAAATTCCAACGTAAACACAAGCTTTTTTTTTAAACTGCAACACATTTGATGCATTAATATCCTGAATATGAGCCATATACCACATTAAAGCTGAGATTCTCCCATTCTCAGTGATATATGACACATTTATGGGAAAATTCTTAAAGTTTTGTAAAACAGGCCTATTTATTATTATGCGTATGTCCAAAAAGCACAAAAAACATTCAAACGAATTGGGCTTGATTGTAGCAACAATTACCAAGTTAATTAATTGAAAATATTTGTATAACTTTATTAATAAAATTAAATATCCATGGAAAAAGTCATTAATATATAAATTAATTAATATATTACATTTCAGTAGAAAGTCTCTAATTTGGGGTACATTAAGTACAGTACTGGAGTAAAAATAAAGAGAGGGATAGTTCACCCAAAAATGAAAATTCTGTCATCATTTATTCACCCTCTTGTACCCTCAACCTGCACTTTCTTCAATAAACCCGGTTATATCATTATTCGGGGTAATTCCACCAAGATTAATATTGGAAAAAGCTGTTTAAGCAGTCAGCTATTTTCTGTTCCTGCTCGCGTTTAAGTGCTGCCATGTCAAATAGCCTATATAACTTAATTCACTAATCCAGTGTTTCCCAACCTTTTTTCATTCATGGCGCCCTTTGAAAATGTTCTAAATTTTGTGTCACCCCCTCTCATACGTTACGCTTGGGGTGTAACGGCACAGATTGCTCACGATTTGGTTTTAGGTTTTATGTTCCTAGTTTCTGGTTCACGGTTTCTGTATGGTTCGGTATTTGCTATGTTCATGGAAAAAAGGACTACTGTCAAATAAAAATGAAGAAGAGAACAAATAACTTAAATACAAGCAGCAGCACAAATAATTACTATTGAGCAAAGATAATAAAATAATGTTTTTTTCTTTTCTTTTCAGGTAGGTCTAACATTTGTTTTTAGGTAAATAAATTGAATAAAGTAATCAAATGAAAAATTACTGCATATTTAACTGTTGAAAATAAAATAAAAATCCTTATTAAACTTACAAAAGATATTCAATCAATAGCTGTGAGTGATTCCTTATCTTTTTTTACATTAAACAGACAGCAGTAAAGCCCCAGTAAACTGCCCCTTTAAGACCCAGGGGTATCGCTTTCTCCACTGTATGTTCACTTGAGGCATGTTCAGATTATGTCTGCTTGGATACTCATCAAGATGGATGAGGATATTATCGTCCGATTTGGATATATGGACTTTTTTAGTTTTTTTTGTTTTGTGTACTCACTGAAGCTCTGAGAAGCAAACGGACAATTTGTGCGCGGAACGTGAGATTCATTCTGGCACGTGTGATTCGTTTTGGAACGTGAGATTCATTCTGGCACGTGTGATTCGTTTTGGAACGAGAGGTTCATTCTGGTACGTCTGATTGGTTTCGGATCGCGAGAGGACTCATTGGTTCACCAACGATTAAACAAAGCCAGCCAATAGTTTCAATTGAAAGGATTCATTCACGTTTGGACACAGACTGCAAAATAATGTGAATATCTTGATTGGCGGTTCACGTAGTGACTGATTCATCTGAATCTGAGCAGGGATTCGAACTGGAATTACGTACAGCGTCATCAGAACTATAAAGCAGGTTTGCCATGAAAGTCCACATATTTACGTGTGGTTTTTGAGATCTGTTTGTGAAAAAAAAAAAAAAAAAACTATTGTCATGGAGGAATTTTGTTTCTTAAAAAAAAAAAAAAAAAAAAAAAAAAATTTGGGGATGCTCTGAGGTTAAAGAGTAATAGTTGTTGACTTTTGTTGAAAACAGAATTATTTACTGTTTTACCACATTTACTACATACCACAGATTATATATTGCCTATATTGTATACAATGGCTAAACATGTGCATGGTTTGACAGATATGACTGACAGATATGACTTCACCTTTTGAGTCTGAGCCTAGGGGGAGAGCACCGAGGCCGACTGTCTGCCTGGAGACACAGGTTAAGTCGCTAAGGAGGGAAGTAGCAGTGCTGCGTAAATGCTTAAAGGAGTCCCTGGATCTGCCAAGAGGTATTATTGATGATTACGGTCAAAACATGTACATACCGGCTTCAAACTTCTTACCTGCATGTAATGTTCCAATGGCCTCCTCCACTCCATATGCCCAGGCCCAAACTGTTCATGTGCCAAAACGTTCAGCGACAGCCTTTGATTGCAGTGTTGCACCTGAAAATGTAGCAGACTTTTCTCAAACTTCTTTACTGCTAAATAGCACAACTAGAGCGCTAACCTCAGTCTTAAATCAGTCTAAACTTGAACCCCCTGTGTTCGGAGGGGATGGAAAGGTTCAGCCTGAGGAATGGCTTCAGCTTGTGGATGTATATAGAACCTTGTTGGGTCTGGGCGATTCCCAGATTCTTCTCGAATTACCTCGCTTCCTAGCCAAAGAACCCAGGAAATGGTTTTCAGTATTGAGTGAACATATCACAGCCTGGACACAATTCCGCACCCTTTTTAAAAGTGTTTCTTCCATCAGACATTCAAGAACGCATCTTGAGAGGCATCCTAGACCGTGTTCAGGCACCTGATGAGCCTTTTCCAACATTTGTGGCGCATCTATTGAGCAAATTCAAAAAGTTAAAGTCTCCACCAACAGAACAAGATCAAATTGAACTGATTTGTAAACATGCATTAGAGCGATACAGAGTCGCAATTTATGGTACACAGATCACGTCAGTCGTCGACCTCCTGATGCGGGCACATGAGCTCCATTCTGTTCTTGGCCCAAATAGCCGTAATGAGCCTCAGCTACCAATGAAAGATCAAGCACGTGAAATTTACTGCTTCAAATGTTCTGAACCTGGTTTCACCTCCCGAAATTGTCCAAACTGCTGCTTTGCAGCACAAGCAAATGTATTCCTGGGTGTTGAAAAGCAGAACTTTCAAACAGGATATGGAACACCAGGTTAGCGAGAACCAAAGCAATAACAACAGGGGTGAGCAGGAAAAGAAATTCGGCCAACAGAAGGGAAACTTCAGGGGAGGGAGGACATTTTACAGGGTCAATCCTCCCTCCAGAAGATAAATATGCCCCAAATCTCTCCAATGTCCACCCTTGAGCCACTCGTCCTGGGTCATGTGGAAGACCCGGCTTCTTCTTCATTCTGGAACACACCGTTCATTGTTAAAGTAAACCTCTACAGCAAAGCAGTTGATGCAGCTCTCGATACAGGTGCTTCCCTCTCCGCGATTCGGACTGATATTATTTCAGGTGTACTAGGAGGCTCTGAAAAAGTGCACCCTTGGTTATCACCCCCCATTCAGTTAGCTAACAGAGCAACTTGCAGCCCAACCAGTGTCATTTGGCTGAATATTGGATTCCAAGGAAAACGTTTTTACCATAGATTTGTTATTATCCCTGATCTCGCTTCACCGCTTATCTTAGGGATGGATTTCATGTTAAGAGCTGCAGTCAAAATTCATATTCCATCCAGGACTGTAACCTTATGTGACACTATTGCACCAGAATCATGTGAGCTAGCAAGTGAATGAATGGAGATGCCAGGGATAGGGTGCGTGATGTTCATGGACATCCAAAAATCTGACTTAAGAAGGAAAGTTGAAGAGGCATGTTTAGGACAGGAACAAAAAGCTCAGTTCCTTGCCCTGGTGGAAGATTTTTGGTGCATGTTTGATGGTCACTTGGGCCATACGTCAATGGTGGAACACATGATCGACACCGGTGGTGCAAAACCCGTCCATTTGCCACCATACCGTACTTCCCCTGAGAAGAAGCAGGTAATTGAGAGCCAGATCAAGCAAATGCTGGAAGAAGGAATTATTGAACCCTCGTCAAGCCTGTGGGCTGCGCCAGTAGTGATCGTAAAGAAACCTTGTGGAGAACCCAGATTCTGTGTTGATTACAGGAGTTTAAATCAGCTCACACTGAAAGATTCATATCCTCTACCCCAGGTGGATGATTCATTAGACTTTCTGTCCCGTGGGAAATTTATTACCACTCTGGATCTATCTCGAGGGTATTGGCAAGTGTCCGTTGAGGGAAAGTCTAGACCAAAAACGGCGTTTATCTCTCACCGTGGTCTATTTCAGTTCAAAGTCCTTCCCTTCGGGCTCAGCAATGCCCCCGCTACCTTCCAAAGGGTCATGAACACTGTGCTAGCTGGCCTGATTTATAAATGCTGTGCAGTGTACTTGGACGACATTGTAATAGCTTCTCCGACCTTTGAACAACATCTTGCAGACCTTCGTGAGGTTCTGTTGAGATTACAGGCAGTGGGTCTCTCTCTGAAGCTGAGCAAATGTCAGTTCTGTCTAAGTGAGCTCTTATTCCTTGGCTACCGTGTCACACCAGAGGGTATATCTCCAGACCCAGCTAAAGTAAAGGCGGTTACCGAGTTCAGAACGCCAGAAGACACAAAGGATGTCAGTGGATTCCTTGGCCTTACGGGCTATTATCAACGCTTTGTTCCTGGCTATGCGAGTAAAGCAGAACCACTTTTCCGTCTCACCAGGAAAGAAATGCCGTTTTGCTGGGATGAAAGTTGCCAGGCTGCTATGGACTTCTTGACAAAGTGTCTCACATCAGCACCAATCTTGTGTTTTCCGAATTTCACACGGCCATTCTTCATACACACATATGCTTGCGACCTGGGTCTTGGGGCGGCCCTATTGCAAAAAGACGACATGGGACGGGATGTTGTCGTGGCTTTTGCGAGCAGAACTTTAGACAAGGCTGAGAAACCCTACTCAACACCTAAAAAAGAATGTTTAGGAGTGATTTGGGCCTTGGAGTACTTTAGGCCTTATGTAGAGGGCCTCCATGTGATGGTCTACACAGACCATAACAGCCTGAGATGGCTGATGAACCGCCCCAAACCCTTCTGGACGTCTGGCAATATGGTCCTTACGCCTGCAGGACTTTGATTTTAGTATTGTTCATAAGCCAGGGGTTCAAAACAAGGTCCCAGAGGCTTTGTCCCGCAACCCAATTCAATGCGAGGCTACCCCAATAGACATTCTGCCAGATTATGCAATTATTGGGGAGATGGATCTCCGTAGCCTGTCCTCAGTCATGATGATAAAAGCGCAGCTGAGGCAATTACAGGAAAATGACCCAGTGGTCAGTGATCTTTTGTGTGCTCTTAGGAGTGCTGGATGTGGATGAAAGGTATGTAATTCAGGATGGTTTGCTGTATGTCAAAGACCCCAAAGTGACTTGTGGACTACATCCAATGAAACAGCTCAAATTTTACACGCCTATCTCCATCAGAGGCACGGTGTTAAAATACTACCATGACCACCCTACGGCTGGCCACCTCGGAATTAATAAAACATTAACCAGACTAAAGTTTAGGTTCTTCTGGCCAAAAATGGCAGAGGATGTAAAGAGATACGTTACCTCATGTTCAGTGTGTCAGTTGACAAAGCCAAGTCAAAAGAAACCAGCGGGTCTGATGGTCCCAATCAAACCACAAAGGCCCTGGGAGTACACGGGGGTAGACTTTGTGGGCCCTCTCCCTAGGACACAGAATGGAAATGAATACATACTTGTATTTGTCGACTACTTCTCAAAGTGGGTGGAAATAAATGCAGTCAGAACAGCGACAGAGCAAGTTACTGCAAGTAAATTCCTAAGCGAAGTCTTACCTTATTTCAGACCGTGGAACGCCATTTGTGAGTAACCTCTTTGAGTCTGTGGTGGCCACCCTGGGTACAGAACACAGGTTGACTACGGCGTACCACCCACAGACAAACGCTACAGAAAGGCTGAACCGTACCTTGAAAACAGCCATTCGAGCATACGTGGGAGACAAACACACCTCATGGGACAGATACATACCTCAGATATGTTTCGCTCTTTGCACCGCACCACATGAGTGCACTGGCCTGTCGCCATCAATGATGTTATATGGACGTGAGCTTGAGACTCCACTTGATTTGGTCACACAACCGAATGTTGATGGAATGGATGACCCGTATGTGACCTACCCGGAGAACTTGAGAGCTTCCCTGCGAGACGCTCATGATCATGCCAGAATAGCTCTAGAGGAAAGACATAAACGTAGGAAACGATACTATGACCTAAAACGGAGTTCGGTTAATTATGTTGTGGATGATCTGGTTAGAGTTAAAACACACCCAAAGTCTGATGCAATAGCTAACTTTACAGCCAAGCTGGCTCCAGTATACTCTGGTCCATACAGGGTCTCAAAAGTTCTATCTGATGTTAACTACAGACTGGAAAAAGTCGATACTGGAGAGGATGTTGGTGTGTTTCACGTGGTAAACCTTCAGTCCTTTCACTAATGGAATACAGCTTTGTCCAGTATAGAACTCTCTGATAATTGTGAGGATGTACAATCATTGGATGAAGGCGCCCCTATCCAAAACTGTGCTGGAGAGTCTGATGATACTGACTTAAGTGTTGCTGGAGACTGGTTAACCGAACTCCCCGGAGATTTTTCCTCAGAAGGCTTACCTGAACAGACACTTGACAGTGCTGATTTTGCTGGCACAGAGTACTCTGACATGAGACCTGACTTTGACACTCACAGATTTGACACAAGTGACCCGTTCCGGAGTACTGACTGTTAAAACTTGAGGCCGAGACAGAAACCTAGAATTACCTCTGATGGAACAGTCAATAGGTGGACTAACCCATATCATACACATAAGTTTGAAGTTAAGTGAGAGAAGATTAAAAAAAATTGTGTTATTTGTCACATGTTGTGTATAGACAAATGTTCAAGGGTTGATTGTTTTGAAAAAGAAAAAAAATGTATTTCATAGGTGGGTGTTACGCACAGCTTTTGTTTTATTGAACTTAAATGCAATGTACAGACTTGTAAGAATGTACTGTTGTGCATTGGTTTTTGTTTTTCTCACCCTGTAACAGCTTTTCAACTGTGGCATGTATGTATCGTTGTTAAGTGAAACAGTAATGCTCCTTGGTTGTGTACGGCTGGGGTCAGCCTTTATTTGACAGGGGGGAATCTGTAACAAGTACAATTCGGTGCTGCTCCTTTAAGGCTGAAGGCACCTCTTTTTTTTACTCGCTCGCTGAGTGGGCAGTCCTTTAGATGGAGTGCGAGCTGTTAGCTGCATGTATGTTTTATGATGCTCTTTATCGTTTATTTTCTTCTATTAAGTAATGCTGTCGTTTGTGCAAATTAACGTTACCCCATGTGTGCATGGGAACGGAGCTAATAATAAACTCCATGTGAAACGCCAGATAGCCGGCCTACGTGAGTTTGTTTGCTCTTAACTGCCTCCATTCGCTCCAGCTATCCGGTCCTCTCTCTCCCGAAGCGTTACAACATGTTAACATAGGCTACTTCTTGTGTGAGTTTGTCCGTTCAAGCGCAAGACTTGAAAGAGAACTCAATAGTTGCGCTTTGTGAGAGGTGCATGTGTGCACTTTCTGATGACAGCACAGAGATAAATCTTCTCACATCGCGTTCACACATGAGTTCTCAATCACGTCTTCTGGCTCTACACCGGTATTCATATTCGAAGATACGACAGCACTCACATGCACTGAACAAAGTTTACTAAGAGAGACCGTTTCCCCTCGTTTTTCTTTTATTGTTGTTGTAGTGTATAACTGAGGAGCCAGCACGTGTATCCATCGACAGAAACATACATAAAGCATTATTTTCAAGTTACAACCTATATTAAAGATGCGTCATCAGATGTGAGATGAACCGCAATGCAAGTGCGTGCTGAAACCTTTTACGCGGCACCCCGCGCGGTTGGGAAACATTAATCTGACGCACCACCATCCTCAACATGTTTTATATTGACATATAGCTGGCCTAATATGACTTTAAATTAAGATGGTTATTATTCGCACAATATTGAGCTACAAAACAAAGAAGAAAATATTAAAATATTGGCGATAACACAAAAATATCTCTCCAGACATCTGAACCCGGCTTAAGTCGCGATTACCTGATTGCCCCTCGCGTCGATTGGTATTAATATCTTTCTCTTCCTAATGGTAAAAAAAAAGAAGTTCCTGAAACGAATAACATACGAATCAGCTGGTCTTGTTGTGATGAAAACCCCCTGAGATGATTAAAATTGGATGCTTATCGCATATTTATAATATTATGAATTAAAAATTGAGTATTGTATCTCAAACCCCTTGGTATAAATTATAATTTACAGCAATAAACACAAATTACTTATTTTCGTCATTTTTAAGGCTATGGCACTTTGACAATCAAAATCTCATTATTAAATTTTGCGACTTTAGCCGGGGTTTCACAGACGGGGTCACATATTTGAAGAAACCATGCAATTACATGCATGAGAACCAAGATTCAGCAGATCTTCTTGATTGATCTATTACGGAAGGCAAGGCTCCTTACATTTTAAATGAATGCACACATATTGATGTGTATTGTTACACTTCTATTAATTTGTTCTTTATTTTTTTCTTACAAAAGAAGACCGCAATGAGCTGCTCAGGCCTTTCTTGGAGCTCAGTGAAACATCTTCAGATGATGACAGTGACCATGAAGAGCAAGTCTTTACAGATGGTCAGCACAGTGAATATTTGGATTTTAAAGATGACAAACCTGAAGAAGATAATGGCAATAGAGACACAGCTCTGCTTTATTACTTGTAAAGCTATTAGCAATAATGCTTTTAACCTGGCAAGCATTGTTCAACATTTCAGACGCTGCCATCACTGCACTGCTGCTATGCCTCCCTCACTGCACTGCAGATCTGCCAACGTTGTCGACAGTAAAACCAACACAATTTTTGTTGCAATACTGTCTCCTTTGACACTGTGAAGCTACTTTGAAACAATCGTCATTGTAAAAACTCTATATAAATAAAGTTGATTGATTGATTGATTGATTGATTGATGCAATTTGCTGGTATGATTCCCAAGACTGTATATTAACTAAGAAAATATACCTGTACAACAATATGCTATCTGTCCCAAGTGTAAGACATAATACACTTTCTGAGTCTTTCCATATCTATTAATGAAAAAGATGATAAGCTTCAATGGCAAGGAATATCTGCACCCCAAACAAACCTATTGTTACAAGAAAGTAACTCAGTCTTTAGAGACATTGGTAAAAAAAAAGACCTGAGTTTTTTTTAAAAGAGAGGCGTGGAGACAAATATAATTTCTTTGACGAAACAGTCCTAGACCCAAATGCAGAGCAGCGTCCTAAATGTCATTAAGGGATTTCTTATAATCAGTTTTAAAAACTAACACGCTTACTATACGGCATGTTGTTGCAAAGGTTTTGTGGTTGCACCCTCATCCAGACAGATGTTTTTTTTCCATATCTATTAATGAAAAAGATGATAAGCTTCAATGGCAAGGAATATCTGCACCCCGAACAAACCTATTGTTACAAGAAAGTAACTCAGTCTTTAGAGACATTGGTAAAAAAAGACCTGAGCTTTTTTAAAAGAGAGGCGTGGAGACAAATATAATTTCTTTGACGAAACAGTCCTAGACCCAAATGCAGAGCTGCGTCCTAAATGTCATTAAGGGATTTCTTATAATCAGTTTTAAAAACGAACACGCTTACTATACGGCATGTTGTTGCAAAGGTTTTGTGGTTACACCCTCATCCAGACAGATGTTTTTTACCGAACCCTGTATTGAATACAGACTGATTGTGCAGCAGCGTTCCTATATGTGGAACATATTGCAGGGAGATGTGTACTAAGTACATACATTGTGCAGTTAAGTCAGACAAAAGAAAAGGTATCAGTCATAATTCCCATTTGCACAATGTTTGAGATTTAGCCCCATGCGATTTCCAACTGCCTTCTTTTTATTCCTTTCATTTTATTTTGAGCATATCCGGGTTTTTTTTTTTTTTTTGTTTTTTGTGTGTGTGTGTGTGTTTTTAAAGCCATTTTTTCATTGTTTCACATTTAAACTCCTGTTTATGTATATTCCTTTTTATTAAATATTATTGTTATTAACTGCATTTCGTAAAACTTCACAATAAATGTGTGCTATTCTAAAATGGTTGGTTAATTTTCCTATATTTGTTCCATTCAATGCCTTAATTTAAATACTCTGATGTTTTTGTGACTATATGGTCTGGGTGTTTATTTTGTAGTTTTTTTTTTTTATAAAAACTTTGATTAAAAGACATAATTCTCAATCCTGAAGTCCTCCCCTGCCACCCCTCCCTCTGAGAACAGCCTCCTTAGTGTCATTAACATATGAACGGTCTTCTCACACCTAACAGTCACCAGTCCTAGCACACCCAGCAGTGTTTCAGCTGTATATTTCCGTGAAATTTCACGAATGCCTGTATATGTCTGCATATGTGAGTTTTCCGGGTTTGAAATATACTGCTCTGTGTTAAAGCTCAGAAGGCATGGCAATAAACATAAGTTGATATTTTAGAGAAATCCCAAAATAAAATCACATGACATGATCTTGTAAAACATTACGTTTTAGACTTATGTTTTAGATTTATCATCTTCAGATTTGAAATATAACATGGTCAGACTTGTGGCTTTAGCTGTAGTGCATTTCTAGATTGCTCCAAAGCCAACTTCAATTTCATTTTCATAAAGATATGTCAAACAAATACATTTCTAATACCTTTACAAAACTTTGAAGCTTATTATAGCTATTTTTGATTATAAAAAAATATTATAATTTTGACTTTACAGTAGACTGCCAAGTGTCTGCTTTCAAATGAGACAATAATTATGCTTTTAGTGCAAAGGATTCATTAACTGTATCTGTTTTAGTCTGATTATGCATTTCTTAGGATTTTTTTTTTTTTTTAAGTGGGGATGCAGCCTAACAGGTTAAATCAATGTGCATTTCCACATAAGAAATGCATGTTCTTGGGGACAAGAAAAAAACAACATCATTTAAGTGCATTTTTCATATTTTGCTAATTATATGCCAATATAGTGTAAGAAAAAATACTTTGAAATGAAAAGCATTTATGTAGCATCAATAAATTAATGAAGTATTTAAACATAACTGGCACTTTAAAAAGGGGGAGGAGACCGAATGAAACTCTGGGTTTACCAAAGAAAACCAACTCCAGACCAGGTTAGGTTCACAGAGTAAGTTACCCTGGTAACTGACTCTGAGTATAAGTTACCTCTCTTTCAGAAACGGGCTTGACTTACCCTGCTTTCTTGGGTGTAACATACCTTCCATTGCCTTATTTCAGGGTTAACATACTCTGAGTTTTCACTTAACCTCCTTTCTTAAACAAGCCCCTTGTCCATTCTTGATGTTTTTATGTTTGTTGTGCTGGTTGTTTCTGTTCTGATTAAACTTACCTATTATTTGGAGGTCCTGATTCTGCCTCTTCCCTGCTACACCAGGCATTTGTAACAATAGACTGATGGCTTCAACAGAAGCAAATGCCAAAGATTAACAACCACATAGCTTGCAAAATAGGGCTGTCTTTAAAGGGTCTTTAAGTAAAGTTATCTTTAAAAAGAAATGTCCCTATGGAGAAAAGTTTTTACTTCCACTTTACCACTTACCACTGGGTCTGTGCGGTTTGCTTGTTGATGCATTTTTCAATTCTCACAGGCACTGTCTGCTCTGGAAGATTTGGAAAAAACCAAGGAGGAGCTGAAGTCTGTGATGTCTGCTCCAGTGGGTGGTGCAGCGGAGAATGAACATGACGAGCAGGATGAGAGCAGTGCAGAAGCCAGTGCTGACCTCTCTAATGATGGAGTTGCTCACCAGCGAAGTGAGGAGGAACGGCTCACAGAGACCCAGAAAAACGAACGGGTCAAAAACCAGCTACAAGTGAGAAAATCTGCTAAAATATATATATATTTTTTTCTGTTGTGGTATGAATAATAGGGGTATACGATAGTATTTATTATTAACTGATAAAGGCTTTAAATGTAATATCGGCTGTGGTAGTACATTTCGGGGTAACACTTTAGAATACTGTTTCTTACTTAATGCATAACTAATAAAGAGTTACTGCAGTACTAATGAATAATTCTTCATTAACACTCAAGTCACTAATATTAACTACTAAGGAATGAGTGTTAACTAATCAATATGTAATAGCATTTTTTAATTGTGTTAAGTATCAATTAGTTTATCTGTAACTCTTCAATTCAGTTATATCCCCTTAAGAACTACTATTAAGTAACTACTAATTCAGCTTCACAAGGAATAACTATTAAGTAACTACTAATTAACAGTGATGCACAGTATCAGATAGAGGCCCTTTCTTCTTCTTTAGTACTAATGTTGTTAGATAAATGTACTACTGTTATGTGTACTATATTCATTTACATTCACTCGCAAATGTGCCGATTAATGTTTCTGTCTGTGTGTGTCCCCACGCTATAATGTTGCAGTTCTTGCAGCATTAAATCAGAGAAAACAATTCTAGTGAAAGAGTACACAGATTCATGAGTGCACATGCAGAGTGCACAAAATGTGAGCGCACGCAATTTCTGTGAGTCCAGTTTTGTGCGAGAGAATGGATTGAGATTCCGCTTTTAAGCAGAGATTTATTGCTTGTAAACTTGATGTGCTCTCGCGGTACAATATTAATACTACATTAATGAGGATGTTGATGATTTATTTATTTTTTTAATGTAAGTATTGTCTGCAACCAGAAGTTCAGGACGGAACCCCATCCCCAATCTAAGTACCTTGCCAACATGGCTCAGGCATTTTATGTTTATGTGATACCAAATGATTTCTGTATTTAAGGCAATGACTGAGGGGAAAATGAGAATACAGGGAACCTATGAGTCATTAAAAAAGAATTACCAAATAGTTCTCAAGTAGTTACTTAGAACCTGGAACAGTATTCTAAAGTGAAAACAAACCCATTCATAATTATTGAAGAATTACCAAATAGTTAATAGTTAAATAATTAAGCCTAACTACCATTAATACAGTACTAATAAAGGAAATTTGACCCTCTATTCTAAAGTGAAAGTTTTATCCTCAATTATGGTAGTAATTTATATAAGTTAATAAGCAGCTTCTACAGACACAAAACATATTTTTTGTCTATTTGGATAAATAGTGAAAGGTACAACATGAACGTATTGGCAACATTTAAACAAAGGTGTTTTTACCTCAAAATACATAAAACATATTTTATATCATATACACATTTACAATTTTCCTTTTACCATTTTATAGATACATGTTACTTCCCTAAACACAAACATAGCAATTTAACAGAGACTAAAAATGAAAATACAACTTAATGGGTTAATGGGCAATCTAGCATTACAATTTTATTTTGAGCCCCTAATCTCACTCAAACCTCTAAACATACAGATAATGATTTTTTTTTAAAGTGAAAATATATAAAGAAAAACATAACTAACAAAAGTGTAATCACAATCATTTCTTTATTGTGAAAATGTCAAAAGCGGTACCAATAGTAGTCCGAGTGACGATGTGTTGCAGTCGAAGTCATCTCTGGTGATATAGTTTTGTATGAGGTAACGTTACAGAGAATTTAAGTTATTTAATTTAAACTTAATCCCACTATTTGAAGGCGCGCGCGTTTCTCATTCACCGCAGACTAAAAACTAAAACACGGCTTGTCGCAATCTGTGACGAAGCAGGCGAGAGCCAATGATCGTTTGATATCACTGGCGTAAAACACAATGTTTGAATTCCCAACCAGCGCGGGTTTTGTTTACGGTCGCTGTTGAAGAGAAAGATGGAGCGTGGGATTTGTTTACGGTCGCTGTTGAAGAGAAAGATGGAGCGCGGGATTTGTTTACAGTCGCTATTGAAGAGAAAGATGGAGAACGCTGGATAAAGAAGTTCCTCGTATGGATTCTAAAGATGTGTATTACACCGAACGAATTAAATTAGTGTCTTTTGTGAATTTATGTTGCGTTTTGGTGTACTTTCTAGTCATTGTGGCCCATGGCAAGCAACATAAGTATTACTTGATAAATAATGGTTAAATGATTACAGAAATCTTATTCATTTTAGGGTCTTAAGGTGTAGTTTGTTTAATGTAAATCCTTTGAACTGAGTGTGCAGCAGAATGTTTATTGCTTTTAATGATTTACGTATTAGATTCACGTAGAACCACACATAAAAATACACATAACTGCTAAACAATAAGAACTTATCTTTAGAATAGAGGGTCAAATTTCCTTTATTAGTACTGTATTAATGGTAGTTAGGCTTAATTAGTGGCTTATTCTGGTTAGTAAACTTAAATATCATTCAATAAGTGTCATAATTAATGAGGATAAAACTTTCACTTTAGAATAGAGGGTCAAATTTCCTTTATTAGTACTGTATTAATGGTAGTTAGGCTTAATTATTTAACTATTAACTATTTGGTAATTCTTCAATAATTATGAATGGGTTTGTTTTCACTTTAGAATACTGTTCCAGGTTCTAAGTAACTACTTGAGAACTATTTGGTAATTCTTTTTTAATGACTCATAGGTTCCCTGTATTCTCATTTTCCCCTCAGTCATTGCCTTAAATACAGAAATCATTTGGTATCACATAAACATAAAATGCCTGAGCCATGTTGGCAAGGTACTTAGATTGGGGATGGGGTTCCGTCCTGAACTTCTGGTTGCAGACAATACTTACATTAAAAAAAAAAAAAAATCATCAACATCCTCATTAATGTAGTATTAATATTGTACCACGAGAGCACATCAAGTTTACAAGCAATAAATCTCTGCTTAAAAGCGGAATCTAAATCCATTCTCTCGCACAAAACTGGACTCACAGAAATTGCGTGCGCTCACATTTTGTGCACTCTGCATGTGCACTCATGAATCTGTGTACTCTTTCACT
Organism: Pseudorasbora parva; assembly: GCF_024679245.1. Classification (NCBI taxonomy): domain Eukaryota; kingdom Metazoa; phylum Chordata; class Actinopteri; order Cypriniformes; family Gobionidae; genus Pseudorasbora; species Pseudorasbora parva. The sequence continues at coordinate 31,929,120 of NC_090175.1, forward strand.
AGAATTGTTTTCTCTGATTTAATGCTGCAAGAACTGCAACATTATAGCGTGGGGACACACACAGACAGAAACATTAATCGGCACATTTGCGAGTGAATGTAAATGAATATAGTACACATAACAGTAGTACATTTATCTAACAACATTAGTACTAAAGAAGAAGAAAGGGCCTCTATCTGATACTGTGCATCACTGTTAATTAGTAGTTACTTAATAGTTATTCCTTGTGAAGCTGAATTAGTAGTTACTTAATAGTAGTTCTTAAGGAGGCATAACTGAATTGAATAGTTACTGATTAACTAATTGATACTTAACACAATAAAACAATGCTATTACATATTGATTAGTTAACACTCATTCCTTAGTAGTTAATATTAGTGACTTGAGTGTTAATGAATAATTATTCATTAGTACTGCAGTAACTCTTTATTAGTTATGCATTAAGTAAGAAACAGTATTCTAAAGTGTTACCCATTTCGGAAGTATGTTTTTACTGTATCTGTACTGTATCTGTATCTGTACTTTTTGTGAATTTTATTATTTTGGGATTTTTGTTTTTAGTTTTATGCCTGGCTCACACTACAGGAGTTTTAGGCCGATTTATGCCCGATTTTCCGGTTCCGATGTTCGGCGCAGATTATTTGGTAATGTGAGGCGTTCACAGATCAAATCATGCACCTCCCGATCTGCTCTCACACAAATCGGACTCGCTCCGATTATATCAAACATGTTTGATATTTATTGGGATGAGCAAGATTGTAATAACTTCAATACTGTCACAATAGCTAATAGGAAACAAGTCTACAACGGACGGACATTTCGAAATGGCGGCCGAGTAGTAATATAATGCGGCATGTGACAAAAAGATTTATGGCTTTGACCTTTTGACCTTTTGCCCGATTGAACTTCCGGGGTCACGGTCATGGAGGGGTTTCCGGTATGATTTATGACGTGACCTTTTGACCTTCCGGGGGTTCATGGGGATTACGGGTATAATTTATGACATGCCCTTTGACCTTCCGGGGTTGGTGGGGATTACCGGTGTAATATATAATGTTTTTGACAGATGTTTTTTATCCTTTGAAGTGGGTATGATAAAGTTTTTATCCTTTGAAGAGGGTATAATATATGATGTTTTGAAGTCGTTAATAATATATGAAGTCGTTAATAATGATAATATATGTTGTTTTTTATCCTTTGAAGAGGGTATGATATATATTTGTGACGGAAAGTTTTATCCTTTGAAGTTCGGGCTATCAGGACCCTCCTCCTCCTCCTCATTCCGTAGCAACGTATATAAACTGATTGATGTGTAGTCTGTTCTACAAAAGAGAATCATGAGCTACATGAGGATGGATGGTTTATCCCCCCCTAATTCGCCGGAAAGACTGCCTAGGGCACCGAGAAAACCGTACGGTCACATCCGTCTGACAGATTTTCTCCACGAAGTTACCGAATGGAAAACAGCTGAATTTAACATGGGCAGCGGACGCGTATTCGGGTACAGATTTCATAAACCGACTCGTACTGTTACGCTCTACACTACCGACAACCATGGAGAGTTTCAGGCCGTGGAAGACCCCTGCGTTGTATTTCCTGAAAAAGACTGGAATCTTTTTTACAATTTTGTCTGGAGGGATCTGAAAGACTGCGGTGAAGAACCTTTGTACGTTGCAGAGTGGGACAGTGTAACCCCGAATGTCCGGTACCGTGTGGTGGGTGATCACACTAAAAAGATGGTGAAGGAATCTGTTTACATATTCTGCTGTAAAGAGAACACAAAACTCAGCAACGTTCGAGCGAGGGCTGTCATACCTACCGAGCATAACGATCTGTTTGAAATGCAATTATTGTTCAACTGGGGCGATATGGATCTGCTGAAAGATATTTTCCCGAACATAAACAAAATGTTCAAATGGTGTGACATGCATGACGGATACAGCAAAGTTAAAGTGCAGCTGTTCCACCCCGACAAATGCGTGCGCAGCAGCACTGAAGCTATAGCGTCCACGCCCATTCACTACGCGCATCAAAAACCTCGCCGCAGAGACCCACCCATGCGTCATTTATAAGTCATGACTGAAGAAGCATCATCAGACCCCGCTCATGTCTGTAGCTGCGGTATCTCTTTCGGCAGCATTCTCGACCCACCTGATGACAACGCGTGCGACCATAGTCTAACTTTCTCCCCCGAACCGCCGGATCTCCACAAGGACTGGCTGGATAAATTCGCTTCGGACATCGGATCACACAACCTGACTTACCTCTCCGCTGATAAAGGCTGTTACGACGCTACAGACGGATGTTTCAGCGACGTCGGATTCAAAATCATAAAAGCCGCGACCGTGCTGCTGCTGGAACATCTCATCTCCGACAAGCTCAAGGACGAATGCCAGGGTTGTGCGATTAACCATCCTAGCCAGCTGCAGCATTCCTGCCTGTTTGACCCACCCAACTTCTTTTTGGACACACACTTTGACGAGCTATCAGGCAAGTTGTTTAAACCCTTCTTTCACGGCATCATCACTATTCTCCTGAACCGCTGCGGGTTAAAATCTAACCCTCATCGTATTCAAGGAACAGTCGGTACTATCCTGCACGAATTGAAAGACGAGCCGTTCATAGCGGCCAAGCTAGAAGAAATCAGGGGGAGACTTCTGGACGCACCCTGCAAGGATATAGTCTACGACGTGGTTGATCTCTGGGAAGGTCTTTCAATTGTGAATGGCTAGCGATCAAGATCCCTCCAGCATGGGTGCGAACAGCAGCCTAAAGAGTTGTGTGGAATTCATGTTTAAAGATCATTACAGAAACCAGATGAGCAATCTGTTGCATAAGATTATTGCGGATGCATCCAACCCCGGTTTTCCAATTGACACCGACACGAGGCGTGAAGCGAATCTCAAGAAAAATATGGTGTTAATTAGAGGAATACCTAATTCATGGGATGATTTGACGGACAAATGCGCAGACGGTACCAAACCACCCGATGTCATGATGAAAGAGGTTCTAGATATGCTGTTTCAATCGCAGTCTGAGATTGGAATCACAGACCTGTTGTGTTCCTGTACCTATGTGGCGGACGTATGCTCTACACTGATATTGAGTACACGCGGGTATGATGAAAATGATGAAAATGAATTAACCAAAATTGACGAAATGGAAAACATTGTTGAGAAAATTGTCACAATGTTTATCGATTACATCCTAGCCCAAAACATGATGGCCTGCAGAGATTTTCTTTTCTGGTTAGACTTTCATTGATGTGATTATTACCATCATAATTTTTTACTAGCCATTATATCCTGTAACAATATTATATTCATTTTTAACTTACTTTGTATCCCGTAAGTTATTACTTAGATGTTGCTATATTAACATCATTATATCTGTTTTTTATGTACTTGGATTACATGATCTGTTATTTCATTGTATCCATTTTACTTTTGTATTCTGTAACTTTTTTAATAAAAGATTGATTCAAAATCATTGTACGCATTATTCTTTTTGCAACGGCTGAAACGACATCATGTCGGAGCTCATGAAAAAGACTTATTATACACCAGCCAACCCTGGTTCTTTAGGGGGTAAAAAGCGATTAAAAGACGCCGTCTTAAAAGATAGCGGGGTTCGTCTAAGCGATAAAGAGGTTTCAGAATGGTTGGCCGGTGAGGATGCTTACACATTACACAAAACGTCTCGGTTACGTATGTAACCCTCGTTCCCTGAAGGAGGGAACGGAGACGTACGTCAGAACTGAACCGACGAATGGGATCTTACTTTAGAGACCAATCCTACTTCGAGCATCTAACAACGAGCCAATGAAATTTGGCATGCGATCACGCATTCCACGCTCCGCCCCGCAGCGCGGGTATAAATAGGAAGTGGAATGGTAGATCAGCGCTTTTTCTGCTGAGGAGCCGAAAGGTGACCGGACTCCCAGCGGAAGCACAGCATCTGGCGACGGGACGTACGTCTCCGTTCCCTCCTTCAGGGAACGAGGGTTACATACGTAACCGAGACGTTCCCTTTCAGTCGGTCACGTTCGACGTACGTCAGAACTGAACCGACGAATGGGATCCCTTATGGAAAACGCCAGGATGCTGGCCCTTCCAGCGTCCTGCTTGAGCGCACTGCACCGTCTAGTATGGTACGGAAGTCAGGGCTCCAAGCAGGGAGTACAGTCACTGCTGTTTCTGCAAGACCCACTCAGAATGACTATTGGATAACGCTGGGAAAGCGTGCCTACCTCGACTTGAGAGAGAGGGTACGCTGCGGGGCCACGTCCTTCGGGGAAGGAGAGGTGGCAGAATACACATAAGGACTAACCTGGCAGGGTAGTGCAACATATGGCAGTCTCTGGGGTGGTTCCAGCCTGATTGAAGGGGGGAAAGAACACGCCCAGAGACGACAGAGCGGGCTCTGTCGAGGGAAAGACACGGGGCTAGCCCGAAGGGTAGCTGGAACCGTGGAAGAATACACATATGGGGTTGCCGTGAGGGAACCGCTACATATGGAACCCAGCCTACAGCCACGTTTCACAAGCATACGGGTGCAGGCCTGGCGTTAGACGGTCCGCAACGTCTGACACCGGAGGGGTGACGGAGGAGCTCGACAGGGTTAGCCGGTTTCCCGGGGAACACAACTGGAGACAATAGACGCACGTATCCGGCCCAGAGGGCGGGAGTGGCGTTTCGCAAGCCGACACTTAGAACGGGCACTTAGCGCTCCTGGCCCCTGGGGGCGAGGATGCGGGAAGATACCGGCTCTACACGTAAGCTATAGAATCTAGCAAACGTGTTAGGTGTCGCCCAGCCCGCAGCTCTACATATGTCTGTCAGCGAGGCGCCTTGAGCCAGCGCCCAGGAAGAAGCAACACTCCGAGTGGAGTGAGCTCTTACACCGAACGGGCAAGGCACGTCTTGGGACTGGTAGGCCAAGACTATAGCATCCACTATCCAGTGGGCTAACCTCTGCTTGGAGACAGCCTTTCCCTTCTGCTGGCCTCCGTAACAGACGAAGAGTTGCTCTGAGGTCCGAAGGCTTTGGGTCCGGTCAACGTAAGCGCGAAGAGCGCGGACCGGACACAGCAAAGCCAGGGCTGGGTCTGCCTCCTCCGAAGGCAGCGCTTGCAGGTTCACCACCTGATCCCGGAAGGGAGTGGTAGGAACCTTGGGCACATATCCAGGCTGGGGTCTCAGGACAACGTGAGAGTTACCCGGCCCGAACTCTAGGCACGATTCGTTGACCGAAAGTGCATGCAGGTCCCCTACCCTCTTGATCGAGGCCAATGCCGTCAGGAGCACTGTCTTCATTGACAAGATTTTCAACTCACAAGACGCCAAAGGCTCGAAGGGAGGGCTCTGAAGTGCTCGGAGCACTAGAGCTAAGTCCCAAGAGGGTATCGAGGATGGACGAGGAGGATTTAGTCTCCTCGCACCTCTGAGGAACCTGACGATTAGGTCGTGCTTCCCCACGGACTTACCTTCTACTACATCATGGTACGCTGCTATTGCTGCAGCACATACCTTGAGGGTGGAGGGAGACAGCCTTCTCTCCCGCCCATCTTGCAGGAAGGAAAGCACGACACTGATCGAACACCTTCGGGGGTCTTCCCGGCGGGAAGCGCACCACTCAACGAACAGGTTCCACTTCAGAGCATAGAGGCGCCTCGTAGAGGGGGCTCTAGCTGAAGCGATGGTATCTACGACAGCTTGTGGTAGTCCATCTAGAACCTCCGCGTCCCGTCCAGGGACCAGACATGAAGATTCCAGAGGTCTGGACGCGGGTGCCATAGCGTGCCCCGTCCCTGAGAAAGAAGGTCCTTCCTCAGGGGAATCGGCCAAGGAGGGGCTGTCGCGAGGAGTGTGAGTTCTGGGAACCAGGTCCGGTTGGGCCAAAACGGCGCAACTAACAAGACCTGCTCCTCGTCCTCCCTGACCTTGCACAGAGTCTGTGCAAGAAGGCTCACTGGGGGAAACGCATACTTGCGTAGGTCCCGGGGCCAGCTGTGCGCCAGTGCATCTGTGCCGAGGGTACCCCCGGTTAGGGAATAGTACCACTGGCAATGGGTCGAGTCCGGAGAGGCAACCAGGTCGACCTGTGCGGCTCCGAACTGGTCCCATATCAGCTGGACCACCTGGGGGTGGAGTCGCCACTCTCCCGGAGGTGTCGGCTGACGAGAGAGCTCGTCGGCTGTCTGGTTCAGCACACCAGGGACATGAATGGCCCGAAGCGACCTCAGCTGCTTCTGACTCCACAGGAGGAGGTGGCGGGCGAGTTGGAGCAAACGACGGGAGCGTAGACCACCCTGACGGTTGATGTACGCAACGGCCGTGGTGCTGTCCGTACGGACCAGTACATGCTTGCCACGCAGCGGCCCCTTGAGGCGGCGGAGTGCCAAGTGTACTGCCAGAACTCGAGGCAATTGATATGCCAATGCAATTGCGGCCCCGTCCACAGACCAGCAACTGCATGCCCGTTGTACGTGGCCCCCCAGCCGGTGGCGGAGGCATCTGTGAATAGCACAGCATGCCTGGACACTTGTTCTAGGGGCACCCCAGCCCGGAGAAACGAAGTGTTGGACCACGGGCTGAAGGTTTGGCGGTAGTAAGGAGTCACTGGGACCCGGTACTGACCGCTCTGCCACGCCCACCTCGGGACTCGGCCATTGAGCCAGTGTTGAAGCGGTCTCATATGAAGCAATCCGAGCAGCGTGACCGCGGCTGCAGATGCCATATGCCCCAGGAGCCTCTGAAAGAATTTCAGTGGGACCGCTGTCCTGCTCTTGAACATATTCAAGCAGTTCAACACCGACTGGACTTGCTCCTCAGAGAGGCGCGCAGTCCGGTTGACCGAGTCCAGCTCCATACCGAGATACGAGATCCTCTGTGTAGGACAGAGTTTGCTCTTCTCTCGGTTGACCCGAAGGCCCAACTGGCTGAGGTGACTGAGCACCAAGTCCCTGTGTTCGCACAACTGGTCCTTCGACTGGGCTAGGATCAGCCAATCGTCGAGGTAGTTGAGAATCCGAACGCCGCGTTCTCAGAGCGGAACAATGGCTGCCTCCGCGACCTTCGTAAAGACGCGGGGCGACAGGGACAGCCCGAAGGGCAGGACCTTGTACTGATATGCTTTCCCCTCGAACGCCAAACGTAGGAACGGTCTGTGTTGAGGGAGAAAGACACACGGAAGTACGCATCCTTCAGGTCGATCGCTGCAAACCAATCCTGGGGACGGATGCATTGGAAAATGCGTTTCTGCGTCAACATCCTGAACGGGAGCTTGTGCAGGGCCCGATTCAGAACTCGCAGGTCCAGGATTGGTCGTAACCCACCCCCTTCTTGGGCACAATGAAGTAGGGGCTGTAGAACCCCGTCTTCATATCGGCTGGAGGAACCGGCTCGATCGCGTCCTTCGCCAGTAGGACCTCGATCTCTGACCTCAAGACCTGAGCATCGCTGCTTCGCACGGAGGTGAAGAGGATGCCCCTGTACTTGGGCGGCCGGCGCACGAACTGAATCGCGTAGCCGAGTCTGATGGTACGGATGAGCCAGCGAGACGGCCCGGGGACCTAGCCAGGCCCCCAGAGACCGTGCAAGCGGGACCAACCGCACCACAGACGTGCCCGGGGTGGGGCAGCGAAGCGGAGTACTCTGGCCCGACTCAGGAGGCCCGGAGGCGGCCCGAAGTGTTGCCTGAGCACTCCTGGTTTGGACAGAGAATGGGTGAGAAGGCCCGGAGGCGTCCTCGGAGCCCACTCTGCTGCCCACTGCCCGGAGGCAGGGAAGTGAAGCACTCAGCCCCGACCCGGGAGGCCCGTGGGCGGCCCGGAGTGTTGACTGAGTGCTCACGAGAGAGGAAGTGTGTGGGTGAGAAGGCCCGGGGGCGTCCTCGAGGCACACACAACTGCCCCCTGGCGACGGGAGGGTAGGAAAGGAGTGACAAGGCCCGTGGGCGTCGCACACTGCCAACCTGACCCTCTTGGGGCCAGAGAGAGAGGAAACTGCTCTTAAAATGTGGGTACCGCTGGTCTCCGGAGAGCCAGTGGCAGAACCGAAACCAGTCAGGGCCCCCCGGTCCTCCTCCGGGGGGGGGTGGGGGAGGGATGCGAACATCGTCTCCCCCGAGCAGCTCCTGTTCTCCCTAGCCGGCCCGTCTCAGGGCCGCGTCCCCTTGCGCTTGCCTGCCGGTTAGCGGGCCCTGGACGGGTTGGGCGTCCCTCGCGTCCGGCACCCTGCTCCTCCAGTGGAGGCTGCTGCTCGGCTCTAGCAGGGTGGAGGCGGACGCAGGAGGGGATGCCCTCAGCGACGAGCCGGCAGAGGCGCTGCGACCGACGACCGAGCAGCTGGTCGTCGGCACCCTGGTGCAACGCCTCCGTCTGCTCTTGGCCACCAAGAACTGCTGGGCAAAGTTCTCGATGGTGCCGCCGAGGAGGCCAGCCCGACAGACAGGCTTTTCTTGCGCATATCTGCCAGGTTAGCCCCCTATTCCTGGACCACTAGTGTGGACATCGCCTGACCCAGGGAGCGTGCAGTGATTTTCGTCACCCATAGGGCGAGGTCCAACACCGCACGCAGTTCCTGCACAACCCCTGGGCTGGGACTACCCTCGTGCGTGCAGGGCAGAGGGCAGTGAGAGAGGGAAAACAATGATACTTTTTTTTTTTTTTTTTTTTTTTGTCTCATTTTTGGCCCTTTTGACCCTCCATATTTCCCTCTCTCCGATGCAGCAACTGACATCTGTCCTCTGCCAGAGCCAAAAATGAAACGCTAAGCCCTTTTCTCTTTAGGATCAGCGATTCCACCTTCAACTACCAGCAGGCATGCGAGACAGTGAACGTGGCCGTCAGAACGGCACACAGCGCACTGAGCGCTCAAGCCTCTATGAAGAAGGCAAGGCGAACAATGCCCTGACGTGGTCGTGTTCTCATGAGAGAATCCGTACCACCCACGAACAGAGTCTCAGCATGCTTTTGATGCGATAGAGGAGTGGGGGCCCGAGGGGATTTACCCGGCGGGGAATCCCCACTGTAATCCTCAGGCCACCAGCGCTTATCAGCCAAAGTAGCCCCTTTCCAGTAACACTAGAAATGAACTAGATCGGGGGATAGGCGAAGGGACTCGACCCCATCTGAGGTTTCATAGTCTCGGCCGCGCATCTAGAGCGCCGACTGACGCGCGCCGGTTGTTGTGACAACCACCGCTGTCAGCCGGCCGCTCGACGGCACACGGCGCGCTGAACACTCGAGCCCTTGAGAAGGGGGAGACGAACAACGCGCCGACGTGACCATGTTCTTTTACCAGAACATGAATCACCCACGATCGCAATCTCACATGCGCTCGTGGCCGTCAAAGAGGACAGGAAACAGTTGCATACCAGGAATACACGGTTTGAATGACATCTTGAAAAAGACGCAGGGTCAAACCGTGTTGCTCTTTTGTGAATGGAAAGCTGCTCTTTTAGTGTGCTGAAGCACTCAGGGAGATGACCGCGGCTCCACACAGTTCGTTCTGCAAGCCTGTGTGAGCTCTCAGTGATGTGTATTTGTGTGTGTGTAACGCCCAGCGAACCAACAGTTTGTATGGGAAACGCTCAGCGAACCAACAGTTTGTATGGGAAACGCTCAGCGAACCAACAAGCTCCTTTAGATCGCTTGATCACTGATCAGACGGTCTCTCACTGATGCGCCGTATCACCCGCACTGGCAGACTCTCTCACTCAACACTCTTTGACTCGTAGTCAGACACTCTTCGTAGGAAACAGTAAGCACTGCTCGGCTCCGAAGTAGAAAGCGCTGACCTACCATTCCACTTCCTATTTATACCCGCGCTGCGGGGCGGAGCGTGGAATGCGTGATCGCATGCCAAATTTCATTGGCTCGTTGTTAGATGCTCGAAGTAGGATTGGTCTCTAAAGTAAGATCCCATTCGTCGGTTCAGTTCTGACGTACGTCGAACGTGACCGACTGAAAGGGAACAGCTCCTATAAAATACAAACGAAATAGAGTGGTTGTGTACGGGGTCGATACGCAGTTCCAGGCCGATCTTGTCGATATGACCGCCTACGCCAAGGATAATGACGGTAATAAATTTCTGCTGACCTGTATAGACGTATTTAGCAAGTACTCGTGGGTTCGAGTGTTGAAAAATAAGAGCGGCATTGAGGTTACTAAAGCTTTCAAGTCTATACTCGACGAGGGGCGTGTACCTCAGAAACTGCAGACGGATCAGGGAACGGAGTTTTTTAACAAGCATTTTCAAGATATGATGAAAAAGCACGACATCAATCACTTTGCTACCGCCACGGATTTGAAAGCCAGCGTTGTGGAACGGTTTAATAGAACGTTAAAAAGTCGCATGTGGAGATTTTTAACGGCTACAAATTCGCGCAGATACGTAGATGTTTTACAAGACATTATTCAGGGGTACAACACGAGTTATCATCGAAGTATCAGAATGAGACCCGTGGACGTGGACAAAGTAAATGAGGATCAAGTGTTTCAAAACTTGTACGGCGATATAAAGAAGACCGGGGTTAAACCCCTATTTAATTTCAAAGTCGGCGACGTCGTTAGGATTTTTAAAGTCAGAGGTCCGTTCGCCAAAGGTTACGAGCAGAACTACACGGAAGAATTTTTCACCGTGGCCTCTCGTATCCCGTGACAACCCCCGGTCTACAGACTCACCGATTATGACGGTGAAGTCATCGACGGGGTTTTTTATGAAAAAGAGCTGCAAAAAATAATTGTTAGTAAAAACAAATCTTTTAAAGTGGAAAAGATTTTAGGTCAGAAAAAACAAGGGAAATCTACGCTTGTTCTAGTGAAATGGCTCGGATGGCCGTCAAAATTTAATAGTTATATAGATAAAAAAACTCTACTGGACTTGCAATCTCCTTAAAACGATGCGTCGTTAACGGGGCCGACCCATACGGGACGAAGGATCGTCATGGATGATCACGGGTTCTACGTCACCTTGCCGTGCAATGCGTCGGCGTCGGTTTATCCTGAAAATCGTATAGCCTGCTATACAACCAGGTTGGCTAAGCCCATAAACTTGAAAGGAGAATGGGAAGTCGGACTCGCCGAAATCGAATATCCTAGAAGTTGGTACATCTTTAATGACGAAGATGGACATTTCATTCTACATAAGGCCCCGGAACCCCCCGACGGCACCTCCACACATATTGGTATTTCTATCATTTCAAAATTGAACATAAACGGCGGTTACTACGTAAACATTCGAGCGATCCTCCGTGCTATAAACCAACATCTCACGCCCTCGGCCGTATTGCATCACGACGAATTAAAAAACAAGGTCTATCTGGTAGCGAAACCCAACATTTCGATGAGTTTCCGAGGGAAACTGGCCATCATTTTAGGAATGACGCAAAAACCTCTCGGAGGTTTAAGCTATCATAAAGAACCCGATTTTACTAAGACCGTCATCTCGTACGCACCTCATCAAGCGGATATCAACGCGGGGTTCTACACGATGTACGTTTACACAGACGTCATCCAATATCAATCGGTCGGCGATTCGCACGTACCCCTCTTGAGATGCGTACATATAACGGGTAAAAGCAACGACGCGGTCATTGCCAGATACGACAACCCCCATTACGCATCGGTCAACAAGGATCACATCGACAGCATCATCATAGAGTTGAAGGACGATCAAAACAACGAGGTAGCATTTTCTTACGGGAAAGTCATAGTAAAACTTCACTTTAAACCAAAACGTATCCCGATTCTTTAAAAATGGTTTATTATACACCTAGAGAGACCAATACCTCGGACTATGTAAGCTATTCCCAAAATCAAGCCGGCAGCGGCTTACCGGGGTATGCAGGGGGCGGGGTTATGTATGGGGCGGGGCTAGGCGGTTTATTTAGAGGCCTTTTCAGGATGGCCATACCTCTGTTAAAAAGAGGATTTAGCATCGCGAAACCTCACCTAAAATCGGCGGCTAGAAATATAGTATCCGACGTCGTCTCAAACGTATTGACGCGGTCCCATAACGATAAAGCTCAAGACGGGTCCGGGCTAATGGTCATGGCCCGTAAGAGAATGTCTAAGCCGCCCGGTGTGAGGAGGCGTGGTCAATGGCTAGCACAGAAGAAGAAGAAGAAAGCGGCGAGCGGATCAAACAGGCTCTCACTCGCACGCAGAAAGCGCAAGAAGTCTGTTAGTCGAAACGTATCGATCAAGAGAGCCTCAAAATCTATATTCTAACATGGCGTTACTGCATCGCATGTCGGGAGAATGCATCAAGTCGGAGCTGGACTTATTTACGGTCCCGATGACGCAGACCGTTATTGAGAAAAATGGCTATTTAGAAGTGGCCCCTTTATCGGCCATATCCGACTCCGCTCCGTTGGAATTTTTTATCGCGGGCAACGGCGATGATTATTTGGATCTCAACAACACCATGCTCTATCTACGGGTGAAAATCACGAAACCTAACGGTGATGTGATTGCACACCTGGCGAAGGTAGGGCTGATCAACTACCCCGGAGCCACCATATTTTCACAAGTCGACGTAACCCTGGGCGATCGTCTGATATCTCAAAGTTCGAGCACCTATCCTTATCGCTGCATCATAGAAAGTCTGATCAACTACGGTAAAGATACTCTGGAATCTATTTTCGCCTCCGGCTTGTTTTACAAGGACACCGCGGGTCAGATGAATGTCCACGACCCCGCAGGCAATAACGCGGGGCTGACAAAGAGATCGAGCTACACCAGCGAAAGCAAGGAGGTGGAACTCCTTGTGCCCATACACAGCGATATATTCTTCCAGGAGAAACTTTTGATAAACGGGGTTGACATTAAGATAAGATTTATTAGAGCAAAAGATGAACTCTGTCTGATGAGGTCCGACGACGTGGCTTACAAATTAAATATAGTGGCTGCATCCCTATTTGTCAAGAAAGTTTCTGTATCACCGCCGGTGAGACTGGCACACGCCCAGACACTACTCTCGACAACGGCAAAGTACCCCGTCGATAGGGTCAGTCTAAAATCATTCTCCATACCCGCAGGGGCTCGTGTTTCGAATCAAGAAAATCTGTTTTTAGGAACGCTACCCAAGTCTATCGTCATAGGTATGGTCGACAACGACGCCTTCACCGGCTCCTACACGAAAAATCCATTCGCCTTTCATCATTATAACTTAGAATTTTTAGCGGTGTACCTTGACGGACAGCAGGTCCCCACGAAGCCTCTTCAGCCCAATTTCAGCGATGGAATGGCGGTACGGGAATATTATCAGCTGGTGATGGCGACCGGGAGACATCTTAAAGATCAACCGCTCGCTATCGGCAGGAATGATTTCCTGAACGGATACACGCTTTACGCATTTAACCTCACACCCGAAAAAGAGTGCGGTCAGCACGTTTCGCTAATCAAGTCCGGGAATATCAGAGTCGAAGCTCGTTTCAGACAACCGCTGCCGAATACCATTAATTTAATCATTTACGCGGTATTCGACTCCATCATTGAAGTATCTAACAGACGTCAAGTGCTGATAGACTACTATTGAGATGAACACGCTGCAACTCACGGCCGTCATGGATAAAATCACATGCGGGACTCATTTTCTCGGGGTTCTACCGAGCGATCAACTACCCAAAAAAACCCTAAGGATCTTACCGTCAATGGCGATCATTAACACCCACCCTTCCTGGTTACCGGGCGAGCATTGGATCGCGGTTTATTTAAGCGATTAAGGACCCACATGTTTTTTCGACAGCTTCGGCAACCCGCCCAAAAGCCAGAGGTTTCCAATCACCATCAATAACTTTCTAACAGCCAATGACTCCGCGGTATTATATTCCGACAGACGCGTCCAGGATTATTCATCGGATACCTGCGGTCAGCACTGTGTGTTTTTTCTATATCATTTAGCCAGAGGATGTGACTATAACCATGTGATGAAACTATACACCGATGATTACATAAAAAATGATAAAATGGTGTCCCTTTTTGTGAGGAGATTAAGACCGTATGTTTGTAATAATGAAATGTTTTCCTGCCTTCACTGTGTGCAGACATGTTTGGCATATAAATAAAAATCTTAAAACTATTATATTTGATAGTCTTTTTTATTGAATCATACAATGGATACAAAATAGAAGGGTTCGTTAAAATTCCAACCATTGTCTTCGATCGATAGTTGGGGATTTAAACACGGAGTCTTCGGGCTCTGGAAACACAGAGCGTGAATATTTTCGTCCTCTTTTAGAAGGTCTGGCAAGGGTTTGTGTGGGGGAGTCGGGTTTACTCTTTAGAGACTGAATTGCACCCCTCACCTGTTGATTCGGCACCGTAGAAAAAGGAATGTTTAATTCTGCAAAGGCGCGTAGAAACTCCGACCAGCCTATAGGTCTCCTGTTATCCCGAACCTTTTGCGGAGCCGTGATGTTTTTTAATAAATCGAGCATGTGCGAGCCTTTCACGGCTTTACCCCTGAACACAAACTCACCCGATTCGTTCCACGCACTTAGTTCTTTAGCTTTAGACATCTTGTCTAATATTTATCTGCTGTTTTTCACACTTCTCGAAGGTACATTCTTCAGAACTTCATCCATCACGTGCACATCAGCACCGTCATCTTCAACGGCTGTGGTAGTCGGTAGCTCGTCTTTATTAGGGGGGTCCGGTAGGGTGAGCGTTAAAACACCGGCCTCACGGTCGCCTTGTTTAACGACGTTCAAAAACCTGCTTAGGGTATTGGCGTAAAGCTTTGCTTTTTCGTAAGGGCTCAAATCAGTGCGGAGTAAAATATTTCTCATGGATCCGTCCAATTCGTTTTCCACCGTCTGTTGAATACTCTCGCGGGGGTTTTCAGTTTTCATCCTATCCAATTGATGTTGCGGGACTAAATACATCTTCTCCGCATACTCCATCCTATCTATTTGCTATCAAGCTCGAAAGAAATGGTATGGCCACGCTCAGGAGCGGCAAAAGGAATCCGCCCTTTTGGTTGATGACTCGTTTCTTGGCCTCTATGCCTATTTTTTTATCGGCGACAAATTTAATTTCGGCTTTTCTCTTTTTCAGTTTTCTGTACTGTTGACGATTGACCGGAATCGTTCCGTAGAGAATGTTAAGAGCCACTTCACACAGGGATAAAATGAACTCGTCGGACGCCGAGTGTAAAATAAGTCGTCGTTGTTTTGGAGAAGCTTTATGTAGTAGCTTTAACACAGGGAGATGTTTACAAAGTCTGGCTGACATGTTGATCACGTTCTTCTTTTTTTCGGGATATAAACCACTTGACGGTCGGAAAGCAATCCTGTTCTGAGACGGTACTGCTCGGGAGTTTTTGCTTTATAGTCTATCATTAAGTAGCCAAAAGGTCGGTTGACCGCGTCGTGATAGCACTCCATGAAGTATTTTGTGTTTCCGGGGTACATTTGGCGCGCTAGCAGCGCTACTTGATTGACATCCCGAGGGTTTTTAAACAGAATCATATAATTGGTGTTTAAACTAATGGTTCGGCTGAATTTACCCTGTACAAACGCATTTTGGACTATGTAAACACAACTTAAATTTCGATGATGAACGAAATTCACAAATACCCTTTGAAGCTCGGAGTTACCACTGGCCTGCTCCATCAAATCATCCACGATGAGAAGATTTGTTTTAGTGACAGGTAGCAAATCATCATCATTCAGACTCTCCGGTATTCCATGCACGAATTTAATGTCATACAATTTCAGTACATCATCATACAAAGGTTGCCAACAATCATACAACCATACAATGTTTTCAATTTTCTTGGAAATTACATTCAAGCCTTTTTCCAACAAAAGTTTTACAAAATAAGATTTTCCAGAATTTGACGGTCCACTTAAAACAGAACTGAATGGATGTTGTAGTCTGAAATCAAAATAATCGGAAACATCCTGCGGTCGTCCGTGCGTCATCTGATCAGTAGCCATAAGGAAGTGTGGTGTAATCGGGCAAAAGCCTGCGTTTATTATACACCACCTTAAACCTTTTAACGACTGATTTGTTGTGCAATGTGAGAGTCTTTTTATTCCTCACAATGTTTTCCGTTTGAGCTAGGATGTATTCGCCACTATTAGGCGACGTCACATAACTGTCAACCAGACCGATCAGGGATTCCAAACGGATGGTTTGGGAATTTTTAGCATTCAGCGTTATACCCTTCGCTTTCATACACACCGTACCTTTGCATGTGCGAAAGCCATAAGATTTCGGACCGCTGGAACAAAACTCTGTGATAAAATCGTCATATTCGATTTCGCTAGTCAGTTCGCCCAAATGATCCCCGAGAGGTGGCTCCCAGTCGCCGGGCCTAGACACGAATATGACGCTGTCTGTGTCCGAGTATAGTAGACGGTCGCCGAGTCGGTCCATCAATGCGTACAATTCCAGTCGCGCGTGCGCGGTAGTGAACGCGCCTATAAACACGTTAACATCGCGAGCCTTACAAACATCGTCTTTGAGCGGCTTATGCTGGACGAGCGCCACGTCGTCTGAGACGAATGAGAAATAGGACAACGTGTCAGTATTACCGAAAACGATTCTGGTGAAAACTTCGGGGTCGCTCACCAGAGTCGTTTGAGGTAAGTTCGGTCTTAAAGAGAATCGTCCCCACAAACTATTCAGAATTAATTTAGTGATAGCCCTCTGGGCAGCGTTGTACTTGATCTTTTCGGGGTCGAGTTGAATCCCCTCTTTTTCAAAATACTCACGTATGTAGGTCTCTTTCTCAGCGTCCGTGACAACGTTCGACGGGTAGCCCGACGCTTGTTGTTTCAAACGTAGAAACGTTTTTACATATCCGTCAAACAACGTGTCTGACCGCTGCGGAAAATGCCAAACCTCGTCGATCTTGGCTACCACATAGCCCTTCTCGACGGCTTTTAAAAGCTCTATAGATACCCAACAACCCGACAGCGCTCTTTCCTCATTCGTGTGGGTACAGCTTGTGGTCTGGTTTTGATCGTGAACGCAGGTTCTGCACAACGGAAACATCAGTTTTCCCTGACATCTGTAAGGGAGGACCGGGTGCAGTAATTTGCGGGGAGGGTACACGGTTGCTTTGATAAGACCGTAATAATTTTCAATCGGTTCAAAATCATTAAAAATGATCTGCGGGTGTTCGATCGGGTAGCTTTTCGTAGCCTGACAGTAAGGATATAACGAAGTGAAATCAAGGTAACGTATTTTCTCGTCCCCGCTCACTTTGTGATAGAGCTTATAAGCGTTAGTGCGCCCACCAAACAACGCCTCTCGAGGTCTCAGTCTCTCTGGGGCAGAATAATTAGCCATAAATTCTATCACAGAGGGGTCGGTCTTTTTCATGGCGTTCCATTCGCATTCCCAAAGAACCTCGATTTGTAAACCGTACGCATTCTGCAGAATTTCAACCTTATCCTCAAACTGTCTCCTGAGAACCCCGTAGGGTACTCCCGACAAGGGGTGTGTCTGATGAGGTTCAAAGCGACAGCAGTGCCCGTGGAAGACGCACCCCGCGTATTCTAACCCGTGCCTCACACCGTCCTGCTCATAGTAGCCGTCTAAAAAGTACTTACCGATCGAAACTTCGCCGTGGTTTACAGCGTGGTGAACGTCTGCTTTTCGACTTTTCTTAACGTACTCGAGCCATTCGATCGATCCGTTTGAGTAGCACTTATTCTGACGGATGTACGCTTTGTTATGCGTGAGAGCGAGCGTGTTTCTGTCGAGATAATGCGTTTTGAAGACCCCCATTGAACAACTGGCGATCGTCGTGAATGCAAAAGGGTCGAGTTTGGCGCATTCTATGAACGCCTCGCGGTATTTCATACAGCCTTCGCGTAATAAGACGACGTCGTTAACGCCGTACGTGTACAGTTCTTGCCTAAAGTCAAACCGTTCGCCCTGAACCGTGCTGTACCACGCGTCGAACTTTTCGCGGTCTTTATCCGACATGTTATCGTAGTTGTAGAACTTTTTGTCGGGGTAAGGTCCGACGTAGTTAGCGTTTTCAGCAATGTTAAACATGTGCGGAAAGTATGTTTTTCCAGTCATCGTTTCTAAGTCTAGCGCCGCGGGCATTTTTGCTAACGCCATTGGAAAAAATGCATAGCTATCGATATACCGCTGGGAAAACGACTCGTCGTACATGAAAATAATTTTACAGCCTTGCATTATGATCTCAATCCCGATCCCGGCATTGCAAAAATACTCGAGAATTAGAAAGGCGTCGAATCTGGATGCGTAATGAGCTATGAAGCAGTACCCGTTATATCGGGGTTGTCTGAAGCGGTCGATTAGCTTAGCGATGCAGTCGGTACCCTCAGCCGTAAATTTCTGACCTTTGAATGTGATCGCGCAAACAAAATTTGCCACGTGTCTACCGTTTTCGTAACGCGTTTCAAAATCGTAGAAAATGTATTTCTCGCATTTTTCCTTAGGCACTAGGGGTTGTATGAAACATTGATGCACCCCACCATCCGCCAGTTCCTCACGACAATGGACGCATTTGTCCGCGGGGCATATGTGGTTTGTATTCTTCTCACCCCCTTTTAGATTGTAACGTCTGCCGCATAGTTTACAGTATTTTATGATATCGCAGGCGGGGTATTCCTGACCCGGAGGAGAGTTTTTTTTATGCATTTCGAAGCAATAGTTCGATTTACAGTAACGCGAACAATCGGGACAATGTATGGTTCTTTTAGGAAACCTATGACAATCAACGTCAAAACAGATATTGCAGGCATGTTTACATTGATGGGTTCTGGGGCTGGTGTAACTTTTGTAACAAAATTGACAGACGTATGACGAACCTAAGAAGCCGGTCAGACTCAATATCATGTAGTAATGATTGTTATACAGATACAGGAACGTCGTTTTGGGATGGGGATCGTCACAGGTTTTGTACGTTTCTAAGATCATGGCGTTCGATCTGTGAAATACGACGATTTTAATGTCTAGCGCTCGTTCAAACGAGGCTATGTCGCTAAGAGCGATCGGGTTGTGGATTGAGAAGCCGGCAACGTTTTGGATGGAGGTAGCCAGTTTTTCTAACTCGCTCTCAGGTAGTTGAGGGTTAAGAAAACGAGCGATGCAAATAGAAAAGCATAAATTATTTGAAAAATTTGTGGGGGTAAATAAGCAGCTCTTTTTCTTTTTGATGACCTGACAGACGGCTAAATCTGTAAGTTTACGACGAGGACGACCCCCTCCTTGTCTGTTCATGGCTACGGTGGCGTCGATCTCGACGACGTCGTCCGATAATAACCGATCGTTGCTCTGTAAAACTTTTTCAAATTGTTCCATTAGTAAATCGACGCTGTAATCATTACCCGATGTTAAAACACCGCTAACGGGTGTTTGTAGAGCGGGTGCGGACATGGTCATATTGATCACGGGAACGTCGCTACCGATTTCTCTAGCAAAGCCGACGATCTCGCTCAGCAAGTCGTGTAAGCGGGTGTGATAAGAGGCCAAATCTGTAGAGTTAATCTCTCTCAGATTCATGCTTCTTCTCAACGACACGCTATTGAAACGAGGTCGTGGTAAAACATGATAACCGTTAACGAACCCTCCTTCTCGAATCAGCGTATCAACGTCCGTACTGCTTAATCGAGTCTGTACGGCAGGGTCAGTCACAAGTAGAGCATCGACATTACCTGAAGCTGGTCTCGCTCCCCCGGTCGACGATTGTGAATTATCATCGGCGACAGGCTGTTCTGTAATGTCGTCGTCAGTACGCGTTGGTAGTTGATTATTTAAAACGCCCCCGTATTGTACAACAGGATTATTGTCTATGCTTAGCGCATGATCGTACAAATTTGGGTTTGAATTTACGGCTAATTCAAAAAGATCCAAATCGGTCGAGGTTGGTGGGAAATCTAGATTAAACAAATACTGTTCTAAAGAATCAGTAGGTGTTAAAAGATCATCCGGTAGTATACTTAGCATATCAATCTCGTCTGGTGACAGTTCTGTGTCGTCTGCGCAAAAGCTTTTTGATCCATCCATTTTAGATTTCAGACTAAAACATGAAATATCTCACAATCATAGAGTATATGTGGAATGCATACATGAAATATCATAGACCATATGTAGAAAAATATGAAAAACATACATGAAATATAACAATATTATAGGGTATAGGTAGAAAAATATAAAAAGCATACATGAAATATCATAGAATATAAAAAAGCATACATGAAATATCATAGAGTATATATGTTGAAAAATAGATGGTATATAAAATCAATACATGTTGGCTAAAGAAAAACAACTAAGATATAAAAGTTTAATGGATTACATGTAAAAGTTTACTCATCCATTGTATCCATGAGGACGTGAATAAGATGATGAAACATAAGTACCAATTCACGGTGGTATTGGGCTAACTGTCGACCCCTTCTATCAGATTCCACATCCAGGATTGATTTCATGGTATGGATACAGCGAAATATTTCGCAGTACATATTTCGAATGAAATCATCATGGCGGCGTGTCTCGAGACGTGAGGCTCGAACCTCACTCCCGCATGCATCTAATCTACGTCGAGTGTCGCTCAACTCACTACTCAGCTCAATCAATCTCCTGTTTGCGTCACGCAACTCACTACTCTGCTCAATCAATCTCCTGTTTGTGTCGCGTGACTCGCTACTCAGCTCAATCAATCTCCTGTTTATAGCCTCATGGCTGGTGCTAAACTGTTGACCTAATGTCTCTATAGAAGGTGTATCAGTGTGTGGGGTGTCAGCGGGGCTAGGCACAGGCGACGCCTCTTGGACTTCGATGTCTTGTTCCGATGGCGACTGAAAAGGATATGGGGTATGACCGGCGTTTGAGTTCGTCCAAGAACTACTGACCCAAGCGGCACGTTGAGGCGTATTCCAGTTAGCTGCGTCATCGGTACTTCCACCAGGCCCTGCCACGTAGAAATATAACACAAAAAAAACTTAATGGAATAGTAGAAATTGAGTTTAAATAAAATAATGTAGCTAATCTCACCGTCGGGAAATAAACTGTCACAACTCAGTGCCGGACTGTTCTGCGGGGGAGGAGGGCAAAGCGATTCTCTGGCCTTCTTTCTCAAAGGCTCGTCGCTAGGTTCAGAGGTCTGGTCTAAACTCGGTCCGCCACATAGGTACAGGAACACAACAGGTCTGTGATTCCAATCTCAGACTGCGATTGAAACAGCATATCTAGAACCTCTTTCATCATGACATCGGGTGGTTTGGTACCGTCTGCGCATTTGTCCGTCAAATCATCCCATGAATTAGGTATTCCTCTAATTAACACCATATTTTTCTTGAGATTCGCTTCACGCCTCGTGTCGGTGTCAATTGGAAAACCGGGGTTGGATGCATCCGCAATAATCTTATGCAACAGATTGCTCATCTGGTTTCTGTAATGATCTTTAAACATGAATTCCACACAACTCTTTAGGCTGCAGTTCGCACCCATGCTGGAGGGATCTTGATCGCTAGCCATTCACAATCGAAAGACCTTCCCAGAGATCAACCACGTCGTAGACTATATCCTTGCAGGGTGCGTCCAGAAGTCTCCCCCTGATTTCTTCTAGCTTGGCCGCTATGAACGGCTCGTCTTTCAATTCGTGCAGGATAGTACCGACTGTTCCTTGAATACGATGAGGGTTAGATTTTAACCCGCAGCGGTTCAGGAGAATAGTGATGATGCCGTGAAAGAAGGGTTTAAACAACTTGCCTGATAGCTCGTCAAAGTGTGTGTCCAAAAAGAAGTTGGGTGGGTCAAACAGGCAGGAATGCTGCAGCTGGCTAGGATGGTTAATCGCACAACCCTGGCATTCGTCCTTGAGCTTGTCGGAGATGAGATGTTCCAGCAGCAGCACGGTCGCGGCTTTTATGATTTTGAATCCGACGTCGCTGAAACATCCGTCTGTAGCGTCGTAACAGCCTTTATCAGCGGAGAGGTAAGTCAGGTTGTGTGATCCGATGTCCGAAGCGAATTTATCCAGCCAGTCCTTGTGGAGATCCGGCGGTTCGGGGGAGAAAGTTAGACTATGGTCGCACGCGTTGTCATCAGGAGGGTCGAGAATGCTGCCGAAAGAGATACCGCAGCTACAGACATGAGCGGGGTCTGATGATGCTTCTTCAGTCATGACTTATAAATGACGCATGGGTGGGTCTCTGCGGCGAGGTTTTTGATGCGCGTAGTGAATGGGCGTGGACGCTATAGCTTCAGTGCTGCTGCGCACGCATTTGTCGGGGTGGAACAGCTGCACTTTAACTTTGCTGTATCCGTCATGCATGTCACACCATTTGAACATTTTGTTTATGTTCGGGAAAATATCTTTCAGCAGATCCATATCGCCCCAGTTGAACAATAATTGCATTTCAAACAGATCGTTATGCTCGGTAGGTATGACAGCCCTCGCTCGAACGTTGCTGAGTTTCGTGTTCTCTTTACAGCAGAATATGTAAACAGATTCCTTCACCATCTTTTTAGTGTGATCACCCACCACACGGTACCGGACATTCGGGGTTACACTGTCCCACTCTGCAACGTACAAAGGTTCTTCACCGCAGTCTTTCAGATCCCTCCAGACAAAATTGTAAAAAAGATTCCAGTCTTTTTCAGGAAATACAACGCAGGGGTCTTCCACGGCCTGAAACTCTCCATGGTTGTCGGTAGTGTAGAGCGTAACAGTACGAGTCGGTTTATGAAATCTGTACCCGAATACGCGTCCGCTGCCCATGTTAAATTCAGCTGTTTTCCATTCGGTAACTTCGTGGAGAAAATCTGTCAGACGGATGTGACCGTACGGTTTTCTCGGTGCCCTAGGCAGTCTTTCCGGCGAATTAGGGGGGGATAAACCATCCATCCTCATGTAGCTCATGATTCTCTTTTGTAGAACAGACTACACATCGATCAGTTTATATACGTTGCTACGGAATGAGGAGGAGGAGGAGGGTCCTGATAGCCCGAACTTCAAAGGATAAAACTTTCCGTCACAAATATATATCATACCCTCTTCAAAGGATAAAAAACAACATATATTATCATTATTAACGACTTCATATATTATTAACGACTTCAAAACATCATATATTATACCCTCTTCAAAGGATAAAAACTTTATCATACCCACTTCAAAGGATAAAAAACATCTGTCAAAAACATTATATATTACACCGGTAATCCCCACCAACCCCGGAAGGTCAAAGGGCATGTCATAAATTATACCCGTAATCCCCATGAACCCCCGGAAGGTCAAAAGGTCACGTCATAAATCATACCGGAAACCCCTCCATGACCGTGACCCCGGAAGTTCAATCGGGCAAAAGGTCAAAAGGTCAAAGCCATAAATCTTTTTGTCACATGCCGCATTATATTACTACTCGGCCGCAAGTTGAGTTGCCGTAGTTTGCTTTGCTGTAACGTTAGCTCTGAGAGAGAGAGAGAGAGAGAGAGAGAGAGAGAGAGAGAGAGAGAGAGAGAGAGAAAGAGAGAGAGAGAGGTTTAACAAGCACTTTA
Organism: Pseudorasbora parva; assembly: GCF_024679245.1. Taxonomy (NCBI): domain Eukaryota; kingdom Metazoa; phylum Chordata; class Actinopteri; order Cypriniformes; family Gobionidae; genus Pseudorasbora; species Pseudorasbora parva. The sequence goes on from NC_090175.1 coordinate 31,952,623, forward strand.
TTACTCTATGAACCTTACATCATACTACAATCACTAACCATTATTTTAAAAAAGTTTAAATAACATAAAAACTTTACAAATTCACAATAAGCATATCATTTTGTACTATACATAGTACCTCATTAAAACACCATACTTCACAAAAGAAAACCACATTATTTGTAAGTCTATAATAAGCAAATTCAATTTTCAGTCTTCCCTCTACCAACCGTCTAAACATCATTTCAGGATCTATTGTAGCAAGTTGTAGGCCTTTATTTTTTCTTGTTTTCCAAGTTGCCAGTTTAGCCACTCCAATAAGATAATTAAGTAAACATATTTTCCTCCTCATTGAAAAACGTCCTCGGTTACGTATGTAACCTTAGTTCCCTGAGAACAGGGAACGAGACGCTACGTCAGCTGACGCTATGGGGAACGCCTTCAGCGTGACAGGTGTCTGAAATCGCTATCAAATCACAATCCTACTGACCGTCGGCAGCTGGTGATGTCATCACCGTGCGACCAGGAAGTATAAAAAGGCACCGTGCCAACATGACAACATCCGCTTCGTCTGAAGGGACTGTGGGCAGGCATACCTTGAAGCATGGCCATGTGACGCAGCGTCTCGTTCCCTGTTCTCAGGGAACTAAGGTTACATAAGTAACCGGGGACGTTCCCTTTCGAAAGGGAACTCGCGCTGCGTCAGCTGACGCTATGGGGAACGATATACCCACGTCGCCATGCTGAGGGGAGTGCACGCCCCTTACTGGCAGTGAGAACTGCCTGGACGAGTGTTGCCACTCGGGTCACCCTCAAGCGGCCTAGAGCGGCCTACTTCCTGCCAGCCAACGTGCAAACTGTTGGGAGCTGTTGTGTTCCCGGGGCTCGCCTCCAGGGAGGCCTGTTTGATGCCTACGTACAGTCCGGTCTTTTTAGGGCGGCCCGGAGAGGCCTATTGCCGAATGGCAGTTCCCTATTAGATTGGTGACATACGGTGCTTATCCGATGGCAAATCCCCGAGGGGGGCCTGCCCGTCTGATCAGACTCAAGCGGCCGTAAGCTCGCAGACGACCCTCAATGAGGGGAGCTCTTAAGCCAGCTTGGTAGGTAACCCATGCTGTAGGCTAGCCAGTCCCTGTCCTGAAGGGACTGCGCAGCAGAAACGGAGTCTCGTTGTGCTAGGGCATAAGCCCGCCCTTGAGTTATACCGGCGCAGGCCGGGACCCACCGGCGGGCAGCCGCTAGCTGTCAGCCCAAAGCCAGTTATACGTTCCTGTTCCAAGGAACCGTTTCCCCTCCAGGGAGGCCATGAGGTGCCTCCACCCAGCACCGTTAGTGTTAGCTGTTTGCTGTTAAAAGCCACAGGAAGGTGGCTTTACTGGTTCCTCAGGGGGTTCATGAGGCTATAACGCCAGAAGCCACCCACGCTAATGGCTAGCGTGTCACCGAGACCTTGGTCCGGGAATCCTCTCCCAAAAAGGCCCAAAGAGGCCTGACAGCATACTACACTGGCCTAACGAGCGTCCCAGCTCGGGGCTCACCCTCAGGCGGCCTGCAGGCAGGTGGCTTTACTGGTTCCTCAGGGGGCTCATGAGGCTATAGCGCCAGAAGCCACCCATGCTAATAGCTAGCTTGTCACCGAGACCTGGTCCGGGAATCCCTCCCAAAAAGGCCAAAAGAGGCCTGACAGCATAATACACTGGCCTACCGAGCGTCCCAGCTCGGGGGCTCACCCTCAAGCGGCCTAGAGCGGCCTACTTCCTGCCAGCCAACGTGCAAACTGTTGGGAGCTGTTGTGTTCCCGGGGCTCGCCTCCAGGGAGGCCTGTTTGATGCCTACGGTACAGTCCGGTCTTTTTAGGGCGGCCCGGAGAGGCCTATTGCCGAATGGCAGTTCCCTATTAGATTGGTGACATACGGTGCTTATCCGATGGCAAATCCCACCGGAAACCCCGCAGGGCCGGGAAACGACCATAGGACGGCCTGAAGCGGCCCGTCCCTGATAGCAGACTATGCTAGCCGCCTGGCTAGCACCTGCGCACACTGTTGCAAGACCTGGGAACCGGGGCTCACCCTACAGGCGGCCTCAAGCGGCCTAGATCCTGTCAACCAATGGTCGGAACCCTAGGTCACCCCCTCAGGGGACGCCATGTGAGGCGTGCTGAAACTCAGCGAGCCCTTAAAGTCGGGCTGAAAGTGGCTGTCTGCTGGCTGATGAGGACTGGGTATCCAGTCACTACCTGGGGACTCATCCCCAGGGAGGCCGTTAGGGGCCTACTTATGACGAGGTTTCTACTGCAGCCGACATCGTTGGGGGAGAACCCTCCCCGCTCACATGGGCCACGATGTCGGAACTCACCCGCAGGGAGGCCTACTGAGGCCTACCACCTGACCCAGAGTTAACTGCCCGGACTGCCTCGGCTGGCATCTCCCGCCAGCCAGCCTTCTATAGTCGGTCCGCCCCAGCGGCCCATAGCAGCCTTCTGCGACGGCGCAGTCTCTCAGGCAGCGCCTACCAGCGTGGACCTAAAACACAATGCCCACAGCAGTGCACTCAGCAAAACGCCATGAACCCTCTAAAGCGAGGGGAGTACAACTTACGCCACCTGCCTCCAGGGCGGCCGTCTGGTCGTCCAGCGGTCCGCCGTCCGCACAAGGGCATCAGCCGTGACAGTGTTTCGACTCCAGGGGAGCATCCTACCAACCGATGCTTTCAGATGGTTGCGAAGTACAGCTCGACCCGAGCCTAAAAGGTGAAGCAGAAGACACAGAGCAGAAAGTGAAAGACATTGAACACCCACCACCGGCCATTTCCTGAACCAAGCCGGGGGGCCGCCCAGAAGTGGCGGCCGCACTAGCTCTGGGGGGCGGGGCTAGCAAAACCAGTCTAACTGCGCACCGCGAAGAGACGCCTACCCCGTCCCACGACCACTGGCTGAGTCGCGATTCATTCTGCTATACACCTTTTTGCATTAATAACAACCCCCAAATGCAGAAGGGGGGTGGGCATTGGTTGGACGACCCTACTACGGGGAGGCCGGGTAGGGATACAAAGCTCCTGCGGGGATACCGACAGGAGCCCGGGGCAACCGCCAGGGCGATATGCCACCGCGAGACGCCACCGTCATCCCATCAACAGCCTAGGCCAACTTGATGCACTAGCATCGGTCTGATAATCCCACAACAACGGCCCTAAAAAGGACTGGGACAGACCTTACTGTAGTTCATGCGCTAGCCTAACCTCACAAATTCATCTAGATATTTCACTAGCAGAGGTGCCAACGCTACCCAGAGGTGGCTACAGCTAAAAACGTTCGCCAGGAGAACATATGTCAGTTTATATCGCCGCTACATGCCCGCGGCTTGTGCGGTGGCCTCAACTGCTCATATTACACATATCCAGAAGAGAAACAGCCTTTATAAACTACTGTTGCTACACTAGCAAACATACAGCCTACATAAACACACTGTGTTTATACAAACATCGTTCTAGCCACCTTTACCGGGGAACTACAGGCCCACTTCTCCAACTGTTACACTTTTCTTCATCTTTTGTAGACAAAATAACCCTCAGGGAAGCATAGAGTCCAAACATACGGCATTGAAAAGAAGAATGTTTGCCCTAAAAGGGGACTCACCCGCTGTCTTCAGTGCCTCATCGCTTCATGTAACATGCATGCTTCGGCGCACTAACCTGAGGGCGGGGCGCTTTATTCTCACATTTAAGGCAGAGGAGTCGGCCGCGAAATCCCGCTTTTCCCAGAGTCGATGCCCTGTGTGCGGGCAGAGCACACACCGGCCTGGCAGGCCTTCGTCAGAGTCTCACCTCCGCTCATCATCAGCCCGCGCGGCCTGGTGTAAAGCACGCCCGGGGAGAAAACAGAAAAACAACAGAAAAACAAAGGAGGGGACACAACATCACTTCCGCGCCCTCGGGGGCGGAGACTCACCACCTCGCTTCCGGCGCTGGAAGCGGTTCTTCTCCCCGGTGTCCCTCCTCCTGTTGCGGGTGTCCCGCCTCTTCCACGTCCTACTCCTCCACGGAGGGGGCGCACGAGAGGCCACGCTACTGCGTTGGCCCATTTTCCTTTTTTTTTTTTTTTTTTTGATGGGCCAGCGACACCCTCCTGCCTGGGCGCCACCCTAGACCTCAGCGGAATACACGTTCTATACGCCGCTGAGCGCGCCCTCGCCTCTCTGAACCTTCCCACCACCGCCTCGACGGAGGTGCCGGAAAGCTCAGAGGGCGAGTCACCGAAGCCTCTCCGTGGCGACCATAGCCTGCTATGTGTTTGGCCGCCCGGAGAGAGAGATCCGTGGTGCGCCACTCAGCCATCGCATCAGGGGGTAGTCCCTCCCCCTGATCGAGGTCCCTCAGCAGGCCAGCTTGATAAGCCTGCAACACAGCCATTATGTGCAAGGCCGCCGCCGCCTGACCCGCCGATGTGTATGCCCTGCCATTAAGACGTGAAGTCGTCTTTAATGGTTTCGATGGCAGGGCTGGAGCTCTTAGTGTCGACGGCCGCCCGCACGCGAGACAGTTCGCGAACGTATCGTCGATGGGCGGCATCGACACATACCCTGCCTCGGCCAATCCCCCGACATCAGCAAAATTAAAGCGCTGATGTCGATGGACTCGCGCCGAGTAGGGTTTCTTCCATGCCCCCACGATCTGCTCGTGAAGGTCGGGGAGGAATGGAAGGCTCCCGGGAGCTGGGTGGCTATGTATCACATCCAGCAGCTCCCCATACACGGGGCAGGATGGCTGGGAGGATTTGGCCTCAGCCTCATTTTCCTCCTCATCCACAGCCATCCTCTGATCGACTGGAAAAGCACGGGCTGACGAAGAGGAGGAGTCTCCATCCGACTCCTCCTCCGTCCGCCTGCTCTCGCGACCTGGCTGATCGTCCGCGAGCACTGTGTTCTCCAGACGATGAGCCAGATCCATCTGGGAGCCCCAGGACAAACGGCGCCGTTCAGCCTCGGCATGAGCGGGACCGCTCCCAGATGCTGGCTCTTCTTCCCTCGAGAAGAAGACCAAGCGAGAGCGGAGCGTCCTCAGTCGGAAAACGCTCGCAGTTTGCGCAGGAAGCCCCCTCAAGAACCTCCCGCGCGTGCTCTTCCCCCAGGCAGAGCACACAAAGGGTGTGCGTGTCCCCAGGCGTGAGAAACCTGGGACACGGATTAGCGCACTTCCTGTACGCTCCCTTAGATTTACGTGTGCACTTCATTTTAGAAAGACTTTCTAGCGAACCAGACAAAACAGTCCCTGAAGACAAAAGGATGTTGTCATGTTGGCACGGTGCCTTTTTATACTTCCTGGTCGCACGGTGATGACATCACCAGCTGCCGACGGTCAGTAGGATTGTGATTTGATAGCGATTTCAGACACCTGTCACGCTGAAGGCGTTCCCCATATCGTCAGCTGACGCAGCGCGAGTTCCCTTTCGAAAGGGAACTGTATTTCATTCCCCCAATAAAAACTTTATCAGAAAATTCCTCATTATATCTTATGAAAAAGGTCTCAAGTAAACTAAACAGATCTCGTAATCTACTACACCTTAAAAATAAATGTTCAGACGAACCCACAAAATCGACATTCCCCTACTACTGCTGGGTCCAGGTGTGCCACATGTCGGTCTGTAGCTATGGCCAAGTGAAAAATCCTCCACTGTAGATCCCCAGTGCGCTTCTGTACAGGGGGTTTATACAGGGTCCGCCACCTGTCCCGCACCAGAAAGTCTGGTTGTAAGAGTTCTGGCCATCTAGAGGCTTTTTGCTTCTTCAAAGAAACTCAGTGTGTGGTCTTAACTGTAGTGCAGTAGATTGCTTTCTTAGATACATCTTTAAAAAAGTCCAGCTGAGGGGTCCTGAAAGATAAAATCGAGTCTGCAACTTCACCTTCTTCATCTTCATTTATTACAGGTGAATTTTTTATTTCTGGAAAAAACTGCCCAGTTCTCATGTCCTCCGTTTGTCTCATTCCTATCCAAGTCCTGCAGCTGCTCGGTAGTGCATCACAGATTTCGTCTTTCAACTTTGAAACAAGACGCAAAGACTTTAACCCCGTCATCTCTTGAAGTGTCTCAATGGATTTCCAACCCCTCTCATCCAGAAGATGTCCAAGTTTCTGAACACCATTCCTCAGCAAACATCTCCTCACACGTATGGAGGACAGCAGTCTAGTCTGAATCATTGGGTTGAAAAAACAAAAGTTCCTCTGGAGTCCACTGTCCTTGATCAGCCATGTCCCGCTCCACTCTAAAAACAGTTCTCCATGTCTGTAGCATAGACTTATAAAAGGGTGGAAGCTCTGACAGGCTTACTTCCTCAAGATTCATTAAAAACAAGTGTCTATCAAAACCAAGTCCTCCTGTCTGCTTCAAGAATGCACATGCTGTTTTGGCCCATACCACATCTTTGTTGTAGAGAAGTCTCTGCACAGCTTGTATCCTAAACGCCCGGATCCGACTCCTCACATCCACCAGGCCTTGACCGCCCTCTTGTACTTGTCTACCTATCTAACAGGGGATCTTGGCGTCGTTACACACTCACCAACAGGGGACCTCTGAGCCAAGAGGGGACATTTTTCAAATCCCCTGTTGGTCATGCTTTAAATCATATGAAAATGAAGTAAAAAAACTAAAAGAAACCTCTGGTGGTTTTTAAATGTTTGACCAAGTAGGGACCTACAGGTGTGTGTGTTTAAATCATGTTAAAATCAAGAAAAAACACTCTGGTGAATTTTTTTAAATTTTGACCAAGTGGGGACCTAAGAGTGTGTGTGTGTTTAAGGCCATGCTCAGCAGCTCCCCTGTAGGCTGGAGCAGGAACTGTAATAGCCCTTAAACACACGTCGTTCACACACACACACACACACACACACACACACACACACACACACACACACACACACACACACACACACACACACACACACACACACACACACACACTCCTCTATTGTTTGAATGGCCTGCTGTCCTCTGACTCTAGAGCTGCTGTTTAACAGGCTGCTTACTAAAGGAACAAACATTATATAGATCTCTTTACTAAATACCCTGACTAGTTTCAAACTTTGCATTACTTTAAAATTAAATACTACAGGATCCAAGAAAAAACTGTTCAAAAATCTAAACAGCCAGGATGTAATTAAAAAAATACATCTACCATTAAAATGTGTGTGTCTTCAGTTTCTACAAATAAATATTGTAAATACCATCCATCATGGCCGTGGACAGACCGTGAAACTTTATTAAATTATTAAGGGTTCTCATTCAATGCTTTTCTAAATATTTTTTGTTTCTGTATATATATATATATATATATATATATATATATATATATATATATATATATATATATATATATATATATATATATATATATATTTTTTTTTTTTTTTTTTTTTTTTTTTTTTTTAATGACAGTAGCCTATATTTATTGAAAAATAATGCATTATTTTATTTACCAAAAAAAAAATGTACGGTAAATGGGACAAACTTTGCATCTAAAGTTCTTTTAAACAAGTGTTAACATAGACATTATTAAAAACATTTTATTTTAGCCAATTATTTGTAAAAATAATGTGTGACTCTTGGCCCATGTAAAAGGCCCATCTTACCACCTTATACATTTATGAGTGTTTTAATCACTTTTAAATTATTCATGATTTACAAAATGATTCAGGGTCCCCTGTTAGATAGTAAATCACGACGTCTGTGTGATTGCTGTTACATTTCTTATCATCACAAACACACTGTAAAGATTTAGAGTTTTTACAGCAATGCCTGAGTTTAAAGGGTTAAATCAAGCAGAAATAGCTCTCTAATGTATTAATTGCAGGTAATTATTGAAGAGTGATTACGTTACACACACACTGACTCAGGTCCCCTGTTAGATAGTAAATCACGACGCCTGTGTGTTTGCTGTGACATTTCTTATCATCACAAACACACTGCAAAGATTTAGAGTTTTTACAGCAATACCTGAGTTTAAAGGGTTAAATCAAGCAGAAATAGCTCTCTTATGTATTAAATGCAGGGCATTATTGAATAGTGATTACGTTACACACACACTGACTCAGGTCCCCTGTTAGATAGTAAATCATGATGCCTGTGTGTTTGCTGTGACATTTTTTATCATCACAAACACACTGCAAAGATTTAGAGTTTTTACAGCAATACCTGAGTTTAAAGGGATAAATCAAGCAGAAATAGCTCTCTAATGTATTGTTAGGGGTTACAGTTTTGACCCATAGACCAGATATGCGAAATGAAGACCAGGAGTCAGGATGTTCAATCATCGGAGAGAATTTTACTGAAGAATAGTTTGCAGTTTCATCAGTAGAGTCAGCTTCAGAGTCTCTCAGGGCGGTGTCAGGCCAGACTCTACTCTACACAAAATTACCACACCAGTTATACCAATTTCAAGGGCATGATTTGCATAAAGTCTAAACAATGTGTCACGCGAGAATAGATAGGAGATGTTGTTGTTGTTAATCAGGATGTATACATCAGACAATCCCCAGATTGGGGTAGTGTTGACTTCAGGGGAGTCCTAGAAAGACGCCAAGAGGTCTAGGTCCAATCCATTCCATAGACCTGTACAGAACATGTAACACACACACACACACACACACACAAGACTCTAGGGCACATCTCTCCTCCAAGGTTAGTGCAGCAGTGAGCTTATCAACAGGACAAGATATCAACACCACATGACAAACGAATCTCCAAAAAGAAAAGTATGACTAATGTCATCTACCTCATTCTATAAAGAAATATAAAGAAATATAAAGACAAAAATGTACTTCTATCAATGGGAAAAATCACACTATATAAATGGGAAGAAATCAAAATTGGGAGACTCAAATCCTCCCACCCCTTCCTGTCCTGGGGTTACTAACAACAGGCAGGATTCACCTCTTGGAAGTTCTAACTTTCTCTCCAAGGCCCTGTTGGTCAGGACCCAGAGATAGGGGCCAGGCTATCTATATCAGGGCACATAGATAGGGGTCAGACTGTCTTTGTCAGACCGTCTCTGGAAAGCAACTTAGAAACCATACAGTAGACATAGTCAAAATCATATTAAATAATAGTTAAATGTATTAATGATCAAATAAAATTGATTGTCAATAATTCATTATTTTGAAAGGATAATAACTGATTATTTAATTCATGAGGTTATTAAAAATCATTCAAAAGGATAAGATGCATATGATGAAGATGCATATGATGAAGAGGCAAGGGTGTCGGCCCACTCCCCCCTTCAATCCCCCGTTTTAAGACCAATGTGGGGTCCAATACCACCACGTCTGGTCTACAAGTGAGGTCTCTATGGAAGGTTGAGTGGTGACTCATGCTTCCCTGACGGGTCACACTTGTCTCTTCACCTCATCACGGACATGCTGGCCACTAAAAAGACCAGTCCCCATTCCGAGGCTCTCACACCTTCCACTCACATTAGTGGTACAACATGTTTCTTTGTCAGCTTGCTTCTCAGATTGTTCGTTAGTGTCAGCATCCTCCTGTCCTCCTTGGCAGGATTCAGCTTGCTCCTCGGCAAGAGGACCTGCACAGATAGAGAAGACTAAAACGAATACACACATCCAAACAGTTATGTCAATGGTTAGTTTGAGCATGTGCAGATGCATCAAGGCAGTTGCATCTACAGTGCAGTTCTTCAACTGGAAAGCCTCTACCCATCTGGAGAACAAATCAACAATCATTAAGATGTATGAAAAGCCCCCACTAGGGGGTAGAGTGAAGTCAATCTGAAGATGGGTCCATGGACTCTGGGATCATGGGGCGTGACCTAAGGGGATATTTAGCTTAGCTGAAGAATTAACCTTAAAGCAAACTAAACATCTGCAAAAATCCCTGCAAGAAGCTCTCATTTCTGGCCACCACCATGTTTTAGAAATCATTGCATATGGTTTCTCAGGCCCAGCATGTGCCAACCCTTGATATAACGACATGAGCTCGGTTCGAGCAGAAACAGAGCAGACAAAATGTTCATTGAGTTTCCAAAGTCCATCTGAGTTCATCAGTGCACTGAGTTTTGTCAATTGCTCTGTTACTTCAGGATCTTTATCTCGATAAATGTCTCGGGGTGGCTCACTCTCCTGGGAAGAGATAGCCATTACACTCACGCATGTCTCTGTCTGTTGTGCAGCCAGCCTGGCAGCAGCATCTGCAGCTTGGTTGCCCTTGGATTCTGGGGCGTTATCAGTAGAGTGTCCTGTTCTTTTGATAACAGCTCCTTCTGCAGGAAAATCACAGGCAGACATGAGTTTCTGTACCTGCTTTTGATGAGAGATGGGTAGACCAGGGGTGATAGGGAACCCCCGTTGTTTCCACACAGGTCCGAAATCATGGACCGTCCTGAAGGCCTTGCCGTATTGAAGTTTACACGTGAGAGTGACCAGATCTGCCACCTGAGCCCCTCCCCCTGAAAGAGAGTCACATTCAACAGTCTCATAATGTTTGTTTACCACAGCCCAGCCTGTGAAGCGTTGTCCTTGTTCATTAAAACTGGACCTGTCAACAAACAAGTTCATGGCATCAGATAATGGTTCGGCCTGGAGAGGGCTCTGGCTGTCGTTCTCGATCAGATAGACACAGTTGTGGGCAGTTCCTTCTTCTGGAAGCAAGGAGGCAGGGTTTACAGCATTTTCATTGTCATTTTGAATTTCCACATTCTTACTCAGAAGAGTGGTTTCCCCCTTTGCTCGTCTTTGATTTAAAATAGAGCTCAAGCAAGTGTTTGTCAATCACTTCAAGATCTGATGTCTTGTGTGCAATATCACCTTTTGATGTGTCACAATGTCCTCCGTGGCTTTCACAGCCCATTCTGCACAGTCACATGTCAGCAGGCAGGGGTGCTGACCTGCCATAGAAACAGGAATAGGAGCAGAATAATATCCTACCATTCCGTAGGAATTTCGGCCTGGAACTCTCTGGCCAAGGGCAGCAGAGTATGATCGGGTTCCCACCCATGTCCACAGGTGAAAAGGTTGGCTGCTGTCAGCATGTCTCAGTGCTGGGGAGGAAGTTAGAGTCGCATTGATACTCACGAACGACTCCTCCATCTCCGTCCAGTCGATCAGGTCGGATCCAGGTGTGCCCCCTTTAAGAGATTCTGTGAGGGGTTTAGAAAGTTCAGTGTATTCAGGAACATACTGGCAGCAGTAATTCAGAAGATCCATTACCTGCCTTAGACCAGTAACCATGTTTGGCTTTGGAAGTTCGACGATGGCTTTGACTCTTTCTGGAGTGATTCGTCGGTCGTGCACTCCGACAATCTGCCCTAAATAAGTCACTTCGGGCAGTGCCAGCTGTGCCTTTTTCAAGTTGGCTTTGAATCCCCCGTCTTTCAGAGCATTCAAAACAGTTTGTACAGCAGTTAAATGTTTGAATTTGCTTGGGCTGGCAATTAGAATGTTATCCACATATTGTAGGACAAATGATCCATCATTTTCAACAGTCTTTCTTACCGGATCAATGAAGGATGCCAGCACCTGATGAAACAGGGTTGGAGAGTTGCAGAATCCTTGTGGCAAGCGGCACCATGCCCATTGCCAACCCCTGCAGGTGAAAACAAACTTTCCTGGGTCCTCCTTGGCTAGAGGGCAAGTCCAGAAAGTGTTAGAAATATCCAGTGCAGTGAAATAACAGTGTTCAGACCCTATTTCATAAAGGATCACGTCGGGGTTCGTGACAAGGGGGTGCATCTTTTCGGAAGCTGCATTTAACGCAGTGAAGTCTATTGTGAGACCCCAAGAGTTGTCGCTCTTTTTCACGGACCATATCGGTGAATTTGTCGGAGAGGTGCATGGTATTATGATACCCTGTTTCCATAATTTGTCTACCCCATTCTTCGCAACCTCTCAAGCCTCATTTCTTAAAGGGTATTGTCGTTTGGCTACATGCATGGGACCTGGGATGCTCAGTGGCTGAACTTGGGCAAGCTCACAATCAAATGTATCTTTTGCCCAAACATCAGGAAATTTAGAAATCAAAAACTTCCACTCAGGTTGAGTTTCAGTCTCTTTTTCAACATCAGTCACTGCGCATCTCTGTTTACAATGGTGGCCAGATTGAGATAAGGGAAGCACATTCAGGCTGCCTGTGGCAGATTCAAGGACAATGGAGCAATCACAATCTTCAGGCTTACAGTTTACAGCACAGTAAGTTTTATAGGCTATGTGAAAACGGTCAGCATATTCTAAAGGGCTTTCCCCTACTCTCTGTTTGACCTGGGTTACACTGGTCCAGGGGTATGACCCCTGACCTAAAAGTTCTTCAACCTCATACTTGTAAGTGGAGTAGGCCTCGCAGTACTCAGTCCAGTCTGAAGGAACAAAGGGGTGGGGTCTAATTGTTTGTACAGCTTTCAGTTTACTGGTAGGAATTAATCCTTCCACCAGTGCTTGAATGTCAGCAATGCCCAGATTTTGTTGTCTGGCAAGGGCTTCTATCTTATCCCATAAAACTTTATTTGGGCTGTACAGTTTGAAAGGTTCTATCCCCACAAGCAAACTATTTTTCTCAGCTGGGGTTAGTCTGGTCAATGACCCATATTCACGCCCAGCCCCCATTTCAGGGTTCTGGTCGTCCCACTCCGAATGTCGGATTGGGGCGGCAAAGACTGTTTTTCTGGGTTTATATGCCTCAACAGAGGACAATCTGATATTTTTGACCTCTGTGGTTAATTTACTTTTTGCTTGTGCGGAAAGAACCTCTGGGTTGCACGGGGGAGGGATTTCAACCTGTGCATTCAATATTGGGCGTGCCTTTTCATGCGGTCTCTCCTCTCTGTCATCAGGAAGCGGGGCGGATCCCTGAGTGTGGGCCACCTGCACTTCCTGGTAAGAGTCAATAGGGATAGAGGGAGGAAGAGACTGGGCAGCATTTTCTACTTTGTCACAAAACTTTCCCAGCCCCTTATTAAAACCTCCCTGATCATGGCCCACCTGCACTTCCTTTAATTTTGCTATTCTGTCACGTGCATCCAGGTCGTACCACTCATTAGCCCCATTAGGGATTGATTTCATTGGTACGCCTCCCATTTTACAGCGAGCACAAACTGCTATAAATTTGGGTTTATCTGACGCCTATTTGGTTTCTAAACAATCTTTTCTTGATCACAAAAAAGGTTTTTAGCAATGTAAGGCAATGAATCTTATTTTTATCCTCAAATTAGTTTTTAATAGAATAGAAGTGAGTTCTACTCATGAAACCACAAAGTACCTTTTTACTCCTGGTCACATATACTGGTCCTTACCAATTTGGGTCTTATTTTATTCTACTCGGTATCGTTCCAGATGCACCCCTGGCAAACAACTCCTGAATCTATTTTACTTGTTTAAACAAGGGGATCCCTTTATCTGAATGGAAGAGACTGGCGCAGGTTTGCGATGCCTACTGGACTCACACACCGTTCCAGGGACGTACTCCTGTAGGGGTAGTGACTGCACTCAATGCCCACCAGGGACCTCTTTCTTAAGTACGCTTCAATGCACTGCCTTCTACCGTTAACCGTAATGATGCCATCAGCGACTTTGCTTTATACTATCACACAAGTATAATTAACTCCTCACTCCCATCGAAGTGAAGCTCTCTCGTTCCCCTTTACCAATCTTCCATTCAGATAACCTTATCCAAACAATAAAATAAATAAATACTACCTTATTTGTTGTTTTGTCAGGGGTGTCACCAAGGAATTATTGCCCGCATTCTCCACCAAAAACTGTTAGGGGTTACAGTTTTGACCCATAGACCAGATATGCGAAATGAAGACCAGGAGTCAGGATGTTCAATCATCGGAGAGAATTTTACTGAAGAATAGTTTGCATCAGTAGAGTCAGCTTCAGAGTCTCTCAGGGCGGTGTCAGGCCAGACTCTACTCTACACAAAATTACCACACCAGTTATACCAATTTCAAGGGCATGATTTACATCATTACAAACACGTGGAATATTACTGATTGGCATAAAGTCTAAACAATGTGTCACGCGAGAATAGATAGGAGATGTTGTTGTTGTTAATCAGGATGTATACATCAGACAATCCCCAGATTGGGGTAGTGTTGACTTCAGGGGAGTCCTAGAAAGACGCCAAGAGGTCTAGGTCCAATCCATTCCATAGACCTGCACAGAACATGTAACACACACACACACACACACACACACACACACACACACACAAGACTCTAGGGCACATCTCTCCTCCAAGGTTAGTGCAGCAGTGAGCTTATCAACAGGACAAGATATCAACACCACATGACAAACGAATCTCCAAAAAGAAAAGTATGACTAATGTCATCTACCTCATTCTATAAAGAAATATAAAGAAATATAAAGACAAAAATGTACTTCTATCAATGGGAAAAATCACACTATATAAATGGGAAGAAATCAAAATTGGGAGACTCAAATCCTCCCACCCCTTCCTGTCCTGGGGTTACTAACAACAGGCAGGATTCACCTCTTGGAAGTTCTAACTTTCTCTCCAAGGCCCTGTTGGTCAGGACCCAGAGATAGGGGTCAGGCTATCTATATCAGGGCACATAGATAGGGGTCAGACTGTCTTTGTCAGACCGTCTCTGGAAAGCAACTTAGAAACCATACAGTAGACATAGTCAAAATCATATTAAATAATAGTTAAATGTATTAATGATCAAATAAAATTGATTGTCAATAATTCATTATTTTGAAAGGATAATTCATGAGGTTATTAAAAATCATTCAAAAGGATAAGATGCATATGATGATGATGCCCCCTTCAGTATTAATTGCAGGGCATTATTGAATAGTGATTGTTACACACACACTGACTCAAGTCCCCTGTTAGATAGTAAATCACGACGCCTGTGTGTTTCTCTCCTTAACCCCCACAACCCCCCACTCACAATTTACATTTCAATAAGGGAAGACTTGAAAAAACAGTTTGTGAACCACAGGCCAATAGAGCTCAAACTACCAATGTGGCAGAACCCTTCTCAAATAAACTAGAGAAGATGCTGGGATTTGCCCTGCCAAATTAAACTAAATTACAGTTTTTACAATCGCTAGGCCACATTTCTCAATACTTTGGTCATTTTCAAAACTTGTTCTCCCAACCAACTTTCTGCTTCACAGCAGTTATTTCACATTCAAAATCCACATAAACTAACAAAACACTTAATTCATATCTCAAATCAAGTGCCAAATCCACAGTTTAGCTTGCATAGACTGAAGTTGTGATCACTCTGTGAAGAGTTTGGAAAAAGTGACCAACATTTG
The DNA here is from genome assembly GCF_024679245.1 of Pseudorasbora parva. Classification (NCBI taxonomy): domain Eukaryota; kingdom Metazoa; phylum Chordata; class Actinopteri; order Cypriniformes; family Gobionidae; genus Pseudorasbora; species Pseudorasbora parva. The sequence continues at coordinate 31,967,887 of NC_090175.1, forward strand.
TTTGACAAATTTGAGAGTGCCAGAGACTTTAACTAAGTAGAATATTCTGAGCACAATGTGTGATGTTATTGAGATCTTTTATGAAACTTTTTAGAGGTGGCAAAAGTAAGAGTTCCAGAGTATCTAGCTGAAGAGAAAAGTCTGAGCACAGCGTGCGATACTGTTGAGATCCTTTTTTTGTAAGTCGCTTTGGGTAAAAGCGTCTACTAAATGATTAAATGTAAATGTAATGTAAATCCCTTCTGAAACTTTAGAGGAGACACATATGAGCAATCCAGTCTCTCTAGCCAAGGAGACAAATCTGAGCACAGTGTGTGATGTTGTTGAGATCTCTTATGAAACTTTAGAGGAGATGAACATGAGAGAATGTCATTTTTTGTCTCAGGATAAACATGTGAGAAGCAGGAGACTTAGCCTTATGTCTCAATTTGATGTTCAATTGATCTCATTCCCTTATTTATTATTATTAAAATGTAAATTGTGTGTGTGTGTGTGGGGGGGGGTTGTGGGATCTACTGTGTTTGTGAGCCCAGTTTACAGCAGTTAGTTCACCTACAAATGAAAATTAGCCCATGATTTACTCACCCTCAAGTCATCCCAAGTGTATATGACATTCTTTTTTCAAATGAATAAAATCTGATTTTTTTAAAGTTATATTAAAAAAGTCCTGGCTCTTCCCAGCTTTATAATGCCAGTGACATGTTGGTCCATAAAAGTGCATCTATCCATCATATAACTGATCCACACAGCTCTGGGGGTTAATAAAGGCCTTCTGAAGCGGTGCATTTGTGTAATAAAAATATCCATATTTAAACATTTATAGACTAAAATACTAGCTTTCGGTTTTCAGTGCTACACAAATCAACTTGCGCTTAAAGGACAACTCCCGTGAGAAATGACCCTAGGTGTAATTAACAGATGGTTACCGAGTAGATCGTTCTCTGGGATGCGGTTTCATGAAAATCAAATGTAAAGAGTTTTATCTCTAAACACAGATTAGCTTATAACGCTTGTCTATGGGGCATGGAATAAGTGAAATTAAATCGCTAGTTAATACCACTAACAAGGCTCAAAATAGCCTCCCACTAACACGGTAGCATGATGAGCGTCCCTACATGCAAACCGAAGCATTGAGAACTTTGTAAGTGTACAAACAGTTTAATAAGAAGATACTTTATAAAGAATACTTTATAAAGAAGGATAATACAGTGTTATATTACAACTACTGAGAGACCGTCCTGAAAAGCACTGTTTATTTGATTTGTATCATATCTTTTGTGTTTATTTGTGCTTTCACTTGTAATGTGTTTGGGCTAGTGGTTTAGATGTGCTCTTGAAATTGGAATAGAGAATAGTGTGTGTGTTGAGTTTGCTGCTCAACCCCCCACCAGTAATTTACATTTCAATGCATGAAGACTCTCACAGGTGAGACCAAGAAGCTAACTACTGTTACCTATGTCCTAGACCAAATACCCTGCCAAATTCAATTAAATTACATGATGAAATGAAATTACAATCGCTAGGACACATTTACCAATATTTAGGAGAACTGAGTGAGGAGTTTATAAATTTGCTAGCCAACTTTCAGCTTCACAGCAGTTAATTTTACATTTACAAATCAACTCATTCTTACAGAGCACTAGCAGCACAGGTTTACATCCAACACAAACATCAGGAACATTATAGAATTAAAATGTCTTTACAAAACTAGAATGACACTCTCTACTGCTTATAATTCACTGCATGCTTACATTACAGTACAACATTATTCCTAAGTTTCCTCTTTTGAATGGATGGTAATGGCCTAACACTTGTGTTGGTGTTCAAAGTTGCTTTGATAGTGTTTGATTTTTTAGCAGGATAAATTGCATTACAATATTACTGTATACATGTGGCAAATTGCTGTCTCATTCAGTTTTGTATTATGTTATTGTTTTGTCCATAAGTTTAACACTTTTGAAAACAGCATGTAATGATGTGCGAATTGGCCTGTATAGAACAAAGTTTTGATTGTGTTTGTGTCAAAGTGAGCAAAGAATTCAGGTACATTGAAAGATGTTGCCATTGAATGCATTTTGTGCTAAAGCAATGTTGATCCACAGTTAAAGGACAACTCCGGCGAGAAATGAACCTAGGGGTAATTAACAGATGGTTACAGAGTAGATCGTTCTCTGGGATGCGTTTTCATGGAAATCGAATGTAAAGAGTTTTATCTTTAAAAACAGATTAGCTTATAACACGTCTATGGGGCACACAGTAGTGAAATTAAATCGCTAGTTAATACCACTAACAAGGCTCAAAATAGCCCCACACTAACACAGTAGCATAATGAGGGTCCCTACATGCAAACCGAAGCATTGAGAACTTTGTAAGAGTACAAACAGTTTAATAAAAAGACACTTTAAAAACATAGTACATTACACGTTCACGGACAGGCGCCATCTTGGAAAACAGTCTCGACTCATCGAGCCACGAGCGCTCTGCTAAGTGATGAACTGTGACTTGGAATCTCATATGGTCCGTTGTTTCCGGAAGAAAACACTGAACACAGCAGAGAAAATAAATAAATAAAACTAAAAATGTCCATGTTATTACATTTCACAAACTTAATTCCTATCGACCAGCTCACTTAGAACAGCGCTCGTGGATCGATTAGTCGAGACTGTTTTCCAAGATGGTGCCTGTCCGTGAACGCATAAGGGACTATGTTTATAAATTATCTTCTTATTAAACTGTTTGTACACTTACAAAGTTCTCAATGCTTCGGTTTGCATGTAGGGACCCTCATTATGCTACCGTGTTAGTGTGAGGCTATTTTGAGCCTTGTTAGTGGTATTAACTAGCGATTTAATTTTACCACCCTGTCCCAGCCAACAAACCCATGTGGGGCCCAAAGGGGTTGCTCATGGGCTGATATCTGGGGCCCACCTGGGCTACCCAACTGGGACCCAGCTAATTTTGTCCTCAGTTTCCATGGAGGCCCCACATGGGTTTGCCCAGAAGGGTTGATGGTGGGTATCTTGATGGGCTCATACCGGGCCCACATGGTTAACCCAGGTAGAACCCATTTGGGGCTTACATGGGTTTGCCCAGATGGGTTGAAGATGGGTCTCTTGATGGGCTCATACTAGGCCCATATGGGTAACTCAGGTAGCACCCATTTGGGGCCTACATGGGTCTGCCCATATGGGCTGATGACGGGACCCAGATAGGTGTAATGTTGGGCTCTTATGGGCCACAACGGGTATATATATGGGCTTGCACATTTTCTGTTTGGGTTACCTTATTTTACAGTAAACCCCGTAATACAAACATTACATGTAATCCACTAACTACATTCAAATGTTAAAGGTATTCAATGAACTGAAACCAGTTTATGATTTACGTTATTAATCAAGGTTTATTAGGAACAATTCAAATATGACTATTATAACATTTATAACTTTATAACACAAAAATATCAACAATAAAAAATGTATACATTAAAATGAAGCTCCTGACAAACTTAATTTGACATAAATTGCATATCTGAACACTCAAAAATAATGTATTTCACAAACAAAATGGAAAAAGAAAACAGTGCAGCTCCTCACTCCTCTGTCGTCGGCCTCCCAACGACCCTTTGAAAAGACAAAATAAATTAAATCAACCATTGTTCCACTTTTTTTATTCCCCTTTTCACACTTAAAGCCTTTTGGTACCCCACATGAAGTTGGTCTAGATCAGAAGTTTGTAAATCTGTCCTGAAATACCCTCAGCACTGAACATACTGGCTGTGCAAAAAAGTACATTTTGACCAACTTTTACCACTTTTGAAGTAATTTTGATGAGAAATTAGTATTGTAGAAAATACATGCTGTTACCAATGCTCTTTCTGTTTTGTTGTAGATCATTAAACCATTGTGCTGCCTCATAAGTCTGTCCGAAATCAGTTTTGTGAGGTACCTTACTATCTAAGCGCTGCCTGTTAAGTCGTTGGCTGATAGGTCGGAGAGGCAACGAGTCAGCTGCATAAGTTGTCAGATGCAGCCTTTGTATGTCTTCCTCATCTAATACATCTGATTCATCTTATCAGCTTATTATAGAAGACCTGAGATTATGCAAGACCTGAAGTGGGTATGCAGAGCTGACAGATTCCAGGACAAGTTACTGTAACAAGTTACGGTCGCTCTACACTGCGTGCAGATTTTCAGGCACGTTGATTTTCTGATCATATTTTTTTATCAGGCATTCCAAATCACATCAATCTTAATAGCTACTATTCTTTTTGTATTTAATCATTTATGAGTGATATATGATTGAAAAAAAAAAAGATCAGTAAAATCAACGTCCCTCATCTGCACTGTATGTAACAGCTCTCAAATGGTAAAACAATTTTGAATTTGTATTGATATGCACTATCATTCTTATCTTTTTATAGTTTTTATTACCATTTAAAACCAAGCAAGTCTTAAATTATTTACCCGTCTTGCTGTCCACCACGTGCCCTCACAGTGCGGTGTCCTCCCCTGTCCCTGGCACCGATTAGCCACTTTGACACTGCCTTTTCTGCGTCTCTTCTGGTAATAGAGTTTGTAAGCACATTTTTTTTTCAAGCTTCCTCTAAAATATTTAAAGAGCATTAAAGTGAGATTCAATTCCAACAAAAAGGAGTTATCTGCACTTTGACATTTTTCAGGAAATAAAATAATGGTATCAGATATAATATCTGCTATACACAAATGGTTTCTGTGGATTTTTACAAAAGTGACAAGAGCAACATTTTTGCTCCAAAGGTTTATTATATACCTTTATGTATATAATTTATGTCTAAAGTAAATGTAAACAGTTGAGAAATTGGATTTCATTATTTTGGATAAAAGCATTATGTCTTATCTCTAAATGAAGAACTGGCACCTTGCAGAACTGTCCTGGTGCGGTCTGGAGTAACACCCGTTAAAGGAGTTGAAGGTGGAGGGGGCTGACACACCCATTTCAGGTTTTGCAGTTTCTGCTAATGAGATCTTGATTTGAATCAGGTGTGATAGATGAGGGAGACATACAAACTGTGCAGGGCTGGTGGTACTCAGGAGAAATTTGAGATTTATATTTGGGGGAAATATCCCTAATTTCTTACATAACCAATTACTTATTTCCTTTTTTTTCTACTGTTTTCAGTTCAATTAATTATTAGCTAATCAATGACAAAAAATGTCATACCTCTTTGAGAAGTACTACATTCAGATTAATAATTAGAATGATGCATATAGCCTAATTAATTATTAAGTGAAGATCCGAACTATTACTATGACTCAAGTATTACCAAATCCTTCAGAAGCCAATGTAAATTATTTGGAACAGTATTCTTGAGTGTTAAAAAAACGAGATGACGTCGGACGCTTTGCTGCTTAGAGGTGTTTTTTTTTTTTTTTGGTTCATGCGCTCATAGCGCTTCTTTATAAACGCATAAACAGCCCGCAAAACGCTCACTGCTATCAGAAAACCATTTTAAAAAGGCGCCTCTCACGGCAAAAATAAATAAATAACGCTTCTATATTGGTAATCTTTTGTGCATTTGTTATTTAAATTAACACTAAATAAAAAAGGAAAAGAAGCACATAGGCAGGAACGCTTGTCTCATAATTACATTGGAAATATAAATAAGTCCTGCTTTCATTCTGGGAGTTTGATGTGCACACTTTACACAAACTAAGAAATTACTACCATTGAGGGATTTATATCGGAAAACAGTGGTAGCCTACAATTTCAATGCTGAAGTCTCCAAAATATTTGTAATAATTCACAGTTTGTATACTACTAATTATAAGAAAATAAGATTATTTCTATAATAGGGTACAGTTATGCTTATCGTTTGGTCATGGCGCCGGAAAATGCCACGATTTAGCGAAGTCTAACTAAAATTTTAACTTAAAAAAATCTATGATTAACCTTATGCTTTGAAAACAATGTACTTTAATTAACATTTCAGTTTAGAAATTGTTTGTTCTTACCTTGAATCCACTGGCAGTCAGCAAGAAATCCTGTCTTTCAGCAAAGTGACAGAGGCTGTGACAATGTGCGCGCTTCGAAAGCCAAACCGGACGAGATACAGGGTTGCCAGGCCCACACAACAAAACCCCTCCAATTGCAAATAAAAAGTTGCGGAATCACGGCCAAAATGCGCCAAAACGTGGCGGATGGGAGATAGAAATATTGCTAGGGTAAAGCCAACTCAAACCTGTGGACTACAGGCAACAAACATTCCACAGCAATAATAGTGTAAAAGTAGCCAAATTTCAGACTTGGCAACACTGAACCAAGCGTCATTAAATGACCTATAGCAGGTGTGTGAAAACTGACAGCAGGTTTGTGAAGGGATTTTAAAAGGAGAAATGGAGGCAAAATAGTGTTTTTTTTAATAGATTTTTTTATTCGCTTTTTATGAATTTTGAGCGGATTTTAACATGCTTCAAAGCCTGCGACATCAGGAGACCAGACAATGACCAGGTTTAAAGCCTAACCTATGGTTTAGTTAACATATTATTTCTTATGTTAAATGTAACCGTTACAATACATTTTCACATTTATATATTTACGTCCAAGACTTTATTGAAGTAGCCCAGCCTACTTCTTTTTTTTTTTTTTTTTTTTTTGATTATTCAAATGCGTTGTACTTTTTATGACATGGCATCGACTGATTCAGTCCAGCAAACATGAAGACAGTGGACACAACTCGGATGATGTCCCTCTGGCTGAGCCAGGGTCTCTATTGTGCAGCCCATCCCGGACCAGCATGGTCTCCCACTCAGCTCAATGAAAGTGTAGCCTACATACAAATGTTGTCTTCTGTTTTATCTGTTAATTTAAATTTGTGTTCTTTCTGATGTTAAACCTAAATTATACTGTATAAATAGTTGTAAAAAGTAGCCTACTTTATGTAATGTATAGACCAAAGTATTTTAATTTACACATTTTAATTTGACTGGAAAATATATGTATAGAAGAATTAGTTTAATGTACAAATTAGAAATTGCATTAACAAATAAACAATGTACAGAACAACCACTTCTCTTTTATTTTTTTCACAAAAATAAAACACAGCAACACATTTCAAGTTACATATCAAAAATAAACAATGTATAGTATTACTCTGGTTAGTTTACAAATAGCTTGCTTTACAAAAATAACTAATGTAGGCTATAGAACTTTAACTATAGAATTTAACTTAGGCCTACAAATTACAATGGACAACAATGACTTGTTACATTAATCTACAAATAACTTGCATTTCAAAAAAAAAAAAAAAAGAAGAAAATGTATAGACTTATGTTTACAAAATAATATATAGAAAAAATGTTCTGTGGTTCCCGGCCACGAGTGCACATTTAGAGAGAACATTCAGCCTTTGGAGGAGACTTTCGGTAATAGGCCATCGTGACATTCATTCATGGTTGAAAATTAGGTAAAATTGCAATTGTGTTGGAATTTTTAGATTTTTATTAGATTGAAGTCACATTGTGTTAAAGTGTGAAAATAAAATAATTATTTCAAGGTTGCATATTTGTGTGCTATCTACCCATGTAATCAACCTTTGGAATTGACTGTGTTTGCACTTGTCTTTTTGGTAAAAATTAATTAGCTGTGTAGCCCATTTTCAACCCATGTACTCATTTCCCATTGGTGAACCAACTAGGTCCCACATGTGGAGCCCAGCTGGGTTTGCCCATGTGGGACCTACTTAGTTCACCCAAGTGGGCCCCAGATAAGATGCCCATTTTGAGCCCATGCCCACTCTGTACCCCTGTAACCCATGTTTAACCCATGTGGGCCCCACATACACGTGTTGGCTGGGGTGTCTACCCTGTGCCCCATAGACTAGTGTTATAAGCTAATCTGTTTTTAAAGATAAAACTCTTTACATTCGATTTTCATTAAAACGCATCCCAGAGAACGATCTACTTGGTAACCATCTGTTAATTACCCCTAGGTTCATTTCTCACCGGAGTTGGCCTTTAAGCTGTGATATAAAATTTTATTTTATAAAACATTTCTGAATAATAAAGTCACTTTTTCAAAACTCTTCACACAGTGATCACAACTCCAGTCTGTGCAAGCTAAACTGTGGATCATTGGCACTTGATTTGAGATATGAATTAAGTGTTTTGTTAGTTTTTGTGGATTTTGAATGCGAAATAACAGCTGTGAAGCAGAAAGTTGGTTTGGAGAACTGTGTGAAGAGTTTTGAAAATGACCAAAGTATTGAGAAATGTGTCCTAGCGATTGTAAAAACGTCTCAGGTTACGTATGTAACCCTAGTTCCCTGAGGGAACGAGACGCTGCGTCGAAACGCTGTGAGAACGCCTCTGCGTTAATGCGTCGTGAAGCGCCTGTAGAACCATTCCATCGGAAAAAAGATCGATCGTCGGCGTGATGACGTCATCGACCGGAAGCTATAAAACGTCCGTGAAAACAAACAGGAACTAACTTCTGATAAAGCCTGAAGTAAGTGATCACGGACACGCCGGGAGTATGGCAGAGCGACGCAGCGTCTCGTTCCCTCAGGGAACTAGGGTTACATACGTAACCTGAGACGTTCCCTTTCGGGGAACTCGAGCTGCGTCGAAACGCTGTGAGAACGCTTATACCCACATCGCCATAGGACCAAGTGTCTCGTATGTGTGAAGCCGAAGCGCACACGGTTACGAGAGAACCTGTGCCCCTACTGTAGATGCCAGGTCTAGTTCGTAGAACCTGACGAAGGTAGAAGGAGACGACCATCCGGCCGCGTTGCAGATATCGTGGAGGGAAGCCCCCGACAAGAGTGCTTTAGAAGCAGCCATACCCCTGGTTGAGTGCGCCCGGACAGCCAGAGGAGATGGCTGCCCGGTAGCTTCATAAGCAAGTGAGATGGCCTCGGCCACCCACTTGCTCATCCTCTGCTTGGATACTGGGGCCCCCTTCTTAGGGGGTCCAAAACAAACAAACAATTGTTCAGATTTCCTCCACAGGGCAGCTCTGTGGACATAAGTATCCAGTGCCCTCACAGGACACAGCAGATTTAACCTTTCCTGGTCTGACGTCATAAACGGAGGAGGACAGAAGGCTTGTAGAGTGATGGGGCCCCGTGGGCTCGTAGGAACCTTGGGGACATAACCCGGCCTGGGATGCAGAAATGCTTTCACCATCCCTGGCGCAAACTCTAAACATGAGGGCCCTACTGACAGGGACTGAATATCTCCTATTCTTTTAAGAGATGAAATGGCCAAAAGGAAGATGGTTTTTAAGGTGAGGAACTTATCCGAAACCTCCTCCAGAGGTTCGAACGGAGGTCCGGACAAGCCCCTCAAAACAATGGCCAAGTCCCATGCTGGGACCCTCGAGTGCATAACTGGCCTCAACCTTAAAGTGCCACGAAGGAAGCGTGTAATTAGAGGGTGTCTTCCCAAAGACACTCCACTGAAAGGGACGTGGAAGGCACCCAAGGCCGCCACGTACACCTTTAGTGTGGAGGGGGTCAACCCTGCCGAGAACCTTGCCTGCAGGAACTCCAGCACTGTACCAACCGGGCAGTTAACTGGGTCCCACTGGCGTTCTCTGCACCATGCTGAGAAAAGTCTCCATTTCAAAGCGTACAGCTTCCTTGTGGACGGAGCTCTGGAGTGTAGGATGGTCTCTACGACCTCGGCCGAGAGACCCTCCTCTATGAGCCTAGCCCCCTCAGAGGCCAGGCCCACAGTTTCCACATCTCCGGGCGTGGGTGCAGGAATCTCCCGCCCGCCTGAGAGAGTAGATCCCTCCTGGTCGGAATCTCCATCGGAGAGCCTTCCAGGAGAGATATCAGGTCCGAAAACCATACTCGGGTCGGCCAGTTCGGAGCCACTAGAAGTACCTGGGCCCCGTCCCGGCGTACCCTCTCCAGAACTCCTGGAAGCAAGACAATCGGGGGGAAGGCGTACAGAGGCAGCCTCGGCCACTCCTGTACCATGGCATCCAGCCCCAGCGGGGCCGGATGGGTCAGAGAAAACCACTGCGGGCAGTGAGAATTCTCCGCCGAAGCAAACAGGTCTATCTCTGCTTTCCCATAAACCTTCCAAAGGAGCTCCACCACCTCTGGGTGGAGTCTCCATTCCCCGGGCCTCGGCCCCTGTCTCGACAGGCTGTCTGCTTCCTGATTCAGGGCCCCCGGGATATATACTGCCCTGATTGACAGCAATTTCCCTTGGGCCCACAGGAGGATCCGATGTGCCAATTTGTCCAACGGACGAGACCTCAGACCCCCCTGGTGATTTATATAGGCAACCACGGACGTGTTGTCTGTCCTGACTAGTATGTGGTGGCCCCTGAGGTCGGGCAGGAACTGTTTCAATGCAAGAAACACTGCGAGCATCTCTAGCCGATTTATGTGCCAGTGCCGCTGATGTTCCTGCCATAGACCCTGGGACGAGCGACCACTCATGGTCGCCCCCCAGCCCGTGAGAGAGGCATCTGTCGTTAGCGTTACGCGACGAACATGAGCCCCCAACACGGGACCCTGAGATAAAAACCCCGGGTTTTTCCACATGACCAGAGCACGTAGGCATCGCCGCGTGACTGTGATCGTGCGGAGCGGGTTTCCCCTCGGGGAGAACCCTTTCGTTTTGAGCCACCACTGCAGTGGCCTCATGTACAGTAGGCCAAGAGGTATCACGTTGGACGCTGCTGCCATGAGACCTAACAGTTTCTGGAACTGTTTCACAGTGACGGCTCGGCCTAGCTTCTGTTCTTTGGCGGCTGCCAGGATCGATGCTATGCGTGTTGGCGATAATTGCGCCCGCATAGTTACCGAGTCCCAGTTCACACCTAGAAAAGTGGTTCTCTGAGCCGGAGAAAGCACACTCTTCTTGGCGTTCAGCCTCAACCCCAGCTTCGACATATGGGCAACAACAGCATCTCGATGCTGAACTGCCATCTGCTCTGTATTCGCTAGAATCAGCCAGTCGTCGATATAGTTCAGAATGCGGATGCCCTGTAGACGCAGCGGCGCCAGAGCTGCATCCACACACTTGGTGAACGTGCGGGGTGACAGTGCTAGACCGAAGGGAAGTACACGATATTGGTATGCCTCTCCCCCGAAGGCAAACCTCAGGAACTTCCTGTGATGTGGAAGGATGGAGACATGAAAATACGCATCTTTGAGGTCTATGGTGACAAACCAATCCTCCGATTTGACCTGCGCTACAATCTGTCTGAGTGTAAGCATCTTGAATTTGAGCTTGGCCACCGAGCGATTCAATAGCCGCAGATCTAATATCGGGCGTAAGCCCCCATCCTTCTTCGGCACGATGAAGAAACGGCTGTAAAAGCCTGACTCCCTGCTGGGAGGGGGAACCCTCTCTATAGCCCCTTTTTGCAGGAGTGTCTCTACTTCCTGTGCCATTACCAGAGCCTGCTCCGGGCCCACCTCTGTAGGTAGGACACCGCAGAAAGGAGGTGGCCGACTTCTGAATTGAATGGCGTACCCCTTTTCTACTATCTGCAGGACCCAACGAGATATATTTGATAGACGTTTCCACTCGTCTAGAAAATCTACTAAGGGAACCAGCCTCTCGAGGCTGGCCTCTGGTGTATTTTGAGCAACAAGCGCAGTGAAGCTGAAGCGGCGGACCGGCAGGGAACAACTGACTTGACTGCTCGGGGACCCCCCGGAGGGGGTGCGGACCACCCTCGGGTGGCCCGCGGAGACCGACTGCGCCCCGGCATTGCGGCGGGGTTGGCAGCGCGGCCCCCCGAGGGTGCCGTAGGGAAACGGGTACCGTTAGCAGGGGTAAACACCGTTTCCCTACGGGGGGAACCACCCTCAGCGTCCTGACGCTTCTGGCGTCAGGAACGCTTCGACGAGGCCTTCTTGGCGATCAGGACTGTCCGCAGATCAGCCCTGCCCCTCGAAGGCCTCGTCTGAGAGCGCCGCCCCTCGTCCCCACGCTGAGGGGGAGCTCGGGCAGCGACGCTCTGCTTCTGTTGAGCCCTGTGTGAGGAGCTCGTACTCGGCCTGGGCTGCTTGGTGGTATCAGCAGCAGCCCCAGGGACCTGGACCCGGAGAGGGAGGAACTGCTTGAGCGCCGCAGCTTGCTTTTTCGACTCCTGGAACCTCTCGGTGACAGTGTGAACTGCGTCACCGAAGAGGCCTCCAGGAGAAAGCGGCGCATCAAGCAGAAAGGCTTTCTCCCTCTCCTTGATGTCTGTGGGGTTTAACCATAAATGCCTCTCCGTAGCCACCAATGCTGCCATGGAGCGGCCCACACATCTGGCCGTCTCCTTGGTGGCCCGGAGAGCTAAATCAGCTGAAGATCTCAATTCAGTGATAATATCTCCCCCCACAGCATCACTACCGTCCAGATCCCTTAGCAGGTCAGCCTGGTATGCCTGCACGATAGCCATCGTGTGCAGGCATGCAGCCGCTTGACCCGCCGCCGAGTACGCTTTACCCACCAACGCCGACGTTGTTTTTAAAGGTCTGGTGGGTAAAGTCGGGGCCTTAAGGGACGATGCCGAGGAAGGCGAGAGATGGCTCGCAAGCGTCTCTTCGACCTTTGGCATCGCCCCATAACCATACTGTCTCAGCCCGCAAATGTTGCTGTAGACCGAAGTCTGCGGGCTGAAGACACGATATGATGCCGGTCTCTTCCACGATCTTGCCACCTCGGTGTGCAAATCGTGGTAGAACGGCAGGCCCCGTCGCTGAGGTTCTGAAGCGCGAGACGGCAGGAAGCGTTCGTCTAGCTTGCTATGACGTTTTCTTCCTGCCTCAGATCTTTCAGTGGGCCAGTCGATGTTTAATCTGGCCACTGCTCGCGTCAAAACCTCAACTAGCTCCTCACTAGCAGGGGACTGAAGTGGCGAGTCTTCAGTATCGATACTTTCAACGTCCACCACCTCAGAGCTGGACAGATGAAGTACCGGCGACTCTCTCGGGGGGGAAGAAACCGCCATGCGTGCTTCCATGCCCCGAGAAGAGCCGCTGGATGGAGCAGGTGAGGGCAGAGATAAGGCAGCGCCCGTCTCCTGCAACATCCAATTGTGATCCCCACGACTGCAGCCTTCGCTCCGCCTCGGCGGCAGCGGGACCAGAGCCGCGGGGAACACGAGCCGAGGCACCCTCCTCGAAGAGTGCCCGGCGGGAGCGCAGCGTTCTCAGTGGCATACGCTCACAGTGCTCGCAAGCAGCCCCCTCGAGGGCTGCCTGGGCATGCTGCGCTCCCAAGCAGGCTACACAAAGAGAGTGTGTATCCCCGCTCGTGATGTAGCGTGGGCAGGGATGAACACACCTCTTAAAGTTACTGCTTTCACTCGCCATTTTACTCTATCTATTTTATTTTCTCTTTGTTTGTTAATATATGTTGCAATATTTAACAAAAGGGTGGAAAATCTCTGGATATAGACAGACAAAAACACCAAATAGACAGACAGGTTCACACAGATCGCTTGCTGAAGGCTCAGAAGCTAGTTCCTGTTTGTTTTCACGGACGTTTTATAGCTTCCGGTCGATGACGTCATCACGCCGACGATCGATCTTTTTTCCGATGGAATGGTTCTACAGGCGCTTCACGACACATTAACGCAGAGGCGTTCTCACAGCGTTTCGACGCAGCTCGAGTTCCCCGAAAGGGAACTGTAATTTAGTTTAATTTGGCAGGGCAAATCCCAGCATATTTTCTAGTTTATTTGAGAAGGGTTCTGCCACATAGGTAGTTTGAGCTCTATTGGCATGTGGTTCACAAACTGTTTTTTCAAGTCTTCCCTTATTGAAATGTAAATTGTGAGTGGGGGGTTGTGGGGGTTGAGGAGAGAAACACACAGGCTATCTAGATTTACTATCTAACAGGGGACCTGAGTCGGTGTGTGTGTAACGGAATCATTATTCAATAATGACCTGTAATTAATACATTAGAGAGCTATTTCTGCTTGATTTAACCCTTTAAACTCAGGTATTGCTGTAAAAACTCTAAATCTGTTCAGTGTGTTTGTGATAATAAGCAGAGGTGGGTAGTAACGAATTACATTTACTTCGTTACATTTACTTGAGTACATTTTTTGGGTAACTTGTACTTTTAGAGTATATTTAAAAATGGGTACTTTTACTTTTACTCAAGTACATTTCTTGTGAAAAAACTGTACTTTTACTTCGTTACATTCGGTGGCGTTCCTCCGCTACTGTCAATGGTGATAATTAATTATATATTTTAAAATAAGTTATGACTTGTTCGCAAGTCTCGCGAAACGTTGGAGAGGCTGCTTCGCGAGAGGTGGATACGCATCACCCGCATAAAATTAGCGCGCGTTTAGTCAGAAGATGATGGCCGAAGCAGAGGGAGATGTGTGTGAGCGGTAGATCACCCGTACGTGGCCTCAAGTTCAGCCTGTTTTCAGTCCAAGATGTCAAAAAGAACAGTTTCATAATTTAATGCATGCTGTGTGCACCAATATGAACTGACATCTCAGCATAATTCCAGCTCCAACCTGAGAAAGCAGTGGTAAGTGTAACAATGATGCCTATATTTGAACACTATTAATGGTAATTTGGTAACTATGGGCACTTTTCCTTTATTGTAATACTATTTCACACACTGTCCGAGTGTTTTCCTCATATGCGCTCTTGTGCAAGCATTGACAAATCGTTTGAATCCTCCGAACACACGTCCACAAACAAACGTTCACATCTGCACATTTACATATCTTTTTTTTCTCATAAAACGAGCAACCTCATTGGCAAAATGTACCTGTGGCAATGTTTTTGCAAACCACAAAATACGTACCAATACACACTGCAGAAATTCCAACAGAAATGAACACTATAGGCAGAAAAACTGCATTTTTTTAGTCTATGGTTTGTAAACTAAAACATTTTGAATTTTGCGTCACAGCTCAATGTTCTGCTTTTCTGATTCACCAGATTTGCTCGATAGCTCAGCTGATACAGATTTGTATTTGCAATGCGAAAAGCTTGAGAACGAACCTCATGAAGAACGAGTCATGATAAAAGAGCTCAAAGACGAGTTCTAAACACAAGCTAAAAATACATGGACACAATTTTATTTTTGTCACATTTGCTTTTGTTAACACTTTCGGGTAGGTTTAGTGTGGGTGTACGTTAAAAACACAACGTAACAAAACATGTCAGATTCACGCAATCTGTTCTGGAAAAAAATAAGCTTTTAGCGCCACCCAGTGGACATTTCACTTTGAAACTGTCGCAATATGTACGTATTGGTACATATTTTGTGGTTTGCATAAACGTTGCCATAGGTACTGATGGATCAGGCTAAAAACGAAACAAATTGAATAGCCTAATGTGACATCTTGCATTTATACACATATCCGGACAGACAACAGTCTACATTTAAAAATGGGACTCTATTTTTAAGAATGCATATACTTATAAAAATATAAGAACAAAGTATGTTTTAAAAAGAGCTGTGGTTAGCCCAGCACACCATTAATTTACACTGTTTAACCATTAAACACACACACACACACACACACACACACACATATATATATATATATATATATATATATATATATATATATATATATATATATATATATATATATATATATATGTGTGTGTGTGTATATGTGTATATATATATATAAATATGGAGGTGTGTGAAAGCTCTCTAAGTAGTCTGAAATTCAGGGTTTTTGGATCTTATCAATCAGATCGAAAGTAACTAGTAACTAAGTACTTGAGTAGTTTTTTCATCTAATAATTTTTTACTCTTACTCAAGTAACTATTACGATTGTTACTTTTACTTTTACTTGAGTAAATATTTCCGTAAGTACTTGTACTTTTACTTGAGTAAAGATTTTGGCTACTCTACCCACCTCTGATAATAAGAAATGTCACAGCAAACACACAGGTGTTGTGATTTACTATCTAACAGAGGTCTTGAGTCAGTGTGTGTGTGTAACGTAATAACTATTCAATAATGACCTGCAATTAATACATTAGAGAGCTATTTCTGCTTGATTTAACCCTTTAAACCCTTTAGAGTTTTTAGAGCAAGGTATTGCTCTAAAAACTCTAAGTCTTTAAACTGTTTATGATGGCAACAAATGTCACAGCAAACACACAGGTGTCGTGATTTACTATCTAACAGGGGACCTTCTTACCCTAAAGAACCTCTATTTAACCCTTTAAACTCAGGTATTGCTGTAAAAACTCTAAATCTTTGCAGTGTGTTTATGATGGCAAGAAATGTCACAGCAAACACACAGGCGTCGTGATTTACTATCTAACAGGGGACCTGAGTCAGTGTGTGTGTAATGTAATCACTATTCAATAATTACCTGCAATTAATACATTAGAGAGCTTTTTCTGCTTGATT